>NW_027397066.1:53338022-53871371 GCF_003265705.2 Callorhinus ursinus | reverse complement strand
TGTGTGTGTGTGTGTGTGTGTGTGTGTGTGTGTGTGTGTGTGTGTGTCCTTTTACTTCATTTCTAATCTGTGAGTTATCTTCTGTCACATGCACCTTAAAGAGAGATCACAGGATTCTTTTTTCTTTTTCTTTTTGGAGAGGCCCGTGGAATGATAGATTTTTACCCATTGCTGTCTCCTTGACTATACTCACTACTCAGGCTTTGGTGTTAGGATCACAATTTCTTTGATTATTTTACTTCTCCATTTCTCATTTATTTTTGCTTTTCACATGATCTTTCATTTTCCCCTATGGAAATTTTATTCTTCTGATTCCCTTGGGAATCATCGGGCTCCCTGCTCAGCAGAGAGTCTGCTCCTCCCTCTCCCTCTGCCGCTCCCCCTGCTTGTGCTCTCTCTCTCTTGCTCTCTCTCTCTCAAATAAATAAATAAAATCTTATAAACAAAACCAAACCAAACCAAAAACAGTTCCGAACTGCTCATCCAGGACATTTCCACGCCTATCATCAAGTGTTAGATTTTTGACACGTAACTTGATTAAGTTTAAGATAAAAGCACAATATTTCTCTAGCTGCAAAATAACATTTCTGTCTTATGAGAGTCTTTAACATTTAGAATGGTAGAATGGAAAATATCCTGGACTAGGAATCAGGAGACCAAGGTTCACCTCCAATTTAATATTATAATATTACTAATTAGTTGGTTGTTCTTAAGGAAAACAACTTCATTCTTTGGTATTCAGTCTTGTTCTATCTTTAGTCTTCTAGGTTACATGAGTACTTTCTTCTAAACACTGTTCTAAAAGAACCATTTGATAAGTGTACTATTAGGAAAAAAATCTCTGGTCACAAAAGCTTGAAAAATAAAGCAGTCTGTATTCTCTTCTTTGAAATTCACAACCTACATGAGCATGTTAAAAGTTTCAAGAAGTTCTGGAATTTAAAAAATAAAGAGAAGAAAAAAGAAAAAAAGAAAAATGTTGTTGGATTTTATTTAACCAAATGACTCCTTAGCTTATTTGGTCAATCATGGATTCTCTTCTTTGGGAGAGATGCACCCCAGAAATAATTCTTTGATCTAATCAGGTTAGGAAAGGCTGGTATCTTCTGGTCCTAAAACCCTACAAATTTTTTATAAACTGTAATAAGCTAGTTGGCTCTATTTTACACTAAAGATTGATTTGTTAAGAAACACTTGTATGAATTCTGACAAGAAAGATTATATATACTTTTTGAAAGATATTTGAATATAGTATAAAATAATCAAAGCCATATTAAATTCCAACATTTCTGAGATGGTTAGAATAATTTCTTACTCTATTGAGGGATGTGCCCTTGGCCTAGCTTCAGGCCACTACATGAATCCTTTTCCCTTGACCTCTCATAAAATCCTCTATTCTTTTTCTTTTCTCTATTCAAATATGAGGCAACCTTGGGGCTTCAATCAATTGACAGGCTGTAAAAATATTGTTGCCCTAGAGTAAGTCATAGGTTCCTATTGTGGTTTTCCCATTAGTAACTAAAAAAAAGAAAATCTTTTAATGTGGGCATGTGTTGAATGTTTGAACCATTTGTGCAACTCAATAAACATTTTTCTTTTTCTTTTTTTTAGAGAGCATGTGCATGAGCGGGGTCAAGGAGGGGTAGAGGGACAGGGAGAGAGAGAATCTTAGGCAGGCTCCACACCCAGTGTGGAGCCTGATGTAGGGGTCGATCTCATGACCTTGAGATCATGACCTGAACTGAAACCAAGAGTTGAAAGCTTAACCAACTGAGGCACCCAGGTGTCCCTAAACATTTTTCTTTTCATTCCCCTAGCTATAAGCCCAGTTCATTGACAACCAAGACAAAGGAAAGAAGGAAGGGAGGGAGGTAAAGAGGGAGGGAGGGAGGGAGGAAGGAAAGGGGAGAGAGGGAGAAATTTATGTTTTAGGAAATAATCCTTTAGCAATTTATGACTAAGAGATGAAACTAAGGTTTTATAGAATGAATGGAATTGCTGGAATCAAATCTCAGTTCTGCCACTTAAACTGTTTTCAGTGGAAAAAGCCAACATTTGGGGGCTTAGAAAAGCAAATGTAAATAGTAAAATAATAATTTATTAACTATTTTCTTAATAATTATGTGCCTTTGGGAAAAATAGCCTTAATACTTTTTACCTTTAAAATAATGATAATGATGTAATTAATAGTCTATTATGAATGATTTTAGGATTTACTTTAAGGCAGATCTTATATTAAGTGCCTTAAAAAGCATTATTTTATTATATCTATATAACATACAACATAAAAGACTCGTGGGGTTGCACAGCTTCTCAAGATCAGAAATGAAGTCCAACTCAAAAGTGAGTCGTAAACACTATCCATACTGATTCAATGTCAGCATTACAATGTACACATCTGTTTCATGAGGCAAAACTTTAATTCTTGACAGCAATTGAACATTTGTTTTATTATAATTTTCTAGAACACAAATTCATTATCTAACCAGTTGGACATATTGACATTAATGCTCATAATTTAGTTTATGGATTTAATTAACTTCAACTCCCTGGAAGGAAATTACTGATTGTGCAATTATCTGTTTCCTATACCTAGAAGGTCCCAAGTCAAGCACCAAAAATGATCATTTCCTAGAGAGTATTTTCAAGGAAACACTTCCCATAGTTACCGTGAAATGCTAAATAATCAGGTTCCAGACAAACCAGAGCATCCCTAGGCCACAAGAAAGAGAAAGTCTTTGAACTTAGTTAAACAAAACTATGAGAAATAGATCTTATTCTTAAAAAAAAATATTTTAAGGTGTCTAGTTCTCTTTTTTCTTTTGATCTCATCAGTATTTAAAAACTATTATGTAAGTTTCACCATGATACATATTTGTGTTTCTGGATTTGCTGTGTTTGGACAGGTGAGCTGGTCTACAGATCAGAGGAGGAATAAAGGAAACAATGGGAGGATCTGGGCCTACCTGGTTCTTACTCTTTCTGTGGCCTAGATAATGCATAGCTCAGGTACCCACTGTGGCTTTGCTTTTCTGCATCTAACATTTATACTAATTCCCTTCATTTAAACAGAAGTGATATTAATGAGTTAAATGATACCAATATGTACACGAATATAAATACATATACTAGGGGTGCCTTAGTGGCTCAGTTGGTTGAGTGTCTGCCTTTGGCTCAGGTCATGATCCTGGGGTCCTGGGACTGAGCCCTGCTGTAGGATCCCTACTCAGTGGGGAGTCTGCCTCTCCCTCCACCTCTCCCTACCTCCATTCATGCTCTCTCTCACTCTCTCGCTTTCTCTCAAATGAATAAATAAAATCTTAAAAAAAATTTTAAAAAGAAACACTAGCTACAGTTTATGGATCTCTGTTTTCTGGACAGAATTTTAAGTATTTTAAACAAAATACCTTACTTAATCTTCACTGCATCTTTATGAGGTAGGTGCCATTATTATGCATATTTTATTGCTGAGGAAATGGAGGTTTTTGGAGAATTAAGGCATGTGTCCCAGGCATATGCTGCTACCATCTTTAGGGAATATATTTCTATTTGAGTATTCAGGTAGATAGGCCCATTTTATTCTAACTTTTGCCTCACTTTGCTTTGTATATCTTCAAAAGTCCTTTCTTGTATGTTGAAGCAGGGCTTCATGGGAGCACAGGACATTTGAGAATGAGTACAATGTGAGTTTCATGAACTATTCAAATTCTTCCTGTTTGAGAATTTCCCCAATCTGTGAAATGGGTGAAAAAGGATAATAACATCCTTTTAAATTTGCAGAAGTTGTGCTATCTATAGTCATTTTCCTATCAAAGCATATAAAAGTAGCCAAATTGGTTCACACACAGATACAGACATATGAATCTTCTAAATCTTTTTCCCCCCTTGTGTTAACTCTTTTTGTGCTCTAAATTGACAACGAAAACATGATTTTCACTTTTCCCTTGCCTCCTCCTTACGTTGACATTCTCTAACAAGGGATTTTTGCCAAGGTGAATTTCTTTTTTTTTTTCTTTCTTCCCAAAGTGACTTTCTAGCATTTCTAGCATTGCTGATCATATTTTTAAAAATTTCAGTTTGATCCAACTCTGTTACAAAATATTAACTGTTACTAGGTATGCTTGTTTCGTTTTTTAAATTGTGAAACATTTTTTCTGACCATTGATGAAATTTCATGTTTTAGAAAGTTTGGAAACTTCAGTAAAGAAGTAAAAAAGACACTAATAATTTACTTAAATATAGCCCTGACAAAGTGATTAATTTTTTTCTATTGTAGGCTGTATTTACTTAGTTTAAAATACAATAATATAATTGTATTTTAATTGTAATAATATTTAATTTTATATAATAATATTTAATTTTAATAATAATTAAAAGTAGTCACATACTCCACCCACAAGACACCACTCTCCAGAGGAAAGAACTTTCAACATTTTAGCTATATCTCTGGAATTTACACTAATATTTCTAAATTAAAATACATATTCTGTTCTTTCTTGAGTTTTGAATTTTTGATATTATCTATTGATTTTTCTTTTATGGTAGATGAGGATTTGTGTTCGGAGACCACTAGCTTTCAATTAAACTCACAAGTACTTACAGCACACCTATTCTGACCATACGATTATGATATTTTGGTTATCAAATAGGGAAATGAAATAGTCTTAAGTATTTATATCATTGTGGATATGTAAATATTGTTATAGCTGAACAAAATATCAAAATACCATATTATAATTACATTTGCTTTCTTTTGAAACTTTTCTTAAATGTAGAATTAAAAATTGCCTCTTTTGGTTTGTTTTCTTCTCTATGTACCCATTACTGACCCTCCACCAGCTCTCTGACATGCTATCAAATCCTCTTACTTGCCTAGAAGCAATGATATGCTACTAGCAATGAGCACACCTAGCATACTCAGGTCCTGTGATCTAAACACCATTTTCTAATAGAAAGAATCAGTGTTCCTTAGAGAAATAACTGACTCTAGGGCTGGGACAGTGCAAATGGGAGATTAGCCTGGAGCATGTTTTAGTACTAAAAGTAGTGAAGTACTCTAAGGCAGAAGGGTAGGGTCATATCAAGGGGCACAAGAGATAACCCAAAACCCGGAACAGTTTAAGTAGTATTGGATTATGACATGAAGTAAAAAATAAATGCAAATGAGTTTATATGCTGATATGAATAATTAAATAAGTAAGTAGATGGGGGAGAGGAGACACAACTTATTTATAGAAAAATTCAAACAATATATATATATAGATAACTTTGCCCCCTCTTCAAGAGATAAACTTTAACCCCAGTCTAATCATAAGAAAAATATCTGAGAAACTCAGATACCTGGCTAGCACTCCTCAAGACAGTCACATGAAATACAGGGGAAGATTGAAGAACTGTCAAAGGTAAGAGGAGACTGGGAGACATAACAACTCAGTGCAGTATGGTAGCATGAATTGGATGCTAGGAGAAGAAAAGGATATTAGTGGAAAACTTGGTAAAATCTAATAAAAGTCTGGACTTCATTTATATGTAAAGCACTAATGTTAGTTTCTTAGTTTTGGCAAATATACCATGGTAATTCAAGATGTTAACCATGGGGAAACTAAGTGAAAAATATATAGGAAATATATGGACTATCTTTGGAATCTCTTCTGTAAATCTAAATTTATTTCTAAATATAAAGTTCATTTAAAGAAAAGAATGCTTTTCACTAAGGCCAAACATATTAGGTAATCTGTCAGAGGCTTTTTTCTTTCATATGAGACATTTTTCTGGTGCCCTTCATGTTCCTGGTTCCATGGAGACTGCTTGCCTTCTTGGCCTGCCGTTCAGTTATCAACATGGCATTTCCCTCCTTCCATCATCCTGGGAATTCTCTTTACCTCACTGAAACAGAACCATTATTTCCTGCCTCCTATGGCCTTTTTCTGTGTGTCTCCAACCACCACTTTTGGAGTAGCTGTCTTAGGTATAGTACAAGAGAGTTACATTTTTGGACATTTGTCAAAAAATGTCTTTGTTCTACCTTACCACTTAACTAATAATTTTGGAAGAAATTTTAGGATAGAAAACTTCTGAAAAGAAATCAACACCTACCTTATTCCTATATTTTTGCTTATCACGTTATTTATCCCCCATCCCTCTTTATCATCATCATCATTATCACCGGAAGCATTTAGGATATCTTTATCTCCAGAGCTCAGAAACTTCGTGTTTATGTGCCATGGTGTGTGTCACTTTTCATTAGTTATGGTAATAACTATTGTACGTTTTGCAGTTTAGAGAAATGTTATTTTAGTTTTTTGAACAAATTCCTCCTTTCCATTTTCTTTGTACCTTTTTTTCTGGAACTCTTGTTGGGCAGCAATTGGGCTTCCTATATTAATTGTCTAACTTGAACTGAAGGCTTAATTGTCATATTTATATATTCAAAAGTTCTTTCTTTTTCTTTTTCTCTGTTCTTTAAAAAAACAGCACCCTGTTCTTTTTTTCACAGAGCAGTATCTTCAAGAATCTTAATCATATGTACCTTTTGAAGTTGACTTCTATACCCTGTATTGTACCTATTTCTTTGCATTTGTTTGTTTTTTTGTTTTGTTGTTATTGTTGTTGTTTATTTCTAACATTTATGTTAAAGGTTTTCCTCAAGTGTTGGGTGATCTCTGACCATCTGTTTATATTAAAGATTGAAACATTAAAAACCAGAGAATCTGGTATTTGCGCAGAATTTGTTGGCTGTTGGACTTCACTGTTGGGTGATCAGGCAGAATCACCAGGTTGTTAGGGGTGTCCAAATTTCACTATTTGTATATCTTTTCTTTGGGCTGATTGTTTCTCCAAGGAACATTCTCCATTTATAGGCTGGGACAGTATAACCAGTATAACCAGGCTCCTGGAGTCCTGGACAATGTAGTAGAAATCACAAATTTATATATGTAAATAGTCTTCTGTTTTTAGTATTAAATTGTCCTATTCTCAGCTGTTACTAATGTCTCCATCCTTGTGTCCAGAGTCTAACTCTTTTAAGACCTCCAAATATACCAAAGTTGAGAGAAGTCTTGTGAATGGTTCGGGTTGGAAAGGAAATTAGGAGGTCTAGCTGTTCTTTCAAACTGATTTTTAAATACTCCTAATTTTAGTCTTACCATGATTTCCACATTCTGAAATGTCTGGTCTTGCGATCTCTACCTCTTCCTGGGATTCTGCTACATAAACGGCTGCTTTGTGTTGGCATCCTTTCCTACATGGGTTTCAAGTTTCTCTTTTTTAGGTTTTCAGTTTCTCTTGTTTTAAGTAACTGTTTACCTCTCATCCACTTGGTTTTCATGCTTCAAAAACTTGTTGACATCTTTTGGCTATTACACACTTTCTGTTCCTCCTTAGTCCTGGAGTTATTCCCTTCTTTTTATTCTTCCTCCTCTTCTTCTTTTTCTGTGATTTTAGTGGGCTTACAGGAGAGAGCAGAGAGTGATGCATGCACTTAATCTACAATATTTACCACGCATCCTCCTTCAGTTTTTATCTAGAAACCTTCACAAGTTTAGTTTCAGTAGAACATGTGGTAATGACAGAGTGCTGACAAATGTAATTAACTCAGGGCTGATTCTTACTTTTTTGACTGTCTGAATCATGAAGGGGGGGGCAACCAGGATCAAGCTGTTTTATTTATGTAAATAAATACTTTACCGAAAAATGCCAAAGCTTAGTTTGTACCCAGTTTGAAAGGCAGAGTATTTACATAAAATAACTTGGTTTTTTGGAAGAGGCTTGCCTGTACTGAAAATGAATTTGATTAGGGCTAAATGTGTGATTTGTATTGACATTTCTGAGATGTTCAGATTCTTGAATGTGAAATATAAAATGAGCTTCAGTAAGGGTGTGAGGCTAACACATTTCAGCCAACCAGTTTTTTACGAAAAGTCTATGGATTAAAAATAATTTTGGATAGCTCTAATGCCGGCTGACTTAAGTTGTCATTGTCTTGAATCTTAAACTCAGAAGCATACTGTAATAGGAAATTTCAAATTACCCCTTGAGCTTCCCCAAGAAGTCTTATAAAAATGGGAATGAAAACACACAGTTGTTTTGGAGGCCTCTGTGGCATCAGATTATGGCCTAGTACTCAGAGATGACTGTCCGTATGGAGTATACAGTCATGATAAATGGGCGGAGTCCAGAGCGTACGATGGCATTGGTAATTCTAGGCAGGCCTATCAAACTTGCTTCCATCTTTTAAAGCACTGTAGGCAAGTACTATTAGACGCTAAGGAACACCTTCTTCATATCTTTGAAAGGAATTCTCTCTCTCTCTTTTTTTTTTATTTGGCCCTTCTCTTTCTATGTCAGGTGGGAACCGGCCATGTAGGCTTCCCTGTGTTTTCCAAGAGGCACAGAGGATGTGTCATCCTGAGTTTCTTCTTTTAAGGTTTACCACACTTCATGTTTCTACTGTGACTGGAGAAAATAACATAGAAATGAGTAAGGAAGGCTTCATTAGTTTGTAATTTAAAAAAATGGTAGGGCGCCTGGGTGGCTCAGTTGTTGAATGTCTGCCTTCGGCTCAGGTCATGATCCCAGGGTCCTGGGATCGAGTCCCACATCGGGCTCCCTGCTCCACAGGAAGCCTGCTTCTCCCTCTCCCACTCTCCCTGCTTGTGTTCCTTCTCTCACTGTGTCTCTCTTTGTCAAATAAATAAATAAAATCTTAAAAAAATAAAAAAATAAAAAAATGGTAAATGGGAGTTTACCATTGTCAAACTGGAATTTGAGTTAATATTTTTTTCTTTAAAGATTTTATTTATTTATTTGAGAGAGAGAGAATGAGAGATAGAGAGCACAAGGGGGAAGAGGGTCAGAGGGAGAAGCAGACTCCCTGCTGAGCAGGGAGCCTGATGTGGGACTCGATCCCGGGACTCCAGGATCATGACCTGAGCCAAAGGCAGTCGCTTAACCAACTGAGCCACCCAGGCGCCCTGAGTTAATATTTTCTAAGTCAACCAACTTGTTTATATATGTTCTAAGCTTGTATTATATTCCATTCTTCAAATCTGGCTTTGGAAGAATATTAACTTATTATAATGTCTTTTAAAGATCACAGTCTTTCATCATACATCCCAATTAGAGTATTTTAATGAGATTCCAATATATATCTTTTGGTGAAGTTAGTAGTGTGTTTCTTATTGTTTTGTATATTTTGAAATTTTGATTTTTTTATTATGCTATGTTATTACCATACAGTACATCATTAGTTTTTGATGTAGTGTTCCATGATTCATTGTTTGCGTATAACATCCAGTGCTCCATGCAATACATGCCCTCCTTAATACCCATCACCAGGCTAACCCATCCCTCCCATGCCCCTCCCCTCTAGAACCCTCAGTTTGTTTCTCAGAGTCCATAGTCTCTCATGGTTCATCTCTCCCTCCGATTCCCCCCTCTTCATTTTTCCCTTCCTTCTCCTAATGTCCTCCTTGCTATTCCTTATGTTCCACAAATAAGTGAAACCATATGATAATTGACTTTCTCTGTTTGACTTATTTCACTTAACGAGTAGTGTGTTTCATAAAAGAAAAGTATAGAAATATTATTTTACTTTCTTTATTCCCAATAGACCTCAGATATTATATGTGTCAACAACAAGAATCTTCAGATGATGGTATTTAAACCTAGGAGAAGTTATAAATAATTCCTCTGTGGCCAAATGTAACTCACATCACCATTACTAGATTTTACCTATGTCAAAAGTAGAATATACATTTTTTTAACCTCTTTAACATTTAGTTTGATCCTGAAAAAAGCATTTTCTTTCATTTCACTTTAGGACTACTAAGACGCATCACACAGGATCTGTCTCCAACAAACCAAAAATAGAAAGGAAAAGAAGTTCAGGTAGGAAAAATATTTAAAATATATGCTACTTGAATATACATTTTTTAAATGACTCTCATTAAAATTTTCTCTGAAAATTGCTAGTTTTATAGCTAAATACGTGAAAGATATCAGTCAATCTTTCCTTATTAATTCTATATTGATACAGTGTGTTCTAGATTTAGTGGTATTCTTTATGTCAATTTGAATTTATAGTAATTTTTCATCAGTGCATTGTATTACAGCTTGGGCACTATGGTGAACTCACTGATGGATCAAACCAGAATATTTAGATGGAAAGAGTAGTCAAGGAAGTACAATCATTACTAATGTCATTCAGTTTGGGAATAAATGTCCTTTATAGGGTTCAAGAGAATCTCAGGCCAAAACCTTTTTTGAAAGTGCTATTGTTTATTTTTCTCTGGGGCACAAAATCAATGTGCTATTTCTCCATTTCAGACTGCTACATTAAAATGTCATGACATATGTGTTTAAAATGTAAAATCTATAAAAAAGAAAAAAATCCACTTAATGTTGATGATATTTTACTTTTACCCTTTCTTCATGGTACAAAAAGTTGTCCTTTTTCTTTTATTCATGACCAAGTTTATATGTCATTTATTTACAGATGCATATGGAGAATGCCCTCCTTTCTACTTGGGTGGGGAGGGGACAGAGTAATCCTTTAGCAGGCAGTCTTGTTTGCAGGTTCTTAAAGTTGATTTTTCTTCCTCTATTTCCTGTGAGAGACTGCTTGATTTTATGCTTGATCATTTGCTTTTTAGCTATTTAGATGTTTGAGGATGTCTGTGTACAAAAATATAAAGGGTCTATGTATTATATTTATTATATAATATTACAGATTATATATAGAGACTGATTCAAATTGATATATCTAAATAGCCAGACTGAAACTAATATGTAATTTCTGTTCCTTCTTCAACTGGTGCCAGTCAAACGAAATGAGGTAATATTTGCCCTTGCTCATAAATGTGCCACCTGATGGTTCATAAGCAATCTATAGCTGCAATGTCTTTCATATCGTCTCTATATTTCTTTCACGTTTGGAAGGCTGAGCTTTTAGCTTAATTTCCTTGAATTTAGCTCATTTGTTTAAGAGCACACAATGGATTATTGGGACAACATCTTTAATATCTGGGCTGGAACAGGAATTACATCTGAAGGTAGATTTTGGTTAACAAAACTTGTGAGGGTTCAGGTCTTTTCTTAGATATCCAAAATTAGATACAGACATTTGTTAGATTTTTGTCTGAAAATGTATGTCTGTAGGTTTAACTAAAGGTCCTTAACTTGAAATTTTGATTTTTAGGCTAGCTGTTCTTATGACATCATCTTCTAGGGATCCATGGCTATATTTATAAATATAATGTACAATTTGAGAGTTCAAAAATATACTTTGGTGCTAAGGTTACTTTAATAAATTTTCTGAGTCCCAGGAGGATTTTAATACAGAATGACTTTAGGATAAGTGAACCTGGTGTTGGCCACGGTAGTGGTAACAACTCTCACAGTTTGTCCATTATATCCATCACCTGATCAACAGTAGTTGTCTATAAAGAGGTCATCTGAACTTTCTGTTGTCCTAGCTCAGGGAGGCCAGTCCTATCTCAATGACTCAGTAGGACTTAGAATACAATGATACTGTATCACCCATTTGCTTGTTTGTTCAACACCATGGAGATAGGTATAAAACGCCCCATTTTGTTTTCAGATCAGTAAGTCCCTTATAATTGTTAAATAACTGTTCAAAGTCCCTGATATAATGAACAGTGGCTAAAGTTGAAGAGTTTTTTATGACAGTGTAGAGCAACATAATCAGTTCAAATGAAATCAGTGGCCGACTGCTAGGGTGAGGGAAAAAGGGGAAGAAATAAGTTTTAAGATGAGCTCGGCATGGAAAGCTCAACAGTGATTCCAATATAGGTTAAAAATACAGAGAAGATTAAAAAATATCTGTGGATGAGGGTGGGTTTCTCTGAGCACTGAAATACAAAATAGAATTGTATAGGAAATGGAAAAGAGGGGAGATCGAAAGGAATAGATATAAGCTAGCCATCAAGAAATGCAGGCACACAATAAGAGAGTCAAGAAAGCAAAATGAAATAATGTAGCTAAGGGACTCAAAGGAAATAAGAAAAGTTTCTATAAATACATCCAAGAGAAAGAACAAAACAGAGAGAAAAACACTGTAAAGCAAAAATGTTAAGCATGCAAAGACTCAAGAAATGACCACAAGCCTATCACATCTTTTATACTTCTCAGTTGCTGGCAAAATCAAGATATATATATAAAAAAAAAGAATAAAGAACGAAATAGAGTTTTTTTTAAAAAAAATTATTTTGCATGTGTATGGAGACAAAAGAAATTATTAATGGCAATAATAGCCAAAGCTATTATTAGGGAAAAATAGCTATTGTGAAAGAAAATTTTATGATGTACTCCTGCAGGTTAAAACTAAACGTTTTTGATTGTTTTGAAAGAATTGCCTAGCTTGTTATAATCCCTGCAAGCTTTCAATAAAAACTTTTTAAGAAGAGAAAGGTGATATAATCTCATCTAAATCTAGAACTATGAATTAGAATTTTCATCCCAGAATATATGATGCACTTGCAAGCATCAGTGAAGTATGGTTTACATAACGATTATAATTTTAAGTTTTGTTTTATCCCAAAACTTGTTAGGAATTTTTGGGTTTCAGATTTTGTTTTGGGGTCAGGATGTAAAGATTTATTTTGTAAACTTTTTCTGGGGGGGTGATATTAATAAGTCCAAATACTGTTGTTAAGGAATATATACCATGAAATATACTGCAATTTAAAATATAAAGAAAACATAATTTCTAGCATTATGATGCAACATTAAACTAATGAATTTTCCTTTTTGTACTGTGTTACTTCTACATGTGTTGAATTATTTTCAAGGTTCACATGGGGAAGTTTTCCCTATGGGTGGGGCCTCTACATCTACTGGAGTATGTTTCACTCCATCCCTGAGTAAGTCCTTATGCCCCACTGTCCTTACATCATGTCTACTATAGAGTTTATTCTTTCCTTCTAAAGTCAGCTTTCTTTTCCTGTGGTTACATAGTTAAATCAGTAGAATGTAGCATTTATAAAGGCCTTAAAATATCTCTTCGTATGGTATATGTTGTCAGTTTCTTAGCACTAGAGGGGCTCATTGGTAATGGTGCATTAATAAAATGAATCTGTAGGTTTTTCTGCTGTCTGGAGATGCCTGTTCTATGACCAGCAACAGAAAGAGAGATAAGACCGACACAGATGGGGTTAATAATTATATCAGAAATACATCTAGTTGCAACACAGGTAGCTTCAAACCAGATAATTTAGAAATAGTTTGGATAATTACTAATTAGGTCTACTGACAGCAGAATTTGAATTATTCATGAAAACCTGAAAGCAGAGGATAATTCATTCCTGAATACCTCTAAAACTAATTGGAAAGTTGTTTATTCTATTTTTCACTAGGTGATGTGCTGATAATTATTTCATACTTTATTTTTGAAAATTTTATTTTAGAAATATCTTCAAGTGACAAATAGAACACATTGTTAAGAATGATCTTGTGCCTCAAAAATTATCTCAAAATACTGTATAGAAAGCCACTTTTAGTTAATTATTAAACTCAAATCTATGAACTTTCTGAATTCCCCTCTCAAAATATTAGGAAGATTTCTTTGGCAAGGGTTTTCAGCAATTTTTCCTGTAGTTTATTTTATAATATTGATTTTTACTGTTTAAAATATTGCTATTTATTTGATATGTATTACATATATAGTGCTTCTTAGATTCATTTTCATTTTTTGCAAGTAGAGGGATATTCAATATTAGCTTTCAGAATGATGCCTTATATTTATAGATTATATGTTTTTATTTCATCATTAACCGTAATTTGCTTGAGTAAATCTTTAGGAATAGAAAGACACAATTTTAGTGATTAAGAGTTTTCAGATGACAGAGCTATTCAAATATTTATTGATTTAAACATTCAACCATCTTGTTTTTGAACAACTAATATGTGGCATTCTGACTTTGCAAGGCAATGGAAATACATAGTTTTGTGTGTGTGTGTGTGTGTGTGTGTGTGTGTGTGTGTGTGTTGTTTGTTTGTTTTTTACAATTCAAAATCTAGTGGGTATGTGTGGTAAAGATGGTAGCTAGGAGCTTTCATCTGGAAGTTCTGTTCTCCTTTCATAGTGTGAAGAAATCCCTGGGAGGGAGATGCCCAGTGAGGGCTAGATTTCCCCTGCACCTTTAGCATTCAGGCATTGCCATAGGACAAGATTTTTGCCTGTGGAACGTGAACAGAAATGATGTTTATTAGTTCCTGTTTGAGATTTGTGAATATAGTTCCAATTTTTTTATCTGCTCTTTGAAACTTGAGGATGGCAGGGTGATAAAAAGAAGCCTAGATTCCCAATCACCACATGGAAGAAAGCCACCCAACTGCCAAGAGAACTGTGCTTGGTCTGAGAACCTTCCTGCCCCATGGCAGTCACCCCACTAAAGACTGTGATGACATATAGCCACAAGAAGGCACTCCCATCAACCTCCACTTGTTAGAAGAAATGGCCAGACACAAAATTCCCTCCACACCTAACACTGAGTAACCTTTCCTCTTTTGAAATGCCCAGCAACTATTCACTTGCCCCCTCCAGCCAGCCTGTCGGCCAAAAATATCTGGAGACCAATTAGAAGTCTCCCCTGCTTCCAAAGGTACCATTTTAATAGAACACTTGTATTCTTCTTTATAGTCTTTAAAATTTACTTTCCTTTCTGACACCTTTGATCCTCTGATGAAATAACAGTGATGGCACATGGGTTCTCTTGCCCAAGTTTATAAATAAACAGGCTTTGTTATTTTTGTCCCAGACCCAGTTTTGTCTTTGACAGGACTTTTAGGAGTGAGAAATAAACCTTTATTGTTAAAATACTGACATTTTGGGCTGGTTTATCTCAGCAACCAGCATTACCTTACTGATTCTGGATGATAGCCAGGAAATCATAATTTTAATATTGTGCTAATTCAAGTACAAAGGGCCTATGACAAGAAGGGAAGGAAGCTGTGGGAATATATTGGAGTGCCACCTAATGTAGTTTTGGGTGTTGGGGGCAAGTACAGTCAGAAGAGGAAACATGCAGGAAGCGAGATTTCAGCTGGGGTGTGAAAGACAAGTAAGAGTTAGCCAGCCCAAGAGGAGATGATTAGGGAAAACACGAGAGATAGTGGGAGCAGCATGCAAAAGGCACAGAGATGAATGAAGGCACAGAGCATGTGCGCAACAGTAATGGGGGTGAAGCAAAGGGAAGATGCTATGGTGGGCCTTTTGTATGATGTTATATCTTGAATTTTTAAGTCGCCAATCTAATAATCAGTAATAGCAAGTTTCTTAGGGGTGTGGGCATGACAACAGGGAAGGACACCAGTTAAAAGTCTGTGGCAAGAATCCAGTTAGGAAATAATGAAAGCCTAAGGAATAACCATTTCACTGGGGATAGACAAAAATGACTGCAGTTGGGAGCTCTTGGGGAGGTAGAACTGAAAAAGCATAATGCCTGAAGGACTAAAGGAATGGGTGGTGGCATGAATTAGGAATTAGTAAATATAAATTAAAGGCACAGGGCATACCTAGGAGAGGAGAAAAGATGCATTATTTAGTTTCAGATGTCTCCATGGGGACGCATTGGTAGACTATCTGAGACTGTTTGGAACACACGACAGGGGTCTTGGGTGGAGACATAATTTTAAGCTTGTCAGGAAGTGCATAGTAACTAAAATTATGAAAGCAAATAAAGACCACATGGGAAGAGGGTTAAAAGAGTAGATAATGAAGAGGACTTATGCCCAAACCATACAGGACTGTTAAGAAAAAGATCTCTTTGCATTAGGATGGAAAAGCTGGGGCAGAGATAAAGGATAAAGAAAGATAAAGCACTGAAAAATTCTGTGAGGAGGTTATTTTGAGCAGAGACCTGGATGAGGTGAAATAAAAGAGAACTAATGGGAGGAACAGAGATCTTTGTCCCTTCACCACGAACAGTTTCTTTGGAAGGTTGGAAGAAAAGGCACAGTGCAGCCAGTTGAGGACTAAATGGGAAATGAGGCTTAGTTTTTGAAGGTGTTTCCCTGAGGAGGAAAAGAGAACTAGACAGTAGGTAGAGGGAGACTTAGAGAAGACTTAACTTAGTTTTGTTTTTAAATAAAATTAGAGAACAAAGTACCTTTGAAATGCTTGGGGGAAATTGGGGGGAAATATGTGGTAGAGAGGGAGGAATTGATGGTGCGTGGTTGATGGAAAATGCTGATAATTTTGTTTTTGGCAAATAGGAAGCTATAGCTCCAGCTACATTTTTCTCCCTGAAGAAGAAAAGAAAATAAGGATTAAATATCAGATGACTTGAAGAATCACCCTAGGAGCAACAGGATGATTCATATGTTTTCAGGCTTAATATCAACATTTCTCTTTAATTACATTGATTCCCTTAAGTCTTTCAGACCTTTCTACAGTGGATTTTCTAATCCTGCCTCAGAAGGAAAGGTTGCTTCCTTGAATTTCTATGATCATAATATTGGATCCACACAGAGCAGCATGTTTTGCTGCAGTTTGGAACATTCAGATTTCTCAGACAATAGTGTTTCAATAAAATTTTTGAGAGATGAGCAAAATTAGAAGCCATATATATTTTCTAGCTTCAGTATATAGTGGAGTTATAAAGTTAAGTATGTTTTTTACTTTATAATATATTCTTATAAAAATAATCTCATACACATTTGTAGACAGTTTTTTTGCCATAAAATGTACCATTTCATTCAAAATTGCCTTGTCTCTTCACATTTTTCCATGATAGTTATGCTTTTATTATAATTTCTAATTAGAAGATCCTCTCCATATTTTTATTCCATTCTGTTTTCCCATGATCTTCAAAATCCATTTTAAGTTTTCTTACTCTATATGTTTCAGTAACATTTTGGGCTAATGATATTTCTTTCCTTCTTCAGATTGTATAGTTGTTATTATCTGTAACGAGTATTTTGGCCTTTAACTGAATTCAGTCTTATTTCATGTGTAAATTCTTTCTTCCCTATAACATGTCAAGAAACTTGAAGGTTTCCCTTCCTTCCTTCTGGTAACATAATCTACTGCTTCCTTTACAAACTGTTCCTCCTCTACTTGGCCTCTCAGCTTCGTGGCCCCAATCTCCCCCAAACATGAATCTTCAAAGCCAGCAACAGCAGATCTTGTCTTCATGTCACATCTCTCTGCCTCCTTTTCTATTGTCATATTTATCTCTGATTATAATTAGGAAAGGTCCTTTGATTTTAAGAAAATATGTGATTAGATTGGGTCCATGTGGATAATCTGCCCATCTTAAGGTCCTAACCTCAAGCATATCTGTAAATTTCTTTTTGCTATGTTATGTAACATATTCACAGGTCCTCATGAATAGGTCCTCATGAATCATTTTGGGGGTGATTTTTCTGCCTGCCACCCCATCAGATAGTAAGGTTTGTCTGAGAGACAGAGATTGATCATTCATTTAGTCAACAAATATTTATTGAGCATTTAATATGTGACAAGCACTGACATAGGAACTTGGGATACATTATTGAACAAAACAGACCAATATCCCTGATTTTGCTGATTATTCATTCTAGTGCCATGCGTTAAAGACAGGATCAAATTTCACCTCAGTGGTAACCATGGGTTTTCCAGTTTTGTGTTGATAAATTCTCAATTTTGCTTAAATGAGTTTGGATAGGGCTTTATCACTTGGGCCTAAAATGACCCTGCTTAATACAAGCAGTAATAGACTTAAAACAATATTTATTGTGTGTAATACAGTACTACTCTGCTTTTATTAATTGTACCTAGCTAAAATTTAAGATATCCATCAATTTTCAAATTCAGAAGATTACCCAATTATTTACCCTTTGGTGATTCAAAAAATATTTACTGAATAACCACTGGTGCCAGGGTGAAACTGATGCATATTTGACTAATTTCACACAGCTTACAATGTGTCAGATGACAAATATTGAACTACTGAACACACACATATATTGATATAGATATAAGATTTCAAGTCATGATATTGCCATGAGAAAAGTTTCATGAATGAAAGAATAGCATGCCACAGAATGCCATGGGAGAGGTTAGCATAGGCTAGCTCACAATTGAGTAAGAGCAGGTTGAGGGAGTCAACTTGACATGAAAAAATGATTTTCATTTTTTTTAAACTTTTTTTTTTTTAAGATTTTATTTATTTATTTGACAGAGAGAGAGACAGCGAGAGAGGGAACACAAGCAGGGGGAGTGGGAGAGGGAGAAGCAGGCTTCCTGTGGAGCAGGGAGCCCGATGTGGGACTTGATCCCAGGATCCTGGGATCATGACCTGAGCCAAAGGCAGACGCTTAACTGACTGAGCCACCCAGGCGCCCCCGATGATTTTCATTTGTAAATGAAATGTAAACTTCAGGGGTGTTTCAAGGGTAAAGATGTGCAGTTGAGGATCTCCAAATTATCATCAACAATAAAGTCAGATTCAGTACCTATCCTTCTATAGCATTCATCTTTCAAAATCTAAAAACGGTAACACATCAACTCTCATATTAAAGATAGATTTGTGTGCTTCATAAAATGTGGGTCAAAAGCAGTTTTTTTTGTCAAGTTGCTTTATCCTTTTACTTACTTTAAGAATTCTATACTCAAGCTTTTCTGTCTTAGACATAGATACATAACTTGTAAAACAATGTTAGTAAAAAGTCAAAGATGATCAAAGCAAAAATACCTATAGACAGCATTTTCAAGGACTAAAGGAATTTGAATGACAATAATTAATCAGGACAGTGTGGTAGAACTAACACTGGATTAAGAAATTAGGAAACCCATGTTCTAATCTCCTTTCTGCTTATGATTCATTTCACTTACATGGATTTCAGCATTTCATGTATAATATAGAACTTTTTTTCTTTCTAAATTTTCTTGCAACTTAATATTCTTTATGACTTTAATTCACGAAAGTACTCAAACATATGAAGGAAAGACATTCTCTTACTGTTGAGTGAGTTTTTGGTGTTTTGGCAAAAGACAATGATAGCACTGAAATATAACTGAATCCAAGTCATTTAATAGTAAACAGTTTACTGGCTGGTTTCTTTCATTATCATGTGGATTGAGCCAGGGACGATGCTTATAACACTGGAATACCAAGAAATTTACATTCTAGGACCTTTAAAACAAAGAGTCTTCCTTATCTCAAGTGCTTTGAACTTGGCCACAGTCGGGGTTTATAAGGTCATTCAAAAGTTCTGAAGCCAAATTGAAACTCTGAAGTTCTCTTAGGCATTTCGTTTCTATCATTCAAATAGCACTTCTCTTGGGCTGTTTAGCATTATAGCTTTGGTTATTTTTTACCTTTGTTACTTGACAACACTTTCTCTCTGAGGTCAAGAATTATCTGTGTCTTATATATATTTATGTCTTCTGAGATACCACTGAAAAATGCCTGTATTTTAGGGGCATTTGATAAATATTTGTTGAAAATATAGATTTTTTTTTTTTTAATATAGATCTTAAAGTGAGTTCCCTTGTTCCGTTGAGGGGCGTCTGGCTGGCTCAGTAGGAAGAGCATGCGACTCTTTTTTTTTTTTAATTTTTTTATTGTTATGTTAATCACCATATATTACATCATTAGTTTTTGGTGCAGTGTTCCATGATTCATTGTTTGTTCATAACACCCAGTGCTCCATGCAGAACGTGCCCTCCTCAATACCCATCACCAGGATAACCCATCCCCCTCCCCGCCTCCCCCCTAGAACCCTCAGTTTGTTTTTCAGAGTCCATCATCTCTCATGGTTCGTCTCCCCCTCTGACATACTCCCCTTTTCTTCCTCTCCTGTTATCTTCTTCTTTTTCTTTTTTCTTAAAATATGTTGCATTATTTGTTTCAGAAGTACAGATCTGTGATTCAACAGTCTTGCACAATTCACAGCGCTCACCATAGCACATACCCTCCCCAATGTCTATCACCCAGCCACCCCATCCCTCCCACCCCCAACCACTCCAATAACACTCAGATTGTTTCCTGAGATTAAGAATTCCTCATATCAGTGAGGTCATGTGATACATGTCTTTCTCTGATTGACTTATTTCACTCAGCATAACACCCTCCAGTTCCATCCACGTCGTTGCAAATGGCAAGATCTCATTCCTTTTGATGGCTGCATAATATTCCATTGTGTATATATACCACATCTTCTTTATCCATTCATCTGTCGATGGGCATCTTGGCTCTTTCTACAGTTTGGCTATTGTGGACATTGCTGCTATAAACATTGGGGTACACGTACCCCTTCGGGTCCCTACATTTGTATCTTTGGGGTAAATACCCAGTAGTGCAATTGCTGGATCGAACGGTAGCTCTAATTTCAACTGTTTGAGGAACCTCCATACTGTTTTCCAGAGTGGTTGCACCAGCTTGCATTCCCACCAACAGTGTAGGAGGGTTCCCCTTTCTCCACATCCCCGCCAACATCTGTTGTTCCCTGACTTGTTAATTTTAGCCATTCTGACGGGTGTGAGGTGGTATCTCATTGAGGTTTTGATTTGGATTTCCCTGATGCCGAGCGATGTTGAGCACTTTTTCATGTGCCTGTTGGCCATTTGGATGTCTTCTTTGGAGAAATGTCTGTTCATGTCTTCTGCCCATTTCTTGATTGGATTATTTGTTCTTTGGGTGTTGAGTTTGATAAGTTCTTTATAGATTTTGGATACTAGACCTTTATCTGATTTTTGCAAATATTTTCTCCCATTCTGTCGGTTGTCTTTTGGTTTTGTGGACTGTTTCTTTTGCTGTGCAAAAGCTTTTTATCTTGATGAAATCCCAATAGTTCATTTTTGCCCGGGCTTCCCGTGCCTTTGGCGATGTTTCTAGGAAGAAGTTGCTGCGGCTAAGGTTGAAAAGGTTGCTACCTGTGTTCTCCTTTAGGATTTTGATGGACTTCTGTCTCACGTTTAGGTCTTTCAACCATTTGGAGTCTATTTTTGTGTGTGGTGTAAGGAAATGGTCCAGTTTCATTCTTCTGCATGTGGCTGTCCAATTTTCCCAACACCATTTGTTGAAGAGACTGTCTTTTTGCCATTGGACATTCTTTCCTGCTTTGTCAAAAATAAGTTGACCATAGAGTTGAGGGTCCATTTCTGGGCTCTCTGTTCTGTTCCATTGATCTATGTGTCTGTTTTTGTGCCAGTACCAAACTGTCTTGATGATGACAGCTTTGTAATAGAGCTGGAAGTCCGGAATTGTGATGCCGCCAGCTTTGCTTTTCTTTTTCAGTATTCCTCTGGCTATTCTGGGTCTCTTCTGGTTCCATACAAATTTTAAGATTATTTGTTCCATTTCTTTGAAAAAAGTGGATGGTATTTTGATGGGGATTGCATTGAATGTGTAGATTGCTCTAGGTAGCATTGACATCTTCACAGTGTTGATTCTCCCAATTCATGAGCATGGAACGTTTTTCCATTTCTTTGTGTCTTCTTCAATTTCTTTCATGAGTATTTTATAGTTTTCTGAGTACAGATCCTTTGCCTCTTTGGTTAGATTTATTCCTAGGTATCTAATGGTTTTGGGTGCAATTGTAAATGGGATAGACTCCTTGATTTGTCTCTCTTCTGTCTTGTTGTTGGTGTATAGGAATGCCACTGATTTCTGTGCATTGATTTTATATCCTGCTACTTTACTGAATTCCTGTATGAGTTCTAGCAGTTTTGGGGTGGAGTCTTTTGGGTTTTCCACATACAGTATCATATCATCTGCAAAGAGTGAGAGTTTGACTTCCTCTTTGCCGATTTGGATGCCTTTGATTTCTTTTTGTTGTCTGATTGCTGTGGCTAGGACTTCTAATACTATGTTGAATAGCAGTGGTGAGAGTGGACATCCCTGCCGCGTTCCTGACCTTAGGGGAAAAGCTCTCAGTCTTTCCCCATTGAGAATGATATTCGCTGTAGGTTTTTCATAGATGGCTTTTATGATATTGAGGTTTGTACCCTCTATCCCTATACTCTGAAGAGTTTTGATCAAGAAAGGATGTTGTACTTTGTCAAATGCTTTTTCTGCATCTATTGAGAGGATCATATGATTCTTGCTCTTTCTTTTGTTAATGTATTGTATCACGTTGATTGATTTGCGGATGTTGAACCAGCCTTGCAGCCCAGGAATAAATCCCACTTGGTCATGGTGAATAATTCTTTTAATGTACTGTTGGATCCTATTGGCTAGTATTTTGGTGAGAATTTTTGCATCCATGTTCATCAAGGATATTGATCTGTAATTCTCTTTTTTGATGGGGTCTTTGTCTGGTTTTGGGATCAAGGTAATGCTGGCCTCATAAAATGAGTTTGGAAGTTTCCCTTCCATTTCTATTTTTTGGAACAGTTTCAGGAGAATAGGTATTAATTCTTCTTGAAATGTCTGATAGAATTCCCCTGGGAAGCTGTCTGGCCCTGGGCTTTTGTTTCTTGGGAGATTTTTGATGACTGTTTCAATTTCCTTAGTGGTTATAGGTCTGTTCAGGTTTTCTATTTCTTCCTGGTTCAATTTTGGTAGTTGATACATCTCTAGGAATGCACCCATTTCTTCCAGGTTATCTAATTTGCTGGCATAGAGTTGCTCATAATATGTTCTTATAATTGTTTGTATTTCTTTGGTGTTGGTTGTGATCTCTCCTCTTTCATTCATGATTTTGTTGATTTGGGTCATTTCTCTTTGCTTTTTGATCAGTCTGGCCAGGGGTTTATCAATCTTGTTAATTCTTTCAAAGAACGAGCTCCTAGTTTCGTTGATCTGTTCTACTGTTCTTTTGGTTCTAGTTCATTGATTTCTGCTCTGATCTTGATTATTTCTCTTCTCCTGCTGGGTTTAGGCTTTATTTGCTGTTCTTTCTCCAGCTCCTTTAGGTGTAGGGTTAGGTTGTGTATTTGAGACCTTTCTTGTTTATTGAGAAAGGCTTGTATTGCTATATACTTTCCTCTCAGGACTGCCTTTGCTGTATCCCAAAGATTTTGAACAGTTGTGTTTTCATTTTCATTGGTTTCCATGAATTTTTTTAATTCTTCTTTAATTTCCTGGTTGACCCATTCATTCTTTAGTAGGATGCTCTTTAGCCTCCATGTATTTGAGTTCTTTCCGACTTTCCTCTTGTGGTTGAGTTCTAGTTTCAAAGCATTGTGGTCTGAAAATATGCAGGGAATGATCCCAATCTTTTGGTACCGGTTGAGACCTGATTTGTGACCTAGGATGTTATCTATTCTGGAGAATGTTACATGGGCACTAGAGAAGAATGTGTATTCCGTTGCTTTGGGATGGAATGTTCTGAATATGTCTGTGAAGTCCATTTGGTCCAGTGTTTCATTTAAAGTCTTTATTTCCTTGTTGATCTTTTTCTTAGATGATCTGTCCATTTCAGTCAGGGGGGTGTTAAAGTCCCCCACTATTATTGTATTGTTGTCAATGTATTTCTTTGCTTTTGTTATTAATTGCCTTATATAATTGGCTGCTCCCATGTTCGGGGCATAGATATTTACAATTGTTAGATCTTCTTGTTGGATAGACCCTTTAAGTAGGATATAGTGTCCTTCCTCATCTCTTATTACAGTCTTTGTTTTAAAATCTAGTTTGTCTGATATAAGGATTGCCACCCCAGCTTTCTTTTGGTGTCCATTAGCATGGTAAATGGTTTTCCACCCCCTCACTTTCAATCTGGGGGTGTCTTTGGGTCTAAAATGAGTCTCTTGCAGACAGCATATTGATGGGTCTTGTTTTTTAATCCAATCTGATAGCCTGTGTCTTTTGATTGGGGCATTGAGCCCATTTACATTCAGGGTAACTATTGAAAGGTATGAATTTAGTGCCATTGTATTACCTGTAAGGTGACTGTTAACTGTCTGTTGTCTGTGTTCGTTTCTGCTCTTTGCTGCTTTTAGGTTCTCTCTTTGCTTAGAGGACCTCTCTCAATATTTCTTGGAGGGCTGGTTTCGTGTTTGCAAATTCCTTTAGTTTCTGTTTGTTCTGGAAGCTTTTTATCTCTCCTTCTATTTTCAATGATAGCCTAGCTGGATATAGTATTCTTGGCTGCATATTTTTCTCGTTTAGTGCTCTGAAGATATCTTGCCAGTCCTTTCTGGCCTGCCAGGTCTCTGTGGATAGGTCTGTTGCCAATCTAATGTTTCTACCATTGTAGGTTACATATCTCTTCTCCCGAGCTGCTTTCAGGATTTTCTCTTTGTCTCTGAGACTCGTAAGTTTTACTATTAGATGTCGGGGTGTTGACCTATTATTATTGATTTTGAGAGGGGTTCTCTGTGCCTCCTGGATTTTGATGCCTGTTTCCTTCCTCACATTAGGGAAGTTCTCTGCTATTATTTGCTCCAATATACCTTCTGCCCCTCTCTCTCTCTCTTCTTCTTCTGGGATCCCAATTATTCTAATGTTGTTTCGTCTTATCGTATCACTTATCTCTCGAATTCTGCCCTCGTGATCCTGTAGTTGTTTCTCTCTCTTTTTCTCAGCCTCTTTATTTTCCATCATTTGGTCTTCTATATCGCTGATTCTCTCTTCTGCCTCATTTATCCTAGCAGTTAGTGCCCCCATTTTGGATTGCACCTCATCAATAGCCTTTTTGATTTCGATTTGGTTAGATTTTAGTTCTTTTATTTCTCCAGAAAGGGTTTCTCTAATAACTTCCACGCTTTTTTCAAGCCCAGCTAGTATCTTTAAAGTCATGATTCTGAACTCTAGGTCCGACATCGTACTAATGTCCGTATTGAGTAGGTCCCTGGCTGACGGTACTACCTCTTGTTCTTTTTGCTGAGGTGATTTCTTTCGTCTTGTCATTTTGTCCAGAGGAGAATAGATGAATGAGAGAACAAAATGCTAACAGGTTTACAACGTCCCCAGCAAATATACTGTATACAAATCAGAAAAGACCTGAAGCCAGGGGAAAAGAAAGGGAAAGAAAGAAAAAAGAAAGAGAAAAATAAAAGAAAAAAAAAAAGGATAAAACAAAAACAGAACAATAGAAAAAAAGCAGAATGTGATCAAATATGATCAGGCTAGTGCATAGATCAGTGCCACACACTAGATTTTGGGCGTATTTTGGTCTGTTAGAAAAAAGTGCCTCCTAAAATTTTAAAGGAAGAAAGACATATATGTACAAAATAAGGGTTGATACAATGAAGGGATGGAAGATGACTGTAAAGATGAAAATTATAAAAGGTTTTATAAAAGGACTTGGTAAGATAAGTTGTTTGAAAAAAGAAAGAAGATTTAAGAAAAGAAAAAAAAAGGAAAAAGGGAGAGAATGTGATCAGGCAGGAGACTAGAACAAAGCCATACACTAGTGATTTAGGGTATATTTTGATCTGTTAGAAGAAACTGTACCCCAAAATTTTAAAGAGAGAACAACTTATATATATATGCCAAAAATAAGGGTAACTACTATGAAGGGATAAAATATGACTCTAAAAATGAAAAATAAAAAATGTTTTTTTTTTTTTTTAAAAAAAGGGATTGATAAGATGTTGGTTGAAAAAGGGAAAAAGAAAAAGAAAAAAAAACAGTCAACAAAAATTAACTTTGATGAAATAATGGATCATGGTAAAAAAAAAAAAAAAAAAAGCCATGAATCTATGTGCAGTATTCCCCTAGCGCTGGAGTTCTCCCATTCTCCTTGATCAATCAACTTGGTCTTGGCTTGCTGGCTGTTTGTGCTGATCTTCTGGGGGAGGGGCCTGTTGCTGTGGTTTCCAAATGTCTTTGCCAGAGGCGGAATTGCCCCGCCCTTGTCCGTCCGGGCTAAGGAAGCTGCTCCGGTTTGTTCTCAGGAGCTTTTGTTCCCTGCAAGCTCTCGGTACAGCTTTGGAGGACCAGGGCAGAAATGGTGGCCTCCCAATCTCCACCCGGAGGAGCTGAGAACTCGGGGCCCCGCTCCTCAGTGTGTCCCCAGAGAAAAGCAGTCACTCCCGTGTCCCCGGTCTCCGGCCGCACTCCGTGCTCACCCGGCCTGTGATCGAGCGTTGCTATCTCTGGCACCCGACCCCGCACGGAGTCTCCAAACCCAGCAGATCCCTGCAGTGCATTCCCGCACTGCTCCTCCCTGGGAAGGAAGGGGAGTCTCCCCGGATCTGCTGCTTGTTGGGTCCCTGCTGGGGGAGCCGTGCCCCGACTGGGCCGCGGATCACAGTTTATGGCAACCCCGAGCTGAGAGTCCGCGCCTCGGCTCCGTCTCTGAAGCCGGCTTCCCCGCTCTGATACCTGGAAGCTCTGGCGCACTCAGGCACCCCCGGTCTCTCCGTGACCCCAAGGGTCCTGAGACCACACTGTCCCGGGAGGATTCCACCCCCCGCTTAGCCACTGCAGCGACGTCCCTCCGCCGAGCCAACTTCTAAAAGGTCCGATTTTGTGCTCCGCGGCTCTATCACTTGCCAGAAGCGGCCGGCGGAGGCCCCTCCCCCGCCATCTATCCTCCCGAATATCGCCTCGGATTCACTTTTCCGCACGCCCTACCTTCCAGTAAGTGGTCGCTTCTCTGTTCAGAGAGTTGTTGCTACTCTCCTCTTCGATCTCCTGTTGAGTTCGTAGGTGTTCAGAATGGTTTGATCCCTATTCAGCTGAATTCCTGAGACCAGACGAAATCAAGGTCTCCTACTCCTCTGCCATCTTGCTCCGCCTCCAGCATGCGACTCTTGATCTTCGGGTCATCAGTTTGAGCCCCAAGTTGGGTGTAGAGATAACTAAAAAAAAAAAATAATAATAATAAACTTAAAGAAAAATGAGTTCCCTTGAAAAAAATCAAAAGATAAAATTCAAGAGTATTACACATCAAAAGAGCCTTTTATTTGAAAATATTTAAAACATCCTCAAAAATCTCAATATTATGTAACAGTGGCAGGGAAAAAAATACTTGAAAATATCAGTGTCACATTCTTTCAATTGAGGTCTTAAAAGATTCTATCCTTACTGAAAGATTAATTTAAATTTCTGAGGTGCATAAATAATCCCACTATTGTAACTGAACCAATGTGTTTGCTCCTTGGTGAGTCAGAACCTATACCAGGTTGAGTTGTAGCACAAAGAAAGGTTTACTTGCAGTGAGTAAGGAGATCATGGGGAATGACTTCCAAAGCTGTGACTCCCCAGCAAGGGTGGATGGCTTCCTTTTATTTAGGATTATAATGAATATTTAGATAGGGCTATTTGTCATCATATGTAGAAGCAGGCATAAAAGTGTGCATGTGCCTTAGGGAAACATGCCTATACATACATTGCATGTTATGTAAATGAGGCTGAGGCTCCTTGGGTGGAGATTTTAGTATTATAATGAGCTAAAAGTAGTTGTCAGTCATTCTAGGGGTCACTCCAAGGTCCATCTGCACAGGCGTGAGTCAAGTGTTCTGCTCAAACTGGTCTGGGTGGTCTGGGTAGTCTGGGTCAGCTGGAGGAGGGGCGGTTTCACACTTTCCATTTGCTTGAGTTAAGAGAGACACTGGAAAGAAGAGCCTAAGGAAAAATATGGGACAAAAGTTGGTGAGTACAAGCAGGTGGGCAGTAAAGGTCAGGTCTTGGGGTCTCGCTGGTGACACTGTGTCACATGGTTTCTTCTGCTAAAAGTGACAATACCAGAGACATAACTATGATGCCAGAGAAGAGCAAGAATTCAGGTATCCTCTCTTAGATATCCTTGTTACGAATATTTTGAATAGCATTTGCCAGTTGCAAACCGGGAACAGATCCCTGTGTTCCCCGCTTCTGGCCCTGCCACCAAATCCCCCAGGGAAATAGTTGTTAGGAGGGCTGCGATTCATTTTATCTCATCAGGGCCTCTCATAACAATCTGGATAACATGTATATCTCTGTATTTGGTGAAATGTGATGTTTAGTGGTGGGCACAACAGAAAGCAGAAAGACCCTCTGTCCTCATTATGATTATGTATCCTGACAAAGTAAACATTACATTTCCTTGTCAAGTGTCTGTAGTCCTGTGCATGCTTGGTAAACATTATCCTCTACTCTCTAGACATTAGTTTCAATATGGGTTGCATTTCTTTTGCGATTCAATAGTAATATCTGCTCTTAAACACACAGAGTCTGTCCCTTATTCTTTAGCTGTGCCATTTGTCAAGAGGGTGACTGAGGTGGAAATGATAAGTAGAACCATGACAGCTCACACATGCTCTTCATTCAGACAGGGGGCTCACTCAGCCTTTCTGCTGTTGGAGTCTCACACCATCTGTTCAGGCTTGTTGCTGGATAGTACATGTTCTATGACTTCTCCTTAGTTATCACACACCTTCAGAGGATTGGCCCAGAGAAAAGATTGTGTGCTTTTCCTCCATGAGTATAAATGACTCAGAAAGATACCTACTGTTTCTAAACATAAACCTCTTCTTTTACAGAAATATTTCTTTGCAACTCTAGGGTTGGACATAGGTTGCATTGTGCAGTTACCTTTGGTGAGGTGAATGTTTGGGATGTATCTCTGATTGTTTTTCTTGTCAGTGGCCTAAATGTGAAGTTGTCTCTATGAGGTTCTAAAGGTGCACTGTCCAGGTTCTCCCTGTGGCCACATCACGACTTGAAGTTAAAGCTGGCAGCAAGGGGGTAAGAGTTGAAAGAATGAGCTTTTATGTCAGCGAAAAAAAGAGAATGTCAGCCCTGCTATTTACTAACTGTGATTGTGAGCAAATTGCTTAAAGTCTGTGTGCCTTAGTTTCTTCATCTTAAAGAAGACTGCCTCCATGGATATGTCATGAGGATTAGGGTGAGGTAACTGATGTAAAATGCTTCACAAAGTGCCTGGTGCCCCATGAATTCTAAATAAATAGTAGTTACTCTTATGATTGCTATTGTTGTTAAGCAGGACATTTTCAGTGTCTGGGTGCCAAAATTATTCACACCAGCCCTCCTAATTTTTCTGTTTATTATGTTCAGAGAATTTTATGCTGCTGTAGAAAATCTTGCTTACGTATTTAAAAATGGTCTCATTTATTTTCCATATTTGAGAATCACCTGTATGTACTTGTCTAGATTTTATGCACTTTTTCCCATTCTTCTTTGGGTAACTAGTTCAATAGGCATTATTGAGGAATTTCCCAAAAGAATAGGTGAAAATTGAGAGGCTAAAATTATTCATTCCACATTATTTAGTGTGAAATCTTGAAACTGATAGAACATTTGTGGACACAAAATCTTATAATCAATTAGTAACATGTTTTGAATAATGTCTCTTCATTTTACTCCCTTGCTTCCATCTCCCCTGAACACATTTACTACCAGATGGCTTTAGGATGTTTTTAGGCTATTGAACAGACTGGACTGCATTCTGCTCCTGAAGGGCTGTTACCCACATGTAGGTTGTTCATGAAACAGAAGAGTAGAGTAATACATTGTGGTAAAACAATTTTATATTCAAAGCAAAGAATATGTCTTAATTTATTTGCATTCATTAAATAAACATTCTTCTAAGTAGACACATTTCAGTTGAAGAATTAGGCTATGGATCTTGTAAATGTGTTTCTTCTGATGCCTTCCCCCCTCTGACTTCTCTAGAAATGCTTCCCTTTTGATGAAATAGAAGAAAGAATTAGCAGTACTTGCATTCAATACAAGCATTTCATATAGACTCTGACATATCTTTATAGGCAGAAAGTTTAAACATATTGTATACATCAAACTGACTGTCCTCACTGTGTTAAGAAAAAAAAGCAATTATTTTAAAAGTCACAGTTCCATGTAAAATATTGCTTCAAGAAGTTCTTTGGCTTTGAAGTGGTGTCTAAACCTTTGCATCTTTATGAGGTCATATTTTTCAGACTGAATTTTAAATGTATGTACACATGTCAAGGCAGAGGGATGCTTTGTATATGAATTTAATTAAGCAATAGGCCACTTTGGGACTTGTTTTATGGAGCCATTTGTTTCATGTGAGTTCAACTGCCCAAGCTACCGTGCAATAATGGTCTCATAAAATTATACTCTGGAGGGTCTTATTTCTACTATAATGTGCTTTTACTTAAAATTTAGTTTAATAGCAACACTTTTCCTTGTATATCAACTGTATACAAGTATTAGCTATCAGAAAATTTAATAGTTAAAGAGCTCTTGGTTTTCTGTATTTACTGTTGGAAATTGTTCATTCAAAAAGAAAAAAATGAGAAAAGAAAAAATGTACGTATTACATTAGTAATAATCTTTGGATTTGCTATCTAATTATCTTTTGAAATACTCTCAGTTAAATCACTTGGGGGTATTTTTGCCCTCAGCATGTTCATCGCATATATGTGCTTGATCCCAGCTTCACCTTCTTTGAAGGTGCACCGTTTACAGCAGTATTTCCTGGTGTGTGCCAGAAGATGGGCTCTTTATTAGGAAGGGCTATGGTAATCAATTGAGACCTAATTCTAGTTTTTAGTAAGCTTGCAGTTTAATAAGAATCTTTATGAAGATTTGTCAATAAAAGTTCGTAAAGTACTTGCAATTTACAGCAGTGTGTACTGGATATATTTTCAAGCCATGAATTGGTAGGCCACAAATGTATCATTCTTTGTTTTTCTACAATGGAACTTAGTTTCTATCTTGAGCAAGACTCCCTTAGAGCTAGGCAAGAGTGGCCCTTGCCCAGAGTGCTGTACTCTAGAAGACCTAAATTGTCTTATATACAGGTACCCATCAATTTAAAAAAAACACATAGGTTTTTCTTTCACTTGGAATTTAGCACTTAGTGCTTGTACCCCTATTATCGCAAATACCTGCTCTCTTGACTAGTATTACTTCTGCCCCTGGGTAATATTTTTCTTCATTTCTTGAAAAGGCAACTGTGTCCAAATGCTATAAAAGTTGTGGGCTGTGCCACAGATGGCATTGGAAATAGGCATAGCTTCAGAGTGAGGGGAGGATCAGAGCCCGGGAAGGGTTTGGGTAAGAGACAAGATCAATTAATTGAACTGTCAAATGCTTGTAATAAACCCAACAGATTCTTGCAAAATATAGTATCATTTCTCAGTAGTGCTGAGCATTTATTTTCTTGTTGCTTTTCACATCCTAATTGTGTTTCCAAAGACACTCACAAATAGCAAGTATTCACAATATGTTGCAAAGCTTATAATATTTTACAGGGTTAAATAATTCATATTTCTCTTAAATTTGTATTTACTTAGGCTTAGATAAAACTTTCATGAAGCGTAATACTGATTGTTGCTTTACATTGGTAACTAGACAGAAATTAAATGCAAAATTGTGATAAGCTGTACTTTTATAAAATATTTGATAAAATTTAATCAACATTTTTAAAATTAAAAATTTTGGCCTTATTTAATATTTTTATTTAAAACTGATATTCCTAACTACTTCTTAAGAGTTCTTTTGAAATTATTTAAAAATAATTTGAGGGAAGAATAATTTCAGGGATAACATATGAGGAATATTTTTTATATTCATTTCATTATGAGTGACTATATATTCAGATTTGTGTACTTTAAATTTAATGACAGTTTATTTTTTAACAATTTAAAGGAAATTTAAAAAAACCTCAAAGAGGTGGTCTGCTTAATTTTTTAAAACCTGGGAAAATTTAAACAGGTGACTGCCCATTTATTTATTATAATTTATCATAAAATTTATTAATAAGTCAAAGAGACAATGGGGAATACTCCTGTGTGACCCTGGAAAATGTACTTAAACTTGCTATGACTCAATTTTTCTTCTGTGAAATGAAAATAATAAAATGCTTACCTCATAGGGTGCTGTATGGATTGAGTTAACATACATGTAAAGTTCTTAGAACTGTGCCTGACGCACAGAGTGCTCTTAAGAGGTTTTCATCAGTATCAGTATGATGGGAAGGGTAGATGTGATGGGTAGAGTTAAAGACCAGATGAAAGGAAACAATATGTAGGGTATTTTCTATTAATTATTTATTTACTTATTTATTTTGAAGATTTTATTTATTTATTTGACAGAAAGAGAGACAGTGAGAGAGGGAATATAAGCAGGGGGTGTAGGAGAGGGAGAAGCAGGCTCCCCACTGAGCAAGGAGCCCAATGAGGGGTGAGATCCCAGGACCCTGGGATCATTACCTGAGCCGAAGGCAGACACTTAACGACTGAGCCACCCAGGCACCCCTCTATTTATTTATTTTTTTAATTATTTTTTTTTCTTTTTTCTTTTTTTTAAGTAGGCTCCATGCCAAGCGTGGAGCCCAGTGAGGGGCTTGAACTCATGACCCTGAAGTCAAGACCTGAACTGAGATCAAGAGTCAATGTTAACCAACTGAAACACCCGGGTACCCCAATATTTATTTTTATTTGTGTCTGTTATTTAACTATATTTTGGATTCCATGTATAGGAAGGAGCTAATGGAATGAGGAAGGTTGCCAGTACAGGACAACTGGATAATGGTTGGAGCAAAACTCTGAAGGCAGCAGGAAAGGACAGGAGAGAAAGCATTTATGAAAGAAATGCCTTGGGAAAAAGAAGCAATGCTTTTTCCTCTGACATGGGGATGAAGGTGATGGTGATGGTAAGGAAGCAGATGAAGGACTTTACTCCTCTCTGTAATGTGAAATTGAAATTGAGTCAGATGGAGTCCAGCCCATGTATTAATGGGAGGAGATAAGGAGAAAGAGAGCTGCCCTGAACCATCTAAAAGGATCGATGTGTGATGGCCAGGACTTGTTAGCATCATCAGTCCATATAATTGTCATATTGACATGTCTGGGCTTTCAGAAGTCTGGCGGTAGAGGAGAGCATGCAGAGTTTGGATTTATTTAAGTGATCATTTTTCAGGATGTTGAACTAGAAACATATTAGGGTAAAGAAATTGAGGGTGCTGGCAAGAGGTTGGTTAAATTGATATACAGATTTAGGATGGACAGTTAAGGAAATAAGGTTAGAAATAAGGTGGTAGGGCAAAAAAAAAGGAGGGACAAAGGAATCAAGATCCCTTGAGGTCAAACAACACACAGAGTACAGTGGGCATGAGAGAAAGAATCAGCTTGCCAGACAGGGAATAATGAGTTTCTGGTTTCAGACGTGCAAAAATTCTCACAGAGGCTCTTTTCAAGACTTCTTAGAAAACTGTGTAAAGGAGTCAGGGTATGAGATAGAAATCTTGTCCTCGAAAGTAAAACAAAACAAAAACATTAATCAGTTGTTCATCAGCCATACCTATTAATTATAAAAATTAAGCCTTTAAACCAGGTGCTTGCTTCTAATGTATGTTAAAGAAAATGAGTAAAGGAGGGTGCTTTGCCAATGCAGCTTGCTCATAGACCTTTCAGGGGAGCAATACCACAAGTCCCCAAGAGTGCTGAATAATTATTAATGGAAGAAGTGTTCTACACTTGGATTGAATCACTCAGCCAGAAGCTGTGGGAGGTGCTTTCCATCTTGACAATGTAACAATGCTCATTTGCAAACAAGTACTTAAGTGAAATAGGACCAACTTAATGCAGAGCTTGAAGTCATGGCCTCTGGAAAAAGTCTACTATCCTTACAGAATTCTCTGTGCCTCAGTTTGTGAAATAAAGATAATAATACTATGCACCTTAGGGATTGTAATGAGGACTTAATGAGTTAATATTTGTAAAAGCTCTTAAGACAGTGCCAGGCACATGACAAGACTATATAAATAGTATCACACAAAGAGGTATTATAATAATAATAATAATAATAATAAATAATAATAAAGAACATCAGCAAGTATCAGTAGCAAGAATACTGGAGTAACTAAAGGTCATATGCACAGTTCTCTGATCTCTCAGAGTCCCATAATGTTTCACACAACATTTAACTGTCCCAAAGAATATGACTTCAAGTTACCTTAGGTTATTAGAGGACATTTTCTGAGCCCAGAGCTCTGAAGCCCCTAATGCTGGACTCTGCCAGTGGATTTATCTTATTGTTCCTTCTGGCCATGGCTCCACAGTGTGTTCAGTATTTGCTTGGTCAACACTGTCTAATAGGGTCTATTCAGCTTGCTGGGCACTGCTGTGCATTCTCTGCTGAGCTCTTGGTACACTAATAATTATTTCATTCACTTTCATGTCCTTCCAGCTACTGCTGCATTTCTCTGCTCATTTTAACATCCCAGTTTTGGGCAGGCATTTTCTATGTAAGGTATCTTCACTCTCTGATTGCCCAATCACTCATTAAGCCATTGTAATTTTGTTTCCTCTCTCATCATGTCAGGGAATCTGTTCTTTTCATGATCACCAATATTGCCATACTCAATTTCTATTCTTTCATCTAACCTCTCAGCAAAATTGATATAATAGCCCATTTCCTCTTTATCAAAAAAAGCATTAGTTCCTCTTAGTTTCCAGCATACTGTTTTGATTTTCATCCTTTTTCTTCAACTTTTTCTCAGTCTCCCTTATAGGACTACTTTTTTTTTTTAAGATTTTATTTATTTATTTGACTGTGAGAGATCAACCACAAGCAGGGGGAGCGGCAGGCAGAGGGAGAGAGAGAAGCAGGCTCCTTGCTGAGCAGGGAGCCTGATGCGGGACTCCATCCCAGGACCCTGGGACCATGACCTGAGCTGAAGGCAGACACTTAATGACTGAGCCACCCAGGCGCTCTAGGATTACTTCTGTACCCAAACCCTGTGAAGCCCAGAGCTCTCTTCTGTGTCTCCTTCCTTTATATCCTTTCTGAGTAGTTTATTTCTTTCCATGGCTTTAAATGCTTCCTTTGAACTCATAGTTTTCAAATTGATTTCTCATACCCAAACTACTTTCTGAACCCCCCCGACAGTTTGGCAATTTGCAACTGTAGGGTTAAGAGAGAAAAGACTTGAGGTGGAGAACTTCCCATTTTGTGGGCAATGAATAGATCTTCATCTGCCTAATGGTGACTGGCTGTCCTAGGCACTTTCATTATTTCCCTACCACATAAGAAGGAATATTCAATTCTTGGTGACCGTTTAGAGTTATCTGACATACCAGAGGAAGCAATTAAATATGAATTTTGTAACAACCTTTTGTTTCCAGGCCAAATTTCCTGCTGGAACATCTGTCAAAAGAAGAATAGGAGCTAAGTCATATAGAATTGCCTTACTTTTGATTTCAGTTACAAAATCTATGCAAGACTTTATTGACTTCCTGTCATATTGAGTTCTAGAACCTCCAGATAAAGGTAGCCTGGAATATTCTAAAATTTAGAGAGATCTTGTGCTTTATTACTTGGGAGGTGCTTGCTTAGTAGAGAGTCAGGTGCCAGTGAAGTTTCCTGAGGCAGTAGCTACTTTAACAGTGGAGGGTGGTGAAGCAAGCTATTCTGTATGAAGAGAATCTGGAAGCCATCAAAAGCATCTCACACTTACTACGTCCAGACCAAATTTCTGCCCCCAATCTTTCTTCCTCTAGTTTTTCCCATTTTGAGCACTACATACCCAATTATTCAAGTCAAAATCCCTCCCCTCACTGGCTACATGTAAATGATTAGTAATTCCTATGTTCATACTTACAAAATATATTCCAGATTTAGCTTTGCTCTCCATCTCCAACTGCCACCACTCTTGTCCAGAAAGGCATCCTGTCTCATCCAAACTATGACAATGGCCTTATTGATAGTCTCTCTTCTTCTCTTGGCTCCATTTTATTCTATATTTTACTCAGTAGACAAAAGATTTTGAAGAAAATGAGAACATGTTACTCTTTTGCTTAAACTTTTTAATGGCTTGATATTTCCCTTAAAATAAAATTAAAATTCTTCAGCCTGCTATACAAATCCCAGAGTGATCAGCCTGCACCTGATTCATCACTGTCATCCCAAGGCCTCTTTCCCTTTGTTTATTGGACCAGCCTCTCTGAACTTCTTTCAGGTCAAAACATGTCAAGCTTTTCCTAACTCACTTTGTTGATAAAACTTGTGACCATATTTAATATTGTCTCATTATTCATTCACATATCCCTTAGTTTATGTTAAGTATGTTCCCACTGTGTGCCAGGCATTTTTGTAAGTGCTAGAGATAAGAGCAGTTAACAAAAGGGGGAAAAATCTGCTATTAAAGATCTTACCTTCTAGTGTTGGGGTGATAAGGAATAAAAAAAATAAATTAATAGGATGGCAATAAATAAGGTCTAAATGTGATGACTTAAAAAAAACCGTTGCATGAGTGTATTATTTATAAATATGGATTGCACAGGAAACAAAAAATCAATAACAATAAAAATTGTTGAAAGTAGTATATTATGAGCAGTAAAATTAAATGTAGAATGTGGAAGAGAAGGAGAAAACCAATAATTCTAATCATAAATTTTTCTTTTGATTTTTATCCATGTCTATGTAATAGTTTAAAAAAAAGAATTTTAGTTTTAATACAAAAAACCCAAAATTGAAAGCATATAAACTTTTATTAAGGGACTGCTTTTGACATGAGTTGATTTTAGATACCTCAATTTGAAATTTTATGTACAGCTTGGGTATTTGTATAATATGTATAAGCGATTCGATATTTCTGGTTTTTACTCCATATATATGTTGTCCTTTCTCTGGAATATTGTTTGGAGGTTTTGATATGTGTGTTTCAGTGAATGGTATAAAAGATAGAGAAATAGAGTATCTTCCTGTTCTTGTTCCTTATTCCTCTTAATTTTGAAGCTCAGCAACTCTAGTTCACTTTTATGTTAGTATGGATTTATTGTTGAAAATGATGAAAGATTGGCTTTCATACAGCATATCATGTGCTCTGAACAAATATAGTCGTGCAATATATATTTTAGGTTAGATTTAGTCTGTAAAAACCAGGCTATTAGATTATGTAGCCAGTTACACGGAGCTCTTCTTTGTTTAGAATGGCTAATGTCTTAGTATTCATTTGAAAGAAGAAGAAAAAAAAAATCACATCTTCAGCAAATGTGGCTTGTGGTGATGTCTACCAGGCTTGCCAGTTTTATTCTAGTCAAGATGTCACTGTGAAAAGGAGAAGTCTTCAGGAGGGAATGATGTTCAGGGTTACCGTTCTATGCTCCCTCTTCTCTCTGTTTCTCATGTTACCTTCAGATTGGAGCAATTTTATCCTGAGCAATGAGAAAGGAAAAATCTCATTTTTCCCCCCATGCCTCTGGCAGAAGACCAGGAACCCTCTTCTTTGCTGTTTTTGTGCTTTGGATTTCTGTCTCTCAAAGATTTGTGAGAGTAGATTTTAAAGACTGTTTTCTGTATTTCTAGTTCTGGTACTAGGTGTACAGATATTCCCTTAAACATGTGACCAAAATATCCTTGTGCAATATATGATCATGAAGGAATCTATCACTCCCCTAAAGGGAAAATGAGTTCTGTTTATAGTTCATTAAGCAGGTTAGTTGGTTAGGCGCTGCCCTGAATCCAGCCAAAGATAGGTACCTCTGCTTCTATGAATCAATATACCCCAAAAATAAGATCTCCGAGAGTGAAATTCACAGAATTTAAATAGAGTTCTCACAAGAAAACGTGAACAGTAATCTTCTGTGTTCTGATCTGTTTTACTTGTCCTCGTTGAAATTTCTCTCTGGATTTACCTGGAATCCTTAGCTTGAAGGAGTCAAATACATTAAATGTTTAAAGAGTATCCTTTTTAAGGGGTAAGAAAGGACCTAAGGTTGGATGCCTCAAAGAGCTTTGACAATTTTGATATTTAATCTTTGTGATCTCATGAGTCTCCCATGACTTCAGTTCTCCTTGTGTATTCTAATCACCTAGAGAAGTGGTTAATGGTCTCTATTTTTTATCAAGCTTCTGTGTGGGATTTTTCCTTTTGTCTTAGTCAGCTTGGGCTGTGTCTTAGTCCGTTCAGGCTTCTAGAACAAAATACCATAATACCATTAAATAACAAATTTATTTTTCACAGTTCTGGAGTCTGGGAAGTCCAGGAATAAGGCACCAGCAGATTTGGTGTCTGATGAGAGCCTGCTTCCTGGTTCATAGACTGCTGTCTTCTTACTGTGTCCTCACATGGGAGGGAGGGAAGGAGGAGAGAGAGAAGGAGAGGAAGGAAGGGAGAGAGATGAAGAAAAAGCACACTCATCATCTTAAGGACACTAATCTTTCTCATCTTATAAGAACCCTAATTCTGTCATAGGGACCCCATCCTCAGGACCTCATCTAAACCTAATTATCTCCCAAAGGCACCACCCCTAAATACCATCACATTGGGAGTTAGGGCTTGAACATATGAATTTTAGGGGGTCCCAAACATTCATTCTGTATAATTCTGCCTCTGATCCCACAAAATTCATGTCCTCCTCACATGTGAAATATACTAATTCCATCCTAAAAGTCTTAACTAGTACCAATATTAACTCTAAAGTATAAAGTCCAAAGTCTTATCTAAGTATTACCTAAATCAGATGTGGATGAGTCTGGAGATCTGATTCATCCTGAGGCAAAATTTCTCTCCAGCTGAACTTTTGAAACCAGATGAGTTACGTACTGCTAAAACACAATGGTGAAATAACCATAAGATAGTTATCCTCATTCCCAAAGGGAGAAATAGGAAGGAAGAAAGGGTTGTTGGTTCTCAAGCAAGTACAATACATAGCAGGGCAAATACCATGACATATTAGCCCTCTTTGGTTTGATGCTCTGCCATTCAGACCCACTGGGGCAACAGTTCCACCTTCTAGACATACCATGGGGGTGATGGTGGGGTGATGGTGTCATCACCCCCATGGCTCAATGGGGTGGCCCTGCCTCTTTGCCCTGGTGGAGCGCTGCCTATGCAGCTTTTTGCAAGGGCCCTGCCTAGGTGGCTCTTCTGGGTGGCAGTCCTGCCCTTTGAAATCAAGGTGGAGGCAGCCAAGCCTGTGGTGGGAATAGTAGTCCTGATGATCTCTGAATTACCTATGGGGACTTTTTTTTTAATTTTTAATTTTTTATTCTTTAAATTTTTAAATTTTAGTTAATTTTATTATGTTATGTTAGTCACCATACAATACATCATTAGTCTTTGATGTAGTGTTCCATGATTCATTGTTTTTGTATAACACCCAGGGCTCCATGCAGTACGTGCCCTCTTTAATACCCATCACCAGGCTAACCCATCCCCCCACCCCCCTCCCCTCTAGAACCCTCAGTTTGTTTCTCAGAGTCCATAGTCTCTCACGGTTCATCTCTCCCTCCGATTCCCCCCCTTCATTTTTCCCTTCCTTCTCCTAATGTCCTCCATGCTATTCCTTATGTTCTACAAATAAGTGAAACCATAGGATAATTGACTTTCTCTGCTTGACTTAGTTCACTTAGCATAATCTCCTCCAGTCCCATCCATGTTGATGTAGAAGTTGGGTATTCATCCTTTCTGATGGCTGAGTAATATTCCATTGTATATATGGACCACATCTTCTTTATCCATTCATCTGCTGAAGGGCATCTCAGCTCTTTCCACAGTTTGGCTATTGTGGACATTGCTGCTATGAACACCGGGGCGCATGTGGCCCTTCTTCTCACTACATCTGTGTCTTCGGGGTAAATACCCAGGAGTGCAATTGCTGGGTCATAGGGTAGCTCTATTTTTAAATTTTTGAGGAACCTCCACACTGTTTTCCAAAGTGGCTGTACCAACTTGCATTCCTACCAACAGTGTAAGAGGGTTCCCCTTTCTCTACAAACTCTCCAACACTTGTTGTTCCTTGCCTTGTCAATTTTTGCCATTCTAACTGGCATAGGTGATATCTCAATGTGGTTTTGATTTGAATTTCCCTGATGGCTAATGGTGATGAACATTTTTTCATGTGTCTGTTAGCCATTTGTATGCCTTCTTTGGAGAAGTGTCTGTTCATGTCTTCTGCCCATTTTTTGACTTGATCATTTGTGGGGTTTTCAGTGTTAAGTTTGAGAAGTTCTTTATAGATCTTGGAAATCAGCCCTTTGTCTGTAGTGTCATTTGAAAATATCTTCTCCCATTCTGTGGGTTGCCTCTTTGTTTTGTTGACTGTTTCCTTTGCTGTGCAGAAGCTTTTTATCTTGATGAAGTCCCAAAAGTTCATTTTTGCTTTTGTTTCCTAAGCCTTTGGAGATGTATCTTGAAAGAAGTTGCCATGGCCAGTATCAAAGAGGTTACTCCCTATATTCTCCTCTAGGATTTTGATGGATTCATGTCTCACATTGAGGTTCTTCATCCATTTTGAGTTTACCTTTGTGTATGGTGTTAGAGAATGGTCGAGTTTCATTCTTCTGTGTGTGGCTGTCCAAGTTTCCCAGCACCATTTATTGAAGAGACTGTCTTTTTTCCATTGCATATTTTTTCCTGCTTTGTCGAAGATTATTTGACCATAGAGTTGAGGGTCCATATCTGGGCTCTCTATTCTGTTCCATTGGTCTATATGTCTATTTTTGTGCCAGTACCATGCTGTCTTAGTGATCACTGCTTTGTAATATAGCTTGAAATCGGGCAATGTGATGCCCCTAGCTTTGTTTTTCTTTTTCAACATTTCCTTGGCGATTTGGGGTCTTTTCGGGTTCCATACAAATTTTAGGATTGTTTGTTCTAGCACTTGGAAAAAAGTCATTGGAATTTTGATTGGGATGGTATTAAAGGTATAGATTGCTCTGGGTAGCATAGACATTTTAACAATGTTTAGTCTTCTGATCCATGAGCATGGAATGTTTTTCCATGTTTTTGTGTCTTCAATTTCTTTCATGAGTGTTCTGTAGTTCCTAGAGTATAGATCCTTTACCTGTTTGGTTAGGTTTATTCCAAGGTGTCTTATGGGTTTTGGTGCTATTGTAAATGGAATCATTTCTCTAATTTCTCTTTCTACAGTTGCATTGTTAGTGTATAAGAAAGCAACAGATTTCTGTGCATTGATTTTGTATCCTGCCACATTACTGAATTGCTGTATGAATTCTAGTAATTTGGGGGTGGATTCTTTTGGATTTTCCACATAAAGTATCATGTCATCTGTGAAGAGAGAGAGTTTGACTTCCTCTTTGCCAATTTGAATATCTTTTATTTCTTTTTGTTGTCTGATTGCTGTTGCTAGGACTTCTAGTACTATGTTGAACAATGGTGGCGAGAGTGGGCATCCTTGTCGTGTTCCTGATCTTAAAGGAAAGGCTCTCAGCTTTTCCCCATTGAGGATGATATTAGCTGTGGGTTTTTCATAGATGGATTTTATGAACTTGAGGAATGTTCCATGTACCCCTATACTCTGGAGAGTTTTAATCAGGGAAGGATGCTATATTTTGTCAAATGCTTTTTCTGCCTCCATTGAGAGGACCATGTGGTTCTTCTCTCTCCTCTTATTAATGTGTTCTATCACATTGATTGATTTGCGAATGTTGAACCACCCTTGCATCCCAGGGATAAATCCCACTTGGTCATATGGATGATCCTTTTAATATATTGTTAGATCCTATTAGCTAGGATTTTGTTGAGAATTTTGGAATCCATATTCATCAGGGATATTGGTCTGAAATTCTCCTTTTTGATGGGGTCTTTGACTGCTTTGGGGATTAAGGTGATGCTGGCCTCATAGAATGAGTCTGGAAGCTTTCCTTCTGTTTCTATTTTTTGAAACAGCTTCAGGAGAATAGGTATTATTTCTTCTTTGAATGTTTGGTAGAATTCCCCAGGGAATCCATCAGGCCCTGGACTCTTGTTTTTTGGGAGGTTTTTGATCACTGCTTCAATCTCGTTACTGGTTATTGGCCTATTCAGGGTGTCAATTTCTTCCTGTTTCAGTCTTGGGAGTTTATAGGTTTCCAGGAAGGCATCCATTTCTTCTGGGTTGCTCAATTTACTGGCATATAGTTGTTGATAATAATTTCTAATAATTGTTTCTATTTCCTTGGTGTTAGTTGTGATCTCTCCTTCATTCATAATTTTATTAATTTGGGTTCTTTCTTTTTTCCTTTGGGTAAGTCTGGCCAGTGGTTTATTGACCTTATTAATTCTTTCAAAGAAGCAGCTTATAGTTTCATTGAATGTATCTACTGTGTTTCTGGTTTCTAATTCATTGATCTCCGCTCTAATCTTAATTATTTCTCTTCTAATGCGTGGCTTAGGCAATGTTTGTTGCAATTTCTCTAGTTCTTTAAGGTGTAAAGTTTGTTGGTGAATTCAGGATTTTTCTATTTTTTTGAGTGAGGCTTGGTTGGTTATGTATTCCCCCCTTAGGACCGCTTTTGCAGTATCCCATAGGTTTTGGACTGATATGTTTTTGTTCTCATTTGTTTCCATGAATTGTTTAAGTTCTTTGATTTCCTGGTTGACCCAAACATTCTTGAGCAAAGTGGTCTTTAGCTTCCAAGTGTTTGAATTTCTTCCAAATTTTTTTAAATATATTTTTTAAGATTTTGTTTATTTATTTGACAGAGAGAGACACAGCGAGAGAGGGAATACAAGCAGGGGGAGTGGGAGAGGGAGAAGCAGGCTCCCCACGGAGCAGGGAGCCCAATGCAGGGCTCGATTCCAGGACTCTGGGGTCATGACCTGAGCCGAAGTCAGACGCTTAATGACTGAGCCGCCCAGGCACCCCACTTCCAAATTTTTTCTTATGATTGAGTTCCAGTTTTAAAGCATCGTGGTCTGAGAATATACAGGGAATAATGTCAGTCTTTTGGTATCAGTTGAGACCTGATTTCTGACCCAGTATGTTGTCTATTCTGGAGAAAGTTCCATGTGCCCTTGAGAAGAATGAGTATTCTGTTGTTTTAGGGTGGAATGTTTTGTATATATCTATGAGGTCTATCTAGTCCAGTGTGTCATTCAAAGCTCTTGTTTCTTTGTTGATTTTCTGCTTAGATGATCTGTCTATTGCTGAGAGTGAAGTATTGAGGTCTCCTACCATTAACGTATTGTTATCAATATGACTCTTTAATTTGGTTAACAGTTGGCTTATGTAGTTGGCTGCTCCCATGTTGGGGGCATAGATATTTACAATTGTTAGATCTTCTTGTTGGATAGACCATTTAAGAATGATATAGTGTCCTTCTGTGTCTCTAACTACAGTCTTTAGCTTAAAATCTAATTTGTCTGATATAAGAATTGCTACCCCAGCTTTCTTTTGAGGTCCGTTGGCATGGAAGATAGATCTCCATCCCTTCACTTTCAGTCTGGATGTATCTTTAGGTCCAAAACGAGTCTCTTGTAGACAGCATATGGATGGGTCCTGTCTTTTTATCCAATCTGCAACCCTGTGCCATTTTATGGGAGCATTTAGGCCGTTCATGTTGAGAGTGATTATTGAAAGATATGAATTTATTGTCATCATGTTGTCTGTGAAGACTTTGTTTTTATAGATTGTCTCTGTAAATTTCTGTTGTATATCACTCTTGGGGTCTTTCTCCTTTTATAGAACCCCCCTTAATATTTCTTGCAGGGCCGGCTTAGTGGTCACATATTCTTTCAGTTTCTGCCAGTCTTGGAAGCTCTGCATCTCTCCATCCATTCTAAATGACAGCCATGCCGGATAAAGTATTCTTGGCTGCATGTCCTTCTTGTTTAGTACCCTGAATATGTCTTGCCAGCCCTTTCTGGCTTGCCAGGTCTCTGTGGATAGGTCTGACGTTAGTCTGATGTTCCTCCCTCTGTACGTAAGGAATCTCTTCCCACTAACTGCCCTTAAGATGGTTTCCTTGGTTCTAAGATTTACGAGTTTTACTATTACATGCCTGTTTTGTTGGTGTTGGCCTGTTTTCCTTGATCTTGGGAGGGGTCCTCTCTGCCTCTAGGACACGAATGTTTGTTTCATTCCCCAGATCAGGGAAATTCTTAGCTACGATTTGCTCAAATATATCTTCTAGTCCTTTCTCTCTCTCCATCCCCTCAGGGATCCCAATAATTCTGACACTGGAATGTTTCATGGTGCCACTTATTTCTCTGATTCTATTTTCATGGATTGGGTGTTGTTTTTTCCTGACCTCCTCTTTTTCCTTCTTGTCTATTAATTGTTCTTCTAGATAACTAATTCGTTCTTCTGCCTCGCTTACCCTAGCTATTAGATTATCTAGATTAGATTGGATTTCATTGATAGCATTTTTAAGTTCTGCCAGTTTAGCTTTCATTTCTGCCCTTAGAGACTCTATGTTGCCATTAGTCGGTTTCTCCATTCTAGCTCTTGTCTTCACAATTGCTACCCTGAATTCCATCTCCGACATCTTGGTTATATCTGTATCCATTTGTAAATCTGTGGCAGAGGTCACAGTCTCTGAGTCTTATTTTGGAGGTTCCTCCTCCTAGTCATTCTGTTGAGGGGTGGTTGAGGTAATGTATAGAGTCCAAATTATTGACCACAACCCAAGCAAGATGCACCTGTTTTATAGGGACCTTAGGGTTGCTGGCCTCTTGTTCTCCCAGCCTGTCTTCTGGGGGAGGGGCCTGCCGCGCTGTTACTCAGGCAACTCTGTTTGGGCAGAGTTGCCCTGCCCCCTGTGGGGGCGGGGATGGGCTCAGTGAAAACCGGTTTTTTGGGGCTTTTGTTCTCTGGTGGCTTTCCCTGGCGGCTTTCCACATCTCTTCCAAGAATCAGAGCAGAAGAGATTGTTTTTAACCCTCTTCCTCAGAGCAGAGAGATCGCAGTCTGTTCTTCAGTGAGCTCTCCAGGCCACACTATCTCCGTTTCTGTCTATGCTGCTATAAACTGCAGCATTCTGGGTTGTGTGCACCTCAGCAGTGCTCCCAGTCCTCATCTCCTGGTTGGGGCATATCTCTGCTCTTTGTGCTTCTAAAACTGCCAACTGTCCCCCTTTTGCACACGTGGCCCTTGAAGGATAATGCATGTTTACAGCCTTCCTTCATTCCATTGTATTTATCTGTTTCCTTAATCTCAGCAGGAGGTATTTCTTTTGGTGTAATCCTATCTCAGTTCCTGGATTCTATTGAGATTAAGTCCATGGTTCACATCAACATTCATCTCTCCATCAAATAATTGGTCAGCCATATTTTCATGTTCTCTTCTGAACATACTTTCTCATTTTTTGCAATATGGACAGGCTGAGGATTTTCCAGATCTTTAAGTTTTGGTTTCTTTTAGCTTAAAAATTACTCCTTCAATTCATTTCTCTTTTCTCACATTCAACTGTAAGCAGTCAGGAGGAACCAAACCACTCCATCAACACTTTGCTTAGAAATCTCTTCAGCTAAATATCCAGGTTCATTGTTCACAAGTTCTATCCACAGAGTACTAGAATACAGTTCAGTCAAGTTCTTTGCCACTTTATAATAAGGATAACTTTTCCTCTTGTTTCCAATAACCTCATTTCTGTCTGAGACTTCACCTTCAGAATCACTCTTAACATCCATATTTCTAGCATGCACTTTAAAACTCTTTTAGCCTCTACCCATTACCCCGTTCCAAAGCTGCTTTTACATGTTTAGCTATTTGCTATGGCAACATTCCATTCTTGGTACCAAAATCTGTATTAGTGAGAGTTCTTGAAAGAAACAAAACCTATGTATATGTATATAAAGCCTACATATAAATAAAATAAAATATTATTTTTAAGATTGGCTCATGATTATGATTATGGAGGCTGAGAAGTCCCATGGTATGCAGGTGGCACATTGGAGACCCAGGCGAGTCAGTACTATCATTCCAGTCTGAGTCCAAAGGCCTAACACCCAGGAGAACTGGTGATATAATTCCATTCTGAGTCCTTAAGACTGACAACCAGGATAGCAGATGGTACAAGTCCTAGTCCAAGGGCAGGATGAAGATTGATATCCCAGATCAAGTAGTCAAGCAGAGAGAGAGAAAGACAGACAGAGAGAGAGACAGAGAGAAACACCGACAGAGAGACAGAGAATTCTCCCTTCCGCTGTTTTTTTATTCTAATCAGGCACTCAGCAGATGAGATGAGGCCTATCTACACTGGTAAGGGTACTCTGCTTTACTCAGCCTGTGGATTCAAGTGGTAATCTCATTCAGAAACACCTTCCCAGATACACCAGGAATAATATTTAACTAAATATCTGGGTACTCCATGACTCAGTAAGTTGACACATAAAATTAATTATCACAAGTATACATTTTATTAGATCAAATAATTCCCAATATCCCATTGACAGTGAAGTTCTATTTTTTTAAATTTTTTTTTACTTAGCACCTGATCTTTCAGAACTATTTCTTCTCCCAGTTTCTGCCCACAAGGGAGGCCTTGACTATAGAAAAGGAAGTGTAAAGTCAACCATGCAGACTTCTATACCAATCCTGACTGTATGCCTATTTTGGAAAAGTTGATATTGTATCAATAGCTATAAAAACCAAGAATGCTTCAAGAGCCTTGTAAATACATCAACTTAATAATAAATATTAAGCTTTTCCGGGACTATTTTCAGATAGTTGCAACATTCATTACCCTTCCTTTGAAAACATCAAATTCTAAAACAATAGCATAATGGTTTTGTGAAGAGTTATTTCTAAGATTAAATGGTGAAAGCCCTTTTCCCTTTGAGCATGTTTGTATATTATTCCTTTATAGCATGTAAATATGTGCGCATATTGAAATACCATACAAATCAAAATTAATTTTTTACTAAAGCAGGAGTGATAATAAAATCACTACCTTTATGTGTACCGGCAAATAAAAGAGAATACTCATTGGGTATACATTTGTATTTTATATGATGTTTTTGTCCCAAATCACCAAATGTGTTATGCAAAATTTAATATTTCACATTTTAATCATTGATTTTGATAAAGTAATGGCATTAAGAATTTACTTAATATAGTAATTTAGAGAAACAAAGTAAAAAAATACCTCCCCCAAAGAAAACAATAATGTGCATGTTATAGGTACGGGAAATTTGGAATGTTTTAGATTTCCCCGATAAATAGCAGGCATTTAGAAAGAATTGCAGTATGCAACATGGTTATCCCAATTTTATTATGCTACCTTTCTAAGGGCAATGGGCTCTTTTCCATCCACTGCTTCCTCTTTGACCTTGGTGCTTTGTTGTAAAGGCATTTAGTTACTGCTTTTATGTGATGGCAGAAATACCTGATTTGGCAAGTGTGTACTTTATGAAATGTGATATGGCATCAATCATCATTAACCCAAATATCCCCATCACATGCAGGGCCTGACCCCATCACATCTGGTTTCCTATTTGAAAATCCTTCACTTTGTGGAGGTTTTGCTGATAACAATGCTCAGAATGATCTCTAGGCAATGGAAACTGACAGAAGATGAATTATCTGCCACTCAGGAGGATGCCCTGACCATGGAAACAATCAAGTACAACTGTCCATTATTATTGTTTTTTCCCCTTGGCTTTCTTTATTTCTTGGATTAGTTTCGAGCTCAGCATCTGCTTTAAAAGCCTACTGAAAATCTCAAGAGAACATACAAAACAGAGAACTCCCAGGGAAATTATTCTTAGTTGGTAGCAAATGCAATCTTCTCCTCTTTGTTGTCCAAATAATATTTTGAATTGTGACACATTAATTTTTCCAAAAAAGCACTTTAAAGTTACACTTATCTCATGTGTGGGCATCTTAACACAAGAGTTTTTGTTAACTATTAAATTTCTGGACAGGTTATAAATTTGTGGTTAGGAATCAGGGGTTTTATTCTCCTGAAAAGCCTTAGGTAATTGATGATGTGGTATCAGTCACTAAAGACGGCTGCATATACAAAATATTTTTATCCTTTAGGATTGACCCAAAGTTTTATTTTATTATATCTAATCCTTTGCTCACTAAACGCTAATTCTGGGCTGTTTTACAAAGAGACTGAAACCTGAACACAGCTTCCTCCTCATCAACAACATATAAGCAGCAGCACAGAGTTCAGGGAGCAGATAATCTTACTTCTCTTTTTGACAATTCAAGATGTTTCAGACGCCTTTGAAATAGAGGGGAACAAGTTCAATGTTAGGTAAGAGGATCAAATCAGAAAGTGATTGCAACTTTGTGCATGAGCAAAGAGGACCATTTGAAAATTTAAATCACTAGACAGGGAGTTAAGGGTTGTGGAAAGGCCAAGGGATTTTGAGGTGTTAGGAGAATTGTAAAGGGAAAGATTTCCTAAAGATTTCTGTCTAGATTAGGGTGCCAAACTCAGTTGCCAATAGGAGCCAGACAGGTGATATCAGTTAAGTGAGTTATGGACAAGCTTTGTTTGCACATTAGAAATGCAGCAATAGAATTATAACTTCACGTAACCATATGAATGAATCTCACAATCTACTCAAAAGAAGGCAAACGTACAAGAATATAATCTGAATGATTCCATTTTCATGAAGTTCAAACAGACAAAGCAGGTCAATGGCATTCGAAGTTAGGATAGCAATTCCTTCGTGGGAACAGTGAATGGAAGAAGGCACAAAGGGGCTTCTGGGTGCTGATAATGTTCTCTTTCTTGATCTGGGTGCTGGTTGCATAAATGAATTCAATTTATGAATATTTATTGAGCTGTATACTTATGACTTGTGTCCTTTTATGTATATATGTTTTACTTCAATTTAAAGTTTAAAAAATATGTCCCAACAAATCTTCAAATCCACAAAATTATTTGTCTGTCTTTTTTTTTTTAAATCTAGAGCCTAAAGTTCTGATTTCCTTATTCTAGTCTTTAGAAGAGGTGTGAATACTGGGGTGCCTGGGTGGCTCAGTTGGTTAAATGTCTGCCTTTGGCTCAGGTAATGATCTCAGGATCCTGGGAGGGACGCTGTGTCAGGCTCCCTGCTCAGTGGGGAGTCTGTTTCTCCCTTTCCCTCTGCCCCTACCCTCACTTGTGCTTCTCTCTCTCTCTCTCTCTCTCTCAAATAAATAAGTAAAATCTTTAACAAAATAAAAAAAGAAGAGGTGTGAGTATTAAGAGTTGTTTCTTCCCCAAAAGAAAAACAATTTGGTACATTGTGACAGTAAATAGTGACTGGTACTACTAGGCCTTGGTATCAAGAGAAATAATAAAGTGAAGTGAGGACCACGAAAACTAGGGAGTTACCTTTCTACAGAGGACATCTGCTTTTATATTTCATCAGATTTGTACCATATGGTTATGTGTGCTGAGGGCTACCAGGTTTTCTAATTTTTAAATTAAGCTAGGAATCTTGATTTTATTTAAAAACTCCACATTTTCCGTTTTTTTTCCTTCAGATTTTCAGTTTTTGAGTAATCTTTTTAAGTACTGTGACACTAGAGGAAGCAATGGCTACAGGTCAGATTTGACCTCCAGTTTGATCCCTTTGGTGTAGGAGGGTTGGTTGACTTCTGGAAACTTCTGTGCTATCTCTGTTGATGCTGACAAAATTTAAGAAAGGAACATAAAGATGAGTGGGGACAGGAAGGAACATACATGTACTTTTTAATTGAATTTTGTGTGCGATTTATGACAGTGTTAATGATAGTTTCTTCATTTTCACCTTTGGGGATCTAGAAAATGGGGTGTGACTTACATGCTCTGGCATCTCAAATTTGAAGAATGGTGGATTCTATGGCTTTCTTCATTTTCCAAACTGCTTTGAACATGTTTTCTCTTTGATTCTTCCAAATGCATATGTATTGGATGCTTACAGTGTTCTAGGCATTGTGCTAAACATTCAGAATTCATGTTCCCATTTAATGCTCAGATACTGTGATTGTCCACAATTTGCTGGTGAGGAAGCTGAAGCTTGCCTAAATTTATAGCAAGTTAGTGATAATTAGGATTTGAACCAGGCTTGTAGAGCTTGTACTCTTAACTACTAATCTATCACTAATCACTAATTTTATCATTGTATCTAGAGATATGTAAATCAAAAGACTTCAGCCCTGTATTATACCTGAGAAGACTGAGGCACAGAATCTTAAGGGACTGGAGAGAACTAGGGCTGCTATTTAATGAAAGAGGTTTGCTACATGCCTTTTGTTCTTGTTCCTATACTCCACCCCCACCCCACCACCCCCCCCAAGGTCATCCAGGGAGTGAATTTCATTTTAGCAGATTTCTCTAACAGTAGATTCTTTCCTGTCACATAGCAGTATAATTATCCTTTATTTGTGAGTATAATCTAAATAAAATCAACTTAATCTTAGATGATAAGGTGTAGACCAAATAAGAAGTGCACTGATGTCTGATATGCATACTGAATTAACATTCTTGATGCTTAGGATAACAACTAATGGTGCATCTCCTCTAAGCTAGTGAATTAGAAAGCCAGGCATTCATCCAAATATGCAGATGTTTAGCCTTGTATAGGCAAAACCTCTGAATGACTGATACAATTTTCACTTTGAATTATATTCTTTGGTGCTACACAGTGGCAGAATATCAGGCAAATGAATGTATGACTTTAAAAAGAATTATTTCAATCTTGACCAATAGCAGCCCCAGTTGAGTGGGCAAAATATATATTTTATGGCTTGACTTATTCTTATATTGTACTTATTTAAATTTTAATTGGTCCTTTTGAGTTTTCTAGTTTTCTTCACTAAACCAGTGATTAAGTGTCACAATTCTGTTTACTAGATGGAATTTAAGTGATCTCAATAATCAAAACAAAAATTAGTTTTGTCTGTTCCTCTTTCTCCTATTCAGTCTGGTCAGGAAATCATAAAATATTTAATGCAACATTTGAAATCCGAGAGTTGTAGAATTATCTCTTGAAATAGGTTGGAATGTATCAAACAAAGCATTTTATTTGTAGTTTTGCTTCCTAAATGTTTACAATAAAAATAGGGAGACAGCTTTATTGTATTTTTGCTAAATTCATTAGGACTTCTATTCAGTCTGTTAATTGTCCCCTCCTGTTGTGTGGTCGTAATGAAAATAATCCATTTTTAACCAGTACCCTCCATTGTGGCCCTGACGTTTCCATGGAAATGAAATAGCTTGTTCTGACATTGTTTGCTGTACATATTTACAGCACATTAGGTAACACCTGGGCATTGAAATCTTGCAGTACAATAGGCTTTTATTTTTAAAGAACACCAGCAATACCATGTTTCCTTCACATTAGTTTCTTGCCATTTTGGTGGATGAACATGTGAGCAATAATTACCAACACTGGTCTTAGGTTGGCAGTTAGATGAGATTTTTCACTAATATATATTATTATATTATATTATATTAGTGTAATATACATATATAACAAGTAGAAATGTCCTAGAATCTTCACAACATAAAAACAGAAAATCTTATCTTAGTCTATTTTTATTAAATTATAAAAATGCATTCTTCTCCTTAGCAGGTGTCTCAAATACATATGTGTAGTTGTATTTGTATTCACCATTTGTGCATGCCTAGCAGGTATCAGATGCTACAATGATAGCCAATGCTACAAAGATGAATAAGATATATTTCCCTGACCTCAGAGAGCTTAAATTCTAGAATGTCAAATGACAAATCTGAGCAATAATGTATAGTAAACATCTTCCAACTTGGGTAATCCCCAGAGCTAAAAAGCACTATCACATTTAGAGTCAGATGAAAGGTATAAAGATCAAATGTCAATGATTACCTTTCCTTTTTAAATATAGTTTCTTAGGTGATTTTATGCATGGCTTTGGATGGATACATTTTGGAGGATCAGAGAAGCCATAATCCCTGCCATCTACACATTCATGCTTATCTCTCCCGGCTACTTGGCAGAACACACATACCTTTCCTTTATCTTTCCCTTGCATACCACACAACAATCTCAAAACAATTATTTAATCTCTCAAATTTATATTCCATTCCCACATCATGGCAGGCATTATTACCTAGTTTTCTGAGATTGTCTGACTCTCAGAAATCTCATTTCTTACATCAAAATTTCTACATATCTTTATTCTTTACATATTTTCCTCCTACTTCAGAAATAGAAATAACTTTCCTCTTCAAGGCTAATATTCTCTACCCATGGTCTTGACTCTATTATCTCTAACTTCTTTTGGGCCCCAAAGTTCCCTTTGGCTGTGGTTAAGATTGTCTCTCATATTGTCACAGCAGCACTTATAGCAGGATTTAAGGCAGTTCCAAAGAATTCCTTCTGCTTCTGGTAAAATTATGATTCCACAGCTTTGACACTGACCAAAGCAGGATTTTAGGAAGCCCCAGAACTCCACATGCTTTTAGTAAGACTATCACTCCCTATACCCATCACTAGCCACAACATTTCTCTTAGTGTTACATACTGTTGATGAGACCAAGAATCAAGTTGATTCCTCACATTCTCTAAGAAACCATCAGGATTAATTTCATCATGCCCTTCTTTGGGCACAAATTCAAGTCCCCGACTCCAGGGACATCCGTCATGATTTTAGCTTCACGTGGCTCAATATGTTCGCTACTCTGAATCGGTCTCTCTCCCTTCCCCAGTTGTCCACCCTCTTCTACTGTGCTCTCTACAAAATTCCCTATATCTTTTGCTCTAGGTAGTTCTTCACCTTTTATGCCAAATGAAGTCAGATATCCTCTTAGAAAACAGCTCTCTGAATGGTGACATCATTTTCTTCCATATTCTACTGGAACCAGAGATAGGTTGGATGTCTTCCATGTTTCTCATCGTCTCTTCCAAATCCCTGTCTGTCCCTTTTTTTGTCAAAACTCCCAGTTTGTTTGAAGCAAATGACTACAGCATCCTCTACACTTCTTAAACACTCATCCTCAAAAGTCCCACCTATGTCTTCTCATAAGAAGACTGCTGTTTTATTAATTCATTCACGATGTCTGTTATTTTTCCTAGTATCTTGAACATTGAGATAAGTGCTCTACCACCCTAGACCCTCAGTTTCTTGGCTGCATTATTATCCCTAATGATTATGTCCTCTACTTATCCTTAAGGCATACTCTGAGCTTGTCATTATGAAAAACTACAGTTTCCACAAAATCTTGATTTCAAGGATTCTACTCTCTCTGCTAATATTTCTGGCTCACTTATTTCATTATGACTCCTACAATTCTTCTACCCTGTATACCCCTGAGGCATGCCACCTTTTTAATCTACCTATAACTTCACAAATCTTCACTTTTCTTTTTATTTGGATTGCATTGCACTACTATTTTTATCACCTTCATACTCCCTTGAATTCACTTCAACTCTGTTGTCTCTCTTTTTTCCCCACATTGCCTGGTAGGATACAAACACTGGCTAAGTCCTCCTTTTAGGCATACATGCACCACTGCAGCCAAAGGCAGCTGGAGGAAAAACATAAATGTACTCACTGGTTTCATTTTAAAATCATAATCGCAAGCTTCATGTGTTTCCTCAGGACTGCCTAGCTATCCTCCTCCATTTTAAAAGTCAATTCACCTTCTCATTCTTTCAAAAGATTACTGCACACCTTCTCCCCTTTCCTTAGGGTGTCAATATCCCTTTCACTTTCTCATTGTGAGTTGATGACTCTCGTCTTATAGCACTAAGAAAATAGAAATAATCACAAGACAAATACTCACATTTTTTTTTCACATGAAACCTGGCCACTCCCTGCATCTGGACATATAATTATTGCCTATCTACCTTTTACCATGGATGAACTTTGCATTTGTGCATTGGATTACAGTCCTTCTGACTGACTAAAATTAATCCCACAATTTTCTCCTTTCCTTTTTTCTCTGTTTTCAGTGGTTTTGCTGCCTAACAGATCACTCTAAAATTTAGTATCTTAAAACAAGCATTTTGTTATCTCTCGTAGGTCCTGTGGATCAGGCATTTAGTAAGTGATCAGCTGGGTGGTTCTGTCCAAGGATCCCTCGTGTGACTGTAGTCAGATCATGGCTGGAACTAGCACAGATGGAGCAGCGTGTCAGGAGCAGCTGGGGATTGACCAAGTGTTTCTTTCACTTCAGATAGTCTCAAAACTATCACTCTGTGATATCTCTGCCTGGGTTGCTTTGGGTTTCCTCACAGTGCAGTAGCTTTAGGGCAGTCAAAACATTTACATAGTAGTTTAGGGCTATAGTGGGAGTGTCCTAGTAACCGGGGTACATTTCACTATCTTTTCTGTCCTAGCCTCAGGACAACAATATGCTTCACACAGCATCTGTCTGCTGATCCTTTTGATTATAAGACAGTCACAGACTACACAAATTTGGGAGAAGGGACATAATCCCATTTCTTAATAAGAGGAATGTTAAGGTCCCATCACAGAATAGCATGTGGGAGGGGGTATATTGCTGTAGTCAATTTTGGAAAATAAATCTGCCTCTTGATTAGTGAATATTTTCTTTACTACTAAAGTATTACCATCCACATACAAAGGCACTGCAAAAGCATTCATCAAAAAGAAAAAAAAAAATCCCTCTATCTCTATCCGCACCACCCCTCCCCCCCCACTGCCTGTATACTTTTACTCTCTTTTGTTGCAAATTTTTCAGAAGAGTTTTCCATTTATCATGTTATTTATTCCCTCAGTGGAATCCAATTTCATTTCTACCTCTCCACTAAAATACTCTTGAGAAAGTCATCCATTTTTTGAGTCCAATTCTCATTTGACTTCATTACTTCATGGTATTTGACAGAATTCATGATTCCCTATTTTTGGAATACTTTTCTTGTGTGATTTCCCAAGCTCCACTGTCTCTGAGTTTTCCTCCCACTTTTCTGGTGATTCCCATTCCTCTCCTTTGCTTCCCTGATCTATTTAAGTTGGACTGCACCAAGATTCATTCCTCAGCCCTCATCTAGTTCTCTTCCACACCTGTGTCCTAGATTATCTCCTCCAGTCCCCTGGCTTTACATTACACCTCTTAGTCATGACCTCCCAAATTTCAGTTCCAGTCTTAAACTCTCTGTACTCTGGACTAATATGTCTGATTGCCTTTTTCACATCTCCACTTCGGTCATCACATAGGCATATAACATTTAATATGTCTAAAATAAAATTCTGTCACCGCCCCACCCTTGCCCCCCCAAATATGCTCATTTTTCAGATTTCCTCATTGTATAAAATGGCACCCTCATTTACCCAGGGGCTGTGCAAACATCTAGGAATGATTCGTGAGGTCTTTCTTGTCTTCATCCTTGATAGACTAGTCACCCAAATTCCTTCCATTACACTTTTAAAATATACCCAGACTTTGTGAAATCCTCACTATCTCCACCGCAGCCATTCTAACAAATATATGTTAAAGCTGAGAGTAATTTATTGGGGTCGACAACAAATTTTGTCTATCTCACTTCTTTCCCCCCAATAACAAAAGTTATCTTTAAAAAACATAATTAAAACAATTTTTTTTTGCCCCTAATCCTTAAATGGCTTCTCCATGTATTGAAAATAAATGCAGTGTCCTTATTATAACCCACATATGTGTTCCTACATATGCTGGTCCCCATCCATCTTTCCTCCCTCATTTCCCACCACTCTCATGCTGCTCACACCTTTCTAAACCCTGTGGCCTTCTTGCTGTGCTTTGATCCTAGCAAACCCCTTCTTTCCTCTGGACCTTTGAAATTAGTGGCTTTTTTTTTTTTTCCTGCCTTGAACATTCCTATACATTTCCAGTCTTCTTTTACTGCCTTCACTGTTTTCTAGATTCTTTAAAGATCACAGAAAGCATAGTTTCTTTCAGTATCTAGGGAATGTAGTTATCCAGGTCATGAGACTGGAGTTCTTTCATAGGTTCTCCCATCTTACTGCACATGAAAATCATTCATGTAACTTTCTAAAGTACAGAATTCTAGGCTCTACTTAGGCATACTGAGTCATTACCTTCAAAGGTAGGTCCATGGATCGATACTTAAACATTTCCTGTGGTGTTTCTTCTAGTGGCCAGTTTGTGGGCTAGCATTTGGGAACTACTAATAAAAGCCTAAGGAGCCTAAATTCTCTTTTGATGATGTCGCATATCTTGGTTTTAATTTCCTCTCATCATTATTTTTCTTATACTTCCTATTCCAACAAATGTTCTCCTGGAAAATAGAAAAAGGCAATAAAATAGGATATGAGACTAATATTCTTTCTGATATTCATCAATAGTAATCCATTCACCAACTTCAGTAAATACCTTCTATTTTATAATAGCGTGTAAACTGAAACATACTTGTTTTGCCATAACACATCTCAACTTTCGTGAATTTTTATTTATTTCTGATGTAACACATCATTTGGGTGCATTAACCATACATATTTTATATATTGCTCTTAAAAATCGAAGTTTAAATGTTTCCATGTATTGGTACATCTGTTTCTTCAGATAGATCTGTTTCTTCTTTTTACCTCACCAGTGTAATTTGGTTTCCATAGTTGGTTTCTTGGCCTTATATATCCCCTAATTCTTTCTAACATTTCAAAATCCCAGACCATGAAAACATGCTTGCTTCTTTGATTTAAAAAAAAAAAAAATCGGTTTACCTCAATTTGGGACAGCGTTTTCAATTTTCCTGCATACAGGAACCCCTTTATAGCATCAACCTACTTAATACACATCATGTTGTCCTGGTTATATTTTTACTGTCTGTTGGTTGAGAAAACCCAAATATGTCTGTGCACTCATGGATCCAATTGCTGCATGCCTGTTATGGGTCTTTTAGAAATTTAGATATGAGAAACATAGCTAGTGTTATGGAGAGAACATGTTAAAATAATTGAAACATACCAGTTCCCCTGGCTGCTTACAGTGTTTCCCAAAAATCATAAAAATGAAAATGGAAATACTACTCTCTATATAAATGACTTAGTACATATTGACCCCAATGAAGATGTTGGTAAAATCTGGGAACAAAGAACTATGTTTAAGTTTAAGTAAGTTGTCCTAGCATCCCTCAGCCTCTTTAATGGAATTGTTAAAACTGGTCTTCTTTGACTATCTATATGGAAGAAACGAGGTGAAGATAGAAAAACTGGTAGGACCTGTTAAGGGGCAGGTCTTAAGTTTGCTTGTCCACATGACTGCATCAAATAAAGGAGTAGAAAAAAGACTCATGGCTGGGCATAAGTAGAGGAGGCTAATTTTGGCCAAGTCTGCTTATCACATGAATGTAGGAGTTGATAATTTAGAGAAAAAGCTTACTATGGGTTTGTGACTTCTAAACATGGTAACACTGCTCACAAATATCTGTCCTCCAAGAAATGTCCCAGGTAATAAATAAGTAGCTTAACAAATGTGGCTGCCATGTTTTTTGGCCAATACAATGCTCTTCTTTCTAGCTTCTTTCTATCTAGTAATGGCTTTATGACTCTTTTTCTAGTGATGAATTATGAGTCGTTGTCAGCGAAGTGGAGTTCCTGGAATGCTTTTGATTCCTGATAAAATACGACACATTTACCAAGCACGTAAAGTGGCAACTTTACGTCTTGTCTTTCACCTCCTCCTCCCTGAAATTCAGACGTAATATCTGAAGTTTAGCAGTCATCTTGCAATTATGAGGCCCCAAACCAACAGGCTAACGATGGAAGGACAGAAAAATAGGAAGCTTTGGTTTCTTGTTGAAAAGAAGAACCAGTGCCAGCCACTATTAATCTCCAGACTTCTAGTAATATATGAATAATGAATCTGTATTGGTTTAAACTACTGTTTGTTGGATTTTCTGCTATTTGGAGAACAAACTCCTAAGGGATGCAATCCTCCTACCCTACAGTAGGTGGAACAAAATAGGAAAGGGAGGGGAGTAGAATCTGGTAAAAGTTATTCTGCTCCTGTAGAAACTCTGGCCCACAGTTTGCAAACAACTTGTGGTCTTATCTTATTTTTCCAAGCCAAATTCTTAAGAATGCAAATAATCACTGTATCTTTGTTTTTACTTCCTATAACAGATAGTACTATGCCTTGCGGTACTTTATTCCTTTCTCTTTTTTCTTCCTGTCCAGATTGGAAAAAGAACCCTATTGATAATAGGTTCTGCATGCCAGGTGTTATAATAGGGATAGAAAGAGAATCGTGGTACCTCCTGCCTGAGGGAATTTCACAACTTAGTAGCAGAGACAAACAAGAGCATGCATAGCTGTGACATGTCATATATGCATGAACAGGGAAATAGTGGAGAAGAAAGGAGCTATATCTAATGGGCAAGTGAGGAGGGTTATAATGATTTCCATATTTTTTTGCAGTAAGTTACCAGGTTAAGAAAATTCTTTTGTAATGTATGTATAAGGGAATTAGACAATTTTTAGTGTGATGTGTCTTCATGAGTTGGATAAACTGCTAAAAAAACTCAAGGGTAAAATAAATCTATTTGACAGGGGAAGTGATGTTCATGGATCTTGTTAATATATATATATTTTCTGAAACATTCCAATCTTTTTTTCTATGTGTGTGTGTATGTGTTATGAAATTCATGTCATGCTGTATCATATAGTATGTGTTGCCCTGTAACCTGCATGTTTGCTATTTCTCAAACATAATTTCATGACAAAACACAAGTATCTGTCTATTATCATTCATAATGACTATAGACTATTTCATAATTTGAATGTATGAGCAATTAATTTAAAGTATTCATTTATCATATATTTAGGTTATTTAAAATTATTTGAATTCAACATCCTTGTATCTAAAAAATATACTTTTACCCAATTCTGCAACTTAAAATTTATGGGAGATGGCTAGCTGAGGAAGGTCACATAAGCTATAATTAATGTAAGATAGCCCAAATGGCTTCCTCTGTGTGAGTGATGTGCATGCATACATTGCTCAAATGCTTTATCTGTTAACCTGGAGCCAAACAATGTCCTGTTGTGGGAGAAGAAAGTCCTTTTTCTATTGGAAGCTGTATCTGAGGGTCTCAGAGTCCTCCAAGGAGAAATTTTTCTCCTGTATCATTTAAATCGTTAGTGAAGTTTGATATTGGACAAAATCTAAGATTTATGTAGTTTGATTTGACAACATGATCTTTGTGTCACCACAGATAAATTCCAGAAGTGCCATTTCTGGGTGAAAGGGAATGCATTATTTTAGAAACTGTGGAACATATAACTGGTCTATTGAACAGTCTGAATTAGGTATGGTTAAATAACCTTGTTCTATGCTCTCTCAGATTTCCTTTTTTCTTTCTTGGGGGACATCTTGGACAATTCCCTCAGCTTTTTTGGTACGTTCAGGTATATATATATATAAGAAAGTCTAGTCAATTCAAGTCCAGTTTAAAAGTCCAACTGCATGTCCAATTTATTGCCCATCTCCTCTTCTCCTAGGTCCCCCCCAAGCCAGGCTTGGGGAACTTGGAGTAGAAATGAAACAGTCAGCTCCTAAGACATCTATTCCACCTCTGTTTTCCCTCTTACACATCTTTTCTTTTCCAGCTAGTAGAACGGGGAGGTATGATAAAAAGAAAAAAAGAGAGAGAGAAAGTGTTTTTTACTTATAAGTTTCTGATTAGGGTCATCTCTTGGATCTCCCGGCCGTTTTTCTCCTGTGGCAGGCATTCTGCAGCCTGGCTCTCTTGTTGTGTTTGTGTGATACTAGAAGGGGAGCTCCTCAGTGCTCAGTTCCTTGACATGCGACGTCTGCTTCACTGATATCTGTCAAACACACCCTAGGTCCTCCTTCCGGTTGTCAACACAGCCTTTTGTTTCTGGGTTCCCCTTGCTTGATTGTCTGCCTTCGTGACTTTCAGACCAACACGATGTTTCAAGTTTTATTGCTTTTCATTATGTCTACTTTCTCTAAGACAAAATCGGCTGGAGTACAGATGACACCACGCTCTTCCCCTTCTGCTCTATCTTCCCTCTCAACTTCCTGTGTCCACTGCTGCTCGAATATTCCTCTGTGCAGATCATTCAGTGTGCCATATTAAGAGCCCCAGCTAATGAATGAGGTTCAGTGTGCCATTTTAAGAACCCCAGCTAGGGGGGCATGGGTGGCTCAGTCGTTAAGCGTCTGCCTTCGGCTCAGGTCATGATCCTGGGATCCTGGGATCGAGCCCCGCATCGGACTCCCTGCTCCACGGGAAGCCTGCCTCTCTTCCCTCTCTCACTGTGCCTCTCTCTGTCAAATAAATAAATAAAAAAATCTTAAAAAAAAAAAAGAGCCCCAGCTAATGAACGAGGTTCAGTGTGCCATATTAAGAGCCCCAGCTAATGAATGAGGTGGCAGTATCTTTAATTTATTTTCTCAGAGATTCATGATTTGGCTTTAGGGGAAGAACAGGGAGGGCATAGCTTCTCTTAGCTTAAATACTCGAGATACCCTCTTCTTTGTTGGTCTGCTGTGTTCATCAAACATGAAGAAAGTGAGGCTTGTATGAAGGATAATTATTTGTTTTCTTCTTAAGAAATACTAAAAAATTACCTGACCCACTAACTCATTTTGATATTTATTGCTCTTGATTTTGCGTCCCAGACCTCAGTTCTTCAGATATCAGGAAAACTCTCATTTAATGTCCTTATTCATATGAATAAATTATCTTCCCCAAAGTCACTACTTTTGACATCTAACTGTCCTTATGAGAATTGCTTACCAACAATGAATATTAAGATTTATTTAAGTTTTACTCAACAGGTAGTTCTAGAACTTCCTTTATGGATGTTTTAATCAGAATTTCTTCAGTTAGGCCGAATTTTTAAAAATGTGTTTATTAGCCATTTGTGTTTCTTATGTAAATAGCATAATCATGGAGTTTAGCTCGTTTTTCCTTTTCTTTGATTTTATTTATTTATTTGATAGAGAGAGAGAAAGAGAGCACAAGTAGGCAGAGCAGCAGGGAGGCAGAGGGAGAGGAGAATCAGGGTCCCTGCTGAGCAGAGAGCCTGATACAAGGGCTAGATCCCAGGACCCTGGGCAGACGCTTACCCAACTGAGCCACCCAGGTTCCCCTAGCCCATTTTTCTAATGGATTATTCATACTTTGAATACTGATTTGTGGAATTTATATTGAATATAATATATATTCAATATATAATAGAATTATATTCTATTTATATTGAAGATCCTGAGCATTTTATTGCTATGTACATTGTAGGTTTTTTTTTCAAACTTTGGTCTTTGATTTTTCACTTTATTAATGATAGTTTTTCCTTTACCATATTTTTAGTCTTTATGTAGTCAAACTATCAAACTCTATCCTTTGAAATACGTATTAAAAGTAATTTCTCATTCTAATACATTTATGGTTTCTTTTTGTTATTTAAATATTTAATCCATTTTGAATTCATTTTGGAATAAAGTGTGATAGATATGACAATTTACCATGATATTTTTTTTTGGCTTTTTAAGTTTTTATTTTAATTCCAGTTAGTTAACATATAGTGTTAAATTAGTTCCAGGAGTACAATATAGTGATTTAACAATTCCGTACATCACCTGGTGCTCATCACAACAAGTGCACTCTTTAATCCCCATCACCTATTTAACCCATCCCCTTACCCACGTCCCCTCTGGTAACCATCAGTTTGTTCTCTATGATTAAGAGTCTGTTTCTTGATTTGTTTCTCTCTCTCTCTCTCTTCTTTCCCTTTGCTCATTTGTTTTGATTGTTAAATTCCACATATGAGTGAAATCATATGGTATTTGTCTTTCTCCGACTTATTTTGCTTAGCATAATATTCTGTGGCTCCATCCATTGCAATTGCAAATGGCAAGATTTCATTCTTCTTTATGGCTGAATGTTATTCCATTGTATATAAACACCACATCTTCCTTGTCCATTCATCAGTCAATGGATACTTGGGCTGTTTCCATAATTTGGCTATTGTAGATAATGCTGCTATAAACATTGGGGTTTGTATCCCTTTGAATTAGTATTTTTGTATTCTTTTTGTAAATACCTACTAGTGTGATTGCTGGATTGTAGGGTAGTTCTATTTTTAACTTTTGAGGAATCTCCATACTGTTTTCCAGAGTGGCTGCACCAGTTTGCATTCCCACCAACAGTGCACAAGTGGTCCTTTTTCTTCACATCCTCACCAACACCTGTTGTTTCTTGTGTTGCTGATTTTGGCCATTCGGACAGGTGTCTGGTGCCACTACAGTTTTCAATGTTCTCAATAACCTCTATCTCTTTAAATTCACCTTTCTTCACTAGTATAAGGAATTATTTTATACATTTGCTTATTTCATTTATTTATCTATTTACTCACCCATTTATTTATTCAGGTTTTAATATATCATATGATAAGGCTTCTTACATTATTTTTACTTTCAAAGATTTTATATTAGTTATATTTACTTTCAAACATTTACATTTCATGATGAATGGTATACCTTTTCCAGTTTTCTCATTCCAAAAAGTCTCTTTCTTTCCTTTCTCCCTCTCCCTCCCTCCCTCCCAGCCTCCCCCTCTTCCTCAATTATGAACACCATCACTCTGTTTTATTGACATGTTCAAATAATTAGCTCTGGAAACAAGTTTCTTAATTCATTAATTTCTAGTCTTTAATGAATAATCTTCCTTTACTTTTCATATCATTATTGCATTTTTCTTTTTTAACATGTTGAATTGAATGCCCAGTTCAACCGTTTTTATTCCTTTTTTCTTTAATTATAAAGCATACAGCACTAGCTTTGGCTATAACCTTAAGATTTGGTATATAATCATTCTATCGTTACTAATTTTCAAGTAGCCTATAATTTTGGTTTCATTTTCTTTTTACCAAAGAATATGAAAATTTTTCTAACTGCTTAGTCTTTTAAAAAACTATTCATCTGATATGAATATCACTTTGCAGTCAGAGTATGGCTTGTAATATGGCTCCTTGTCAGGGATTTTATTTTCTTCAGCACCAGTTCTAATTGTTATTTTTTTTCCCAATATAGGTAGTTTATATCTTTTTATTACATTTTTAAACCTCCTTATAATTTTTTAAAAATTTCATCCTCTTCCATTTTCTTCTAATATTCTTGCCTTTCCAACTAAAGCAAGTTTCTTTCTCATGATTTTCTCTCTGTCATATAGTAGGTACATTTTGCAAAATTAGAAATTAAGTTCAGGAATTTTATTCTTGTATATGGAGCTACTTCAAAGGGTATGTCTTTCCTCTAGGTCTTCTAATTGCTCTTCTTAGATATAGAGAATAAATGCCAAGTTTTATGGTTAGTTCAGGGCTTGGGTTTCATGGTCATGGAAAGATGTAGAGACAAGTAAGAAATATTTTTCTACTCTTCCTCGGGTCATGTGTTTCACTTAGGAAATTATAGTGTTCCATGAATTGTAGAAGGATTTCTTTAATCAGATACACATGCTTTAAAATAAAAAAATAGTCCTTTCTAAATTTTGACATTAGTTGCTTGGCAGTATTAATTTAAGTTATTGCAAAAATTTGCCATTTTTTTTGCATTGAAGCAGAAGTATAAAATACTATTCCTAACCCCCAAAATGACAATTTTCATAATTTATTATTATTATTATTAGTTTGCTGCAAAAGACTACTCATGTTTGCATTTTAGCACCTTGCAAAGTGCTTAGTATATACCATGTCTTTAATAAATATTTAATAAATAAGTAATCCTTGATTGCAGAGAAATGAAGAAAAAGGCAAATGATATTTTAAATTGCTTTGGTGAACTAAGATTTTAATATGTCAAAATTATACTGCATGTGGATTAAGAAATTAAGCAGATGGTCTAGAAGTAAAATATACTTAGAAGTTTGTTTTTTCAGATGCTAGGACTACCCAATGATATAAAATTTCCAGTGGCATAAATGATTTCCTTGCTCCTAATTTAAGGGAATTTTTTTTGGTGCTGCCTATGAGATTTTTAGACTCTGCCTGCAATATCTGTCACTTCTTTCTAGTCTTTCTCTGTGTCATGGACATGTTTTTAGTTTGGTAATAACTAGCAACAAAGTTGAAAGAACAATTAAATTAAAAAATCTGCTGACTTTTTTCACAAATGTTTTATTTCCTCTTAGTACTTCAAGAGAACAGTTTTGTGCCTTCCTTCTAAGGGACTGAACAGAGGTTGAACTGTGTAGAGCTTATGCTTCAAACTAAGGATCATGGAAATCAGGACCAACTCCTAAGCTGAAGCAGCAGCTGGAAAAAGACCAAAGACAGGAAAGAGTGGAATCACTTGATAATTCAGATAAAGCTAGCTACGCATGAAAGTAGAAGGAGTTGGAGATCTTAAGTACTTGGTCTGTTTATTCCTTAGTCTGATCTGGGCTTAAAGCTGAGCAACTCCTTAGTCAGGTAGCACTTCTCTTATTGTCCTAAGAAAACATTATGCACCTTACACTGTGCTGGGTACTATGAAGGTGTGAAATACAAACACTATCCTTGATGAGGAGACTCATTCAGTGAATTGAAGAGTGAAGGTTTGTTATCATGAAATTCTAATAAAGTAAGTATTAGAGATGTGAACAGATGAATGAAACCTTCATCATGTGATACCCTGAATTCTGCCCACCCTACTCATAGGTGCTACTTTCAAAGCTTCTGTTGAGTTGTTGAGTATGCAGAGTCTTGACTGGAGTTTGAGCAAAGGGGCTGTAAGAAGTATTTGCTTTATTTATTCTTATTTTTTTATTTCCTGGCAGAGCAGAGGACAGAAAAAAGAGAAATGGGAGAAGAAAAATAAGAGAGGATGGTCAAGTGACATAGAATAATGACAAAGTGAACTTTTAAGTATAGCACTATTTAATATTGAATTTTAATTATTATTTTGCATTTCATGCTAGGTCATGAATACTTTCTTTGACCTGTTTTTATGGAAACATAATAAAAGAATAGTGTTCCAAGTTTGAGTCCATAGTGGGATAGAGATAAAGGAGAGTAAAAGACAAAGTAGAGGACAAAACTCCAGCGCAATAGAGGTCAGATGCAAGGAAAGGGAACCAGAAGTGACTAGGGATTCATGAACCCCACAAATTGACAGAGATCTTATTGAAGGCATTGTACCTTCTGTAGCTCATGGAAGGTAAAATATTATCTGGCTCTTAAACTGGGAAGAAAACCACAGCTGATATTTAGATAACATAATAGGAAAGGAAAAATTTGTGTGGCACACATAATAAATCACCTGATGAAGTAAAATGGGCAAATAACTGGGAGTTCCAGTAAAAAAAAAAAAGTCATGTGACCTTAGCTGGGGCTTATATGGTGATTTGGATACTAAGAGATGGCACAGAATTATACTGTAAGTATGAAAAACATAAAGGCACTTCTAATTTGTACTAAAAATATCACAATTTAGACAAGTAAGCGAGGTAACAGTTTTGAAAATAGAGATGGTCCCCTACCTACAATGGTTTGACTTTTGATTTTTTTTTGACTTAGGATGGTGAGAAATTGATATGCACTCAATAGAAACCATACTTCAAATTTTGAATTTTGATTTTTTCCTGGGCTAGTGATAAGCCGTATGATGCTTTCTCGTAATGCTGGGCAGCAGTAGCTGTAGGTGCAAGTCAGCCCCATCATCATGAAGGCCAACAATCAATAAAATTCCAACCATTCTGTACCCATATAGCCATTCTGTTTTTCACTTTCAGTATAGTGTTCAATGAATTACATGCTATATTCAGCATTTAATTTAAAATAGGTCTTGGGGCGCCTGGGTGGCTCAGTTGTTAAACGTCTGCCTTCGGCTCAGGTCATGATCTCAGGGTCCTGGGATGGAGCCCCTCATCGGGCTCCCTGCTCCACAGGAAGCCTGCTTCTCCCTCTCCCACTCCCCCTGCTTGTGTTCCCTCTCTCGCTGTGTCTCTCTCTGTCAAATAAATAAATAAAATCTTAAAAAAAAAAGGGTCTTGTGTTAGATGATTTTAGCCCAACTGTAGGCTAATACAAGTGTTCTGAGCATGTTTAAGGTAGGCTAGGTTAAGGTATGAGGTTTAGTAGCTTAGATGTATTAAATGCATTTTTGACTTATGATATTTTCAAATTACGATGGGTTTATTGTATCATATAACCCTACCGTAAGTCAAGGAAGATCTGTATAATGACATTCAGAGTTGATTTATGGGCATTTAATGTCAGTTGCTGCCTAAGGAATATGATTTGAAGAAGTCAGAATAGTTCTTGTGTTCCCATCATGGATAACTCAAGCTCTAGGCAGATATTAAACAGTATTATCAGGTCTCATAAGTGACATCTCTATTCCCTGTCTTTAGAGTCAATTGAGAAATAGATGGGCGTTAGAAGATAGAGAACAGATTAGGTCTTGCAGATGTAATTGCAGCCAATATGTGCTAGATCGATCTGATACTACTCCGGGTCTTCCTATTCCAGGCCCGTGAGGCATAGACACCATTGCCTGGGGACACATCGCTCTTCTACTCGCCTGGGGAGAAGAGGAAGAAGGTGTGTGAATTCCCTTTTGTTGAGGGCTTGTGCTGGATTAGCTCAAACCAGTCCACCAAGTGTCACATTCCACCCCCATACAGAGGAGGAGGGGAGAAACAAGGAGGCAGGAGTATTTAGATAAGATATTTTCTCATGGAAAACAAAAGGGCATCAGATAAATCTCCCAACTTCAATCCCAACTACTTTATCCCTTTTGAACTCTATATAACCCTTGCAGGAATAAAACATGCAGTTGTTATAACTTGATCACACATTGATGTCAATTACTTTATCAGTTCCTTTCCAGTGTGATCCCTGATGATGCCCAGCAAGCACACTGCAGCCTTTGTAGCGCATCCTGCACCAGGAGCCAGACACCATTCTCTGCCTGGTTCTAAAACAATGCTCCTGCTCTTGTTCCATGAACCCCACCTTCTGTCCTGCTGCGTTGTTTTCCTGACTCCACTGCTGTCATGGTGCCACCCATATGGGTGGGGGAGGTCTTCTAATCTGGTTTATTTAACAGCTAAGAGAAGCTTTGGCAACCAGAGGGCAGACAGAACATGAGCTCACTGGAGATAGAATTTCTAACATGAAAAAGGCATTGACAGGAAAAATGGGAAAGAAACTAAAAGATGAGATGAGAGAGATTGTGCTGAGAGTGCCTACTTAATTATTTTGCCTTAGGGCCGATTTTTATGACATTAAATTATTTTTATTTGAAATCCAGATAGATGTGAAACCCCATGGAAAAAATTAAGAAGTGTGGTGATAAGGACAATGTGAATATGCTTCACTTTAGATATCAATTATTGTGAATAATGGACAGTCAACAACTGTGAACAAAATGGTTTAATATAAAAATGTGCATACTTAATACAGCCAATCAAAGCAGATAACTATATATATATTTTTTTTTTTCTTTTTTCAAATCTAAGTAGGCTGAGAAGATCCATGAGCCTATTTACCTAACATAGAATTCTGGAATAATAAGCTTTTCAACTTTTTGTCTTCTAATGTCATTAAAACTATTATGTGTTTGTGCTCTCTGTGATGTTATTAATGACTTGAACTGTAAGACATTTATATAAATAAGTGAATGCAGTTAGAGACAGGAGAGATATTGAGGGAATCTGCTTGTTTTTTAGAACATTTGAGCTGAAAATATTCTATATGTTACAGCTCTTTCTCTACCATATACATATGCAGACTGTCCTACATTTGAAAACTCATCTCCTCCTCTTGGTGGTTGGCTGGTATTTTTGTGAAAGCAGCCATTTCATTTCAGTTGGGCATTAGCTCGAGCCATCTGCTGCAAGGGTTTCCCATGGTCTATAGCCATGACAGTGTTTGAAGTTATGCTTCAGGGTATCTTTAAAAACATTTTGCTTCTAATTTCTGTTTGTAGGTACCCTACTTTGCTCCTCATCCATAAGCTGCTTGAATATCCTGAGCACATCTATCCTCCCACTGATTCAACTTAGCAGATCAACGAAGCAGTCCATATTTATTGAGCTCCAATTAAGTGCAAAACACAGGGAGGTGGCTCTGTTGTATTAAATTTCAATGTAGGTTGACTGGCTGCATTCCAGATCCTCCTTGTTGGTAATTCTGACTTGCCATTTAATGATATGTAGTACTTTTAGATGCTGCCAATGAACTGTTCAAAAACAGAATGGTTCCTCTAGAAGAGATATGTGAAAATTATAGAAAATAATTAAATGTAAGATTTTTTTTTTCTGGAAAAAGCAGAAAAGTGTTTTGATGAGAGTCAGAATTATCAAAACTATTATGGTAGTGAAGTGAACTTTAGTTTCCCCAGACAAAAACATCCAGGGAGCTTTTTGGGATGAGCACAGTGCTTCCAGTTAGGTGCTATAAAACACTTTAATCCCTTTGCATTTCAAATTTTTCCAAATTATGTTCAGGTTAGACAGTTATGATGAGGCTTATGACTTAAGTATGCAAAGAGCACATCATAATTATGATTTGAGGTATGAAAGTAAATAATAAACATATTTAAATGGTCTACTATTAAGATAAAGTTAAAATTTTGTATGAGTTAGCTTTCCGGGGTGTTACAAATTTCATCTATATGACATAGAGTTGAGATCATGGATGTCAGAGCCTGACACATATGCACTGATAACTGCCTCTAATACTCAAGAACCTTGGCAAAGGCACTGCAAGTTTCTAAATCTCCTCTGTAAAAATGGGGATAATAATACCATTACTTCATTCAATTGTTTTGAAGCTGTTATCAGAGAGTGTAAGTTCTTCATATAGTTCTTGACACATAAATGTTAGGTAGTGTACCTATTGTTATTATTCTTGCCCTTTTTGAAAATTACCATAAAGAACAATAATAGACTCCGAGAAACAAACTGAGGGTTTTGGGGGGGAGGGGGATGGATTAGCCTGGTGATGGGTATCAAGGAGGGTAATTGTATTGCATGGAGCACTGGGTGTTATACGCAAACAATGAATCATGGAACACTACATCAAAAACTAATGATGTACTGTATGGTGAGTAACATAATTAAAAAAATAATAGATGCATAAGCACATCATGCTCAGTAGTCACAGTGAACAGATTAAAAAATAATAAACACTGTTCATTACAAAATGACTGATAAGCATCAGATGAGAAGTGGATAATACCTGATGTTATTAATGACAATAAAAGTGATGGTGAGGGGCACCTGGGTGGCTCAGTGGGTTGAGTCTGCCTTCGACTCAGGTCATGATCCTGGAGTCCTGGGATTGAGCCCCTTGCTGGGCTCCCTGCTCAGTGGGGAGTCTACTTCTCCTTCTCCCTTTGCCCCTCCCCTACTCCTTGTGTGCTCTCTCTCTCTCTCTCTCTCTCTCTCAAATAAATAAATAAATAAATAAAATCTTTAAAAAGAGTGGTGGTGAAAAGAGCAAACTGTTCTTTGAAAGGTTTTTAAACCTTGATTCCTTCAATTTTTCACATGAGACTCTAAATGTAGTCTCTATCTCATAGACTTATACGACAGTGTGGTGAGTTAATACATGCAAATCAGTTATGGGCAGCATAGTGTTCGGTACATGGGAGGTGTCAAAGCATGCAGCATCACCATCGTCATTGCTGGCATCATTATCACTAGGTTAATCTTGTGATGTGACCATCTCTTTTGATTGATTTAAACTACTTGATAAGACACTCTATGGAGGTTTTGAAGTGCCCCTCATACTTCTCCTTCTATATTCTGAACCAGTTAAAGGATAACCATAGAAGATGACTGAAACAACAGCTTCATAACTAATAAAGCTCGGCTGGAGGATCCTACTTAAACCTGCAACTGAAATCGGGATTCCTGCTCTTTCCCCAGCTGAACTGACCTTTCCACCCTAACGTGTAGGTTTCTATCCTTTCTAGGCAGAGCCTACTCTGATAGACATATCACATGGAGCAGAGCAGAGTATTTGTATTCAGAGGTAAGCTAGATGGGAGAGTGCACCAAGAGGAGTTTGAGCTACACCTTCTCAGAGCTTATTTCTTGATCTCATCCCTAAAATGAGCCATTCCTCTTCTCTAGTGAAATGTGAATGAGAGGATGTGGATATCTTTCCTCCAATACCATTCCCTCCTGGGAGGGCAGTGTAAATTCCTTCCTCGGTGAGATTGCGAGACATATGGAGGTAAAGCCATACCTATCAATCTGGACCGACATGACACACTTTAGACTCAGCAAGCCTCTCCTAACCCCCCCCTTTTTCCTGGATCATTAAGTAAGACTTAAATTTCTTGCACTTGAGAATTTACTAGCTGGAAAATGGGTTTTTGATGGACAGCACTTCTCTAGCTTGCCGCAATAGTTTGGAGATTAAAGAAGATAACTGCCTTGGAGATGCTCCAAGAGCCTCACATAAAAGGAGCCATTATGTTCAGGTATCATGGACTAGATTATGGGTCTTGTAGATTGCTAACAATTTTAATAGCTAGTTTGTTTTTCTTTAGCAGTAATTCCTTCTGATATTTTCCATTTTTAATCAGGCAGAAGTTACCTCCAAATTTCCTTTGTTTGTCAGAACATTGTTTTCTCCAAAAAAAGTTGAGGCATCTTTCAAGAACAGAAAAATATAGTCTTTAAGATTTCTTGACATTTATACCAAAATAGCAATATAGCTGAAATCAAATGGGAAAACTTAGAAAGCTAGAATGATAATTGCAAAAAAGGGGAGGGAATGAAACAATTTTCACTGCTTTTGTTAAAAAGTTTATACTTGTCATACTATGCTACATCTTATTTTTGAAATGCATTGAAAGTTGTCACTGGTTTGATCTCAGTTAGTATGGCTGCCAATTCCTTCCCCAGCACTCTGCCATTTGGCTTCTTTCCAATGATGCCATGTGTAGTTTTCCCTTCCCTCCTCCTTTTTCTAAACAGAGAGGAAAACAGGTCCATTTGGTATTAGCCTGCAATCTGTATAATTGGAATTAAAATTCAAGACATGAATATGTTTTTAACTCAGAGGGCCAACTGCATTCACAATTCCTCAAGTTTCCATTTTTAAAAATCTTTAAACATGATAGTCTTAAAGCTTATAAAAAATATGGTCTGGGTCGAAGCCAAAATTGGAGTGATTTTTCTTTATCAATTTTTGGCTTATTATTTTTATTTTTTCTTAGATGTCTTAAAAGTGACATGTTATTGTACTCTTCACTGGTTTCTAATTTGTGAAGTTCACTTTAAAAAAAAACATTATCCATTTACCAGATGATCTTTATATAGTGTATTTTATAAAAGTTATTTCCTAGTATGTGAAACTTAGAGAGGGAACTCAGATTTTCTGTGTCTTGATAGTATCCACATAAATCTTTCCTTCAGTGAATAGAGCATTGATTACTAGGATATTAGGAGACAATAGTGTTTCATATTTTTTTCTTCTAAACTTGTCATTTATTCTTCCATGTTAGTGAGCAATCCATCTAATCTATATGTCAATAGATATATCCACATACTATGGGTAGGGTCATTAGCTACCTGCTAACTTCTAAGAAAAATTAATGTACTTATTTCACAGGTCCTTCCTTCTAAGGAACTTGAATTGATCTATACATATGTCATTGGTTCTCACCAAATGTTGGGGGGAGATTTGGCAGATGTCTTTATGTTACAAATGGTTCCTCATGAGGCCTTACTTTGTTTACCACCTGGAAAGCTTGTGGTGGACACAGTGGATCTGTCACCAAGACAGGGGGCACTGTCTATAAACCTTTGGAGATGGGGGAGTGCTATGTGCACAATGGGGACACATTTTCCCTGGGTTTTGCAATCCCTTTGTGACATCTGTTCTTATTTAATGAACTGTAACCACTGATGCACTCACTAATGCTCTTGATCGGAAGAATTTCTGGGCTTTAAGATGGGGAGAAAAGAGGTAGATAAAACAGCTTCTAGCCTTTTCCTCTCTTCATTTCTTATTTGTCTCCCCCTCCCCAAGGCTAAAGGCAAAGTGGGTGAGCAAAGTAAAAGGACAGTCAGTCTTGGACACTGTAGAATGTACAATAGAAACTACAAAGGTGAAGGTTTAGATCTGTAAGAACTTTGCCCTTTTCTTTCTAATGCCCTCTTTATGTTGAGTCCAGTATAAATAAATATATCGCTTGCACTGATCTTACGAGCAGTGAGTCAGAATACATAACACATTCCTTGAGCATAAAGATGTTGGAAATTCAGTCCACAGTAGCTGATCTAATAGGCTGATGATCAATAAGCATATTAACCAAGTAGACTCATCCTAGACAGTTCATATCAGTGACTGGTTGCTCCTGCTGCCACTCGCTGAATAAGTTTATGGATGTTTTGGCTCCAAATTTTTGAAAATGAACCTCTCTGGATGCCAGAATTGCTGGTCTGCCCTGCATGTTACAGGTAGGAGCCGGGCTGTCTATAGATGTAAGTGAATTTGAGAAGCAGTGAAGTGGAAGGGACTCAAGGACTGTACCAGCTTGCTACTTGGACGGTCTCCAACACAATGTCAAAACAGCAGGGACTCTCTGTGCACCTGCCCAGGCTGCACTTAAAATTAATGATTATTTGTGAGAACAGACAAGGAGGAAGATCTACTCTGTTCACAAGTTTGTGGTGTGGATTAGCTTCATTGGTATCTAATGGCTGACTGCCACCAAGCTGATCTTTTTTTGTACTTTCTGGCTCCTTCTTCAGGATGCCAGAAGCTCTTTGTTTAGCTAGTGCTTTATCTAATTCTGGCACAATCAATTCCACCTCATTCTCTCTCAGCATAATTGGCAGGACTCTATTGTTTATAGGGAAGGTATTTTCCCTCTAATTTAATACCTGGAATCTTTCTATGTTTCTTCCATTAAAAAAAAATATTTCTTTGTCCCTTTCCTATTTTCTTTTGTTTTTCCTCTCTCTCTCCTCCTTCAAGCTATATGAAAAATCTATCGTGTAACTGAATTACCAACTTCTATTGTTCTTTCCTTTTAGGGTCTATCTTTCTACTTATTTTTCAAAGTAAAATTAAAAAAAAAACCTCTCATCTCAATGTGCTTCTTTTCCTTTAAAATGCACAGTGAAACAGTAATTTATGCATAAGCATAGAGTTTGTTCATTGTTTAGTAATATCTATATTATATAATGAGGCTGGTATATAGAACATTTCAGTGATACAAAATTCCCCATAGTAAGTATAAAGTTATCTATTGTAATGTCCCATAAACATATTTTTATTGCAAGTCCAATGGGAGTCCTGCTCATCATTGTCATTTTCATAGTTGTGTTTATCTTTAGTGAGTACCTGCATGATACAGAAGATCAGATAATAATTTATCTTAGTAGCTTTTAGGGCCCGTTGCCTCCAAAAATCTTGGCTTGCTGTTACCTCTCAGTTAAAGTTTTGAAAGTATGCCTCCTACCAGTCAGAATGGCTAAAATTAGCAATACAAGAAACAACAGTTGTTGGTGAGGATGCCGAGAAAATGGGAACCCTCTTACACTGTTGGTGGGAATGCAAACCGGTGCAGCCACTGTGGAAAACAGAATGGAGGTTCCTCAAAAATTTAAAAGTAGAATTACCCTACAATCCAGCAATTGCCCTACTAGGTATTTACCCAAAGTATACAAAAAATACTAATTCTAAGGGTACGTGCACCCCGATGTTTATAGCAGCATTATCTACAATAGCCAAATTATGGAAAGAGCCCAAATGTCCATTGACTGATGAATGGATGAAGATGTGGTATGTGTATGTATACACACACATGTATATGTATATATTTCACTATATATATATATATGGAATATTACTCAGCCATAAAAAGAATGAAATCTTGCATTTGCAATGACATGGATGGAGCTAGAAAGTATTATGCTAAACAAAATAAGTCAGTCAGAGAAAGACAAATACAATTTCACTCATATGTGGAATTTAAGAAACAAACAAAATGATCATAGGGGAAAAAGAGAGACAAGCCAAGCAACAGACACTTAACTATAGAGAACAAACTGTAGTTACTAGAGGGGAGGTGGGTGGGTGGACAGGTTAAACAGGTGATTGGGGTTAAGTAGTGCACTTGTGATGAGCACTGGGTGTTTTATGTAAGTGTTGAATCACTAAATTGTACACCTGAAACTATTACACTGTATGTTAATTAACTGGAATTTAAATTAAAAGAAAGTGTGCCTCCTATATATATTCTAATTTATAAATCATATACCTATATATATCCACACATATACCTTTATATATATGATTACTACTGTAACATAAGGTACATTGTGAAAAATATATAAGCAGACATTTAAAAGTCTACAGTGGAATGAATAAAAATAGAAGTTCTTCTATTTTGTTCTTGCACTCCAGTAGATTATATTCTGCATACCCAGAGATGCATACTTTGGGGATTTGTGAGTCTCATATCTGAGTGAGCATTAGAAGAGTCTGGAGAAATTTTAAAATTTCCATTGTCTAGACCCCTCCCCATATCTACTCAGTTAGGATCTCTAAGATTGGAAGGTACTAGTGTATTTATTTGTGAACACTTCGTGATTCTGATGATCTGCTATAGATGGGATTCATTGCTTTAGGACAGATGTTTTTTAGAGAGAGTCACAGTTTGACATGAAATCCATCTGGAGGCAGTGAATAGAATGTTGGGATTCCCAGGGGTCTTTTGACATGAATGAGGCATTAGGCATTGAATTGGCTCACCCAAAAAGATACTGAAGTTCTAACTCCCAGTATCTGTGAATGTGACCTTATTTATAAATAGATCTTTGCCAATGATCAAGTTAAGATGAGGTCATCAGTGTGGGACTTAATCTAATATGATTGATATCCTTATAAAAATGAGAAATTTGGACACAGAAGCAGACATCCACATAGACACCATGTGAAGATTGCAATTATGCTGCTGCAAACCGAGAAACTACCAGAACACATCCTTCTCTACCACCCTCAGAGGGAGCCTGCCTTACTGTCACCTTGACCTTGGATTTTTCCAAGATTGTGTGAAAATAAATTTTTGGTGTTTGAACTACCCAGTTGCGCTACTTTGTTAGGGCAGCCCAGGGAAACTGATGTAGAACCATCAGTTCTTTTCCCTGATGCAGGGAAAGAACCATTTGCAGCCAAACCAACCAAAACAGTTTGAACCAAATTAAGCCAAAAAGGCCACACCACCCTACTCTCTAGTTTTTCCTATTCTTTTTCGTGTTTCTTTCCAACATGAAGACATGAGAGAGTGTCTACTTTTAGGATGAATAGTTTAAATATAAAATGTTCTGATATAATTGTGCTTTAAGAGAACAAAGTATAAATTATATTCCAATACGAAAGGAAACAAAAACTTAAAAAGAAATAGAAATGAAAAAAGAAGATGAGCAACTATACCAATACAACCACTATAGACATTTGGTATGTTCCCATAACTTTCCCCTTTATGTACTATTTAAAAATATATTGAAGAACTTAATTAAACGTAACATATTTTATATGGGTGGATAGATTGAAAATATTATCTATATTCATATATTTTACAAAATGTGTATAGACTTTGACTAAACATATCTATTTATCTATGCTCCTTAAGAGTAATAGGAAAGAAAATAAATCCACATAGGCAAAATGAATGAGAGAAGATGACAGCAGAAAAGATGTGTCAATAAAATAGTGGAAAAGAGAAAACAAAGCATAAATGGTAATTGACTTAACAGTTCAGAGAAAAGGGAAATCTGATTGCCTGCACTGGAGGAGTACAGTGCAATGAAGTGAGTCATTTCCTTCTGAAAACACCTTGAAATACCAGGAATTAGAACCAGTAGGTACATCTAAAACTGGAGGAAGGACTTAAGACAGGAAAAAATAGTTGAACATTCTTATTCTTTGCAGATTCCACATAAGGAAAGTGATTCTCTCATATTTTTTTTTGCAAGGTACTTGTTCTGATGAAATAAAATCCTGGCTTAACTAAAACAATTTATAATCTGGGCAGTTGAATGTCTTAGAAAATGGCCGTAATTTTTTTTAATTCTAGTTCTGCCTGCTTTAAAAGTTCATTTTTTCCCATCATCTGGTGAAACTTATTAATATGCAAATAGTGATTTTGTAAAAATTTTTTTTCTCTTAGATATTAAAGGGAGAAATGCAGAGACTAAAATATCATATTATCAGAAAGAATTTTTACAAAATATAAAATAATAAAATGATATATTTTTATAGGATAAGCCATGCCTCAAAACACTGAAATGTACTTGTTAGAATAATGAGTGCAAAGTGCAATATGACCTTTTTATGTGAATTAGGTAAAATTAATTCTGTCCTAAAAATAGCATTACTCCTATTACCTTTATTTAGAATGATGCTTTTAGGTAAATAATGAACTATCAAACAAAGGATGCTTAATATGTGCACAATTAAAATATGTTAATGCCAGTATTTGCTAATAATTCAATACAGATAATGCTCAGTTGGTTTTTGTTAGACATGGTTCAACCTAAAGACATTTCTTGGGAGAATAGTATTTTGGTCATTACAATTTCAATTATGTGTTAGAATCATTAATTCACAGATCTTGGGTGAACTTTACTTGAGGTGAAACTCTTCCAGTTTGTTCTATCTCATCTTACAGGGATGGGGTTGCAGTACTACCTATCATATACAAGGATATAGTTAGTATGCTTATAATGATGATTATTTAAGTTATAAAAAAGTTTGGCTTGGGATTTAAAAAAAATGAATCTACATGATGCAGTATGTCCAAAGTTCAAATACTCCTTAGAGACAGAGACTCCATTAATTCTGAATATACAAATATTTTTTTTAGAATGAAGTATGTACAGTGCTTTTCTAAGAGCCTTGGGGTGTCTAGGAGTGACCTGCATAACATGTAGTGACTGTTAAATAGTGAACTAAACCAACTAACACTATAAGCTTACTTTCAAATAATTCAATTCAAAATAAATAGATGATCTTATATTTCCTTGATAGTCTTCTTGTTCCTTTTTTTTTTTTTTGAAAGAGAGAGAGAGAGAGAGTGAGCAAGCTGGGGGGAGGGGCAGAGGGAGATGGTGAGAGAATTTCAAGCAGGCTCTACACCCAGTGCCAAACCCCACAATGGGCTCGATCTCATAACCCTGAGATCATGACCTGAACTGACATCAAGAGTCAGAGCCTTAATTTACTGAGCCACCCAGGTGCCCCTATTTCCTTGGTATTCTTAATGGTCTTTTAGAGCAGGGCTATCTGAAGCTGATGAATTTTTTAATTGTCAAGTATCTGAATTCTCGATAGGAACTAAAATAGGCAGAGATAATGAAGTGTAGATGGTTTCTCCTATTGACTATAAGGGTTTTAGGTTCCTCAGGTGACTAAAATTGTTGGAGATGTTACAAATGACATGGGAATTTGTCTAGAGGAAATATCTGTTACAAAAAGTAAGAATCCATCATTTCCTTGGAAATACTAGCTCCTCTTCTGTTTTATTTAAAATTAATTTTTTTCAAAAAGAGATCAAGGATGTCTGTTTGGGTTAATTCTATATTGATACACCTCCCTTTTATACTTCTCATGTAGCATTTAAGATCTTTTAATGGGTAACTAATTCCTAGCAAAAAGTCATTGATATTTGGTACCATTTTTATTTTATTTTAAGATACTTTTTGACCTATACTTTTCCCTCCTTTCTTTTCTTGCTCATCATCTAGGGAAAATATGTATATTATTATGTTAGAATTCAATCAGGTTTGCAGTTTTTTAGTAAAAATTTAATTATATAGATTTTATTTAAGAAAGCAAACTAATTTCATTGTTTTCTTCTATAAAAACAACACACTAAAGAACATACTCCTGATTATTGCAGAGTCTTAAGATATTTTAAGTGGATTATTTGGAAAGCATAATATAAGAAAAATGATTGATTGATACTAGAACCAAACTTTATATTTGAGTGTAGTTTGTGCATATTTTATAATTTCAATGAACTAAATTTATTGGGGGAAGAATAAATGGTTAAAGGAGCTATTTAAACCTTCTCAAAGCCCATTGGCTTGAACTTTTTCCACCAAGTATGTCATTTATCATTCCTACTGAGTGAGTAGAAGGTTAGAAAATTGTCACATTGGTGCCAGCACTTAGTAAATTTTTTTGAGAGAGAAGAAGGAAAATCTAAGATGGCAGATTAATACACATTCAAACAGAATAGGTTTCTAAATATTGAAAATTCATTTAAAAATATTTAGTGATGACCATTTAGGGTTATTCTGCTGTGGCTCAAAAATGAACAAAATAGACATGATCTCTGGTCTGTCACATTCTAGTGGGAGAAACAGACAATAAAACAAGGAAACAAAAAAAATTTAATGAACTGCAAATTGTAATCGAGTGCTATTTAGAAAAACAAACAAACAAAAACAAACAAAAACATGGTACCAAGGTGGATGATAACAAGGAGGATTTTTTTATTCTTCCTTTCTTAAAACTTAACTTTCACTTTAAACAAGGGCAAGGAAGATAGATCTTTGACAGTGGCATTTCAAAGACTGGTGAAATGGAACTATATATGCAAAGAAAATGGAGAAGTATTTTCAACAGAAGGAGCATCCTGTTCAAAGACTCCAAGCCTGGAAAGAGCTTGGTGTGTATTGGCAACAGGAAGAAGAAGCATGCGGTTGTAGTTGAAAGAGAAATGTGACATTCTATGGGATTGAAAACTGAGGACAAGTTAGTGGTTAGAACAGATGGGTCCTACAGGCCAAAAAGGAGGCTTTGGGTTTTATTCTAAGTGCAAAGGAAAAGGCTTGAAGGGAAGTAAGATTATCCAATATTAGTTTTAAGAAAATTCTTTCTGCTCTTTGGAAAACAAATTTGAGGGGAATAAGAATGGAAGTATGGATTTAATTGAGAGTCATTTGCTAAACCTTGGCCAGAGACTTTGGTAATCTGGACTAGAGAGGTGTGATTGGAAATAAAGAGGATGAAATTGAGACATGTTTTAGAATCATAAGTAAGAATCATTGATGTGTTTGGTGTGATGCAAAGAGGATGAAGTAAAAAAGAGGAACCAAGGGTGATTTAAGTTTCAGACTTGTCAAATTAAAGTTTGATGTGAATTTCTAAATTGGGAAAATGTTGAGGGGCAGGTTTTAAGAAGGAAAGAATAAAACAAACATCTATTTGGCTCATGTTATGTTTGAGATATATGAAACCTTTGAATAGGAAGTCAAGGAAGATGGTGAATATGTACATTTGAATCTCAGTGGATGGGTTTTTCTCAAAGTCATGTGAATGAATGCATTTGCTTAAGGAAGACTATAACAGGAGAAGATAAGAGAGTCTAGGATCAAGGACTTCCCATCATTTAAGATTGTGAAGAGGAGCAGGAGATAGCAAAAGGGCTGAACCACAGTAGGCAGTGCAGGAGAAGAACCCTTGGAGAGAGTTGTGTCCTGAAAGCCAAGAGAAGAGATTATTCCAAGATGGAAGGGCGGCCATCTCTCATGAGAAGGCTGCATACAGAACAAGAGAGATAAAGAATATTTGGCTACATGAAAGTGACTTTGACAAGAGCTGTTTTGGTGTCATATATTTTTGCCATTCCACCAAGTCAGCTTTACTCATCTTCTTACTAAAAATGATAGTAAATAGTAACCTCAAGTGAGCATATGAAATTGCCATGGGAAGCTACAGATTTTTGTGAAAGAGAAATAGACTTGACTTTATTTAAACATAGCCAATTTGATTTCAGAAAGTTGGATGGAAACAACTTACGAGATTTTAATTCAATTGCTCTAAACTCATAGACCTTTTCCTAGCTTGTTTGCTAAAATATTTGAGGTTGTTACTAATACCATGTTGATCCCACTGTCAGATATAGGGATGGCAAAGAGTCAAGAAATTGTCAGTGCTTGGTTGGGTTATTGTTTGTGTCCTATATCTACACTTGGTTGCAATGAGAAGTAGAATTATCCCAAATGCTTCAAATGAAGAGAGCTTTAGTGAGCAAATTATTTGCAGGAAATGCATATTAATAGCAAGACACATGAAGACCTACAACAATGGGAAATTTTTGCTACCCCTAGATCTCATGGGACAAGAAGAGGAAAGGGTGTTATTGGCACCCAGAGAGCTGGTATTATGGACGAAGACAGCTCAGTGGAAACAACACTCCTGGAATGCTGAATTATTGCCAGGGACATTGCAGTGAAAAGGAGGGGGAGTCAGGAAAGAAATAACCCCTCTGCCTCTCATCTCATCCTTTAATCTCCCAACTGTGTCCTCTCTTTGACCAAACTTAAGCGGAGACAATTATCATGGTGATATAGTCTGTGGAGTTCAGCCACTTAGAATTCAGCTCAAAAGAGAAAAAAAAATTTAGAAAAAGAAGGTGGGTGGCTTCTGGTTTCTGGACAGCATGTAAGGTCTGTGGAAGTCATCACTCAATCCTAACAATAAGTAAACAGCAGAACAAAATGAAAATTAACAACTCTTTTTGGATCCATCAGAGAATTGAGGTCACAGGGTAAACCACTGCTCCCAAAATTGGAAAGACAGACAGATATAGAGAATAACAAGTTACCAGAGCAGAGACCCAGGAGCAGAAACCTCTGTGGGAACATCTGCTGGGTGGGAAAACCTAAACTCTAACTGACAAACTGCAGGAGGCTCAGTACAGACAAACTGGAGAGTTAAAACTCCGGGAGGGCAAGTCTTATGAGGGAACACCTACACTTTTGTGAGTTTTACTTGCAGGATGTCTGCCAGGTTATAACAATGAAGATTGGAGAAAAATCCTGTTGGGCTTCCAGTAGAGGGAGGGAAAAGTAACCATCTGAAATATATCAGAGCATTCTTTTCTTAAAGCCAGCATTCAAGAGAAGCTATTTTACCACAGCCTGACCTATTGGGGTTTAGTCAGAGCCTAACTGACCCACGGGAAGGGAAATATTCAAGTCTACCCCTCTGGCCATCCTGTTCCATGTTAAGGATGGGGGAAAACTGAGAAGCATTTGAGAAGTACAGTCCAGGGGTACAGATTCACTACAAGATTGAGACCTAATCAAAGGACGATAGAATTCTTCCCCTCCCCCACACCTCACCACCACATTGCTAAAGGCCTATTTACCACAATGCCTTTCACTTAGTACATTAGTTCTCAAAAATAAATTACAAGACATATTAAAAGGCAAAAATCATACTTTGAAGAGACAAAGCAAGCATCTGAACCAAACTCCAATATGAAAGGAATGTTAAAATGACCAGACCAGGAATTTAAAACAACTATGATTTATATACTAACAGCTTTAGTGGAAAAAGTAGGCAAGAACAAAAAATATGCAAGAACAGATGGATAATGTAAAGAGAGAGATGGCAATTCAAAGAACGAATCAAAAAAGAAATGCTAGAGATAAAAAATACTGTAACAGAAATGAAGGATGGCTTTGACAGGCTAATTAGCAGACTGGACATGGCTGAGGAAAGTGTCTCTGAACTTGAGGCCATGTCAATAGAAACTACCAAAACTGAAAAGCAAAGAAAAAAAAGGAATATTTAAGAACTATGAGACAACTATGAAAGGTATAACACACACACAATGGGAGTATGAGAAGGCAAAGAAAGAGAGAAAGCAACAGAAGAAACATTTGAAAAAAGAATTTTCGGTTGGTAGACAGCAAATTGAGAATAACCAGAATACTGGGTTATTTTACTCCTATTTTTTTGTAAGAGGAAAATAGTAAAAATCTCTTCTGCCTTTTGATTGCTTGTGACTTGGTGGGGGAGGATAAAAGGAAATCAATACAATTTATATATGAGATAAGGTAGAGAATTATTTGCTACATTTGGTGATGTAGAGAAATGGAAGGAAAGAGAAAGGTAATAAAAGTAATGTGATAGTGAAGGATGGGGCAATGTCCTATGTCACCTTTTGCCACATCCCCTTAAATCATTAATAAAGTGTGAAATTCCTGCAAGTGTTGGTGTTAGGGGGTCATTTCTGTATAACTGTGTCAAGATTGAGCGTAGCACCTAGGTTAGAACTAGGTAAATACAATTCATAGAGGCAAACATTAAGAGAAATGGAACCATAAGAAAGTCAGATGTAGGGAATGAACCCAAATCGTGGTTTGGTCTGGAATCCTTCATTTGACAAATTGCAGGTTAGAATTTCATTTACCTAACTTAAAGACGATTCTGGGTTCCTTAAGTGTTACAGCCTTTCCTAGATACCATACCCTCCTGTAAATTGCCTCAGTATTCACAAACCATGTTTGTTTGTTTATCTTAAATAAGGAGGTAAGTGTCTATTGGGAATTAGGAAATTAAATTGGGTTCTGGGACCCTATACGCAATGGGAAACAATTTAATCCAAAGCAAAAAAAAAAAAAATCAACAGGGTTGGTGAAGCTGATTATTATAGCTAGTTTGTGTGTCTATATCAGTAGATTCTCAACCCATGGGTTAAACTTTGACTAGAAAAATATTCAGGTTTTTTTTTTTTTTGGTAATTACTTTGTTCTTTCATATTGGGTTGGTGGTTTGGCATGAGGAAGGAGAAATGTTATTCTGTTGAGTTTTGTCATTCCAATCTTGCAAGTTTTACTTTGTGCTTCCCAAATGTGTATATTAATTATATGGGTAGAAATACAGCATTAATTCTTGGCAATCACTTCAAACACCCATTCATGGGATCATCTATCTGTATGTATTATATAATTGTATCATTGCATTAGCTTCTTATGGACAATTCTGGAGCTTTGTGCTCATTCATCTAGATATTCTTTCCATAAATATTTATTACATCCCTACTGTGTCTGAGGTACAGTTTTCAGTGCCATATTGCCCTGGCCATATATGCCATATCCATTCCTATATCATAATGCAAAAATTAAAGTGAAGTACTGAAGACATGTCAGTGAAAGAGAAAGGAAAAAAAAAGAGTAGATTAATGAATTTCTCATCCATTTTCCCATGAAGTTGCCTCCTAAAGGTATTTCCAAATTGTGTTTGTGATTGTTAATTCAATTTTTTATTTACAGTGAGGTTATTGATGACTTGCTTTTATCTAACTAAATTATGGTTTTTAATATTAATGGTTATATTTATTTTTTCTGATCTACATAAAATAATAATTTCATTATAAAAAATACAAACATTTAGAAAATATATAAATCAAATGCAGCAGTTCACATATTCTCCCTTTGTAGATTTAATATTTAGCTAAATGGAATTTTAATAATACATCAGTTAGTAACACAGTGAATATTTGAGTTAAATTATTATGGGATAGTTTTATTATAAGCATTTTTTTCTTTTGTTTCTATGATAGTAATGCTGCTGCAGACTTCTAATTCTTCAAAAATACTTGTTTATACTGCTGGATACTTGCTTTTCTGGGGAGAACAGAGGCTTGCTCTCCTCTTACAAATTGTTTGTTGACAGTGTTAAAATTTCAGGGAGTAGTTTGAGACTGGAAGTGGCCTATATACTTTATCTCCTTTAGGGCTTTTACTGCTAGGGTTTGGCATGATAGTCCGTGGTAGTAATACTCAATTCACGTCTAGTTGGCAAATTAACACATCAACTAATTACACCTGGGCTTTGGACTGCAGCTCGTGTTGGCAAATTTATACAGATTTTCATTAACTCAAATGGAAAGATAGGGACAGACACGATTAAGGGCACCAAGGTCAACTCCTTTTTGATGCTTGGAAACATGAGAAATTATGATTTACTTCTGTCAGTTGATTTCTCCAGAGTACCTCACATACACAAATTTTTCCTTTATTAATCATTCCTTCTACTATCGTTTGAAAGATTGTCTTTTTAAATATTTTTTACATTCTCTAAATTAATTTAACACAGTGCTATATTTGTTTAATGGGCTATTATTTTCTCTCTTTTAAAATGTTAAATAAATGTAAAATAGGAAGTGAATTCTTCTCCCCAAAATAATTCATATACTTGCAGTTCTTATCTATATTGCTAGCACTCCTCAATATTCTATAATTTAGGACTTATAATTATTTTTCAGTTGAGAATTATTTATTTTCCCAATGTCCCTCTCTTTCTTTATTTCTAGAGAGATGTTATAAAATGACATATTTTATATGGATAAATAAGTACAGAGGGTGCTTAAATATCAAGTTATAGTTCCAAAATCAAGTTTTCTCTTTAATCAGCTTTGAAATTTCTGCATTTCTGTTGTGAGAAATCATGGCATCTTATACTTTTTTTTTTTTGTCTGTACTCATTTCAAATACATTTCTTAAACTTGTATTCTAGACTGTAGGTTAGACTGTGAGTTCTGTGGAATCAGGAACTATATTTTATTCTTCATGTCTTCCCCAGCATTTTGCTCAGTGTCTGCACATGGCACAATATGGAAAAGCATGGGAAATACACCTAAGCCCAGTAGTGGAATTGTGTCAATTATACTAAAAAAAAAAAAAAGTACACCTAAACCAGACTTTGGATTTGAAGTAGATCAGAAAAGATGTCCTGGATTAGGCCACACTAGAATTGACCCTTAATGAGTTAATTCAAAGAAAGAGAGTGTGGGAGGATATTTTAGGTATTTAAGACATGCTATTTGAAAGTGGTGATATAAAGGAGATCATTGAAGTATTCTGTGACTTGCATAGCATTCGATATGACAATGGTGTCAAATGAATAGATGAGGCTTGAAATATTTGTTGAGGCAAGATTGCAGACATCTTGTATACCATGCTCATAGAACTTGAATTGTATCCTAAAAGCAATGTACAATTACTGGTTTTAATCAGATTGGTGATAATCAATCCCCTTCCTCCCTCTCTCCTTCACTCCCTCCCTCCCCTCCTCCCTTCCTTCCTTCTTTCCTTCCTCCCTCCCTGTCTCTTTCTTTTTAATGATCAATGCCGTGCTAGGGTGTATATATTAGGGCTATGTAAGATTGAAGGAGATAAGCCTTTACAGAAGACTGATTTCTGCAATTCACGAAATAATGATTAGAACCTAAAATAAGGTATAGGTCATGGTAATGCAGAAAATGGGCAGATCTGGGAGATGTTAAAGGAGTTAAAATTGAGAAACTTTGGTGACAGGATACAGAGAATAAGGGAAAGAGTAAAATCTAAAATGATACTTGAGCTTTTGTTTCCCGTGTGGATACTAGCACTGTTTTTTAATATTGGGAATATTAAAGCTAGATAGCTAGAGAAAGTGAGTTTGGTTTTGTGCATTTTGAATTTTAGTTGCCTATGTAACATCCAGATATAGAGGCCCAATAGATAGACATTTAATTGAAACTTGGATATAAGTACCTGGAGTATTTTAAAGCATCATTATTTCACTGGTAAATATTTCATTTATGTATCTTAAAGTGCTTTATTAGTTGATTTGGGAATTAATCTCAGGAAGCACTGGTAGAGGAGAGAAATGAGAAAGGAAAAGGAAGTAAGTTAATACAGAGTGTGCTATTAGCAAATTCCCTGTGTGATAAAACTGAGATTTTGTCCCACTGGGGTCCTACGACAGACTGTGTAGAATATGCCTGAGTAGTTCCACCTGAAAGGTGAGGCTGCTAGATTATTTATCCACTAACTATTGTCTATCTCTGGTAGAGGCTGCTTCCTGTGAGCTAGCTCACCACACTTGTGTCCTACCCTGCATGCAGGACTCTAGCGCACTTCTGCAAATAAAGTATGCCCTCAGACAGAGTTACAGATCCTGGTAGTAAGAAGCTATGCCAAGGGGATACAGCTATGGGAGGCATCAACAGCTCATCCTTAATGTGAGGTAGATCTTGTTTGAAAAGATGGTTCTGAAAGCCATCAGCATTTAAAAGATAATTAAAGCTAATACAGTATCATAAGATCATTCAGAGAAGAGGGTCTAGAATGGAAGCCTGTAGGACACTAAAATTTAAGGGAGAATATAGGGAAAGATAAATCTGTGAAAGAGAATGTCTACTATCTTTATGTGGTTAATATGTCCAAGAGACTTGCCTTGAATATGCTTAAAACAGTGGAGTCACCATTTATCCACTTATTATTTCTTTGATTGATCTATCCACAAATATATTTGCTTCGTAGTAGCTATGGCCACATCTAATTCCTCAATGCATCTTTAGTACCTTGTATGTACCTTTAGTACTTGACTTAGAATATATACCAAGTATTTTTTCTTTTAAACAACATATTTCGGACTACTGAATTTACCTAATACACATTTTAAAATAAAATTAGAAAATGTAGTTTAGGAAATGTTTGTATTATCAAAACTTAAGCATTTTAAAAAGAATATTTTAATTCCATATTTTTGTTTTTCAAATACCTGATTTTTACTCTTATTTTCTCTTTTAAATTAACAAACTTTATATTTCAGAGAAGTTTGAGAGTCACAAAAAATTGATTAGAAAATGCAGAGGATCCCATATACCCCCCTCTCTCCACCCACACAAAACCTCTACTACCGTGGCCATCCTATACCACAGTGGTACATTTGCTACAGTTGATGTACCGGAATTGGCACATCACTATTATCCAGATTCCATAGTTTACAGTTGGGGTTTACTTTTGGAGTTGTACATTCTATGGGTTTGGACAAATGTATAATGACATACCACCCTTATAGTATCATACAGAGTAGTTATATTGTCCTAAAAATCCTCTATGCTTTATTCATCCCTCCCTGCCCCCTTCAGTTACTTCTCAGAAGACAGAAACTGATGAACAGAGAGTTACAGGGATTTATTCACCTATTCCATTTCCATAGATTTATTTCATGGTCTTGAGGATTTGTTCCAAATTGAAAGCACAAAAATGAAGACAGTAAGAAAGAAAACATATGTTTAACCTATAATGAAGTGTTGGTTTTCTCAGTTCATTTTATGTTTTTGATAATATTTGATTCAAGTTATTTCTCCAGGCCAACATATGTAAGTCAGAAAACTGCAGAGAATGATTCCAAATATTTCTGGCACAATCAATTATGGCTTTTCTGCCAAAATGTTTCTTTTCCTTAGATGTACATCTTTTGCATCATTTTGCCTGCATTCTACTTCAAGTCATAAGTTATATTTATATGTAAGGTCTTTCTCATTTGCTTGGTAGCAGTTGATGAGCAAGCAAACCCCTAATGATGATTTCTGTGATTATTATTATTTTTGAAAATGACTCAGAAAAGAAAAATATGTACTGGTACAAGACATGACTGAAATGAATTCTTTTGTTTTCAGAGAGCTTTCCAGCGTTGTAGTTACATTACAAGCACACTTGGAAATCTGCTCCATCCAGGGGGAATTGGCTGTGGAATATCAGGAAATGTAGACAGAAAATTTAGAAAAGGATTACGTTTTTGAAAGAGATTATGTCCTAGTTTTTACTGAGGGTCAAATGAAAAGTGACATTGATAGATTGGAGCAAAAATGATTTTTGAATGTGTGTGGCATTTTGAGATGCAGTGGACATTCTGTGTCCCCATTTTCTTTGTCCCTCTTCCAAGTGAGGGTTCTTCATAGTGTAGTCTTCCATAGTCTTTATACATTTTTTTAAAGGAACAGTTAATCTCTACCTGCGATGTTTAACCAAAAAAGAAAAAAAAAAAGCTTAAAAAGTCTTTGAGTTTTTTCCTTTTACCTATTTGTTGTGTATTCTCAAGTCCTTTTATTTTTTTTTTAACCTTTCACTAAGAATGAAGATGATCATGTTAAGCAAATATTATTACTGTTGGCTTCTAATTTTTGTAGAATATAGCAGTTTGATTCTTCATTTCTGTACAGTCCTTCACAATGGTGTATCATTAAGTTGACACTTGATTACACAAATTTAACAGCCCAAAAATTCTTCTGAGAGCTTATTAGCATCAGCAAATGGTTCTGCATTCCTATCTTTCAAAGATTTGAAGCTCATCTATCCATTTTCCCCCTGAAAGTTAAAGAACTTTAGAATGAGAAAAACATCACCATTTTTTCGAATAGTGAAACAATTAAAATTTTTTACTTTAACTTCTGTGAGACTTAATTTCCTCACTGTAAAATTGGGATAGTAATCACTATCTTGGGAAGTGATGGTAAAATAAAAATATGTGTGAAGTACCTAATGCACTACCTAGTACACGTAAGGTTTTCCCTAATGTTGGATGATATTCCCTTTCTCCTCCTCCTTATTCTTCTTTTTACATCTTGATCTAGATCAATGGTTCTCAAACTTTAACATAAATCTAAACCATGTGAGGGGCTTATGAAAACACAGATTGCTGGGCCCTGACCCCAGAGTTACCGATCTAGTAGGTGTGGGGTAGAGTTGAGACTGTCTGCTTCTAAGAAGTTGCCAGTCTCGTTGAGTGAAGAGCCAGCACTTTGAGAGCCACTGACCTGGAAAAATAATGCAAATGTAGTGAACTAGAGCTTTGTCGCGCTCAATATATTTTTTCTGTAGTTATCTCTGACTAATAAATATTATCACTTTATATTTTGAAAATTAGTACCCATCTACTATAAAATATTAACCTATCTATATCTAAGTAACTCTCCCAGTGCCCTCATTTATGTAGACAATAGCGTAAAGGTTGCTCTTCTGAAATTATGCAATATTTTGGTGAATGTTAGAATTCAGGTCATGTTAAAAAAAAAAGCAAGACTTTCCTCAGTTGGGCATGTTTGAGACAAAATGAGAGTGGTGGAGTTTATTTGTTTTGTCTGAGCAATTGACTGAGCAACAAGCAACTGCCTGAAACTTGAAAAGTCTGTTATTTGTATGTCATTATTATGTAAGGAGACTTGCTCACCACAGTAGGTATTGTTATTGTACCTGGATATAATTTAGAGAATATTTATTTGAATTGAATGATACTTCCGTTTTCATTTTATCTGCCAGATTTATTTGTCTTGTTCAGTGACCTATCATGTCACTGGTAATGAGAATGTGGATAACACAATTACCATTATAACTAGCAAAAAGGAAAGATCTCCACTCTAAAAGATCACATTTAATCAGAAATAGCTTGTCATAAGTTAACAAAACCCTTCACTCTTTACATTCAGCCAACAACACTGCCAAGTGTCCAAAATCTAAATGTAGAACATGACACATACACAGTGCAACTGCAAATAAGAATAATTCCTGATGAAAAAATAGATATTTAAAATGTGAGTGTCAACTTGTATTTTTGGCATCTTCTGAGTCAGCTTTTATGTAGTGTTAATGCAATCTCAAGCTATATATTAAAATACTCTTGTAGTTAAAAATAACATATGCAAAACTCTCACAATGTGGTTAGACTCTTGTAAACATCAGGGACAGGTTTCAGAATTCCTCTTTTCTTTATACTCACACCCTGGGTGATCTCATACTATTTTATTGTTTTAAATACTGTGTACAGGCTAAATTCATATGTATGGCTTGTGTTAAATCTAGGTCTTGAACTCCAGACTCTTATAACTAATGGTGTATTCAGCATCTCCAACTGATTATTGAAAAGGAATCTCCATTATAACATGTCACAATCTGCTCTTTCTGCATACTTTCTTTCCCAGGCACTTAATGGTGGCTACTCTATTTAAACCACTAAGTTACAAACAATGACTGCCACCTTTGTCTCTATATTTTTCTTCTACCTTATATCCTCTCCACGAAGAAATATTATCAGTTCTACTTCAAACCTGTAACCAGAATCTGGCAATGTCTCACTCATCTGTTGTTACCACATGAGTCCAAGCCCCATCATCTCTTACCTACATTATTATAATAACCTTTCTACTTATCTGTTCATATTTATCGCTTCCTCCATTGTATATCTTCCCAGGAGCTGTAGAATTAATGTTTTAAAACATATGGAAGATCATGTACGTTTTTTCTCAGACCCCACAGAGGATTCCCATCTTTCTCAGAGTAAAAGTTAACATTTTACACATAATTGAGGCCACCACTAAGTATGTGAGCTCAGCTCCAGCTACTATGGTGTTCTTGAAGTTCTGATACCAAGATCATAAAAAGACATTACAGATAAAAGGTAATTATGGAACACTATGCATCCACACACAGATGCAAATATTCTAAACAAAATTTTAGGAAATAAAATCCAAAAATATATGAAAGGATATTAACTGATGACCAAGTGGAATTTATCCCTGAAATGCAAGCTCATTTTAATATTTAAAATAACAAATCAATATAACTTAACAGATCAATAAAAGAGAAAAACCTATTATCACCTCAATAGATGCAGAATAATATTTGACAAAATATAACATCTAGTCCCAAGTAAAACACTCAGTAGCCCAGAAATAAAAGGAAACTTCCTATACCTGATAAAAGGCAGCAATGAAAAACATACAGCTAAAACCATACTTAATGGTAAAAGACTGAGTGCTTTCCCTCTAAACTTAAGAAAGAGGTATTTCTGATCTCACTCCTTCTATTCAACATTGTACAGTAATTCAAGTAAAAGGATGAAAAAACACCTAGATTGGAAAGAAAGAAATAAAAACTGTCTTTATCGGCAGATGACACGATTGTATGTCTAAACAAGCTAATCGAATATACAAGGAGGCTAGAACTGATTGAGTTTACAAGGTTCAGTATATGAGATCAGTATACGAAAATCAACTGTATCCATATATTAGCAATGAACAATTAGAAATTGAAATGATAAAATAATGCCATTTACCATAGCATCAAAAATAAGAAATACTTAGTGATAAATCTGAAAAAAGATATGGAATCCACGTGCACTGAAAACTATAAGCTATTGCTGAGAAAACTCAGTAAAGACCTATATAAAAAGAGATACATACCCTGTTCATAAGTTAAATTGATCTTTAGATTTAACACAAACTCAGTGAAAATCCCTGAAGTCATGATTTGGGGAGTAAAAATTGATAAGTAGATTTTTTTTTAAAGATTTTGTTTATATATTTGGTAGAGAGAGAGACAGCAAGAGAGGGAACACAAGCAGGGGGAGTGGGAGAGGGAGAAGCAGGCTCCCCGCGGAGCAGGGAGCCTGATGCAGGGGCTCGATCCCAGGATCCTGGGATCATGACCTGAGCTGAAGGTGGATGCTTAACGACAGACCCACCCAGGTGCCCCTGATAAGTTGATTTTAAAATCACATCAGAATGCAAAGCATGTGGAATGCCAAAACAACTTTGAAAACGGATCTTGAAGCTGGAGAAATAACACTCTTCGATTTCAAGACTCATTATAAAGGTACATTAATCAAGATAGTGTGAGATTGGCATAAAGACAAGCAGATAGATCAATAGAACAGAGAAGGGATTCTAGAAATATACACATACGGCCAACTGATTATTGACAAAGATAAAAAAGCAATTCCATGGATGTGATAACATTTTCAACAAGTGATTCTGAAACACTCACATATCTATATGTGAAACAAAGCAGCACACTTCATACCTCACACTATAGACAAAAATTGACCAGGTTTGGATTATACAGCTTAATGTAGAACCTAAAACTAAAAAGTTCCAGGAGAAAATCTTTGTGACCTTTGTTTATTCTAAGGTTTCTTAGATACCATATAACAATATATAGCAATAAAAATTGATAAATTGAACTTCATCAAAACTAAAAATGTCTACTCTTTGAAAGATACTATTAGGAGAATGAAAAGACAAGCCATAGACTCAGAGAAAATATTTGCAAATTATGTATCTGATAAAGCCCTGTGTCCAGATTATATAAGGAATTCCCAAACTCAATAAGATAATAGCAACCCAATAAAAATATGAGCTAAAGGTTTGAACACACTTCAAAAAAGATATAGATATTAAACAATCACATGAAAAGATGTTTAATATCATTAGTCAATAGAGACATGCAAATTAAAATCACAATGAGAAACCACTAAAAAATTACTAGAATGGATAAAATTGAAAAGATATATCAAATGTTGAAAGGATGTGGAGGAATAGTAATTCTCATCCACTGCTGGTGGGAATATAAAATGGTACAGACACTCTGAAATATAGCTTGGCACTTTCTAGAAGTTAAACATGCCCCTATCATATGATCCAGTCATGTCATTCCTAGATATTTACTCAGGATAAATGAAGGCATATATCCCTTCAAAGACATGTACAAGAATGTTTACAGAAACTTTACTGGTAATAGCCAAAAATCTGGAAACAACCCAAATGTTTATCAGCAAATGAATGCTTAAATAAGTTGTGATATTTCTGTACAATGGAATACACTCAACAATAAAAAATATGAATTAGTGATACATGCAAGTATATGGATAAGTCTCAATGTAATTGTGCAGAATAAAGCCCTATAAAAGAGTACATGCTATATTACTTATATAAAAATCTATAAAGTGCAAACTAATCTGTAATGACATAAAGTAGGTCAGTGGTTGGATGGAAATGGGGATGGGATCAGGAATGGCAGTGGGGGCATTACAAAAGGGCGCAGGAAACCTTTGGGGGTTGTAGATACATTAATTTCTTTGATTATTGTGATGAATTAACAGGTATATACAAATGCAAATCTGATCAAGCTGTAAAGGTTAAATATGTAGGATTACCCTATGTTAATTGTATCTACTACATGTTGTTAAAACAAGAAATAGTCAATGTTTGAATTTAAAAGTGTTTTTTGCTCGGATGGCCAAATGTAAAAAATGAAAAATTATTTAGGATTATATACATTGTAACCAGTGTCAATCTCAACTTCAATGTTTTTAATATTTTGATTTTAAGAAGTACATTTTTCTCATGATCATAAGTAAATCATAAGCACAAAGATCTTAGAAAATTTTCCTGGTGCTTTTTCCCCCTACAATGAAATGTAATTTTAACAAAAACAATGTGTTTGCTTCAGTAAAGGAAGCATACCGATAATCTATCCACAAAGCATAGGCGTGTCCAAAAACCAAGAGTATAGGAGGCAGGATGCCAGCTTCTAGTTCATCATCACTGGCGACTAGTCACTCCAATAACTGTAACCTGAGGACGGCCATTTAACAGTGTCCCTCAAAGTTTAATAGGGACAGCAGGGCTATATATTGGGGGCAGACAAATGTGATAACAGGTGAGCCTTTGGTCATCCCTTTAAGTAAGGTAAATTTACAAAGTAACCTATTGGATGCTAGCTATTTTCTACTGCAAGTCTGTCTGAAGATCTAGTGGCTGCAAGTTTGGCTAATTTAACCCAGGAGACTTAACCTAGGTGTGAATAGCTGCTGTCTTTGCTATAGAATGCATACACTCATATTTCAATACGCTTAGTGTGCCCTGTGTAAACTTTAGGTGAAAATATTATGGCATAGATAACTAATCTAAGAGATTCTTTATACAATAATGAGGGAGTAATGTAAAAAGAAAGTAAACTCAATGTTGGCTTCAAAGTCATTTTGATTCCTTTTATGATTTAGAATAATAGATAAGTGGTTAAATAATACCTGAACAACTATCCTATGTGGCGCCTGGCTGGCTCAGTCAGAGGACCGTGCAACTCTTGATCTTGGGGTTGTGAGTTCAAGCCCCACACTGGGTGGAGAGATTGCTTAAAAATAAAATCTTTAAAAAAAAAAATGAACTAGCCTATAACATGGACACTATTTAGGAACAGTCCAGCCCTGGAGTCCTAAGTTGATGAGTTTGATCTAGAACACTGCGCTTTTCTCTAACCCTTCTTTCTCCTCAAGCTGTACACCCGGAGGAGGTTCCAATTTTCCCTGCATATGCATTTAACCCTTTTGCTGTTCCTCCATGAATTCTTTTATTATTATTGTTGAGGTATAATTGACATATGTTAGTTTCAGGTATATAATATAGTGATTTGATATTTGCATCTATTACAAAATAATCATCACAGTAAGTCTCATTAACATCGTTACCAGGCATATTACAAAATGTTTTCCTTCTGATAAGAACTTTCAAGTTTGCACCTTTCAAATATGCAATATCATATTATTAACTATAATCATCATGCTGTACATTGCATCCCTGTGACTTGTGTATTTTATAATTGGAAATTTGTACCTTTTGACCTTTTTCATTCATTTCTCCCACCTTCCATCTTCCACTTCTGGCAACTACCAATCTGTATCCACAGGCAGTTTTTTGTTGTTGTTGTTGTTTCTTTGTTTTTGTTTTTTCAGATTCCACATATAAATGAGGTGAAGCAGCATTTGTCTTTCTCTGTCTGACTTATTTCATAATGCCCTCAAGATCCATCCCTGTTGTTGCAAATGACAAGATTTCGTTCTTTTTTATGGTTGAATATTCCATTGTGTATTTATACCACATTTTCTTTTTCCATTCATTCATCAATGGACATTTAGGTTGTTTCCATGTCTTGGCTATTGTAAATAATGCTGCAATGAACATGGAGAAGTAGATATCTTTTTAAGTTAGTATTTTCCTTTCTTTTTCCTAAAGTTTTTATTTGAGAGAGAGCAAGAGTGAGAGAGTGCACGCGCGCACACACACACACACACACACACACACACACACACACACACACACGAGCGGGGTGGGGGGAGGGGCAGAGGGAGAAGCAGGCTCCCCACTGAGCAGGGAGCCCAACACAGGGTTTGATCCCAGGACCCCGAGATCATGACCTGAGCCAAAGGCAGACACTTAACCGACTGAGCCACCCAGACACCCCTAAGTTAGTATTTTCATTTCCTTTGGTTAAATCATCAAAAGTGAAATTGTTGGATCGTATGGTAGTTCTATTTTTACTCTTTTGAGAAACTTCCATACAATTTTCTGTAGTGGCTATGCCAATTTACATTCTCAGCAACAGTGCACAAGGGTTCCCTTGTCTCCACATCTCGGCCAGCATTTCTTTTTTGTCTGACAAGCTTCTTAATGCACGTATATTTTTAGTATGAATTCCTCTTTTGTGGTATTTTTTTCTTTTGTTTTTTACCTGTGTCTCCCATTCATTACTCATTACTCACTTTGCAAATTGGTCAGAAATAGGCCATTTCTAAGATATTTAGACTGAATTATACTCTATTAGTTGACATCTTCAAGCCCCAAAGCATTAGATCAGTTCTGCTTATTGGAGCTGCTAATTTTGAAAATGTCTTCTTATGATTACAGTTATTTCATGTAGTGTTGGATATGCATTGGAATAGTCACTGTGTTTGATGATAATGGAAGGACTCTAATGTTTGTACAGTGAGGCTGTTCAGGCCAATCAGCTCAAATTCTTCCATTTTGACCTACATTTGAATCCTGCTTTCAGTTGTGGTCTATTTAGGGCAGTACTAAAATCTAATCAGCTTGGTATAAGGTGTTTATGTTTATAGTTTTCAGTGATGAGGAGGTGTGATTTGCTTCATGGTGTGTGTGTGTGTGTGTGTGTGTACGCAATAATTTGCTACATTATTGTTGCAGTATTTATAGGATCAGTCTGTGGGTTTTGCAAAGATTGTGGAACACAAGTACAAAAGTGTATTTTTTTTCAAAAAAGATTTTATCTTATTTAATGGGTTTTGAAATTTTTTTAAATTCTGAAGTTAGAACAGAGGCTAATCCTTATGAGTGCCAAAGATGTGGAAATTGAAGCAAGTCCCATCAGTGCCTTCATTCTGAGAATAATTTTCCACGCTGGTTGCTATTCTGTGCCCTGCATGAGTGACTCAGTGTGCACCTAAGGACCATTTTAATGTGTGGCATCTGGATGGACACCTGGAAGCTGTGAAGCTTTGAACTAAGGAGCCATTAATGCTAAAAAAAAAATTAACATTAATGTTGATTATCCTCTTTAACTTGTTTCACCCACAACTGCTCAATCATTCTGCAACCAGATTACTGCCAGGTCCATATGTTTCTGTGTCACTTAGGCTTGACTAATTAAAATATTCTGTTGTAGGTGCTGCATAAATTTTAAAAGTCTGAAATGTCTCTCTAACCAATTGAAGAGACTTTTAATGTTTTATGATAATTAATGTATACTTTTCTTTTAACCTGCCAAATACCAAATATATGATCTAAAATTTTATGTTCTCTTTGGTTTTGATTCAGAACAAAAATCTATGCATATCAGCTGTGTTCTAAACTTTGCCAAACTGAAATACTCTTTATAATCCTGATAGAGTTTCCTTAATGTTTTCCTTTAGATTTACTCTTGTTAATGAATATAAGAATATTTTTTAGCCAAAGAATCTATGAGAAAAGGATTAGTCCTCACTGGTAAGGAAAGAAATGCAGACTAAAACATCAATCAAATACCATTCCCTTCTTTCAAGTTGTCACTGATATGAAAAGATAATAATCAGTGTTCGCATTCTCAAGCACTGCTTATGTGAGTGCAAATTGGCAAAATATTTAAAACACAATTTGGCAGCATATAGTGAGTGCCTTGATGTTTTCATTTTGTTTCAGTTTCATTCAAAAAGTATTATGAGAAAATAATCAGATATGTACAAATATTCATTAAAATATTTATCATAGTGTTATTTTTTATCATGGTGTTATTTAAAACAGCAGAACATAGAAATTTAAAGGAGTAATAATGCAAAAACTGTTCAGTTAATCAGTTCTTCCATATGATAGACAAATGCCTTGTTTACAGTGTTTTTGAAGACTAATGCCAAAGGAAATTTTCCTTTTTTAAATTTATTTTGTTTTTAAGATTTTATATTTTTAGTTAAAGCAGAGTTAACATATAGTATTAGTTTCAGGTGTATAGCCTGGTGATTTGACAGTTATATACAGTGCAAAATGCTCACCACGATGAGTGTGGTTACTATCTGTCACCATACAAATTATTACAGTATTATTTGTTAACTATATTTCTTATGCTGTTCTTTTCATCCCAGTGACTTATTTATTTTATAACTGAAAGTTTGTGCTTCTTAATCCCCTTCATCTATTTCACCTTTTCCCCCACCCCCATAACTACCAGTTTGTTCTCTGTTTTTATGAGTCTCTTTCTTTTTTTGTTTATGTACTAGTTTGATTTGTTTTTTTTAAATTGCACATATAAGTGATATCACATGGCATTTGCCTTTCTCTCTCTGACTTATTTCACTCAGCATAATAACTACTAGGTCCAGCTATGTTATCACAGATGGCGATTTCATTCTTTTTTATGGCTCAGTATTATTTCATTGTGTGTATACTATATATATATACCACATCTTCTTTAGTCATTCATTTATTGATGGGCACTTAGATTGCTTCCATATTTTAGCTACTGTAAATAATGTAGTAACAAACACAAGGGTGCATATATCTCTTCAAATTAATGTTTTATACCAAAGGAAATTTTCTTGATATGATAATATAATGTTAAGGGAGAAAAATTTTCCAAGTAAACCAACCCACCACATACGTATTTACAGAAATACGGAAGGATAGTGCATTAACATTCCTTATCTCCAGTGCTATTTTTACTTGTTCATTGATTTAGTTTAATCTATTTATACATTTCAGTAAGGATCATTTCTTTATAATCAGGGAAGAGTTATCAGAAATAAACAAACATAACAAATAATTGTTATTTTTAAATAGCTTTAAAATTTATCTCTTCGTGAGTGAATATAGTACATTTAAATGGTCCTATTTAATTCTTAAAAATATTTTTAAATCTCTCCAACAAAATTCTAAACTTCTTGAGGTTGAACCTATGTTGTTTCCTTCATTGTTATCTTGTGTAGCGTCTTTCAGAATGCATAAGAATCAACTCTGTGAAGTTTTAGTAAAATACATATGCCCAGCCCTATTTCTAGAGATCCTCATTTAATATGCCTGTTTTGTCACTAGGGATTCTGGTGTACACAAAATCTCAGAGTCAGGAGTTCCCTTTTAAGATTTAACTAATAATGTTAGTGAACGATATTATGCTATTACTTACTACCTCATTAATGGAAAGTATTTATTAGAACTTAGTTTGAGTTTGTTCAGATAGGTTCATTTAGGGGCGCCTGGGTGGCTCAGTCTGCTAAGTTGCTGCCTTAGGCTCAGGTCAGGATCCCAGGGTCCTGGGATTTAGTCCCATGTCACTCCTGCTCCCCCTGTTTGTTCTCTCTCTCTCTGTCAAGTAAATAAATTTAAAAACAAAAACAAAACAAAAGAAAAAACCAAATAGGTTCATTTGGACACTGGTTCACACTGTAAGGGATGCCTTGGTATAGAGATTAATTTAAAAATTAATTGTCTGACTTCCCTTTGGAGGCTGGCGGGGTATAAATAGATACACAATAAAAATAATTTTTCTCCATAGATTCCCAGTCAGGAATCTCTATGTAGACACTAGTTGGGAAATAAAAGAACCAATAAATTAAGTCAGGTCACACGTAATTTGTTTAAGAACATATGCATTATTTTCATTCTCTGTTATGGAGCAAGGCCTCATATTTCTGGAGTTTTTTTTACTTTTCATCCACTGCTTCCAGCATCACTAAAGAAAATAATTTTCAACCTATTCTCTGATACTGCACAAAATAGAGCAGCAACAAGGATCAACCCAATAACACAAACATTGAGTAATTCGGTTATGTAATTAATTGTTTGAAACCATACTCCCCAAACACATGTACACACACACACACACACACACACACACACAGGTAATAAATATTTTTCACTTTTGATTATTATTTTAACTGATTTGTGTTAGTAACTGTTGTCCGCTTACAGTTTCTGAACAGTCAGGCCCTGCTTCAGAGTCATGCTTAAAAGACCATGCCACTCTGACACAGTCTTAAGTGGTTTAAGGAGATTAAAGAAGTGATCTCCCTAGTCCTAATTTGATCCCATGGGAATATATTCTTGTTAATTTTGGTGCTCTCCTCCTTTAGCTATGGAAATGAGCAAACTATTTTTAGTTAATGTAAGGACATAAAACCAGAATTCTTGCCTTGTGAAAGGTGATTAAAATTTAAAATGTTATTGCTAGTTCTACCTTAAATTCATTGCACTTGAACTATTAATTTATTAGTTTTTAGGAGTGAGTGCTGTTAAAATAACTAAACAAGGAGGCCATTATGCCGAGGTAACTCCTAGGCGGCGTTGGCAGCCTACCTGAGCAAGCCAAAACCTAAGCTGGAGTCAATGAGCTTTGGTCTGAGAAAATGAAATTTAAGAACAACCAATGACAGGCAAGTAGACTTTCCCACAGAAGGCAGATGCTCAAGCCATAGCCAATCAGTTTCCTTGCTTTGCTTCTGCATCTTTTCTATCAAAACCTCTTCCCCAGATCCTGTCCTTTCTGGGAGTGCTCTTAATCATTTGTGGTTTGGCGCTGACTAGTTGTAATCTATACACGCAAACGCTTGAAAATTTTAATTTAATTTAAAAAATTTAATTTTTTTTCTCTTGTTTAGTGTTTATTATTGGATTAACTTAGCTCCGTAACAGTCTCCAGGATCATCATTATGCACATTTATAGACAGAAGTGAAGAAATTGAGACTTGGCTAGGGAGAGGGGCTTGTCCAGCATCACACAGCTGGGGTGGAGAGGTGGAGTCTGGGGTAACCCCAGGGTCCCAAGTCTCTCTCTTTTGCCATTCTCTCTCCCCAGAAAGGTGGTAGTGCCCTCCTGCATTCGGTCAAGGCCAAAACCCAACCAGCTGTCAAAAACGTGTACCGCTCCGTGAGGCTACACTAGATAGGCCACTTACTGAAGTGACAAAGACAAAGGGACAAGGCACATTTCATGGGAACAGGACATTTTAACCCCCCATTTAAAGCGCAAACATTTTCATTAGAACCAAACCAGCATTAAACCATTAACAAGTCTTCCTGCTTTTATTCTCCATTTACCTACTCATTTTTGTCAAGATCATTGCTTCACTATTTGAAAGTGACAACCCAGATTCGTTGGTGAACATGTTTTGTCCTCAGACATTACAGTCCTAGAAGTTTCCTTTGGCCAACTTCTGCAGCTCCGAACTTAGGTTTTATTCAGTTGCCTGGCTTTTGAATGCTGATACATTTTTACAATGTTCTGTTTTTGCCACTCCCCATTTCATTCAGTGGTTATAGTCCCCTAGGAATACTCCTTTTGTATTAGGGTGAGTTAGTGTTGACTTCTTAACATGGTGCATGGAGAACTGTGACCGTCTGTGAGGCACAAACGTGAACAGATGGCAAAACAGTTGGCCTATGGGATGGAGAGCTGAGTTCTCAAATGCTCAGGGTCAAATCACCGTTGAATCTAATTCTCTTTTGGCTCCTCCATAGGCCAATAGCGGCTTGAAGGGTGTGCAGAGCCTTCTGACGTACAAGGTAAGACCAGTGGCCAATGGCTGGGGCAATGAAGAAGGGGCTCCTGGCTTACCCACCCTCTTCCTAGGATGGGAACTCTGGCCTGCAAAGGGGGGATTCCCTGAGAGCCCTGTCCCTAACCAGCCGCTCAGATCATCTGCAGCAGCATCTGCCTATCACCCAGCATGTTGGAAAGGTAAATGTGTCCCCCTCCCCACACACCCCCCCCCCACCGCAAATGCTCACACCTGGAATTACTACCTAGTTCTCCTCCCATTCTGTCTCCACCCAGACATCTCACTCACCTGCTCACCTACCCCAGTTTACCTTTTAACAGAGCTTAACGTAACTAGAAGTTTCTAAGCAAGACTTTTCAATGCTGAATTGATACTTACAAACTCATTGATCAACAGATAAAAATATTTTGGGAAATGTTTCTTTAAATATTTCCAGAGGTATTTCTTTCATAAATTTCTCCAATGTTTAAAATACTGTTTTCAAATTCTTCCTTGAGTCTACTTAAAAAGCCTCCTGAATTGGTTTAAGGCTGGCCAACCTCAACTTTTTTTTGTTCCTGTGTAGTAGGAACATATCTAGTCACCACATTTATCAGAATATTTTAGAACTTAGGGGCGCCTGGGTGGCTCAGTAAGTTAAGCGTCTGCCTTTGGCTGAGTTGTGATCCCAGGGTCCTGGGATTGAACCCCGAGTCGGGCTCCCTGCTCAACGGGGAAGTCTGCCTCTCCCTCTCCATCTACCTCTTCCCCTGCCCATGCTCTCTCTCTCTCAAATAAATAATCTTTTATTAAAAAAAGAATATTTTAGAATTTAAATATCAAAGAAAAACTGGAATGTTCCTAGAGAGGGTTGTTCTTAATAAACTGAATGAGAATATACTTGGCAGGTAAATAGTCATTAGAAACAGGATTAATTCACACCAACACATTATGGTAGTTAATTTAAAACCTCTGGGTGAGAAGAAAAAAAATGTGAGGCCCTATCAAGTTTACTGTGTGACAGGAAGCACAAAGTGCAGATCAAAGGCCCCACAGTGAAATCTGGGAAAACTTAGTTAACCCTCTTTGGTGAAATTTAGAGCAAAGCCCATGGTTCCTTCAGCAGAGAAACCTATTTCCATGTTAGTTCATAATTTTTTAATAACAACTTTTTGTAATAATTATTTTCTGGACATCCAAAATTGAGCAAAATGCTCCAATATATATTTTTTTTTTTTGGAGAGAGAGCGAGTGTGAATGGAGGTTGGAGGGGGAGCGGAGGGAGAGGGAGAAAGAATTCTAAGCAGGCTCCATACCCAGCACTTAAAGCCCGACCTGGGGCTCAGCCTCAAGACCCTGAGCTGAAATCAAGAGCCAGCTGCTTAACTGACTGAGCCACCCAGGCACCCTAAAATGCTCCAGTATCTTGAAGACACATCAGTTAGCTTTGTGTAGGTAATTAATTTTGAATACAAATGTCTGCTTTAGACTCTCATGTACGTGAAAGGTATGGAGGTGGTCCTCACTTTGCACAGCAGTGCAGAACCATAAAAAATGATTGTACAAGTTGAAACTGGGAAAGTGATTCTCAAACAATGGGGAAAATTATCATTGTTTCATAACCTTTAATTTTTTTTGCAAAAATATTAAAAAACTCTCTGATTTGGTTATAAATCTATAGAGAAATGAACAAAATGTTAAAACTATTATTTAGTGCACTGTTATTTAAAAATTAGAAACAGAAAACTTTTATTTTTGGAAAAGTCTTATCAAGAACAGTTTGAACAGTGCTTGCTTTCTTTTTGTTGTGTAACTTGTGACAGAGTATTTTTTAATGGCTTGGTAATTATTATACTCTTTTTCTAAGTTTCAACAGAATATTCTTTGTTGTCAAGGTCGTGAGATATCTTTGAGAGTTTCTTTAGTGTGAAGTGTTTTTGCCAGCATCACTTCCTCTGGGGCATCTTTATCCCATTCTTTATGAGCACCCTCCTCACTGATGCCAGTAGGCTCACCTTCGCTGTGTTTCTCGGGCTGTGTCTGTTAGCAACACTGTCAACATTTCCATGGTCAGCTCTTTCATCTAAAATTTCGTTTATGTACAATTCAAATCTGGCAAAGTTATTTTCAAAGTGAGGTAGAAGTTTCTACCATACTGCACACATTTTGCTTGCTGCCATGATGCTTGAGTATTCTCAGTTGCATGCTTTATGTCATGTATCTTTCCAAACTCAGCTAAAGAAATGACATGATCTCCAATTGAAGCTTCAGGAGTCTGTCCGAAAGTCCAACTAAGCTAAAAAGATTTAAAAGTTGAAATACCTCCTCAGTCCAGAAGCTGGGTTAATCAAGTCGCGTTTGGTGGTAGAAAGGCAGTCTTCACATTTTCATGCAAGTACCCTAGAAAATTAGAGTGATCTAGAGTAATGTCCACCAGTATTAGTGCTTTAAGTGTTCTAGATTATTTTGCCTTTTGTATCTCTACCACTGGGAGATAAGGAGGCAGCACGACTACATTTTTGTTGTCTATGCATGAGTAGCAGATATACAGTGACCAATCACTAACAGACTTTGAAAGAAAGAAATGACATGATTTGTCACTGGTCGTGATTTGCATCTGTTATTTATGTAGTGATTTGTGGAGTGAAGAGATAGCAGCCGACTGTTCTTTATGCAGTCACTCACAGTTAATATATGCCGGTAGCTGAAATTTGAACAGTGTTTTCAGGGGACTGGTGTTATTTAATTAAACCAGAATAACTGAAATAAGGTTCAAAATGAGAAATACTTTTACTAAGCTTAACAAATTTATCTGAGGATTCTGTACTTAATTTTTCTCTTCATAAAAATGTGTTCAGCTGCTCATTTTTTTTTCCCAAATGATGGCATGGAGCTTTAAAATGTAAGAAATAATTTTAACTTGGTAAACTTTATAAATTATTTTAACTTCCTTACACTAATAAGGAGGATAGTAGGTGGAATCTGCCTTCCATCCTTATGTGCAGCTCAGGAAGGCAACAGGAAAGGAAGATTTATTTCCATCTCCGCCTGCATATGGTCGGCCAAGCAGCCACTAAAGATCGCATCTCTAGTGCTCTTGCATGTATAGCAGACAACTGCACTTTGGACTAAACACGGACCTTCACTATGTTAGCCAGCTTGGAGTGGAGTCTTGAAGAAGAAAATATGCCCATAATTACATGCATAGCATCCTTGAGAAATTGCGGAAATCTGGGGGAGTAGGTAATAGGCCCAGGGAAAAATCCTTCTTCTGACAAATCAACAAAAAGGAAAGTTTTCCTCAGGTTCTAGTAAGTTAGAACATTTTTTTAAGACAGGTTTACTGAGACATAATTTGCACAACATAAAACTTCCCCCTTGTAAGTGTATAGTTCAATGAGTTTTAAAAACAAGGAACACTTGATAAATTTGCATGTCATTCTTGAGCAAAGCCATGCTAATCTTCACTGAGTTGTTCCAATTTTCATTCCAATTTTTACTGCCAAGTCAAGCACTCTCAGAATTTTAATTTTTGGCAGAAATTTGCCATCTAATATTTTCCAGAACATAGGGGAAGGAAATGTTAGGATTTATTTTTATGATGGACATTGTATGTATATTTAATATTTATTTTAGAAGCATTTAAGATAATATATAGACAGATAAATAACCAGATTCAACCAAAATGTACTGAATCTTCATGTTAGTTTTAGTATGTAGTTGTAATCCATATTTTATTAGTAAAAGAAGACATTTCCTGAAGGTTAAGAAACTCGACTGAGGGGAAAGACTGGTACATTTTGGACCTGGGATGTGATCTCATATCTTCTGACTCACATCGCATTGGGATAGAAGTTTCTCTATCTGGTGATGATCCATCAACTGTGGTAAATAATAGGTATTATTTACTGAGGCCTCACATAAGCCATTCTAAGTTCTCTGCATGTGGCATTTCATGTTGTCCTTATGAAAGCTCTCTAAGGTAAATGCTATTATTTTCAGTAGTGCATAGATGAAGAAATTGAGGTACAGTGACTTTAGGCACACTGTCCAAAGTCATAAAAATAATAGGGACACAGTTGGGGCCCTAGTTCCAGAGTCCATTATACTCACTTCATATTCTCTCCCCTAATATCCACCGAGCACCGAGGGAAAAGACAAAGACGGGTCTCTTGTTAGAATTTTCCTTCTGGAGTAGAAGGGCAAAAGACAGAATGGGAAGGGAAAATTTCCATTACTCTCTGGACAGGATTTTCCAAGTATCTCACAAACTATATTCAAATAGTGAATCTTTTCCATGTAAAGATATCTATTTCTAAACTTTTATATTTTTGGATTTGAGGTCTTGATTTATGAATTAAAAAAAAATTGAACTAATTTTCTAGTATGCTAAAGGAGAATGGGAATTACAGACAGAAACAAACGTGCCTAACATTGAGCTTCAGGATGGTTTTACGTGTCGCTCTTTCTGCCTGAGATTGCTCTGTCCCCAGATATGACATGGCTGATCCCCTTATATCATTCCATATCTTTTCAAGAGTCATCTTCTTATACCTTCCTATTTACAGTACTAATCCTCCATATTCTGCTTTAATTCTGTTTTATTTTCTCTCTTCTACTACCTAGCCTAAGTTCAGACCAATACTTCCAACTCAAATTCCAGATTTCAGGGCTCTTCCTTAACCTCTCTTTAAAATTGTGTCGGCATCTTTATCACTGAGAACAGTGGTTTTTAAGGGCATGGAAAATAATAGAAAGTCTCATCATTGCTCATTTTTTTCTATCTACTGCTGCACATGAAATAGTCTTAGAGTAACAATGCTAATATACCATCAATGATTACTGAATTATCAGCATTGTTTTGCTTTTGCTTTCTGTGTTATTTTCCATTTGTTATAGCTCCTCTATACCTATTGCCTGAGAATATAGCCATTTCATACCATATTCTCTGTCCCTGTCCCTCATTTAGTCTTAGTGCCACAGGTAATTTTGTATTTATGCACCACCAGCGGTTACATGAGTGTCTCTCTAGTCATTTTGCTTGTCTGAAGGTTGTTCTCCAGTAGATTCCTTAGTAAGGGCTCAAGGGAACAATATTCCTAGAATTATTGCACACTGGTAAGAATTTACCTAAGCCCTTTGAACTTGAAAATCTGTTTTGTTGGATAAAAACAATCTTGGCTCACACCTTTCTTATTCTCAAATATTTTAAATATGTTAACCACATTTTCTTTCCTTTGAAAGTCATGTACTCTTTTACCTTTATATTCTAGGTACCTAAAGGTTTGTTTCTTCCCTCCCTCCCTTCTTTCCTTTCTTTTTAAAGTCACTTAATTTTACTGCAATGTGTCTTTGTTGTTATGGTTCATTTTCTCAGCAATACTATGTGCAGTTTCAATATGCAGTTTTATATCTTTTATTTTAGGAAACCTTTCTGCAATTACTGGATTTGGTATTTGTTCTGTTTCCTTACTTTTGGTTTCATCTCCTTTCTTCTCCTACTATCCATATGCTCAACTTTTTTCTGCCTGTCTTCAATATTTTTAACTTTCTCTTGATTTCTTCTTTTCTTTCATTACTTGTTCTAAAGTTTTTCTCTCACTTTTTATTTTGCTGAAGCTATCATTTGCTGCGTTTATTCCCTATTTATGTTATTTCTCATTTTTGGAATTCTTTCTTTTCTTATTTCTAATTATATCCAGACTTATAGAACATTGTTTCTGAGCTTTTCTAGTTCTGATTTATGTTGTTTTCTTTCATGTTTTATAGCATTTTCCTAATGTTTCTTAGCTAGTTTTGAAATAGTAGGTTACAGTTTTGTTCTGTTTTGTGGACGTATTTTTTGGCAGGCTTTTATTGTCTGCAGTACATTATTCTGCTTTTTTTCACTCTTTTTCTTATGATAACTTTCTATGGGATATGACCTTGATACTTATGTTGTTCATGTTTGTATGAAATGAATTTTTCTAAGGCAGGGCTTGGGAAAGTTTATATAACTTTACAGAACTCCCTCTTCTGTTGTTTTCATGTTGTTTAAAAATGTGGTAATGTGCTTTCTGTGATTTCATCTGGACTTTTCCCCTCTTTTTCTTTGTTGTTTCTATACTGTTCAGTTTTGGTTCCCCTTCTAGCAATTTCTTTTCAGTGTGGGTTCTTGTCCTGGAAGGGACAGTTCTGATGGGCCAGTTCTGAGAGTTAACAGGTGTTCTCTCTTCCTGGTTGTTCAGTACTTCTTGGAAGGGGAGAGATTGTATTCACAAACTCCTTATACTTTCAGCTGCTGTTCCCACATTGCTCTCTGCTTTCCAGTGAATATCTGTTGGCAGTTTTAGTGTCCTATTCTCAGACTCCAAAGATACTGCTCTGTTGCTTTCTTCCTCTTCCTCCTGTAGAGATGCAGATATCATGAAGTTTTTAAAGTTGTAGCTGGTTTGCCTCTGCCCCATGTATTTTGGAGTTTATGGGGATAATTATTCATCAAGTTTTATTTTATTTTATTTTTTAAAGATTTTATTTATTCATTAGAGAGAGAGTGAGCAATCGAGAGAGAGAGAGAGAAAGAGAGAGGGAGCACAAGCGGGAACAGAGGGAGAGGGAGAAGTAGACTCCCTGCTGAGCAGGGAGCCCGACCAGACCACCTGGGGCTGATCCTGGGACTCTGGGATGATGCCCTGAGCTGAAGATCAATGCTTAACTGACTGAGCTGCCCAGACGCCCCTCATCTAATTTTATTTTATTTTTTAAAATTAAAAAAAATAATATTTATTTGAGAGAGAGCGAGAGCGAGAGAGAGAGAGCGGGGGGAGGGGCAGAGGGAGAGGGAGAAGCAGACTCCCTGATAAGCAGGGAGCCCTATGCGGGACTCAATCCCAGGACCCTGAGATCATGACCTGAGCTGAAGGCAGAAGCTTAACTGACTGAGCCACCCAGGCATCCCTTGAATTTTATTTTAAATGCTGTCCTGGCTTACTGGTTTTGCAAACTAAGTGCTCTGTTTTTTTCTGTGGGGATTGGGTGGGATTAAAAGACTGCATAGCCATCTCTACCATCTTCCCAGAATCCTCCCTCCTATGTAGATTTTCAACATGTACCTTTAATTGCATGGCAGCTATTGACTATCCTCAGTAAATTCTTTTTAATATTCATTGGGTTACATAATATGTACATATATATTAATATATTAAAGCCTAAAATTACCAGTCACTTAACCTGAGACTTTTAATGGTCTTTTATAGGTAGTATTATTCTGGAAGACCCAGGTCCATCTTGAAATAAATTGCTATAAATTTCACCTCAGAGTAAGTAGCAAATTCTTTTTTTTTTTTTTTTCTTTATGGTGATACAGCTTCCAGAGTCATAATACTCCCTGGTACAAACATTTTTGTGGGGAAAAAAACTCCATCTCGACTGATTGAATGCTCAGGTTTCCCCTTAAACGACCAAGTTTGAAGTGTTTTAAAGGACAGCTTTACTCAGATGATGGAAATATGAAAAAGAATAAAAAGGAAAGCATTGCACTTCCTTGGAGGCAATTCTTTTCCTTAGAGGTAGGGTGTTTGTTGTAGGCTGTAGGAGACGATTGGCCTATTCATGGTATTAGTGGTAACCATTTCTAGACAAGGGAAGGCTTTCACAGATAACTCTTAGAGTGCTGTGAAATGATCCAAATTGGAAGGCAAGGAAATGAAAACGTGTACTTGCTTGAAAGACCGTGTATGCTCATAAAAATGAGCTGTTATGGTGGTCTTTCATCCCAATCCCTGCAGATAAAAGCAATCTCCACATGATTTGCTAAAGCCCTCTTACTTCACTTTCACAGAGCAAGGAATCATGATTCAAAACAAGGTAGGTTTTTTTTTTTTTTTAAGTTGCTATGGTGAGATAACAAAAAGAACTCTAAATGTTCATGCAGTTGGAATATTTCTTTTATCATGCCTTCTGATAACTACATATATGCTTTTTTTTTCTTAAAAGGAGGAAATGCTTAAGTGAATTCCTACTCCCTTAAGAGATCTCCACCCCCGCACAGTAGTTAGGTTTTGCATACTATGGACAGATTTCCAATGTAAATCTGGTTTTCTTCTTTTTTCTTTTTTTTGAATAATAAACAATAGAAAAGGATTCTTTATCCATTATAAAAGCGTACATGAATTTTGTCTCAGTCTGCTAAGTGTCTCTATTTGTTAACACAATCACAACGAACTGAGAAATGCTCCTATGTGCCACCAAGTACTCCTGATCCCAAGTACTCTTCAGTGTTAATTCATTTTTCCTTTAAATGAATTTGGATTCCTTTGGAGGGGGAAAACAGACTTTAAATTTTATTTATTTACTTATTTATGTAGTGCTCTTTGAGATGCCTATGTGCATGTGGATGCAAGAAATAAGAAAAAGCCTGTTCATTGATTTTTTTCCCCCGAAGACATTTGGGGGCCAGGAGAAATTTTCATTTTGTAGTTTCTATTAGTCATGAGTAACTGAGAATTTTACATGAGGAATAAGAGATGTGGTGCATCTGGACTTTTCTCAGGCTGATAATATTAATGAAAAATAGACTCATGGAAATAATAGTGTCTAGTATTTAACCTGATATGCAGATTGTTGGACAATATTATCCTGGATGGATGCATGTTTTTTGGGTGCTCAAATCGAACATTCCTTAAGATTGAGCAGGTTTGGGGGATGCCTGGGTGGCTCAGTTGTTAAGCATCTGCCTTTGGCTCAGGTCATGATCACAGGGTCCTGGGATCAAGCCCCACGTTGGGCTCTCTGCTTAGCGGGGGGTCTGCTTCTCTCTCTCCCTCCGCCTCCCACATACACTGCTTGTGCTCTCTCTCTCTCTCTCTGTCAAATAAATAAATAAAATCTTTAAAAAAGATAGATTGAGCAGGTTTGGGATGACGCCATTTACTCTATAGATTTAACCAAGATTTTACCAAAGTATAAAACCAACACAATATATTCATTTATTCATCCATTCAGTAAGCACTTATTAATCATGTGTTTTAGTTTAGTTGTAACATATGCTTCCATCCTGCTCTCTTCAAGTTTTGTTTATAGAGATATTTTTTTACCTAGAGTGTATGTTGCTTTGTTTTGTTTTTTGTTTTTGTTTTTTTTTGTGTGTGACTATTTGAGCTGATAGTTATGGTGCCTGTATTCTGCAGTGAAATTTCAGTGTGATCTCTCACCAGATATTTAATCCATTTTCATCTTCCTGGAAAGAGGGTGGAAAAAAACTGCTCTTACTATCTGCTGTTTCTGGAAATGAGATTAGAGCAGGTACAAGTTAACCAGAACTTGGGAGGTATCTCACATTACTCAAATGGATGATGCTGAGGAGTGACAATTATTATGAGGATCAATATCTTTTTTTAGACAATGAAGCTGAAAAAGATAACTAGTTAGCTTTTTGACTGTATTGGGTATGTACAAAAATTTACCTCAAAACAGGGGTTAGGTAATAGAAACAATTGAAAACTGTTAAATTTTGCTAGGAATCAGCAAGATAAGCATGAGAAGCCTTTCTCATATAAACCCTAAAGCTTGGCTCTAACCTTAGCTTTACCCACAAAACCAGGTGCTAGAGCTAAATGAGCATCTTTCCTCCCATCCTGCTGTCTTTTCCAAATTAGAGGAAACATTTCAACAGAAAAATGGTGGTTGGGGGGCACATATGATGGGTGTACCTTATGACTGGCCAAGAAAAAAAGAAATGATGATCATTTCTTCCTGCCAGTGGCATATTACAAGGGACCTGAAATAAAATAATATCACAAGGAAGGGGTTGCTCTCTAGTTGGGTCAGAGAAAACTTAGGAATTCAACCTAAAATATGATTTCCTAGAGGAAAAACTATATTAACATAAAAAGTTAATGATAGAATTGAAATTATCCTTTGATAGATGTCTGCCTTGCTTATATATTTGCAATGAGGTAGTAAAGTGTGAGAAATGTCCCCTACTGGCTTTGTAAAAATGCGAGTGTTGTAATTAATTAAGATGATATATTGAAACATTGGCACAGTTTAGTGTTTGCTGATACATATGTGGCACGATTTCAGCCAGGGTTATTGTGGTTGTTATCTAATCTCACAACATATGACTTTTTAGGACTGTCATCTTTTTAGAATTTACAAAGGAAATAAAAATCAGGCTCTTATCTGACTTTTGTTCCTGAAAAACTAACGAGCAAGAGTCGTTACTCATAACAGAATAATTAATTGGGTTTCCACTCTGTGCCAGACAGTGAGCTGGGATCTGGGCTCACTTAGATAAGAAACAGTTCTTTTTCTCATGGCACTCACAGTGTAGGGAGAGACAGGTAAACAAATCATTGCCATATAAGTTGATAAATGCTATAATAAATGTATGAACAGATGCCATGAACATAGAAGAGGGCGTATTTAAGTGCCTCCAGCAGAAAGCAAGGGTTATCAGAGTAGTTGGTACATGCCTTGTAACAAGACTTCACAAAGTTGAAGAGGAAGGGAGAGGAAAAGCAACTTAAAAGCATTAGCAGTGGCAAAGATACACAAAGTTCAAATGAAGACAGGGTCAATTTGAGAAATAGCCTTGCTATGATGCCAAAGAGTTAGAATTTTTTAAAAAGATTTTCTTTATTTATTTGAGAGAGAGCAAGCATGAGCAGGGGGAGGGGCAGAGGGAGAAGCAGATTCCCTGCTGAGCAGGGAACCTGTTGCAGGGCTCTATCTGGGGACTCCAGGGCTTGATCTGGGGACTCTGGGGTTATGACGTGAGCCAAAGGCAGATGCTTATCCGACTGAGCCACCCAGGCGCCCCTAAAGAGTTAGAATTTTATTGAAGAACATAAGAAGATATACTAGTTTATAGATACAATCAACATAGCTTAGTCAAATTTTAATAAATATTGATGGCCCATCTACTATGTGCCAGGCTACCAGGCACTTTTTAAGTGCCATGTAATATACTAAAGTTGGAGCAGAAGAATTAAATGGGTGTGACAGTGAAATGGGGGAGGAAGAGGAGATGATTGGTAATAGAAAACTAAAAGTGGCTTAAGCAAAAGAATGTTTATTCCCACAGATTGATGAATCAGCAGATGAGCAATGCCCGCCCGTGTTGATTTAGGAGCTTACACTGTCGTCAGCACCAAGGATCTTTCCATCTTTTATCTTTAGCTTGTGACTTTATTGTCAAAAAATGACTCCCAAAGCTGCTGTTATCACCCACTTATACAACCAGTCCACATATAACAAGGAACAAGAGAAAGGCTGAGAGTTTTAGTTTTCCATTTGTGAGGCATGTCTTTCTGGGAAGACCCCTAGAAGAATCTCCTCTGTTTCATCTGTCTTATTGGAGATAACTTACCATACAGACATCAAAATTTTCAAGGGAAGTTGGGAAAGGGAATAAAATTTATTTTCAGCCTTTATTATAGGTGGTGAGATTTGCAGTGAGGGAAGGGGGTAGAAAATGCCTGTTTAATTAGCAACCAACAGTGTTTGACTCATCTTAGGTAAAATTTGTATTTGAGGGTCAAGAGGAAGAAGACATGGTGTTGAAGTAGATGAAGAAATGGGAGAAGACCATGTAATGGTGGTGGATTTGACAAATGGAGGTCACTGCTGACTTTTACTCCGGAAATTCCATGGAGTTTACTATTAGGAGCCAAAATTCAGTGTGCTAAGAAGTGAATGGGTGGTGAGGAAATAGATGTAGAAACTGCTTTCCTAAAAACAAACAAACAAACAAACAAACAACTTCTAGTAAAGAAGACAGAAAGAAGAGGCCTATGTTGGAGTGAGATTAAGGAAAAGCTTTTTATTCAGGGCTTGGGAGATAATTGATCATATTTACATGCTTTGGTGGGGGAGTGCACATAGATAGGAAAAAAAAATCAGATATAAGAAGTGGGTGTGATAATTGATAAGTTCCAGAGTAGATTAGGATAGATGAATGCAGGGAGGAGGAATTATTTTTAAATTCAGGAGGAGAAGGAGGCTAGAATATGGAGTTAGGCATAATTAGCCTATAGATGGTCATTAAAATCTAGCCTAAGACTAGAGTAGAGATCAAGTCATAGGTGAGTTTGGAAATTAAGGGAACTCAGGAGCTGCTGCATGATGACTTCTGTTTCTACTGAAAATTTGGAGATAATGTCAGATACTGAAACTCTGTATGTGTAGAAGGAGAGAGGGTGTGATGGGTGATAATGGTGGGCTGGAATAGTTTAAGATGTGGGTATAAATTTGGAATAGCCAAAGCATGAAATTAGAAATAGTTTTATTAGGGATCAGCGAAAGGACTGTTGGAATGTATTCAGTACCATACTGTCATTAAAAACACACCTTTAAATAATGCAGACTTATATGAGTACATTTTCTTCCATGATGCTCAATAGCCAGTGAGCACAGTAGATAAAGTCATTACTTTGAATGAGCCAGGGTTAAACATTATCAAGGAAGAGAGGATGTGAATATAATAGAGCACCCTAGAATATCATTAAAGAGAGATCAGGACATTGAGTGTAAAATGAGAAAAATGAATCTATGAGGAATGCTACTAGACTGAAAAAATAGAAAAAGTCTGTGATTTTATATTGTGTCTATATTCCTCACAAACCCCCATTTCTTTAGTACTTAGTAGTCATATTTATCTGTCTGTATAGTCAATCCCCAACCATACTTCATTAGCCCAAGGGTCAGTACTTGGTGGTTTTCACTGGCCTGTGAATCAACAGCAGATTATTGAGAAATAAGTTTGTTTCTCCCATGAACTGGAATTCAGAAACAGTCATTAAATTTGGGTTAGGCTGGCATTGAGGTAATGCAAATAAAAGAGATTTATAGTCAGATTCTGCTACTGCTATGTGGCAAAGCAGAGAATGCTGATATCCAGTAAGAAAAGAAACAAATGGAGAGACCAAAGATGAACAAATAAAGAAAATACTACTTGGGACCTTGATGCCTTTGTAGTTTCTGATTCTAATACCTTTTGAAGTTTGACTTTATTCATACCATTCATTTGATTCCGTGAGATATGTCTGCATTTTAGATTAAGTTTTCCTTTTATGCTTGAGCTAGTTTAAGTTGGCATTATTTAAATCCCAAAGGGTCTTATGAAGGACTAGATCAAAGGACTGGAGGTCTACACTAGTCAAAGAAGAGATTTAGTGCTAATGGGTGTTCTGGAGAGGTAAAATAATAGGAACGTTTATGAGAAAACTGTTAGAGGATGGCATGAAATTCAATATTTTTTCATTTTGAGAATTTCAGAAGTTAAGTAGCTATCGATGATGATACTCTATTGTAGGGCAGTAGAAGAATGCACTGAAGAGGAGTAGAGGTCAAGTGCCTCTACAAAGAGCCAAGGAACTATTAGGATAGATTTTGAAATTGGCTAGGAGTTGCAGTGAAAGAAAGAGTGTGAGTTGATTGATAAATACTTCACTGAATATGGAAGTGTGATCTAAAGTTTGGTAGATAATTTCAAGTATTGTGGAAAGGGTGAACTAAGATGGCATGCACCTCAAAAGATGATTCCTGGAAGTACAAAATCACAATGGTGTAGAAAGAACAGTAAGGAAAAGAAAAAGTCTCCCTTGCATTCTATCTGTGAGCTGCTTGGCTACTAGAGAGTGAATAATCTCCAATGAAAAAGTTATTTCTTATTCAGTGTATTTGAACATCATTATTTACTGATAACAAATCCTAAGGGAATCTTATGGTATACAAAAAAACCCCCTAAAAAACCAAAAAAACCCACAAACCAAAACAAAACCCCAAAAAACTAAAAGCAGGAAATCCTCAGAAAGAAGTTCACAAAGAAAAAAAAACCAACTATTAATCCTAACATGGTGTTTGACTAAAGAATTATATATAAAGAGCCTGTATCTATACTTTGGTGAATACACTTATCTGTTCACTTTCTGGAATGAGAATATTAATTTTGGTTGTCAGAGTATAAACTCCAAGGGAGTCCCACTTGCATATCAAGTGCCAGGCATCATGGAATGATCACCCACATAAATCACATTGTCCAAGAAGTAGGGAAAGGCGTCTTAGGCCATATAGTCAATGCCACTGTATTTATTTTTCCAATTCTAGCAGTTGCCTAGTGGTGATGTCCTTTAAGTAAAGTGGTCAAAGAGAACAAGAGAACAAGAGGAAAGGAAGACAGACTTTTCAAAAATAATGCTTTAGGCTTTAAGTTTAGGCTTAGATCTTTGGATATTTTCAAAACTTGCTTTCACAATGCTTGTGATTTATTCTGCTTCATCTGCACTCCTCCATCGCTTCGTATAATTGGCTTTGGTTTAGACAACCTTAGCATCCTGTCCTCTGAAATTAATAAAATTCATTTTAAGTTTTGGGTGTTTTTGTGAATGTATACCTTGCTTTACTAATGGAGCTGGAAGATCCTCAAAAGTGGGACATTTTAGTTTTATAGTCACAGTTTGTAAACTAAAGCAGTGTTTGAGCATATACTAGGTATGTGGCAAATGGATATTGCCTAAGGGATTGACTGATGGAATTACCAAGTGCAAGGCAAAGATATCCAAACAGAGTCTATGAGGAGAGGATAAGGGAAAGGTTATTGTTGCTAACTGTGTTTCTGTATCACTTCTACTACCAAGAAGATTCATTAGTACATTCTTTGAGAAGGGAAGGATTTTAACCAAATCTGATATTGCTAACACATCCTTGTTTTGGTAACCAAAGCGTAAGCAGCATAAATGCAGTTAGTGCATTTTGGGAAGGGTAAGACAGATTTTTAGTTTGTTTTTATTATTTATTTATTTATTTAGATTTATTTTTTTAATTAATTAATTTATTTTTATTATGTTATGTTAGTCACCATACAATACATCATTAGTTTTTGATGTAGTGTTCCATGATTCATTGTTTGCATATAACACCCAGTGCTCCATGCAGTACATGCATGGAGTTGGGTATTCATCCTTTCTGATGGCTCTTAATATTCCATTGTATATATGGACCACATCTCTTTATCCATTCATCTGTGAAGGGCATCTCAGCTCTTTCCACAGTTTGGCTATTGCGGACATTGCTGCTATGAACACTGGGGCGCATGTGGCCCTTCTTTACACTACATCTGTGTCTTTGGGGTAAATACCCAGGAGTGCAATTGCTGGGTCATAGGGTAGCTCTATTTTTAATTTTTTGAGGAACCTCCATACTGTTTTCCAAAGTGGCTGTCTCAAGTAAATGCTTGAGAGAGGAGAGTAACTATATTGTAATCTGTGATTTACCCCCATTGTGCTAATCATTTAGAAACTATCACATCAAAATGAGCCCCAATAAAAGATAGGAAAAGCCATTTTTATTCCACATCTGCAACATTCTAGGCAGGGTATTAATAACTGCTAGTATTTATATATTACACTTAATTTCATAACATCCTTATTATAATAATTCTGTGAAATATCATTATGAAGACCTTTAAGGACATTATTTAACTGCAAAGAAAGACAAGTTGCAGACATTATTTGACTCTCCCAGAAACACACAAGTAGATGGTAAAGACAGAAGTCTAATTTAGATCTCTTGACTTCAGAGGTGGATTATTTTGTTGCTTTGTGCTATTGGAGAAAGTTCTGTATTCTCCTCCCAGAAGCTTACTAGGTGCTGAGCTAGTAGCAGTGGTGCTAGTAGCAACAGCAGCAGTACTCGGAGTAGCAGGTGCAGCAGCGACAACAGCAGAGTAACGGATATTTCGTAAATGCTTGCCATGTGCCAAGAACTGTTCTGCATGCTTGACTTGCAGTAGCAGAGGAGGAACATGATAGGAAAGGAGGTAACGATACTCCAGGATCATTGCTTAGGTTATCTACGTGTGGGCTTGGTTTATCTAAAACACTTTTCTTGGCTGTCACAAGTAAATTAACAGTAGGCCATGTAGTCCCATGTATAATTCCCAAACATTTCTTTCCTCCAGCCTCTTAAACATCTCTCCATTCTTCATATATGTGGGAGAAAAAGCAACAGCATATCTTTGTTCCATATATATTGCCTGTTGGAAAGCAGTTTGGCAGGGTTTGTTCTTAATAGTCAAGGGCACAGATTTCATTTTCATGCCCATTATGCATCAGTAGCTCAAATCAGATATATTGTGAATCACGGCTGCCTTACATTTCCTAAGCTGCTGTGTTAATGTTCCTTTGCTTAAGACTGCTACATGCTTGTTAGTGTCCAATGGTAACTGGTTCCTACTGAGTCAAGGCATCTGTAAAGAATTATCAAGGATGTTATATACGGAGTTAAAAATGGACACTATTTTGGACTGCAACAAAAGTCATAAAAAGACAATCATGTGAAGTGTACAAAATAGGAAAACTCAAAATTACATGAAGAGTTACACATGTTTACAGAAATCTTTCTCCTTTGCCATTTCTGAAAGTGCTAGATTTCCTTCTGCTTTCTGCCTTGAAATTACTTCAACATCAACACATGTCAAATAAAACCATTTTTTCCCAGTCTCCCTGCAATCTCATTTAACCCATTTTACATATAAAATGTCTCTCTAAGAAGCCTACTCATTCCCGTGTACAAAGGCAGCTAAGATGGGGAAAGATGGTAGATTGTCTAGAGATATTAGAAACAGGCTTGAAGGAGAAAATTAACTCACCTGAAACGTTTGAATAAATTTGAAAAACAATTAGGAAAAGTTGAAGTCATTGTGGATGCACAATAAATACTATGGACAACATCTCCCTTTTATAGTTTATTGGAGTAATATGCTATTTTATCTATTGCCTTCAGTTCATTAGAATTTGTCAGTTTCCTGAACCTAAATAGATATTTGAAAAATTAATTTTTATGTTTAAAGATGGATAATGTTTCACCTATATCCATTCTGAAACCATGCAAGAGGTATAAGAGTAAATAGTAGTGATATGGGAAACATTTTGTATAGTGATTCAAAATTGCTTCATTTCAACTTAGCATAATATTTAAAGTACAGATCTGACTGCAGTTTGAACTTATTTCTGTATGAACACCCTGTGAAAATTATTAGTACTCAATTTTTTCTATTATTAATATATACTAACCTATTATCTAATTTTGTACAATTTCTTGACTATTCTAACTACCCATGATATTTGAAGTTCCACAGTAGTGGAATTTTGATTATTTCAAGCAAAATGTATAATGGAAGAAAAGGTATTTGGTATAAACATTAAGAAAGGCATGTGTAGGGGCGCCTGGGTGGCTCAGTCAGTTAAGCGTCTGCCTTCGGCTCAGGTCATGATCCCAGGGTCCTGGGATTGAGCCCTGCATTGGGTTCCTTGCTCAGCCAGGAGCCTGCTTCTCCCTCTGCCTCTGCCCCCCCATTCGTGCTTGCTCTCTCTCTCTAGTGCTCTCTCTCAAATAAATAAAATCTTAAAAGAAAAAAAAAAAAAGGGCATGTGTACCCTGAGGGGAATGAAAGATAAAAAGTCTAGAGAAAGGAGTGCTGATTGTAAGCTTGAGTAGTATGGGTCCTAAAGTTACCTCTAAAAAAATAGGAATATCTGAACTGATCTCATGTTAGAAATACAAAGTTATATATATAGTTATATATATTCTGTATATTCTGTATAATTTTCTGTACATAATAGTAATAATAGCATAATATGCACCATACCAAAGCTTATCAAACACTTTCCTGTACGTGATCTGATTTAATAGACAATTACTGGCAAACAAGACCTACAAATTGGTGGAAACATTCCTCCTGGATTATTCATGTCAAACTTCATCGTAAGAAAGGGTAATTGATGCTTGTGATGTCAAACACACACTTTCTCCAAAATAATCAATATTCTCTTGTTGATTTTAAGGAATCACCTTTAAGGAATAACCCAGTTATCATCCTATGCCTCACTTTGCAGATGAATTTAGACTTGTGGTATTCTTTCTTTTTGTGTCAGCTTTATAAGGTATACAGTAGATATAAGAAACATACAACTCATGGTAGCACCAGCCCTGTTAAAACTTTTGTGAACTTTCTTGCAGTCTTTTTCTTTCTCTATATTTATAAAATTGTGATAACAATGTTTAGATAATATTTCCTCTGATTATTTTTGCTTTATATTAAGATGTTTTCCATAGGGCACTTTTCATAATAACTTTAAGGCCTGTATCATATTTTATCTAATAGATGTATAATCATTTCTATGACTGTTTCTATATGTAATGATAGATACCTTTATATAAAAATATATTTCCCTATTTTATATTAGATCATTGAATTAAATGAAATGAACCTGTTTTGACTTGTGTTATATCATTCCCAACATTCTTCTAAAATACAGTGCCACCTTACTGTTTCTCAAGCAAAGTAGAAATGGACACATACTACCATACTCATCAGGTTTAGGTATTAATATTTTAAGTCAACACTTCTTTGTCAAGTAAATATAATATATTATGATTATTTAGATTTACATTTCATTTATTCCCATGTGTGGAAGTATTCCCCTCTGTTCATATACTAGTCTCCATATTTGTGAATTATCTCTTGTCATATTTCAACCATAAATGGGATGGAGTATAGTGCTGTGGAATGAACACAGGCTTAGAAAGCTTGTATATAATATAATACCCCATTGACTATGTGGTCTTTAACAAATAACTTAGCTTTTTTGATTCTCTATCCCTTATCTGCAGGCTGGAAATAATAATACCTACTTTATAAGGCTGTGTTAAGGGTTAAGAATATATTTAAATGCCCAGCACAGCAACTAACAGATGTTTAGTAAATGTTGACTCCTTTTCTTCTTTTTTTTAATAATTTTTTATTGTTATGTTAATCACCATGTATTACATCATTAGTTTTTGATGTAGTGTTCCATGATTCATTGTTTGTGCATAACACCCAGTGCTCCACGCAGAATGTGCCCTCTTTAATACCCATCACCAGGCTAATCCATCCCCCCACCCCCCTCCCCTTTAGAATCCTCAGTTTGTTTTTCAGAGTCCATCGTCTCTAATGGTTCATCTCCCCCTCCGACTTACTCCCCTTCATTCTTCCCCTCCTGTTATCTTCTTCTTCCTTTTTTTTTTTCTTAACATATATTGCATTATTTGTTTCAGAAGTACAGATCCGTGATTCTGGACTTTACTTTCATGACTACTAAAGGAGCTATAATAATAACCACCTGATGTTTTGACTGTAAATACTAATAATTCATTATTAATTTTTATGCTTATTTACTTGTGTTATGGCCCTTTCACATATTCGAAGTGTTAAAATACTCAACATTCAGCCTTAGGGGAAAGAGAAAACATAAACACATTTTATTACTTTTCTAGGATAAGCATCATTTTAATGTGTTAGTAGAGCCTAATGAAGACAGCAGCAATAGCTAAATTTAAAAGGCATAAAATGAAAGGGATATGTTACACATGACACAGTTTACTAATTTGCCAATCATTGATGGACATTAGTGGGTTGATAGATTTTTAAGCATTAATATATACCAAGATTATAAAAGATGATATCTTGTGAAAAATTCAGGCAACAGTTTCATTGAATTTACAAACTGGCTTCTTGCAGGCAGCTAGTTAACTGTAATCATTCTCAAGCTTAAAAATACTCAGGGTTAAAATGACAGGCACTAATTAATTTTCCAATTAGTTAAGGATTGATTCAGGATGTCATTCTTAAACTGTTCTGCCATTTAAAGAGCCAATCATTTATGTTGACAGAAGTTGCTTTGTGTTTAACATTTCCATTAGGTATGCAGCCTCACCCTATAGCTATCAATCATCATGGTTTTGACCCAGCCTATCCTAAGCGGAGTAGTAAATGGTTGGTCAGCCTTCATACACATGTCATTCTCTTAAAAGGGAGATAGTTTATATTAACAATTTTGATCAAGCTCTAATTACCAAGAAGGTTTTTAAAAATGTAGGTTTTAGATGTTCATGGAACACTGGGGGACTATTTATTAAGATGACGGAAACTCATCTTCTAGTGTGTGATTTTCAGAAAAAAACCCCTCAGATCTCAAATTTTCTGAACATAATTTTTTTCTCATCTGTCGAAATGGGATATTAATATATTTTACTACTTGGAAAGGTTATTTCTTATTTCAAAATGTATAATGTGTAATAATCCTACTCTCAGTACCTGACACCAACTAGTCCTTCAATACAAGTTGTGAATGAATGGTTGATTCCTGAATCATTTCCTTAAACTTAGTTTCCTGTAGAAAAGAACTAAAGCAAAATGTGTGATTCTCATTTGTCATATAGACCTGTGTCATGAGGTACCAACAGTATTACATTTTCTATTTAAATTAAAAGCCTCACATCAGCTTTGAATGTTTATTTTCAGCTATTAACAGTTTGTTACCCAAACACAATAAAAATACACTTTAAGTAATATATTACTTTTATAAAACATTCTTTTAATTTTGAGGGTCAAAATATTGCAAATTATATTGGTAATAAATTAATGAGCCAAGATTTTTACTTGCAAGATGACCATTTCCATTGGCACAGAAATAAAAGTTCAAGGAAGGATGACATTTCTTTACACAATTTTCACATGAGCATTATCCATGTAAGTGCCTAAATCATAAACCTGAGCACTTTATTTTATCCTATTTCTGAAAAAAAAGTTTTATTAGTGTACAAGTCTCCCACATAAAATTCACTCATGTAATGTCATTTCACTATTGTAAGTGATCCCCACTCTTTTACCTAAGTTTGGCTATCACCATTTCTTACCTGGATCTTTGAGTGGTCTTTCAGGTGCTTTTCTATCTCAGGTTTTGCCTTTCCTTGTCCTAACTTCCATACTGCAAATATTTGCAAAGATTGCCATTTTTGCAAAAGCATGTCTTACTGTTCTGGTTATTCATCACCACTTCACAAACCACCTCAAAATTCAGGGGCTTAAAGTCAATAATAATTCATTTAACTTATAAGTCTGCAATTTGGTCAGGGATGGGAGAGAAATACCCATCTCTGCTTCAAGCAGTACAGGTGAAATAACTTCCAAGATGGTCAATTGCAAGTCCGTTCTGGTTGGAAGCTCAGCAGAGGGCCAGGGACTTTAGTTCCTCTCCTCATGGGCCTTTCTGGGCTGCTTGGAATTCCTTTAAGATCATGACTTGTTTCTAAGAGCATCTGTCCCCAAACACAGGAGGTAGCTGTTGGCTACAAAGGCAATAAGCACAGCCTCACTTCTGCTGCATTTTATTGGTCACAGTCGCAGAGTTTTGACTCAATGGGACACGTGTCAAGGAATTGGGGACCATGTTTTAAAACTGTCACAATGAATGTGTCACTTCTCTGTTTCAAAATCAGCAGTGCCTCCATACATTATCTCATTTAAGTATTTTGACCAATCATAGAAGCATAACTTGTCATGGTCTTTATACAGTTTACCTCTTAGCCTCATTTCTTTCTACTTCCGTGTTTTCCACTCCTGCTCCTATTTCATTCTTGTTAATACGTGGTGCCTGACTTCCTACATTTGTCATCCCTTTACATTCTTTTGTTCAATCATTACCTCTCTCACTCTTTCTTCAGAGCTCAGCTCAGAGGTCTGTTCTTCTGGAAACATTTATATGACTGCCTCTGTGCTTTCCACTCTACCCCCACCAAGTCTGACATAGATGTCTCTTCTATCGATCCTTATGCATATGTCAGTAATATATTGTTATTATATTTTATTTATTTGACTTTATCACTGGATTGTGTGCTTCAGAAAGGCTGGTAGGATGTATTATGTGTCATGGTATCCTCAAAGTTTATTGAATGAATAAATGGAAAAATGATCAAATATATACAGCATAGGGTGTATAAATGATTTGTTTACACATAGACAAGACTTATATGTTAGTCATGCACTTCTGGAGACCTTACATAGTTGAAAAAAATGAATATTCAAGATGAGTTTTCAAATAGAAGTTAATATAAACTTGGATTGATGTAGTCTTAGAACACATAAGTATACAACTATGATAGCAAGTTTACTTAAATACTTTTTAAAGGATCTCATAGTTATCCCTAGCACTTTATAAAGTGCTTTCTAGTAAGTGAGCAGCAGGGTTGTTTTTGCCTTGTGTTTTATAACATTTAACATCTACTCCAAAGTTGAGGTAGGATTTTTAGCACTAGCATTAGTGAGAACACTCCATATATGCTTGAATTACATCATTATAGGATGTAAAATACTTTCAGTTATCATATACATGACTGTTAAAAAAAGCACAAAAGTCACTAAAATCACTTGCACAAGTTCCAATGTGTAAACAGTCCATTCTCATTATTCACTGATTCTATATTTAGAATTTGCCTGTTGGCTAAAAGTTATTTGTAACCCTAAAATCAGTACTTGTAAGGGTAGTGCTTTCCCCATCAGTTGTAGACATGTGCATATGAAGAGTGGCAAAAATCCAGTCATCTGATGGCATATATTCCAGCCAAGGTTGAACAATGTGATGCTCTGCCTTCTGGTTTCAGCTTTCATACTGTAAACAACTGTCCATTTGCAGTCTATTTAGTGCCATGTTTTTCACATTTTGTGCTTTATGTTAGTGACTTGGCTGTTTAAACTGGCACCCAAGCATAGTGCTGCAGTGCTTGTAGTGTTCCTAAGCATGAGAAGCCTGTGATGTGTCCTGTGGAGAATATAGATGTGTTAGATGAGTTTTGTTCAGGCATGAGTTATAGTGCTGTTGGCCAGGAATTCAAAGTTAATTAATCAAAAATATATATTAAATAAGGTGTCATTGTACAAAAATACAAATAAAACAAGGATATGTAGAGCTCAGTTGATGAAATATTGAGACTGGAGGCTCACAAAGAGCTTAATCCTATATTTCCTCTATGGGCAATGATTCTAGTACTTGCTGATTCAATGTTTGTGGTGACTTTATAGAACATAACTAGAACAAATAACCAAAACATGGTTCATAGGACACTGACAAGGGATGAGATTACTTCTGCTTAATCTATAAACTGCTTTGCCAAATTGCTAAAGATGAACACAATTTACATATCACTTAGTCTACCGATTTTAAAATGATGGATACTTGAAGATAATTTTCTATCCAGTTCATAATGCTTTACATTTTGCACATAAAGCAATACTTTATTGATACTATGTATATATTGATATTTCACTACCACATAATTCAAAAACACAGAATATACAACTAACAATTTTTTTAAGTTCAAATATTTTATTAATTCAAACTATTTGTTGTAGTTCCAAAAAAACTATTATTTTTCCTAAAAGTGCTGCTTAAAGAAGGCTTTCTATTTTCTTTGATGTAAATAGACATTTGCTAACTGGAGATGACCAGTTCATATGAATTTAAATATTTTAAATGCAGTTTATTTCTTTTTCTTTTTTTTTTTTTTAAGATTTATTTATTTGAGAGAGAGAGCGCACAAGTGAGCATGGAGGGAGGAGAGGCAGAGGGGGATGGAGAGAGAAATTCAAGCAGAATATGAGCTGAGCATGGAGCCTGGCCTGGCGCTGGATCTCATGCCCTGAGATCAGACCTGAGCCAAAACCAAGAGTCAGATGCTTAACCGACTGCACCACCCAGGCACTCCTGCAGGTTATTTCTTAAAGTAGAATATCTGCGATAATACAAATTGAAGGTGGAATCTGATGAGATATTAAATCTGTTTTATTAGTAGAAACACAGGTATATTACATTTTCACATGCAGATTATGGTTTTAAGATGATTTCAAGGGTAATTTGGGGGTGTGGATAGAATTATATGATCCTTAACTCATTGGAAATGGGTTATATATGGGTCTACTTGACTGATACATGCCCTATGAGGAATATGTTACAGAGATAGAGATAAAAAAATGTTATATATCACTAGATTATATTGATGTGAATCATGGCAAAATTTCTGATTGGGATTTCCCTCAATATTTTGAGCCTCCATTACTCAATGGGAGAAATTGATTAGTGTATCTAATGGCTTGGTGGAAATTGAGATTTACTGCCACTGTGCTATCGCAAAAAGATAACTTTCTGTCCATTTCATGATAATATTGCAATGAATATGGTATATCAGTCCAAAAACTTGATGTTTCACTGGAATTTTCTAAAATTTATTTGGGATATATTTCACACACACATGATTATTAAAGCAAGGTTGTGATGATTGAGTAAGTTTGGGCTTTTGGACTGGGAAAACTGAAAAATACATTCAGGTGCTGTAAATATAAAAATATAATAATCCAAAATATTATAAACATCTTATTAGGAAGACTTTCAAAGTCTTTAAAAAAAGAGTAATTTTGAAGAACTCTATTATTTTTACTTAAAGAAGAGAAAGTGTTCAAAACTTAATGGAAAGTTGTTTCCTAATGTATACCATAGCATTTGATCTAGTGCTGTGAGTACTAGTTTATCCTGGGATGCTTGTGTAGGGTATGCCACTTAAGTTCCTTTTACAATAAACAATAATGGGGTGCCTGGGTGGCTCAGTTGGTTAAGCATCTGCCTTTGGCTCAGGTCATGATCCTGGAGTTCCAGGATCGAGTCCCACATCAGGTGAGGGAGTCTGCTTCTTCCTCTGACCCTCCCCCATCTCATGCTCTCTCTCTCAGATGGATAAATAAAATCTTTAAAAAAATACAATAAACCATAATGAATAAACCTCAATACTTCATCTCTGTTAAGCCACAAAGTATACCCTCTAGGAGTCACATTAAAGCTACCTACAGTCATTCTGAAATGTACTCTTAAACAGAAACATGGAAATTTAACTAGGCCTGGGTCACCCCCTACTGTGTTAAAGTAATGAAAAGATCCCCTGACTTATGGGGAAAGAACTAACTTCTCTTCAAAGTATAGGGGTGGAGCGAAACAACAAAGTAATAGGACACACTAAATTTTTCTGGTTGATGGAGTAGAATTTTATTTTCAGTAATCATAAGTACATTAATTTGAAAAACATGTTATTGGCATGGGGAAAAGACAGATAAGATCTGTGGCTTCTAGACATTTCAAATACTGTGAGGCAAAAACTTGTGCCCCTTGTCACTCTCCATCCCCTCGAGATTGCAAACAAAAGAGTAATAAATCTATAATTTTTCCAGAGAAAGGAAAGTATCTACTAACCCAGCTAAGCACAATGGGTATAATAAAATCAGAGAATTTGTCTGCCTTTCATCTGATAAAATACTTCAGAAAGGCCAGGGATGCTTTTAATGAGTGGCCTTGAGCAATTCATTTAACATGTTTCAGCCTCCATTTTACTCTTTTCTAATCTAAAAGATTAAGACGCATCTACTTCCCAGCAGTGTGGAGGCTTAATTTCATTTGATTCAAAAGCCTTTGGGCTTTTTCCATGATCAGCTGTATTTGGTTTCAGAAAGTTTTGAACTGTCAAAATTAGTCACACAAAAGTGATGTCACAGAGTATCTCCTTTCCTAAAAGTTCTGATTCCTGTATTATCGTTTAAATTTCATGCTGTGATAGGTACTCTAAATATCTTTAGTAATATACACATGTCACATATCTCTTTTGATATAGTCTGACCTGGGAAGCTCTTCATGACTAATGTGGTTTTCTTCACTGGCTTGATTTGCAATTCAACCCACAATGAAGAAAACATCAGTGATTCAATTCCCTTTTGTCAAAGCCCTTGGGCATTACCTGTGAAGAATGAATTTTCAAATATACTGGGCCACATGTAAGACAATATGTAATATGCTATGTCATTTTTGAACATAGTTTCATTCAACCACAATATAATGACCAGGCATGCCCTGTGTAATCAATATCCTCAGACAACAGGGTGAAAAAAGGCAATGTGGTACAGATATTATGATTACAGAAAACTGTTAGTCTGAGAAAAAGACTTTTATCTTATTATCAGCAATGATCTATGCAAAAAGCAGTGGATATTAACATATTAACTTCCTTCACTGAAGTTGCAGATATACTTTTGACTACAAGACAAACAGATTATAAATCTGTTTCTCCTGAACTGGTTTGTGTTATTGACTAAATGTTTGTGTCCCCCACCCCCTCCCATTTATTTGTTGAAGCCCTGACCCTTGATGTAATGGCATTTGAAGATGGAGCGTTCGGGAGAGAATTAGGTTTAGATGAAGTCATGAGGTGGGACACTCATGCTGAGATTAAATGTCCTAGAGCATACAGTGAGATGGTAGCTGTCTACAAACCAAGGGAAGACATCTTTCAATAGACATAAAATGACTGATTCAAAGTAACTCATGTCTATGTTTTCCTCTTCACAACTGTGGTATCATTGTTTATTTCAAATTAATTCATAAATATAAAAATGGGTAGTATCACAAGGGTTGGAGACACAACTTAAACCTGAATTTAGCTCAATGATTTGAAATAATTAGGTAGTTATTTTCTAAATAAAGGTTCATAGTTGAGTCCGTATGTATTGGAAGCTGGCTGTATAATTGGAAGCTTGCAAAATTAACGATGTAGAAGAAATGTTTATTAAGGGATAGATCATTTTAAAATCCTTAATTTGAAAACCATATTATTAAATCTCAATAGTAATCACAGTAATTGTTTAGAACATAAACTAAGAAAAACTTTTGTGGAGGAGCATTCTATCAGTGACATTTAGAATTGACAGTGCAATAATAAAAAAAGATAAATTTTAATAAGTTTTTAAATTGTTTTAAAATTTTCTACATGCAATGCTTTCCTTTCATGCTTACATTTGGTTGCCTACATTTGCTTTACAGGTTTTTTTTTGGTTATAATTAGAAAATATAAATAAGTACATAGTATAGTTCCAGATGTTTCCAATAGATGTCATCTGTCATTATTATAACAGTATTTTAAAAGAACATTCTTGCACAAAACATTTTCTGCATCCCTGATTTTTTGCTTTTGATAAATTTCTTAAAATTGGAATTTTGGTTCATGAAGTTTCCCTAGAAATATAACAATGCTCCTAGAAGAAGTATATGTTCACAAATAGTGGAAACTATCCTTAAAGAATGTCTGCTAACATTGCAAATGAAAACTGTCATTTCCTTTCATTTACCTTTTTTTTTTGATCATTGGTGGGATTGAAGAAATATATATTTATTGTCCTCTCACTTATTTTGAGAATTTATTTTTAATGTCTTTTGCCAATTTTTCTATTTGAATATTACTCATTATTTTATAGTGACTAGTCAGCAATGATCTTTACTAGGAATAGTAACAACGTACTTTTCCTTTGGACCAAATACAGAATTTTTTTTAAAGATTTTATTTATTTATTTGAGCGAGAGAGAGATAGCAAGAGAGAACACGAGCAGAGGAAGAGGGGAGAGGGGCTGGATCCCAGGACCATGGAAACATGACCTGAGCCTATGGCAGACGCTTAACCGACTGAGCCACACAGGTGCCCCCCCAATTACAGAATTTTTAAAGAAGATTTTGTTCTTTGAGTATGAATTGAAGTGGATATAAAATGTGGTCCAATTATAATCCATGGTAAAACTTTGCATTTTATACACACATGCATAAGACTTGTTTTAAAAAATGGCTCCAGATAATAATTCTGTTAGTTAAAATTTGTCCCCAAGGAGCTACTGTAATAGCATTTATCATAGTAATATTATAATAAAATAAAGATGAAAGCTTCATAAGTGATGGTAAAGACTTTAGTGTTGTATTAGATAAGATGAATGAACATAAAAAAGAACGCCAATCTAGTTGGTATTTAGCAGATAAGCTCTAGAGTAATAACGGTTAAATGAGGAGGAAAAACTTCAGTAACAAGTCACATAGAGAAGAAGCCCATAAATGCCTCTTTCATGTGGGCAATTTGTAGTATTTTGCTGTACCCGATTTTCTGCGTTCAGTTGTTGTTACTTGTTGTTGTGTCTGTCTCTTCCTTCTCCCAGTGTTATTGCTATCTGCTACACTTTCTGAATTGGAACGTTCCCAACAGCTATCATACAGTAATTGATTAATAATGTTGAAAAATTGAATAAGTAATTGAATTCCAGGTCCACTGTTCTCCCAAATGAACTCTGTTGCTTTCTATGATTACAAGGGCATTGGGTGTTCTTTTGCTGATCTAGGGTTCAGAGGTGCTGGGAGCAGCAGACAAAAGTCACAGTGACATCAGTTTGGCCACAGATGCTGCCTAATGGTGTGTTAAAACTCTGCAGTGAAGAATAAGTTGCTGACATGATGCCTCCTGAAGGGACACACAAATGCTGACGCCTTTGTTTTTTTAATTGGTCAGTTGTGTTCTATAAAATTTGGCATGAGAAATACTTTGCCCTTTCAGGTTGCTATGGACAGAAAATCCCTAACCAAGCAAAATCCAGGTTGCTCATGTGTGATTGAATGCATCTCTTCCCTTTAGGGGGAAGATGTACTTTCCTTTTTTGAAGCCAAATTTAATGTTCTGTTTGGTAAACATGTACCAAGGTGATCCTTTCATCAACTAGACTGTTGAGATTACTAATTTGTATATAGGAAGGTGAACAGCATGATAATCCAAGCCACAGGGAATATGAAGAGGGGAGAAGTGAGGAGTCTGTTGACCCATGATGTCTAAAAGAAAGATTTGCACTGGAAAAATGGAAATAACCAGGTGCCAGTGTTAAAAATAAATACATAAATAAAGCCGTCTGGAGACAGAGGATATCCTCAGATTTTATAAAGACTAAAGAAATCATTCTGCTCTAAGTGGCTGAGCTGTTGTGATACTCATTGTAAATTTATTATAGAGGTTGTAATTTATATATATTCATACAACAAACATTAAACATCTACAGTGTCAAAACATGTAGGTTATAAAGTGAACTTCTAATGAAAATGGATATGTTTTTCTAATATCGGTTTTTAAAAAATCTAATAGGTAAGGAAAGTGAAATGAATCATTTATTGATCGATCAAGTAGTATATGAAGTTTTAAGAGTATACTATTATGTTATCTATTTTTAATGATAAAAATGGAGGCTTAGACAAACTTATGTTATGAAGTTATGCTGCTAGAAAGTAGAGGAGATGAAAGTTAAACTCAGATCTGCATTGTTAGCTAATGGTTTTAACCATTTTTCATTGTCTTGCAACTTCTCATTCCAGGATTTACATGTAGTTCTCACCTCTACTTTATGGTAGAAAAGTCAAGATAATTAACTAGGATATGCAAAAATATACAAATAACTATAACATAAGGCAGACTATAGTCAATTCGACCATAAGAAAGCTTGAAAGGAGAGAGGGTTCACTTTGGCTATGGCTTCATTACCAATGTGAGACTTGAACAACCTTGGAAGATGTAGTAAATAAAGATCATAGTAAATAAAGATGGGAGAAAGGCACTTTAGGCAGAAGGGCAAAAATTAAAAGCAGATATAAAAAGTATGGCACTTACCAGTGAACATGAACTAGTCCAGTTTTACTAAGAAAGTTGAGTTATAAAGAGAGAAGCAGTGAGGGTAACATTAGGTAGACAAAGTTAGAATATGGAAAACCTTGAATTCTTGGCAAGAAAGGGAAACATTTGTTCTGTGGGTATTTGAAGTTTTCTGACAACTGGAATGCCATGTTCAGAAGTCTCCTTTAGGAAGATTAACTTGTTAATACAATGCAATATAGATGAGACTTGGGAGATACCAGAGGCAAATTTACCAAGGAGACATTCTTACTAGGACACCGCTTAGAGATATATATTTACAATAATTTTAAAAGCCCTATGGGAAAGAGAAAGTAATTAGAATTGAAAGCCTACTATGGACCAGCACTCTAATGGCCATCCTGGATGATTAAATACGCTGTATCATTTACATTTCATTATTTCTGTATTATGGTAGCACCTTAGAAATTGAGATAAAGAAATGAGAGGGATGCTGCAGAGAGAGAATGAACATAATCGACAATGATAGGGTATAGAAACTTTCCAGTCAAAGATAATTCTCAAGGTTCAAGTCCAAAGTTCTAAATAGTGCTATGTCAAGATGGTTTCAGTTGCAGATGATGAAACCACTCTTGGAGATTTTGAGTCTGAGAGGTCAGCTTCTTTTTCTTAGATACAATGGCTGATTGTCATCTGTGTTTGGTCAGGGAGGTTAGGGTCAGGAAGAACATTCAACTGATGGTAAAACAATAGTGATTACAAAAGCAGCCAGGCATTGTGCTAAATGCTTTATCTCATGTACTTTGCACCACAATCCAATGAACTATACAATATTATTCTTTTTAAATTTCCACACCTATTATACATGTATTAGTCAAGTTAGAGAATAGAAACTGCGTATTTTAGAAGAAAGGGATTTGCTATGTGATATGCTTACAAAACTTTGGTAGGGCTGAGGATTAAAGTCCAGAGAAAAAGACCACTAGATGTGAGGAAATTAGGAATTGCTAAAATGACAGAACAATGCTGGTGATTGCTATTGCCTGCAACGCAAAATGCAGGTGATTTTCAGGAGCTCTCCTGAAGCTACTAAAATTTTCATGATACCTTCTTCCCCTCCACATACCTGCTACCATTGTAACAGAACAGTGGCTTCTCCTTCTCCTCTACCTTCCAATTCTTGTACAAGTTCTCTCATTGTTTGGAATGTGAACCTGACTTCTGATGACCAGTAAATCTGGAAAATGTATTTTCTAGGCTTCCAATCTCTGAGGAAAGAAATTAGTGTTCAATCTTGATGGAAAATACTGAACACACCCACACACACACACCACCCAGAGAGAGAGAAAGAGTGAGAGCCTGAACTTAGTGAATTAAATAATCTGCCCTAGGGTTCTAGTTGGCAAGTAATAGAAATAATATTTAGGACCAAGTTTAACATCAAAATTCATGGTCTAACTATTAGATGGTACAGCCATTGAGCCTGGGACAGAGCAACAGAGTAGGCATGGCCAGATTGGTAAATCAATACTTGGCTTGTGCCATGAGAAAGACTTCAGTGAAAGGCTCTAAATGGTCCTAAATGATCCACAAAAATTTCTCAGATAGAGTCAACTTTAACTATCTTCTAGGCCTAGAAATCTCAAATGCACCCATCCAAGTTAGACCAGTCTATCTATACTTTCACTCCTTCCTGATTTGAGTGTGAGGGGATCTAAAATATCACCAAGTGAATGGGGAAAGAAGTTAGTGGGATAAGAGCTGAAACCTGCCACATCTCTTCCCCCCACTGCAGGCAACAGTCATCTACAGGACAGAGTAGATGGGGTGAAGGAAATTCTTACCTTTGAATGAAAATTGAATCATAGAATAATATCTAATATTAGAATTAATGGATTAAAGTTGCCTGGAAAGTTGCATTGCCTAAGCCTGGGAATAAAACTCATGACATTGACCTTAGTTTTCTTTTCGGCCAAAGGAAGATTACCCCCACTGAATAAAGTTTAAGGAGGGAATGGAAGGTAAAATGCTATTGCATTTAATCACATTGGACATGTTGTATGTTCAAAACATTGTACATGTTGTATGTTCAATTACACCCAACATTTAAGAAACCTAGACCAGCTTTTGACAAAATTATGGTCCCCAGGATGATAGGGCTACATGAGTCCTCTTTAGACTCCAGACTACAGATAGGCACTGACTGAAAATTAAGGAAAATAGGCGATGATGGGGAAAATATTTTCCTGAATTCCACAGAATAAATATAGGTTAATCCACTTTAGTCATTTTGATGGACTTAACAAGGCTATCTGAGGCTTTGAGAGACAGGGACAAAATATATAATATGACCCAAGATCTATGTTACTACTGTATAACATGACACAGAATATTCTATTCATTTGTAATTCTTTAAAAATAATAGTATACATTAAAAAATATAAAATAGAATTTTGTTTATCTAAAAAAAACAACTCATGAATGTTTCACTTGTTTTGGTGCTCAAATCACTAAGAATATTGTTAAACAAATATTTTTTTTTGCTATATCTTGCCTTTTCATGCTTAGACAAAACCTTGTTTTTTTCCTCTTCATGTTTTCACAGTATTATTCTGTCATCGATAAAATTCCATCGACATGTTTTATATTTGAGAATTTTTAAAGTCATGTTCTCTGTACATCTTTGCTATAAAACATGCTAATAAATGCATTCTGATTTATTTTTTCCCTCCCAACAAGTTCTGACTAGTTTTAAATGAGAAATTATTGGAAATGAAAATAGGAAAACGTGAATATTTTCTTTCTAAAAGTTATGTAGCTCTGGCAGAAAACAGCATGGGGATTAAAATTATGATTTAAAACAGCCCTCTCTCTATGCATGTGTGTATATGTGTTATGTAGGGAACAACTATATATGTATATATATCACAGACACACACATATATATATGTCTAGTAGCCATACACACATAGACTTCTTTCATCGATTATTTTGATTAACCCACCCTCTAAACTTAAGGATTTAAATGAAGTTAACTCCAACCCTTTTTTCTTTTCCTTTCAGTTACAAAGTGCTAAAAAAAGTATCTTTAAAAATCAAGGGGCACCTGAGTGACTCAGTCAGTTAAGCGTCTGCCTTTGGCTCAGGTCATGATCTTGGGGTCCTGGGATGGAGCTCCGCCTCAGGCTCCCTGCTCAGCGGGAAGCCTGCTTCTTCCTCTCCCTCTGTCCCTCCGCTCTGCTTGTTCTTTCTCTCAAATAAATAAATAAAATCTTAAAAAAAAATCAGTTCTATTTAGTGATCATCGTCAATAAACAGATTATATTTTGGCTGTTTTGGAAGAAACGTACATATATTGAAAGTAGCCTTTAACTACTGTAGATTATCACCCGGGCTGTTATTTAGCTGGGTATACATTGACACCGTTATACTATTTAAATAATTCCATACTGGATACTAAAACTCCACTGTGTCTCTCTGAGAATCCTCCACTATCCCAGTTGCCATGGAACCTTCCCCACACCCTGCTAGACTTCATTGTAATTCAAGAACTAAAGGATTTACCAGCACTGCAGGGCCTGTAGAACTCTTTTCGGTATGTGTCTGCCTGGGTTATACTGGTTGTTAACTGTAACATCACCCCTGATTATTATAAGTAAAAATGAAGGAGAATACTTAGAACAAAATTATATGTGTTATACATTAAACAAAACATTTTATAATACATTGTAAAAGTCTACAAAAGTTATTAGCTGCTTTAAGATTCATTTTTTTTAATACTGCAATTCTCCTTGATGCTGTCTTCTTTTTCTTTCTTTCTTTTTCTTTCTTTCTTTCTTTCTTTCTTTCTTTCTTTCTTTCTTTCTTTCTTTCATTCTTTCTTTCTTTCTTTCTTTCTTTCTTTCTTTCTTTCTTTCTTTCTTTCCTCCTTTCTTTCTTTCTTTTTTTCCTCCTTTCTTTCTTTCCTTTTTTTTTTGAAATGACCACAAATATCTTTTGTAGGCCAAATAGCATATTACACATCTGTCAATACCACACTTTATTAGCATATAACTGTATTTACAAAGCCTCTCAGAACACTTTCGGATTGTTCTGGCTGCTTGCTTTATGTTCATTTCTTTCTTTAATGTGTTTATATTTTTCCAGTCATTTATATAAATGAGAATGTACTGGAATGAATAGTTTCACCCCTCTGAGACACAGTTTAAATTTCAAGGTTAATATTGAATTCTATTCTTTATTTCAATATGATAACAAAATTAAGTTTGAAGCAAAACACTAGTAATAAATGTTTCTGATAAAAATACTGTATTTATGAAATCAATAATAAACAATGGGACATTAAAGAGAGAGATGGCCCCACCATTAGAGAAGCCCAGGATCTTTATGGTGAACTTTACTTGTTTATTGGAATAATTGGGTCAAATTTTAAATTCCCTTCTAATGATATTTAGACAATTTGCTTTGAGATTCTGTTGGGCTCACCAAGTGTTCATTGCGCAATCACAGAATTCATAGAGATATTTCAGGTGCTTGTGCTGACTTCTAAGCTTTTGACAAAATTATTGTCCCCAGGATGATAGGGCTACATGAGTCCTCTTTAGACTCCAGACTACAGAGGTGAATTAAAAGTAAGTGTGAAAAAGGAAAAGGAACATCCATGGTGTTTTGGTACCAAAAAAAATTCAAATTGTGTAACCACCCACACTCCATTGCTGTTTTCCCAGTCACCACTTGGCATTGTTATCCCTTACTTTTTTCAATAGAAGTGAGGTATGCACTTAGATTTGCCTGATCTGAAAGGAGAGGACTATCACACACACAAATGGTAATGTTAGTTCGGATATTCAGAGACTAAGGATGTATTTATGCATAGATTACCCTCTCATCTCAAACTGCCTAGGTGGTTTAAAGGTTTATTTATTTATTGTTTTTAATGAAATTAGAAGTTTGGGAAAAGTTAAACATATAAGATGGGATTAATGAAGAATTAGTAAAACAGGCAAATCATCAACCATGATTATTTGTATCCCTAAGAGAGGGGCAGTAAAATAATAATGATAATGATGATAAAGTAGAAGAATTCTTTAAATTTAGAAAGCATGGAAATATGCCATATTTCCATAAAACTAGATTTAGGGGTATTTCAAAAGAAAAATGGCAGAAAACTTATTTTTATTATAAATTATGTAAAAATGATTTTTTAAAGATTTTATTTATTTATTTGACAGAGAGAGAGACAGTGAGAGCAGGAACACAAGCAGGGGAGTGGGAGAGGGAGAAGCAGGCTTCCTGCTGAGCAGGGAGCCCGATGTGGGACTCGATCCCAGGACCCTGGGATCATGACCTGAGCTGAAGGCAGACACTTAATGACTGAGCCATCCAGGCGCCCTAAAAATAATTTCTATAATCACAAAAATCAGTGGATAAAAAGTATTCAAGGGAGGATGGTCAATAACTAAAAATTGCAAAGGTAGAAAAATTCTCCCAAGATTCTGACTTTAGAACATGATCCAATGGCTTGAAATAGATAAGACAACTTAAAATAATATGTAACTTAGTCCAATAACAGAAATTTACAATCCTTAGAATCAGTTTCAAATGAGGAAAAACAGGTTCACCTAGAAGAATAACATTTAAATACTACACAAATTGCCTTCTAATTTTAAGTCCCTTAAGAGATGAACTATAATATCCAAAAAAGAATTAGATTCAGAAAGAAAAATAGGAAAGTGATTAATTTATGAATGGCTGATAACATAAATTCATGAAAAAAACATATTTCAAAACTCTAATATAAAAGACCAAATGCAAGGTGTAGGTTAAAGGAACTCAGTATAATCAGAGAGTGCTTGGAGATGGTAAGACGTATTATACTTTTCCTTGATGAATTATCAAAACCATTTGAAAGTTAAATATGTGGAAAATATATACCTTTGGTTCAATATTAAGCTTTTCATCTGAAAGAATCTGTTGGTTGAACTGAATCAATTTTAGTAGAAATGAATGAAATATCTGTTTGCATTTATGCTGGTTTGCCCTAATGAATATCACCAGCTGATCACTGTCAAGAACTGCATGTCTATTGCCTAGTTTATTCACATAAGGAAAATTTTCTATATTATAATTTTGTCTTATTTCCCCAATATTTTGGGCAAGAAAATGAAATATTGTACCATGATAATACCATTAACTCTTTTCCTTCTAAAATAACTATGCCTTGAGATTTTAATAAAAATGGAAATGATTATCTTCTAGAAATCATACTAATAGCCAACAGATAAAGCACGTCCAATCTGCCTGTCACTCTTCTCTCCATATATAAATTTACTTATGCTTTACATCGACCCTAAGAGTTAGATACTATTGTTACTGTCTTCATGTTACAGATGAGAAAACTGAGGCACAAAGTAGTAGCTTGCCTGATCACATAGCTAGTAAGTCTCAAACCCAGGTAATTTGGTCCAGCAGCAGATTCTAACATGGCTCTTAATGATCCCCACTTCCTGGTATACATGTTTATTAGTTTTCTATTGATTCCTTAACAACTTACGACAATTTTAGCAACTTAAAAGTACACATATCTATTATGTTATAATTTCTTTGGATTAGAAGTTTAGACACAATGAGTCTTATAAGGTTGAAGTCTTGGTATCAGCAGGGTTGTATTCTTTCTGGAGGCTCCAGGAGAGAACATTTCTAGGCTCTTTGAAGTTTGTAGCCAAAATTATTCCTGTGGTTATAGGAGAGAGGTTCCCATTTTCTTGTTGGCTGTAAGTCAGAGATCATTTTGAATTGTCTGCACCCCTTCACATGTGGCTCACTTTCTTAATCATCACAGCCAGCAAGAGCAGGTAGTCCCAAATCTCTGTGACCTCTTCTGCCTCACTTCTCTCCTTTCCTATTCCACCTCATGTCTCTGATAAGAGCCAGAAGAAATGGTTGTCTTTGAAGAGCTCATGTAATTAGCTTGAGCCTCTCTAGAAATCCAGATATATAATCTTCCTACTAATTAAGCCAGTTGATTACTATAATTCCATTTTCAAAGATCCTTCACGATAGTGCCTAGGTTAGTGTTTAATTGAATGACTAGGGGATGAGAATCTTATGGGGAGATTTTTTAAATTCTGTTGGCTACACAATATCTTGTGAAATCTCCTCTCTTTAGGATGGGCTGTCCTAGTAACTCACATGACCGATACAATACATGTAATAGGATGCTACTTCCATAATAATATTTGTGACTTTCATCTACTAGCAGGCACTAGCTGGCTTTGATGAAGCCAGCTGTCATGTTTGAGAGGGCAAAGTGTCAAGGAACTAAAGGTGGCTGCTGATCTTTAGGCATCAAAGAATTGATGCCCTTAGTCTAGCATCCTGCATGGAAGTAAACCTGCCAACAAACCACATAAATTTTGAAATGGATCCTTTCCCAGCCAAAACTTCAGCTCTATCTCTGGCCAACACATTAACTGCAGCCTTCTGAGAGTATCTGATGTAGGGACACAATTAAGTCATGATGAAGTCCTGATCCAAGGATCAAGACTTGGGATAATAATAAGTGGATAATTATAAATGTAAGTGGATAATGCAACATCCACTATAATAATAAGTGTAAGTAAGTGGTTAATAATAAATGTGTATTGTTTAAAGCCATTAAGTTTGTGGTACTTTGTTATGCAGCAACAGCTGACTAATGCATCTGGCTTTAGAGGTTATTCTGTTTACTACTAAGCTGTACTTCAAGTATGAGATGCAATTCAGTTCACATACAAGGTTTAAATGCTGTTTTCCCCCTTCCTATACTCATTCATCAGTATATTTGGCAAATACTAGAGGCAATTATAGACATTCCCTGTGTATTTTGCAGATAAAAAAACAATAAAACTGGCTTGCAGGATAGTGGTGGAAATAGACAAAAAGAATAACATGTGCTACAGTAGAGATTTTTACACAGAGCTATTGGAAGAAAAATGAGAAAATGCTTAACCCTGTTTGTTCTTTGCAAAGAAAGCCTTCTTTTTTTTTTTCTTTGATTCTTGCAAAGAGAGCTTTCTGAAAGAGACAATATTTTAATTGGTCCTTAAAGGATGCTTAGTCATTCCTTAGACTGATAAGGCCAGTACTGATTCACATAGGGAGAATAGAACACAGAAGAGAAGACTGCTCTGGGCAACTCTAGGCAATTGGGTATCCATAGTAGAGTAGCTTGAGGTAGGTAAGGGCCAGATCATGAAGAGGCTCCTTGGGTTTTAATTTTTAACTGTCACTGAAGGATTTTAACCAGAGAATATGCAAGATGAGAGCTCAGTTTTAGAATGAAGTATCTGAGAATAACACAAGGAATAAATTGACAAGATGGAGATGTGAATGAATAAACTGACAGTAGAGAGACTAGCTGAGTGTGGTCATGATCCTCAGTAAGAAGTATCAGAGGGCCTCCTGGAGTGATATTAAAGAAGATAGAAAATCAAGAAAGAAACCTTGACTTCAGAGGTCAGTAGGAGTAAATTAATTAATAACAAATTGGTTGTGCTGTGAGAGAGAGGCAGAAGTATCTGAGAATTCCATCTTATGGCTTGAGCAACTAAATGTATGACATGTAACTAAGACAGGGAAAACAGGAGGGTAGCAGGGTTTTTAGGTTGAGGTTGTAGCTTAGTGAGGAATAATTTCAGTTTAGGAATAGTTGAGAGGCATATGAGCTAATGGACATTTAGTAGGCATTTTTTTATCATGGTATATGTCAGGAGCATGGAAAAATAATAAATCAGAGTTGTAGCTACGGATTTAGAAAGTAGCAATGTTGAAGTGATGGGTGTGCATAAAACTTCTTGGAGATGCTTTTGAGAGAGAAGAGAAGATGGATACAAAATTCAGTACAATAGTAATATATGAAAAGCAAACACAAAAATAAGAGCATGTAATAAGGGACTCTATATTGAGATAGATATAGAGAACATCAGGAAGGAGTGGTTCAGCAGAGGTTGAAAGAGGAAACATTTTCAAGAGATTATACTGTCTCTCATCAATTTATCACTTTTTTTTTGTTCAGCTCTTTATGCTAATTTTGAAGAGTTGATTTATCCAGAGTTATAAAATTGTGGCATAAATAATTAAAAAATAAATACATATATTTTATTTTTATATTGGAATTTTCTTTGGTTTATTCATTTTAAATATGAGGTAGTATACCCTAATTTAGAGCTTGGGTACTTACCATATAGCCTGGTTAGAACAAAAGTTTACTAATCTCTAGTCATATGGATTAGACAAATTTACCGTGTTGAATCTCAGTTTCTCCATCTTTTAAAAAGTGAATCATAATATGCATTGCAGGTTAAAAAAGATTCAATGTAAAATACTTGGGACAATGCCTATAACACTGTTACTACTCAATATTAACTATTATAATTATACATCTCAGTAAAAATAATGTCTTAAAACAGTGAATCCATATAGTATCATATATATTTTGAACCATTCTGGCTTTATTATACTATACTTTTTTTCATTGGCTCTATAAAAAATACATTTTAAAATTTGATTTATAGTGGTAACTTAAGTTGAAACTAGGAGTCAGCCAAGAGAAAAAGATACAGTGTTAATGTTTGGTTTCCAAGGTTTTCCTGGAACAATACAGGATAAAGACAGAAAGCCTGTGTGTCAATGAAAAGACCGGCTAAGTACAAGTGCATACTGTCAACTTATTAGTATAATTTTCCAGAGTCACCATTTAGATAATCCCCATGTGAATATTCAAGATAATTGAAAATCATGTTTTAAAAACGCTAGTAAATATCTCAATATTTATATATGATTGTAGAAAAATATTTGTGGAAACTTTTTCTTTAAAAATTTTTGTATTAGGAGAGTTAAGATGGCAGAGTAGTAGGAGGACCTTATGCTTGCCTCATCACAGCTAGATAAATATCAAATCATTCTGAAAGCCCAGGAAATCCATCTGAGGACTTAGAACAAACTGCACAATTAGAGGGAGAAAAGAGGCCACATAGTGGAATATAGAAGGTGTGGTAATGTAATTTTGGGGAGAAGAGAATAGTGGGTGCTATGGAAGGGAGGGGGCCCCTGATCACAGCATGGGGGAAGATAAAGCAGGACACAGGGGATTGCATAGAAAAACACTTCCCCAAAACCATTGACTGGAAAAACGAGAGGGGCTGATTGTCACAAGTTTTGCAAGCAGCAGAGCTGAAAGTCTGAAGTTTTAGAAGTCCACCCCATCGCCAGGTTTGAGACTGGTGGGCGGAGTGGTGCTACTATGGAGAAGGGGGGCAGAGGCCCAAGAGTGGACAGCATGCTCTGAGGATCCCCTGGGTCATGCTGGGAAAGAAAGGAGGGGCATGAAATATTCAAGGTCCTGAATGGGAAAACTATGCAGCCAAGAATACTTTATCCAGGAAGGCTGTCATTCAGAACAGAAAGAGATAAAGAGTCTCCCATGCAAACAAAAACTAAAAGAGTTTGTGAACACTAAACCAGCCCTGCAAGAAATACTCTTTGAGTTGGAAAGAAAGACCAAAAAAAAAAAAAAAAAAAAAAAACCACACACACCCAAACCTAGAAAGGAAGAGAGGAAATCTCCAGAAACACTGACTTTACAGGTAATAATAGATGGCACTAAATTCATATCTAACAATAATCACTCAATGGAAATGGACTAAATGTTCCAATCAAAAGACATAGGGTATCAGAATGGATAAAAAAACAAGACTTATCTATATGTTGCCTATGAGAGACTCATTTTAGACCAAGAGACACCTCCAGATTGAAAGTGAGGGGGATGGAGAAACATCTATCCTGCTAATGGACATCAAAAGAAAGCCAGAGTAGCCATACTTACATCAAACTAGATTTTAAACCAAAGACTGTAACAAGAGATGAAGAAGGGCACTATTATCATAATAAAGGGGTCTATCCAACAAGAACATCTAACAACTGTAAATATTTATGCCCCCAACTTGGGAGCAATGAAATATATGATTTAATTAATAATAAACATAAAGAAACACATTGACAATAATACAATAATAGAGGACTTTAACACCCCACTTACAGCAATGGACAGATCACCTAAGCAGAAAATCAACAAGGAAACAATGGCTTTGAATGACACACTGGACCAGATGGACTTAACAGATATATTCAGAACATTTCATTCTAAAGCAGCAGAATACACATTCTTTCAAGTGCTCATGGAACATTCGCTGGAATAGATCACATCCTGGGTCACAAATGTGGCCTCAACAAGTACAAAAAGATTAGGATCATACCATGCATATTTTTTAGACCACAAGGCTATGAAACTTAAAGTCAACCACAAGAGGGGCGCCTGGGTGGCTTACTTGGTTAAGCGTCTGACTCTTGGTTTCAGCTCAGGTCATGATGGAACAGGTCTTCTGATTAAGCCCCACCAGTGGTCTGCACTCAGCGGGAAGTCTGCTTCAAGATTCTCTCCCTCTGCCCCTCCCCCCACACTCTCACTTTCTCTCTAAAATAAATAAATCTTTCAAAAAATAATAAAGCACAAAGAAAAAATTTGGAAAGGAGGTTATAGAACATCCTACTAAAGAATAAATGGTTTAACAAGGAAATTAAAGAAGAAATAAATACATGGAAGCAAATGAAAATGAAAATGACAGTACACAACCTCCGGGATGCAGCAAAGACAGTCATAAGTGGGAAGTATATAGAAATACAGGCCTTCCTCAAGAAGCAAGAAAAGTCTCAAATACACAATCTAACCTTACGCCTGAAGGAGCTAGAAAAGGAACAGCAAATAAAGCCTAAAGCCAGCAGAAGAAGAGAAATAATAAAGATTAAAGCAGAAATAAATGATACAGAAACAAACAAAAACTCCAGTAGAACAGATCACTGAAACTGGTTCAAAAGAACCAGTTCTTTGAAAGAATTAATAAAATTGATAAACCTCTGGCCAGACTTATCAAAAAGAAATGGGAAAGGACCCAAATAAACAAAATCATGAGTGAAAGAGGAGAGTTCACAACCAACACCACAGAAGTACAAAAAATTATGAGACTATTATGAAAAATTATATGCCAACAAATTGGGCAATATGAAAAAAATAAACTCCTAAAACACACAAACTACCAAGACTGAAACAGGAAGAAATAGAAAAATTTGAACAGACCCATAACCAGCAAAGAAATGGAATCAGTAATCAAAAATCTCCCAACAAACAAAAGTCCACAGCCAGACGGAATTCCCAGGGGAATTCCACCAGATATTTAAAGAACAGTTAATACCTATTCTCAAACTGTTCCAAAAAATAGAAATGGAAGGAAAACTTAAAAACTCATTCTACAAGGCCAGGAATACCTTTATTCCAAAACCAGGCAAAGACCACACTGAAAAGGAGAATTACAGGCCAATATCCCTCATGAACATGGATGCCAAACTCTCAATAAAGTACTAGCAAATCAAACCCAACAGTACATTAAAAGAATTATTTACCACAATCAAGTGGATTTTATTCCTGGGCTGCACGAGTGGTTCAATATTCACAAATCAAACAATGTGATATACTACATTAGTACAAGAAAGGATAAGAACCATATGATCCATATGATCCTCTCAATAGATGCAGAAAAAACATTGGACAAAATACAGTTTCCATTCTTGGTAAAAATCCTCAACAAAGTAGGGATAGATGGAACATACCTCAACATAATAAGGCCCATATAAAAAAGACCCACAGCTAATGTCATCCTTAAGGGGGAAAAACTGAAACCTTTGTTTCTGTGGTCAGGAACAAAGCAGGGATGTCCATACTCACCATTATTATTTGGCATAGTAGTGGAAGTCCTAACCTCAGCAATCAGAAAACAAAAAGAAATAAAAGGCATCCAAATTGGCAAGGAAGAAGTCAAACTTTCACTCTTCGCAGACAGCATATGATACTCTATATAGAAACCCTAAAGACTCCACCAAAAAATTGCCAGAATTGCTACACAAATTAAGCAAAATTGCAGGACATAAAAGCAATGTACAAAAATCTGTTGAATTTCTGTACACCAAAAATGAAGCAACAAAAAGATAAATCAAGGAATCAATCACATTTACAATTGCACCAAAACCCATAAGATACCTAGGAACAAACCTAACCAAAGAGGTAAATGGTCTGTACTCTGAAAGCTGTAGAACACTTAGGAAAGAAATTGAACAGGACACAAAGAAATGGAAAAAACATTCCATGCTCATGGATTGGAAGAACAAATATTGTTAAAATTTCTGTACTACCCAAAGCAACCTAGACATTTAATGCAATCTCTATCAAAATACCACCAGCATTTTCCCCAGAACTAGAACAAACAATCCTAAAATTTGTATGCAACCACAAAAATCCCTGAATAGCCAAAGCTATCTTGAAAAAGAAAAACACAGCTGGAGGTGTCATAATTCTGGACTTTAAGCTATATTACAAAGCTGTAGTGATCAAGACAGTATAGTATTGGCACAAAAACAGATAACATAGATCAATGAAACAAAATAGAAAACTGAGAAATAGACCCAGAACTATATGGTCAACTAATCTTCAACAAAGCAGGAAAAAATATCCAATGGAAAAAAGACAGTCTCTTCAACAAATGATGTTGGGAAAACCAGAGGGCTATGTGCAAAAGGGTGAAACTGGACCACTTTCTTACACCATACACAAAAATAAACTTAGATTAAGGACCTAAATATGACACCTGAAACCATAAAAATCCTAGAAAAGAGCACAGGCAGTAATTTCTCAAATATTGGTCATAACAACATCTTTCTATACAACTCCTGAGGCAAGGGAGACAAAAGCAAAAATAAACTATTGGTATAACATCAAAATAAAAAGCTTCTGCACAGTGAAGGAAACAACTAACAAAAATAAAAGACAACCTATTGAAAGGGAGAAGAGATCTGCAAATGACATGATTAAGGGTTAGTACCCAAAATATAAGAATTTATATTAACTCAACACTGAAAAACCAAATAATCCAATTAAAAATGGTCAGAAGACACAGTCATTTCTCCAAAGAAGACCTACAGATGACCAACAGACACATGAAAAGATGCTCAACATCACTCATCATCAGGGAAATGCAAATCAAGACCACAATGAGATATCACCTCACACATGTCAGAATGGCTAAATCAAAAACTTAAAGAACAACAAATGTTGGTGAAGATGTGGAGAAAAATGAACCCTCATGCCCTATTAGTGGGAATACAAACTGCTGCAGCTATTGTGGAAGACAGTATGGAGGTTCCTCAAAAAAATTAAAAATAGAACTGCCATATGATCCAGGATTCACACTACTGGACATTTACCCTCAAAATATGAAAACACTAACTTGAAGGGATATATCCACCCCTGTGTTTATTGCATTATTTACAATAGCCAAACTATGGAAGCAGCCCAAATGTCCATCAATTGATGAATAAATAAAGAAGATATATATATATATATATATATACACACACACACACACACATGAATATATATATGTATATAAACATACACATACATACATACATACATACACACACACAATGGAATATTATTCAGCCATAAAAAGAACAAAATCTTGCCAACATCATGGGTCTAGAGAGTATAATGCTAAGTGAAATAAGCCAGCCAGGGGAAGACAAATACCATATGATTTCACTCCTACACCGATTTTAAGAAAGAAAACAAACAAAGGGAAAAAAAGAGAAAGACAAACAAAAAACCAGACTCTTAAATATAGAGAACAAACAGATGGTTTGTTTGGGAGGGGAGGTGAGTAGGGGGAATGGTGGAGAATAGGTGAAGGGCATTAGGACTACACTACACTAATCATGATGAACACTGAGTAATATATGAAACTGTTGAGTCACTACATTGTACATCTGAAACTAATACAACACTATGTAAACTACACTGGAATTAAAATTAAAATGTGAATGGAGATAAAATATATAAAACAAAATAATCAGTTGTTTTTGGATGAATCGTATATCACACATTGCTTTTTGCCATGTTAGATACTGATTCCTATTCTGTAAGAACTCAACTTACAGCCTAAATTCTAAAATTACACTACCTTTCTAAGTCTCAATAAATGTAATAAGGAAATAATCACTAATAACAAGAATTAATGACGCATTTACTGTGTGTTAGAATTTTTGCTAAATGCTCTACATTCTTCTTTCCTCAGAGTTAACAAATCTCTATGAGATAGAAATTATCATTAGTCCATTTAGATAAGAAGGCTCAGAGCAAGAAAGGGAGGTTAAGGAAATTTCACAGTATCACACTGGAGAAAATTTGTGGGACAAGGTTTCACACAAAGGAAAAGCAGTTAAGACCAGCTTCCTTTCCCGCTAGCTTGCTTAAATATTATAATATACTGCTTCTCAGCAAGAATTTTTAAAAAAGGGAATCATCACAAGTTTTATGTTTTTAGAAAATTCAAAAAGTTCAACATATTAATATTATAAAGAATATAGGAATATTAATTCTGAACTTCATTTTTATTTGTTCTTCATCTACAGAATAAATAAAACAAAAACAAACAAACAAAAAAACCCCCCAGTGATTTCTACTAGATTATCTAAGGACAAATACCCCTTATTTAAAAAAAAAGTTGATTTTACTTTTTAGCCACTGATATTTATAATCAGAATAAAATTGATATAAACACTATGAAATCTAGGGAATAAGCAATATGTGATTCATTTTATATAATCTTGCATATGGAATTTAAGTAATGTACAAATGGCAGTATTTATTTTTAAGGAACAGAAAGTGATGATTAAGCTTGTCCAGATGGGCACAATAAGCCAAACCACAGCAGGGCTGACCTGTTTATTTCTGCTTTCTCAACAGCTGAATCACTCCAAGGTATGGCCATTTTGATCAGTTGCTACACAATAGCTCATTATTGCAACCCAAAATTTTCAATCAACTATAACAAAGTCAACTAATATGTCTACTTTTTAGTAGCTTTCATTCCTGCTATATATTCCATCTAGTGTATTTTAATTTAATTTATTGTGTTCTTCATCTCTTTGTTAAGGGTCTCGCTGATGTTCTCCACTCTTTTCTCAAGTCCATTGAGTATCTTATGATCATTATTTTAAATTATGTTTATTAAAAATATCTAAAAAATATTTCTATCCTTCCCATCAAATTATTACTTTCAATTTGCCTGTTTTCCTTTGTCTACCATTTAAAATCAAGTATATCACATTTGTCTGAAGTGCATTTTGGAATATTTTCTATGATAGTCTTTGTCATTATTTCCCCAATTGTATTTTATTGTTCAGAATGTTTAACTCTCTTGAGAGTGTGAGAGACATAAATATTGACATATTCATCCTAGATTTCATTGTGATAAATGCTCTAATGAAGCATTCAATGCATTTATTTTTAAAAACACATGGCAATTCTATTTTTTGAATCATCATGGACTTAATTTACATATTATGTAAATTCACAGCTTAGGTTCTGATTTGCACCCTTACTTGTTGTATGCTATAAAGCTTTCACTTTTCATGGGTACCAACTAATCTGTAAGGCTACTTGCTATCATTTTTCTGACCTCATTTGCTTCTTCAATTAGAGGAGAACCCTAGCTTCCTGCCTACTATTGTGTCTTATGTTTACAGTGATTCTGTTTCTCCACTGTGGCTACAGAACCTCAGGATGCTTTGGGCAAGGCACTGTTCATCCAGATCTGAGTGACAACTGCTTTTATTTCTTTTTTCTCCTCCCTCCCCTCCCTTTTCGCCTCCTTCTCTTCCTTCCTTTCCCCTTCTTCATCCTCCCTTCTCTCCTTTTATTTTTTGGTATACTATAATAATGTATGTACAGTATGAAGAATAAATTAGAAACAATCAATAGTGAAATCACCATCCAAACCAAGAAACAGAACATTGCTAGCACCCTACGTGCCCTTGCATACTTTTCCCTGATCATAACCACCTCCCTTTCCCAGAAATAATGACTATCTATATTTTTGTGATAATTATCTTGCTTTCCTTTATTGTTTTACTTTCTAAATATGAATCCCTCAATAATATAGTTACTTTATTCTCAAATTTTATATATATATATGTAGAATTATCCTGAAATACTCATGTCTTCTTTTGCTCATATTATGTTTTGAGTTTCATTCGTGTTGTAGGTGTATTTTATTTTATTGTGGAAGTATACCACCATTTATTTGCCTGCTTTACTGTGGCTGTACTGTGCCTTTGGAAGTTTATCTGGAGTATATAGTTAGCGATGGAACTATTGGGTTTTCACACCTTCTACTTTAATGAGTAATGCCCAACTTTTACAAAATAGTTGCAACCATTTCCTTTCCTATTACTGGGGTATGAAGTTCCTCATTGCTCCATGTCCTCACTGATAGGTTAGTGTTGTTAAATTTTGATTTTTGCCGGTCTTATATGTATGTGCTTATATATGCTGTTTTTTTTTTCTTTCTTGCAGATAATAGATTTAAGGCCACATAAGAGATTAATCATGCAAATTTATTTTATCTTTAATATCTTTCTGAGTGTTTGTTTGTTTTTATTAGCTCCTGGTTTTATTGACCTGGATTTTTAGTCTCTATTTTATTTATTTCTGCTGTAATCTTTATTATTTATTTCCTTCTACTGGTTTTGAGCTTGTTCATTTGTAGTTCTTTTAGGTGTAAAGTTAGGTTGTTTGATGTTTTTATTATTTCTTGAGGTAGGTTTGTATTGCTATAATTTTCCCTCTTAGAACAGCTTTTGCTGCATCTCAAAGATTTTGAACGGTTGGACTTTCATTTTTATTTGTCTCCATGTATTTTTATTTCCTTTTTGATTTCTTAGTTGACTGATTCATGTTTAGCAGAATGTTACTTAGCCTCTATGTACTTCTGTTCCTTCCAGATTTTTTTCTTGTGATTGATTTCTAGTTTCATACCGTATGATCAGAAAAGATGTATGATATGATTTCAATCTTTTTAAATTTATTGCAACTTGTTTTGTGACCTAACATGTGATCTATTCTGGAGAATGTCCCATGTGCACTTGAAAATAATGTATGTTCTGCTGTTTTTGGATGGAATGTTCTAAATATATCTGTTGGTTCCATCTGGTCTATGTGTTATTGAAAGCCACTGTCTCCTTGTTGATTTTCTGTCTGGATGATCTATCCATTGAGGTTAGTGGAATTTGGGTGCCCTACAGTTATTGTATTCCTGTCTATTTTGATATTTTTCTCAGTTTTTGAATATAATAGAGTACCAAGTTATAGAATAAATGCCACAGCTTTTTTGCTCTTTGAATACACTGTTCTATGGTGAATCATTTCCTCATTTCCTTCTATCACTTCAGCTTCTCTTAAATTAGAAGAAACTTTTCTTTCCCTTCCAAAGGAACCATCCTTTCCACCAATTTTCTCAACTCACTTATCCAGGAAGGGGTCCAATGAAGTGATTGAATTCTGCTGCTACATCATAATTATATATTCATTCATCATCACTAAACGCCTTCTCTCCTGAATACTGTTCTTTCCTCTTCCTTAACATAATTATTTCTAACTCTAGAATGACATCTTTCCACCATTTGTTACCTGGTCTACATTCTTTATTCTTAATAAGATTTAAAGAATGAGAATTGAGAAGTGGAAAAGAGAGAAAAGAAGTAAAGTTAACAGAAGCTTTCAAAACACAGATCTGGGAAAACAACTATTGTAATTTCTTTTTTGCAAGGAAGAAGGAACTGAATGTGTATAAAATATTTTGATGGTGCCAAGTCAGAATGTACAGTGATGTTCTGATATGTGCTAGTATGAAGTTTTCATGAATTGAGAATTGCCCTTCCAGTGTTTACAGTTTCTCCCCTTTGCTAGTGCAAGCAAGTCTATTAAATCATAACAAAGCTTATTTTAAATTCCCAAGTTACACAGCTCAATGAATTATGAAACCAAGAGTGAACTCTCTCTATCCTCCCCCAATTCTCTGCTATTATCCTTGGTGATTATCCATGTTAAAACCCTACCAGTCTGACATCCTCTACCATCCTCAACACTTAAGTACTCATTTCTCTTTCACGTCAGCCACCTACAAACATGGCCACCTCAAGTGGATCTCACTGTCACTTGGGATCACTGTATATCTTATACCTTGTATCTTTCCTCTTTAATCACAGTCTCGTGCTCCTCTATGTCCTCTACTACCTACTACTGCTACTCAGTTATTCTCTCATGATCTACTTTGCATTACTGATGCACCGTTGTCAGTTGATTTTCCACTTTCTGATCTTTCCTGATTCTTTTATCATATTCCTAGAATACCTGGATTTCTTGACTTTCTTATATACTTTATTTCCTCTGGACTTAAGAATGCCATTGACTTTATTGGGTCTAATTCTTGGTATTTGGTAATAATTATAGTATAGCACAGTATGTAACCTTAGGTGGACCCTCTACTGCTGCTAAGCAATTCATTTGATTATATCTTATTGCCACTATATTCCATGTTTACTTTTGTTAGAGCTTTCTATAACAATCTCTCAGCTAAATTTGGTTTCTCCCTACAACATAAAGTGCCACTGTTGACTCACAGAAATAAATGTATTTTAATACATTTTATAGGATAAAGACTTTTCCCTAGAATCAATTCTCCTTAGGTTAGGTAGGGCCTGAGACTCTGCTTGGCTTTAGTGAGTTAGGACTGAATAGTGTGTTTTACTCCTATTATTTCCTCAGAAATTTCTTTCTGTTCCTTACATTATTATGTGATCTTTTTTTCTTTATAAAAAATGCATCTTTTTCCTCCCATTTCCTAATGTAAGTGTTATGCAAAGTTCTTTTTCCTCTCTCAATATGAGGTTTTTGCAGTTCATCCACTAACACGATTTCATGTTTTTTCTCAGTGAGAACAGCTCCAGGTACATGTTCTTAGCCTTAACTGCCTTCCAGAAATCTAGATTTAAATTTTATATTGGTAATATGGCATCTCTACCAGAATGCACTAAATATGTAAAAAAATTAAACTCAACATTTACCAGTAAACCATTTACTCCTCTTGAATTCTTCCTGGTGTCTACCTGCTCCTTGTTATTAATAGCACCATCATCTATAGAAACCAAGAACTGACTGACCTATCAAAATTATGTTAACTTTCCCCTCTGTGTCTAATTCTTTCTCCCATAATACCTAACAAATAATAAATACCATTGATTCTTCCTTTGTAGGAAGTTGTTATACCCACACTTTTATGACCACTCACACAAACACACATTCTATCATCCTAATCTTTCATTTCTTCTGACATTACGATGTCTTTTCCCTGACCACCTTCCACCTGAATTATTTGCAATAGTAATCTCATTTTTTCAATTGACCTAATAAGAACCCAAATGAACAAATATGCATAGTTCTATGAGTAAGGCATCATTCCAATAATGTTACTCTCTTATAAATAAACTTTTATTTTATTTTATTCTTTTTGAAATTTTTTATTTTTTAGTTATATATTTTTCCAACTTTATCTTTTAGTAGTCTGCTTCATTCCTACTTTTGTGTGGACTCCTTATTTCTCTTCATTCCACATTTCCCAACATCATGTCTTTCCCAACAACAGTCTTCACTGTTATTCAAGGGTAACCCCAAACATTTTCAATTATGCATTTTTTTTACACAGAAAAAGTTAAAATCCAATTCTCTAAACCAACCAGAATTAATCTTTACTTCCTTCGAATTTCTTTGTCATTTAGCACCACTCTTCTAGAAATTATTATATTCCTTATTACTGTGGATATTTATGCAGATTTTTTCTCCTATATACAATATTAGTATAAGTTTGAAGAAATGATTTCTACTTGATTTTTGTAACATTCAAAAGAGCATCCTTCACACTTGGAATAAATTCACCAATATTTTCTAGTGATATTGACAAGTTCTGCACAGACACACAAATTCCATAAAACAAAATATTCAGCCAATTTAATTAAAATAGACAATTTAGCTAAAGAGTCATATACGCTAATATTTTGGAATCATGTCCAAAAAAGTGACCAGTAAATTGATGGAATGGTGTCACTCTTACCACTGATTTCACACGGTAAAGAGATAGAAAAGATAAGGAAAATAAAGGGTGTAACCTGTTAAATTTAGAATTTTTCTGTTATGGTGCTTTATACATGTAATGGTGGCTTCAAGAAAGCAGGCCACTTTATTGGATTATATCTAATACTGTTTGAAAATAAACCAAAGACCACATTTTTAAATATCTTGGAAGCATAATTCTAATTTTGTTGCCAACATTCTGCTATCCCATTTGTTATCAGTATCTATTATAGTCTGTCATTTTAATGGATATGAAACATGTCAGAAACACAGCTTTAATGACAGCAGTGAAATTGTCTAATTAGAAATGATTTTCATTAAAATACATTTATTTCTGTGAGTCAACAGTGGTACTTTATGTTGTAGGAATTTGAAGGATTTGTTTTTTTTTTTCATTTTTACAATTAAAGTGTCATTTTATATAAATCTTGTCTCTACCAATTACCCATTGTGTACCATTGGATCAGGTAGTCATTTTCTTTTGAGCCTTTCTTCATCTGTAAAAGGAAGATCACCATTTTAAGTATTTGTGAGGACTAAGTTGTTTCACACATGTAAAGTTTTTCAAATGGTTCTTGGCGCATGGTAGGCACTCATTAGGCAATAATAAATACAGCCTTGCCTTTTAATAATTGTACTCCTCCGTTGTTTTGACTATTTTTTTTTAAACAAGATTTTATTTATTTGACAGAGAGATAGTGAGAGCAGGAACACAAGCAGGGGGAGTGGGAGGGGGAGAAGCAGGCCTCCCGCTGAGCGGGGAGCCTGATGTGGAGCTCGCTCCCAGGACCCTGGGATCATGACCTGAGCCCAAGGCAGACGCTTAACAACTGAGCCACCCAGGAGCCCCTTGACTCTTTTTATTCGTATCAGTTATTATTCTCTTTAGTCTTCGCCTATAATCAGAATTGGGCACACACACTTTTTTTTTTTTTTATCTTGAGCCATGATGGCATCAAAGGTAAATTTTCCAATAATTACTACATTGTGTGGGGCTTTACCATTTGAAGGTTTGAGCTATTATAAATTTTTTAATAGAGAGAAAACAGAATATGTTTAAGAGTTTTTAAAAATCAGGGGCACCTGGGTGGCTCAGTTGGTTAAGCATCTGCCTTCGGCTTGGGTCATGATCCTAGGGTCCTAGGATTGAGCCTCTCGTGGGGCTCCCTACTCAGCGGGGAGTCTGCTTCTCCCTCCCCCACTCCCCCTGCTTGTGCTCGTGCTCTCTCTCTGTCTCTAATAAATAAATAAATTAAAATTAAAAGAAGAGTTTTTAAGATCAATATTTGACTGTAAGCAGATACATAACTTCATTCTTTTTACTTTTAGTGAAGTAGTTAATGACATCGGTACGTTGTTTTTATTTACTCTGAAATACTAGAATTCTAATATGAAAGTGTCAATTACACTTTTAGTAACTTGGAAGTCAATTTAATGTGTTTATATTTTTGAATTGTCCCCTGGAGGGGAAAGAAAAAAAACAACCAAATAAATGTAAAAATAACAAAATTACTCATTAAATCTTATGAAACATGGTTATTTAGAACACTAGGTTGGGAGTTAGGAGGCCTGTGTTCTAATCTAACATTTGCTATAAAGCAACCTTGTATTCTTGTCATTTATTCTTTTTAAACCTCATTTTTTCTCATGTAAAAAAGTACAGATTGAACTATATGATCCCTAAGCAACTTTTCAAAAAAGTTCAACTGTTCATATTTTAACCACCTCTTTTTCTAGAAAAGTTCTATAGGAGAAGCTTTTAAGCTAGGGCAGCACCCATCTGGTGAGGATCTTGTCTCATGGCACCTAGAACTGCCATGAAGATGCCCTTTGGAGAGAAATGTCCAGCACTGTCAAGTTGGCATGCTTTGCTCCTTTTCTATGTCTTTTTGAATTCACTGGTGCCAAATGTTCTCCGTAGGGGTCTTGTGAGTGTGAAGAGTTAAGAGAGCCTATGAAGACCCCCAGTATTCACAGTGGTATAGAGGTGGGATAGAATTTAAAACTATCTGGGAAAGGCACTATGACGTTAAAAAGGATGGAAGAGGAGATATTGGCAGGATGTGAGAACTACATGGAAGGGCCAATATATACCTATGGCTCGATGGAATGATTTGTGACCTTGACAAGGGGTAATCCTTCCCATTGTGAGTGAGTAAAGATTGGAGAGAAACCAACCATAAGGAAGTACCAAGAGGAAAAACTACTCAATTCCCTCAAACTTCATGAAATGGACCTAAAATCCAATGAGCAGTGTCTTTAGTATATATGGATTTCTTTTTCATGTATTATAAAATGTTGAGGTTGTTTACATGGGCTTATCCACTCCATGATATTTTCAAGGTCCTAGGACCTTTCTATTTTTCCAATATGCCATGCTTAACATATTGATACTCTGTCCTTAAGTAGGCACTTCAAAGTTGTAACATAGCTCCTTAAAATACAGTATCTTATTCATATTCAGGAAGGAAGGAATGAGGGTGATATTACCATTGAACCTATTATAAAGAAGCATGTTATTTCTCAAAAGTTCTTAGTAGGCTTTGCTTATATCTCATTGCTCAGTGGGGCTGAGAATGTTCACTTTTAGTTACAGAAATGAGTGGGATAATGGACATTTAGATATTCCAGTTTCCATAGTAGAAGGAGACAGGAAGAAACAGTGTTGGGAATGACTATTGTTGTGGCCAACAAAAAGAAGTTGCCACAGTGAAGGATGTGCAAGCCATATCACATGAGAAATGGTTGCAAATGCCTAGTATATTTAATTAGAAAGGGAAGATTTATAAAAGCCATAAAAATATTTTCAGGCTTTTAAATTTATGTTTTATGCAATAAAGATCATCTATACTTTCTGTAGAAATTAGTTCTATATCAGAAAGAGCTTTATCAGAAGAGCCATTCCACATGAAATGGATTCTCTTATAAGGAAAAAAATCTCCAGTGTTTAAAGTTTAAAGAAAATGTTTTAAGAACAACCTACAATACATACCATAGAGGATATTATTATATTATTTCAAGGAGAGACAAATTTCCTCCCAAATTTCTTTCCAATGTGTTTATGATATGATTCTAGTCTCCATTACATCTCTTGACCCTATTTAAATGTCACTTGTGATCTCTGGAAAGAGTTGCTATTCTAACATAGGAGCAAGTTTATGTTAGACAGATTCTTAAAATTATTATTGACAAGGCTTTTCATTTGACTCTCAAAGAAAGGCCAATTATCTGATTTTAATCAATTAAACATTTAATAAGTTTTGCTTTATATAAAGCCACCACATTTTGCAAATGTGTGAAGTTATAAATAGGCAAGGTGACATATTAGAAATGTCCATTGCTTTAGAAGACTTCTCATTATAATCTGACCGTTTGATGTACTCCAGAGTTATACTGTTGCTCTCATAACTCATGGAATATAGTTTGTAATAACAATCATCTTCTCAAATTGGTCATTACCAAAGTTAATGACCTGTTTATTAGAACATCAACCTTGGCTTTGCCTCAGTCTCTTAATTAACACATCTGTCATTTACTACTAGTGGCTAACAATTTCTGTGTAGAGGACAGCTCTAATAATGATGGCACCATTAAAGCGACATCTCTATATATGTGGATGGATCATCAAATTTGCATTGGCCTATTACAAACAAGATCCTGTGAGGTTTTAAATAGTTTTGGCAGCCCAAAATGGTGAAATCTAAACAGCAAATAGAACAGCATTAGCCTCCTTTGTGGAGCATTTGCATTGAAAATTATTTATTATCACTGTTGAGAAGGATAATCCCACAAAACGATTTGCTGTACCTTCACGTGCAGAGAGCCATTCTTACCCACACTGGTAAACAAACCCGCCCACAGTACAAGCCCTTCCAGATACACACATTTTCTTCTGCCATCTCCATTCATTTAATCATTCAACAAATACTGTCATATTACATCTATGTAGATGCCTTTAGCAAGCTAATAACATACTGACATTTCCAATTGAACATCTGTAATATGCATGGGCATTGAAATGTTGGCATTTTTTAAAGAAGGAAATATGGTATCAATTTCCTAAAATGAGCTGATAGTAGCTTCTTAAATCTTCATTTGGAAAACTAGACTGGAAGATAATGACACATTGACAAAACAAAACAAAAATAAAATGTAGTTGCCTATATTAATTTTTGTTCTTAAAATGTACTGAAAATTAAATGCTTATTAAAATTCTGATATCAAGGGAAAATGTTGTATAACTTTGATATAACATTTATCTTCTCAAATAACCATGTAGGAAACATAAGTCACCTGGAAGTTATGTTTTGCCCTCTCTTTTTAGAGATAAATTCATTTTATTATTATTCAAAATCTATGTTTAATTATGGAAAGCCTAATGCAATAAAATGGTTTACAAATTACAAGCATCCTGGTTTCACATGTACCTCCATGGTTCCTTAGGGCCTGTGAAGGAGACTGGTCCATAAAATGATACTATAAGCTTCAAATGAGAGGTAAAAAAAAATGGAAATAAGGCAACAAAGCCACAACAACCATTTATTTGGCCCACCTTTTACTCTCTCTGACTTGACATTAATATTAGAAAAAGATTACTGGTTTCCTTCAGTACACATTTCTTTGGGCAAGAATTTACAATATATTTAAAAGAATCATGAAATACAAATTTTGTCCATTTATAAATTTGAGGGCAGTAGACATGAACACTGTACTTAAAACTCACTCACTTATAGACTCCCAGTTACAATTCACTGAATTATAAACCCATATCCAGCCCACGTGGTTTGGTCCCAATTCATCTCTCCAACCTCATTTTCTTCTATCCCTTTCATCCTAATCAATGTAATTTCTGTCTCTTAAAAATACTACATAAATTACCATATCCAAGAACTCTACTCTCCCAGTGTTTGGAATGGTCCTTTCTACTTCTCTTTATTAAGCTCTTCACTCAGATGTCACTTCTTCAGAGATTTTCTTCATAGAACTAATTACTGTCTAATATTATCACTTATTTCCTTTGTGTTTATTTTCTCTTTATCTCACTAGAATATGAATTCTTTGAAGCAAGGCCTTTGACTCTCAGGTCTCTACTGTATCCCCAGTGTCTAGAATAAATTTTGGTGCAGAGATCAAAACATATACAGATTCCAAAATATTTGTTAGCAATGAACTGATATAAGGCTTTGCAGAATAACAAGTGTTTTAATGAGGTATAATTGTATATAGTCAAAATGACAATCTTAATTTTATAGTTTGAAAGTTTGGCAAATTATTTATATTTATGTTTATTTATATTATATTCATGCAGCCAATACCCAATTTAAGATTTAGAATAAGGCAAATGACTTTTTAAACTTAAATAAAAACTATTTCCTTTTAAATATACCTACGGGTCAATATTTTATTTCTCAGAGAGTTCTAAGTGGTGAAAGCTGTTATCCAGTTGGTTGACTTGAACTTTGACATGCAAATGTTCCTAGTCTTAGGGATCCTTCTCGCAAATCCAAGTAAAGCAACTTTTTAATAAAAATGGATGAATTGAAGGTAAGTTAAAAAAAAAGAAAAGAAAAAGAAAGGGGAAACCCCCATAAAATTAAGTTCATCTTTGCAAGTTGTTTACTTTGTTTCTGGGTGTGGTTGGATTGGAACTTCTAAAGTTACCAAAAGTAGTATGTGCCAACATGGGTTCCTTGGATAAGTTTCACGAGGTCCATTATATTCAAAGTTTTAACTAAAAGCCCAATTTGAAACTTCTAATGGTTGTCAAACTGCAAAGAAAGGAAATACTGTCTTTGATGTTCCTTTGGCCCCGGGCAACCATATATCTCATTTTGTCCAAGAGAGTCCGTGTTTGTCTATAGTTATTCCAGTGTAACTATTAGTGGTACTCCCTTTTATTCTAAAAAGTGTCCTCAGATGATAAATTATTTGGCCACCCAACTTTTGTACCCTTTTTTGAGAAAGATATATACTGATCTTTTAGTACAATGAAGTTCTCTTTTTAACCTAGATGATAGATTTTGATTTAAAAAAGCAATTGTACTTTCAAGAAACAAGACAGCACGGTAGACATTGATTGCTGCCTTGACCTCATTATGCTGATAAGGGCATTTGTGAATATTGTCTAAGTTAAGGTAATAAACACCCAGGTAGAAGGTTAATGACACATTTAGCATCAGTGGGGTGCCGGACAGTTTTTCACAGAAAAACCAGTTCAAGCTGGTAAGCCTTCTGTCCTGTCCGTGTAGAACAAAAACAGATCATGTTTCCACAAACTGAATATAATTCAAAAGCTAACAGCGTGCAGAGAATTCAGCAATTGGCTGACTACATTGTTTTGCCAAAAAATAACAAACTTAAAATGTTGTCAAGTCATTTTTTAACAGCAATTTTCTGTAATCTTTTGGGCCTCCTGCTATGTCTCTGCTAATCTGGGCCTTACTGCTGGCTGATGCTAAAGACGGCTTTATGACAAATTTATGAACTGATGAGTCATTTTCCACATTCATTCAGCTAATGAGCAAAACAAGTCATTATTTTTTAAGCCTGATTACCACTGCCTTATTTAATACAAGAAGCACATACAAAATGCTGTTAAGCTGCTTTCTCATGAAATAACACTCTGCTAAGACTAACAATATCTATAGGCTAAAATGCCTAGTATAATCAAAACTGGAAAGGACTGATTCAAAATTTCTCAATGATGTCTATTAAATCCTTACATTTTGGCATTAGGACATACTGCCATCATTACAAATTAGGATTCCAGTGGTTTAAATCATATGAATTATCAGTAGCTTTCACATGCATGGGCTTTCAATTAATTAGTCAAAAAACCATTGAACACTCACTACAGAAATGAACAATGTGGGGGTTACTGGTGGGAACATCATAATAGAGGGAGAAATGTACAGTGAAGTAGAAGACATCAGTGCAAAGAGTAGCTGAAAGTGAGGCAGTGAGGAATAAGAGCTGAATAAATGAAGATGGCAGGATATTCAGAGGAACTCAGAGGAGAGAGGGTTTGCAGTGAATTTAGAGGAAAAGTGAGTTGAAAGACGGTAACAGCAAGATTGACTTTAATGTTCAACCAATGCTTAAATTTCCACAGCTAAGGAAAATGTGACCAGTGCAATGCTTTATTTCATTTTTGACCGGTCATGGTTTTTTTTTGTTTGTTTTTGTTTTTGTTTTTGTTTTTTCCTCTGCATTTGAACTTGATATAAGAGTTTGTGAGGATGTCTGGGAGGTTTCAGTGTCAAAAAATAACTTCTAGCCCTAGCATTGCTCTCTATTAGATTACTACTTGATTCTTAAAAGCACTATTGAGACAAACTGAAAGGAAAATTTCAATTATTATTATGAAGAGTATAAATGGCAGTCAAGAAGGAAAGAAAGACACCTTCAATGACTAATCCAAAATTAAGGCCTTGGTGATGATAGATCTTAAAACTGCAGGGAAGGAAATGACTCGAAACTGTCAGATTCTAAGGTTAAACAGAATGAGTCTTCGGTGGGACAATATTAGCATACAAGCAATGATTCTTGAAGAATGGGCACTCCAAGTATTCTTCTTAATTCAGAAAGTGATTATGCTTACTGAGATTGAAAATCTTTCTAAAATATGAATATTTTTATGTTGGTAACAAATCAAACAATTTGGTAATAAACACAATGCAATTTCAGTCATGACTCAAGATCTTGGGATACAATTTACCTGTACCGACATCATTTTTGGTAGGAGGAGCAATGCCCACTCTGCTTCCCCCAAAATATCTGCATCCTAATCCTTAGAATCTGTGAATATGTTAATGACATCACAAAATGGAATTTGCAGTGTGATTAAATTAAGGACCTTGAAATGTAGAGAGTATTCTGGATTAATGTGTTCGGCCCAATCTAGGGCCATAAATCCTTAAAATCAGAGAACCTTTCCCAGTTGTGTTCAGAAAGAGAAGGTGATATGACTACAGAAGAATGGCCGGACAAATGCAAAGTTGCTGGCTTTGAATATGGAGATGGAAGGCCTAAGCCAAGGAATGGAGGAGATGGGCTTGAGAATCTGGAAAAGCCAAGCCTCCAGGAAAGATTGTAACACTGCGAACACTTTGATGTTAGCCCGGTGAGACTCATGTCAGACTTCTAATCTGCAGAACTGCAAGATAATAAATTTGTGCTGTTGTAAGACACTAAATTTGTGGTAATTTGTTATGGCAGTGATAGAAAACCAATTACACATCATTTTTTATAGCAGTGAACTTGTGGCAGAAAGAATTCTAAGAATGATGTCCCCCATCAAAAAACTTCCCTTCCTGGGCGCCTGGGTGGCTCAGATGGTTGAGCGTCTGCCTTCAGCTCAGGTCATGATCCCAGGGTCCTGGGATCGGGTCCTGCATCGGGCTCCCTGCTCCTTGGGAGCCTGCTTCTCCCTCTGCCTCTCTCTCTCTCTGTCTCTCATGAATGAATAAATAAAATCTTTAAAAAAAATCTCAATACATATTTAAAAAAAAACCAAAACAAAACTTCCCTTCCTAATCCCTGGAACTCTAAATATGATGAATTATCATGAGCTTAAATACATTAGAGTTCATAGCAAAGGGGACTCTGCAGATGTGATTAAGGTTACTAATCAGTTGAGTAAAGAATAGGGAGCTTATCCTGGATTTTCTGGATGGAGCCCAATGTGGGACTTTGAACAAAGAAGTTGGCTGAGTCTACCCAGACTTCTGAACCACAGAACTGTGAGCTAATAAATGCATGTCCTTTTAAATTACTGATTTTGTGGTAATTTGTTATGTAGCAATAGCAAATTAATACAGAGCCCTAAAATTTATTGACCACCCTTTAATACCAAGCATCACACAGGGCCATCCATATATTATAAAACACAGTGTAGCAAGAAAGACAGAGTGTGGTGTGAGGTTAAGCCCAGGTGAAATCTACTTCTCCCAATTACTAAATTTATTACCTTGGGCAAATCGGTTAACTTTGATAAACTTCGTTTCTACATTTTTAAAATGAAGCTAAATGTGCCTGCCTGTTAAGGTAGATGGGAGAATGAAATGAGTCTCTGAAACACATCCATGATAATGGCAGGTGAATAGTAGATGATCAACAAACAAAAAATGGATAGGTTGATATTCAGGAGGACCTCCAATTGATAGCACTCTTCTTTCATTCTTGGGTTGATAAGTAGAGAAGTAAATCAAAAAATAAGGATGAAGGCCAATATACCACCTTTTTTTATTGGTTGAAGCATGTGCCTTTAGGTCTACTCACTAACTGGACTTGCTAAAACTGAACCCTAGAATTAGGAAGAATTAATCTTCTAGTCACAGAGCAGGCCACGAACTTCCTCACATGCCTCACATGGAGGGAAAACAGTAGCTGTGGTCCCTGCAGGCAGTTTCATCTCAAGAGAAAAAGGGTAGGGCTGAGTTAAGGGTGCAAGTTATTCGGAGAGAAGGACAATGCAGACAGAGGGCAAGGGTTTGCTTAGAGAAAATTCTCCTTCATTGAAATCAGAGTTATGGTGCAGAAATGGGCACTAGGATTTTTAGTAACTTTTCTATGCTTACCTAGCAAAGATATAGTAGAGTCAGAACTTGAATCCACGTCTGTCAGACTAGGGCTTTTGCAATTTCTATCATACATTGCCTACATTCTGCAGGTGTAGAGGGGAAGCAATAAGGCAGAATCTGAAAGGAAGATCTATTTAAATTAAGTAGTTAAATTTAACCTTTTCTACCAATGTTTATCTATATCCTAAAGGTAAAAATGCTGGTAAACAGAGGATTTTCATTTAAGTAAATTTCTACTGTAACATTGAAGACAAACTTCCCTAAAAGAAATAGATGTATGTCATAGAAGAAAATAAGTATAATGACAATGATATTTACAGCACATTTTAATCAGCATTCAGATATTAATAATGAGAGTCTTCAACCGGTGGAAAACTTTTATTTCTCCAGTTTGACCTTAAATGGTGCACAGGTTGAATTATAGAAGTTGTTAAGTGGAATTGGAAGCAATTTTATTTTCAGGAGTTCAGAATTAATACATGATATTTAGCCACAATGTAGTAGTTTCCAGGGTTGGCCTTCCTGTTTCAATTGGGTTTCTCTGCAGTTAATTAAATGCCACCACGAACCATACCAATCTGTACCAAAGTCACTATAAAAAATCTTATGTGATTCCAGTTATGATGACTAATTTAAATTTTTGTCTGTCACATTTCACAAATTGCTGAAAATCGTGTTAATTTTTAAAAACAAAATTAGAAAGCTACAAATCCCACAATTACAAATTATTTTCTAATTCTATTATTTTTCTGGTGTATTTTTTCTTACTATGTGCGGTGACAACAGTTGAACATAAAAAGTAATTTAAAGATATCATTTCATTGGATGAATTGGAAGAAATGAATTTTGATAGATAATAAAAACTTGCAAGATTGTTTTTATAACAAAAGAACATGATACTTTGATAACAGTAAATATTATTTTCTGATATTTCTGAGATAGTTACTAAATCTTCCTATTCTTTCACTCTGCAATCCTATAACATAGGACATTGAAAATACATTATTAGGTGATTGTATAGCTCCTAAAATAGTTTTTTCTTAATAAAACTGTCATATTTCATAAAGAGAGCAAAGAGATCTAAACTTTTGCATGAGTGCCTTCTGGCCCATGGATCAAAGAGCCTTCTGAAAGATTTTTTTTTTTCCTAAGATGTGTTGCTCAGAAGCCTAGCGTTTCAGAGGTAATCCTTGGAGCAGGAAGATGTCAACTGATAATATAATTCACCCTGGGACCAGAGGCAAAGGTTGACTTCAAATGCTTGATTTTACATCTTCCCTTCCCAAGCAAAACGTCATATAACTAAGGTCGCCACTGAAATATTCTGTGCCTCAAGTACCTATTTTAGTGTCATGTGACCTGTGGGTGTTCAATAAACACAAATTGATCTTAAAAAATGTGGGCTGTGAATACCATGAAAACAGAAGGAATTTCAGAATGATTACAGGATTCGTGTGTTTTGATGTTACTAGGTTACATATTGCCAATGTTTTATTTTAAAATTATTCCTTATCATAGCACCAAATTTATCATATTGTAGGACTCATTTTGGCACAGCATCTGGCTACAATATTATATTTATTTTCTATGGATTTTAGTTTGGTTATTCCTATTATGAGTAGGAGCCTCTTACATGGATTCGAATTCTCTCCATTCACAAATCTTTGTACTAGTCTGACCCCACATTACCAATTCCTTTGCAACAGTTGTGTTTGCAACAGCCTGAAGAAATTCAAGTTCAGTATTGAGGGAGAAATTTCAAAGGGCTAACTAACATTTTCTCTTATTTACCACATAGAACTATAGGATTTCTTCCTTTTTAAATAGTCTATTCATATGGTTATTTTTAACATTTAAAAATTCTCATATAATGTTTCTTTCAAGTTTTAACCTGAAATAGAACAGTTTCCTTTTGGAAAGATTTATTATCACTATAGATACATCTCTTTGGTGAAAATATGCCAACAAACTTTTATGAGATGTTGTAGATGGAGGATATTTAGAGAGATATATGAATTCCAAATAAATTGTACAACTAATTATTGGAAGATATATCTCCTTTTCTTTACTTATATTAGTGGGCCATAAGCAAGTTCAGGAAATCATTTAGAATTTAACAACAGTTGATTTTCAGCCAAATACATGGAATCGATGATTACATTCTATCATTCATTCAAATTTGCCTCCATCATATATTTATTGAACATCTATTATATGTCAGGCATTGTGGTTAGGTGCTGGGGATATAGCCAGGGATAATTCAGAGAAAGTGTTATCCATTTTGCTTGGCAACACGTTTCTACTTCTCTTTTTCTGTTGTTTCTCAATGTGCATCTATTGTCAGAGCCTCCTGTACCATCACATACTTATTATCACATTTATTGCATTACTACATGCATTATTACATAATACATATTATTGCAATGCTCGGTTTATTGATAAAGGAACCAGGATCGAAGAATCCAAAAGTTGAGCATCTCAACAGCAGGCCTATATACTCATTGTACTCAACTTCTTTTTCTCCACAGCTCCCTTTTTTAAACCATTTCTGCCTCTCCTCACATATACAAACTCCTCTGATTTTTTCCATTTCTTTATTTTTTATACATTTCCTTTCTCCTAGCTGTACATAATTAAGAAAGCTTCCTCCCTCCTTTCTCGCTTCCTTTTCTTCCTTATATAATGAGTAACTTTTGTGAACTAAACATTACATAATTTGACCCCCATGCCTTTGCAGTAGATATTATTATTAACTTCATTTCAGGAATAAAAAACCCAAGACTCAGAAAAATTAAGTGAGTTGCTGAAGAATACAGAAGTAGCAAAAGACAATGTAGAATTTTACAAAAATATCCAAAAAAACATGCCACTTAAACTGTTTTGTGCATGGAATCATATAGACTTTTGTGAAGTAGTGAGGTTTCTCAAAAGATTAGTGATGTTATAACAAATTATTATCTTATAAGATTATTAAAATGTCTTTTTATTATTAAAATAATGTAGTAATTTACTATTTAGTTGATTTATAGAAATAATACATGCCAATATGATCTGCAAACTATTTATTGATCATTTCAAAGATTCTCACTTGGTTTTAACTGGTAATACCATCTATTTCTCCTTATGTTACTTGACTATAATATTAATATAATCCAATAGAAAATAAATCCAAAATAATATTTTTCCTCTTAAAAGAAGAAAGAATAAAACAAAATGCAGAATTAAAGTATAAGAGTTTTTTTCCAATGGCAATTAATATTTCTTAAGCCTCTGTTTTTTATTAGACATTGATTCATTATTTATTTCCAAATGTCATGACCAGATTCCTTATATAGCCATTTATTTTACATAGAATCGAATTATACAACTTATTATCTTAGTAAGAACAATTTACATATTTTTTCTAATAATTTGGAGTAGAGTCAGCTCCTGAGAGTGCATTTAAATAATTTATAGTAATTACTGAAAATTAATTATGATTAAGTTAATTGTAGGTATAAAATCTAGATTTCCCTGTAAGGTATTATCCCTCCAGTAGTAAATAGTATTAAATATGGGTAATAGAGGTCTGAATGAGGTTTTTCCAATATACTCTGAGTAACTGAAATTCCACTTCAAAGGATGAAGCTTGTGTGATTATAAAATAAAGCATGTTGTCTTCTGTAGTTGGTGATAAATAAAAAGTGTTTTATAGAGAAAAGATTCCCCAACACATTACTGCAAAGATTAAAATCACCAAATATCTCAAGTCATAGGTAAAACAGCATTCATGAGGGGAATCGGGAGATCTTCTGAAATTGTATTTGTGGCAGACTTTAAAAGACTGAACGGATAAGACAGGTATCGGGATTAGTCAGTGTGAAAAGGTGACTTTTGCTCTTTTGGGTCATTTCCCTTAAGGTAGTATTATTTAAAGATTCAGGGATTTGGGATAGTGGTGGTGGTAATATCAGACCCATAGGCAGAATTCTTTGTTGTAATAAAGTTTTCACAATCGGTCAGCACTTTTTCCATAATTCATTGACCATCAGTTATTTATGGCCAGGGAGATTAAGGAATAAGGAATTTCAAGTAGAATCACAAATACATTTTCAGAGAATAATAAGTAAGATGGATAAGCATAGCTATGTCACTGCTAAACTCTTTTAATATAGAGAATTTCAATATCTATCTTAGATTTAGGTGCCATTGAGTGTCTGGCTAACTTGATCGAAAGAGGAACAAAAGATTAGTGGTGGAAAGAATATATTGAGTGAAAATGATCTCTAACGTTCCATTTACCTCTAAAATTCTTTGATTCACATACATTCTACCTCTAAAATGACTTTCAACCTTGAGAACTTAGGTCATTATTGCGGTTTTATTTTGAAAAAGCAATGCTAAAAACAAAGTTATTCTGTTATAGTGTCAAATCAGTCCCTGCTGTTTATTCCAGGGACTACTACCTGAGAGTCATCGCAGTGCGGCAGACGATTGTTTATTTATTGACCTGATCAAAAACAATTTAAAGTAGAAGTTGTGGGGCGCCTGGGTGGCTCAGTCGTTAAGCGTCTGCCTTCGGCTCAGGTCATGATCCTGGAGTCCCGGGATCGAGTCCCGCATCGGGCTCCCTGTTCGGCAGGGAGTCTGCTTCTCCCTCTGACCCTCTTCCCTCTCGTGCTCTCTATCTCTCATTCTCTCTCTCTCAAATAAATAAATAAAATCTTTAAAAAAAAAAAAGTAGAAGTTGTGTTTCCCAGAAGGTGTCCTGATCCATGAATGAACAACTAAGTTTTAATATAACTAGAATTTATACAAGTAACACAGTGTCCAGAATGCAAGAAACATTGAAGTCATTGTGGTTACAGTGTTGTTAAATCCCCATGGAGGATTCTAAGACACATTCCCCACTAATGAACTTCTCATGGAAAGTGTGTCACATAAAAATAAGTGGGGCTGGATGACTGAGTGAAATGAAAAAGACATTTGTATTATCCAATGGAGAGAGAAAATTGCTCTCTTGCCAAATCAAGTGAAGTGAGAGAGAGAAGTTAAGGAGTGCGAGGGTAAATGCTGGGAAAAGTAATTATTTCATTTTCTTTGTGTCAGAGGGGAACGTTCTCTTGATTTGTATGCTACAATAGCTACTTCTATTCCATGACCTCCTGCAGGTAAGAAGTGAAAGTACCATAGGCTGACCCAGATGGGAATCCAATGCCCATGCAAAGGGTCATGAGTGTTCAACTGACATAACCCTGAGATGTAATTTGGAGACATTTCCTGTATTCATTTGCTAGTGCTGTTGTAACAAATTACCACAGACTGGATGATTTAAAACTATAGAAATTTGTTCTCTTGTAGTTGTGGAGGCCAGAGTCCAAAATTAGGGAGTTGACAGAGTTGGCTTCTTCTGGAGGCTCTGAGAAAAAAACCCGTTCCATGCTTATCCTAGCTTCTGGTGGTTGCAAGACTCTTTGGCATCCCTTGCCTTGTAGCTCTATCACTCTAATCTCTACCTCCCTTGTCACATGGCTTTCTTCCCTCTGTGTATCTTCACATGATCCTCTCTGTGTAGGCCTGTGTGTCCTCTCTTCTTATTAAGGACACAGTCTGCATTTGGGGCTCACCCTAATCCACTGTGATCTCATCTTAAATTAACTAATTACATCTGCAAAGACCCTCATTCCAAAAAAGACCACATTCTGAGGTTCCAGGTGGATATAAATTTGGGAGGCAAAAACCTTTCAACTCAGTAAATTCTCCATGCTCAGCACAAAGAGTAAGGTTGTTGTGTTTTTTTCTTTTTTTAATGTTCAGTTCGCCAGCATACAGTATATCATTAATTTTTGATGTAGCGTTCAACAATTCATTAGTTGCATATAACACCCAGTCTTCATCACAACACGTGCCCTCTTTGATACCCATCACCCAGTTACCCCATCCCCCAACCCCTCTCCCTTCTGTAACCCTCAGTTCGTCTCCCTCTCTGATTTCTGCCCACTCAGTTTTCCCTCCCTTCCCCTGTGGTCCTCCAAGCTATTCCTTATGTTCCACATATGAGTGAATACCATATAATTGACTTTCTCTGCTTGATTCATTTCACTTAGCATAATCCCCTCCAGTTCCCTCCATGTCAGTGCAAATGGTGGGTATTCATCCTTTCTGATGGCTGCGTAATACGCCATTGTATAGTACAGTTGTTTTTGAAAGAACGCCAGATCAGTCGCGTTCCTTCTAATCTCATATGGAACTGTGGGATAGGAATAAATGTCAGTGGCTGTAGATGTAGGTTTTCCCAACTGAGATTGTACAGATTCATTTTGCTTTGCAGCGATACCTTAACATTGGCTCTATATGCTTGATGTGGTATGTTTCTAATAATTAAATATCTTCATATATCTATATGTGTATTCTGTATTTTAAAGATTTCTCAGAGTGGTGGAAAGAGGGAGGAATCATGGCTTTAATAATCTGGTAGAAAATGTTTGAAAAATTTCACAGATAATTTTTATACTTCAAAACCTATTAAAGAATACCTTTATATTTTGTGTTATGACAGGACACTTTTCCTGATGAAATAAGGAACGAAAACGTTTTTCGTTTCACTTGGTCGAACATATGATATTTAGCAACAGAATAAAAACTTTTTACCATTTTTTTTTTTTTTTGATGAGCCGTTGTGTGTGCACTCTCTGTCTCTCTTCCCTCCCCTCTTTCCCTGTCTTCCTTTTTATAACACAGAGCTTACCTGGGATGGTGCCATCCAGTCAGGGATAACAAGGGTTTCCCAGGTACTCTTTCATCTGTGTGGGGACATAGGACTAGTTCTCACTAATGGAATATAATGAATTGGCTTAAATGTGTATATTTTTTCTTCAAGTGCTCTTTCCCCTTCCTCTGGCTTCATGCAGAAAATCATGGTGACGATTCAAGCCAGGAGTTGAGCACAGCAGACATATAATATTGGAAAAAGCCCAGGTCCCACAATTACCATTTTGAAGTGAACTACCCATCAAAGAGGAGGATACATGATGGGCTTTGCTTAATTAGAAAATAAACTCTTATTGTGATTGGGGCATTATATGTGCATCCTAATTTTGTTGAGCGATACAACGTAAGGATATATTCACACAGAGTGATCACTTCGTTTTATAATTTAAATAGGAGTTTTATTATAGGTAGAAAAAGTAATCCTTGTTGGAATACATTTGATTTTTAGATTTGTACAAAACAATAGGAAAAAATCCTAAAAATCTTCAGGAGTAGATTTTTAAAAAAATACTATACATCACTGTATTTGCAAAAATTTGAGCCATTCTGGAGCAGCCACATCTCACAGTTCCATAATTTCAATTCTAATTTGTTGTTTTATTATGAGAAGTGAATATTCACGTTGAACTGTGATTTTCAGGTTCTCTCACCTTCTATATGACACATGCAATTGATTGCTTTGCTCTTTATTCTTATGAAGAACTGCGTACGTCTTTGTTAGTGCTTCCTGTTATTTCAAAACAGAAAAACAACAATTTGAGTTAACAGCTTCAAGGGCATCAGATACAGTCTTGCACAGTGATAATTCCGGTACTCAGTCTCTGAGATGTCAACGTAAAGTGAATATAATTCAGTGGTATGGTATATAGTACATTCCTGGTCAGGTGAATAACACTATATGCTGCAGTTGGTAAAGCCTCGTTAAACTGATGAACTATTCAAATATAAATATAAATATAAACACATTTAACCATTGTGCACACATACGTCTCCCCCTGTCACTTAAAATAACTGAACAGGTTTGAACATAGATATGCATCCTCCTTGTCCTGAGGGAAGCATTAGAGAGAAGCTTATTCAGCAGCACTTTTACAGTCGTGGAGGTTTGCTCTTGGAAACTAAATAACTTCCTACGTTCCAGAATACCTGAATTTCTCCCTGAGGCTGGCAGAAGAGAAGTGGTAGGACAATAGCAAAAACTATTACTGCTTATATAGAAGCTAGATGCATATGCTCCTGTTAGTGAGGTTTAGGCTATTTCTGTGTAAAGGGCAACATGATGTTACATTTCAAAATGACTTTGTTTTTATTGTTCTTTTTTTAAATTTAATTTTATTATGTTATTTTATTGTTCTTAACAATATATTTATGTGATAGATGAGTAAGAAAAAATTCAGATAGATAAACTAAACCTCAATTTATACATATGTGCTGCTTTTTAAAATATAAATACATAAAATTTTAGAACTTTAAAGGTCTTTAGAGCCATTCACCCTCATTTAATGGAACAAATATAATACTTGAAATTACTTGCTCGGGATCACGCAACTGGTCAGTGAGAAATTCCAAATATCTTGCATCTGCTTTGTCTTCATCTTTTTAATTGTTCATCTAATTAGTTTATTCTAATGAGCACTTTTAGTAAAGATTTTTAATTTTTTTCTCAACCAAGCGTTTAACATCATGATGTTCATGCTTTCTCTAACTTGCTGCCTTTATGAAAACTTATCGGATTAAAGAGGAATACAGCATTTTGACTTGCTGTTTTGACTTGAATTTCTAACTTTTATAACTACTGTTTAAGACATCTGATGAAAATTAGCTTTCTTCAAAATAAAAGCATTTCTTCCAGAGATATTGAGGAGATTCTCCCATTTGAGAATGTCTGAGGCTACTAGCATGGAATTCAATGAAGCCATTTTATATTTTGGTAAAAATTTGGCCTACTCTAGGCCTACTCTATAAATATGTAACAACAACAACAACAAAAAACAATTTGGCAAAACTAATACAATCTACTTTTCTTTCTCATTTTAAAATCTGTATATAAGTCAAAATGCTTATTTATTTTCTTTTACTTCCTCAGGTAAATATCTGAGTTAAAGAAAGAATGGTAGCTTTAGCATTGAATTTTTTGGTCTTTGTCAGGTTGTCACAATATTAGTATCACTTAAATGTAATGCTTTTGTTTATAAGTTTGAATTAAACATGAATTCATTACCAGCATATGCCTGGTGGCCAGTTTCTAAATTATATTGCTGTTGGGTTGAATTATTGTAAATAAGACTGTGCCAAATGTAATCAATATATTATTCTCAGGTAATCAAAATATTTAAAAAGCAGAATCTTTAGCTGACTAACAGCAAACGATTTTTATTCCATGGTAGTAGATGATTTTTAAAAAAAATACCAATTTGAAAATGAACTGTTTTCAGATTAACACAGAAGTGTGGATTGAATAAAAGTTTTCTTGCTCTTATTTGCAAAAGCCATTAGGCTGAATATCTGAAATTATATGTAACCAAGAGTGCTATAAATTATTTTCTTTGTGATGAAGGTCGGATCCATCATTGGCTGTGTTACCTGTCAAAAATCAATCAATCAATCTAACCAAGCATTGATTATTATATTTAATCATGTTTTTGTTATTTCACTAGATAACTTTTCATGAGTGGGAGGAAAGATTCAGACCTTAAAAAAAGTTTAAAAATAACTGTCATTCTTCTAGTCTGAGGAAGGGTTGGGAATTGCTATCAATTATAAAGGTAAAAAAATTCTAATTCTGAATTTCCCTTTACTTGAGTTTATCATTTTATCAAAGATCTACAGCTTTGCAATTATTAGGTTTCTAGTTCTTATGTGAGGAATATGATAAATAAATATGTCATATATCACACAGATCACACATATAATTGCATACATATCATCTATCTATCCATGTATTATTTTTCTATTTATCTATCTCTACGTATCTTTGTCTTCTTTGCTATATATTGGGGATGTCAGAAAAAAACATTTTTTCTTTCCTGCTCAATCACATTATCTTTTAGAAGGACTTGAAAGAATTTCAAACCCAGCCATAAATTCTTCCTTAAAGATATTGTGCTGCCTTTTGGGACTATGGGAAGATATCTTGATCTGGTGAGTTTCTTAGGGTCTGAAAACAAAGGTTTTATGAGGTACCTTTGGCTTCTTGGCACCAAGCTTGTGGTAAACCAAGACATCATTTAGTTCTTATAAGTATTACAGAAAAGTGTCTACCTCAAAACACTTTGGCTGAGAAAGGCATGCCTATAGGTGGGGAAATGTCATAGATTCACTTGCTTATTACTCAATGGTTAGTATTCTTTAAGGTTTTTTACAAGATTTTCAATGCCTTATTATCTGAGCTTGAATCCAGACGGGAGAAATTCTTGAGTTATGCACAGTACAACACTGATTATGGTAATCACATACTTGACAGCAATTGTTGTGCTGCTTTTTCAGAATTTGCAAAATCCTGTAAAGCTGTACCCTCTTTCTTCATTGCCCTTTTGTCACTGGGTGTGTAGAAAATTTTTAACTTATAAGAGGTAGAAAGGAAAATGAGTTAAAATCACAGGAGTGAAGAATTTCTTTTCATGGGTAAACAAATATGCACAAATTCAAATACAATACAAATAGTCATAAATGCTTTTATTCTCCTTTCTGCCTTCTACCAACTAAAAACTGAAAAGTCGTCTCAGAAAAAATGTAAATAGAACACAAAGTATTTATAAACATGTAAATAAGTTTTTTTGTCCTTTCCCACTCTGTTTTTCCCCATGTTCTTTTTCAAATGTAGAAAAGGTCTCTCAATTTATATTTTTCCTCATTTCAAAAAAATTAGTATGAATTAATATCCACACAGTGGGAAGTGATAAGGAAGCAGAGGATATGCAATTGCAATTCTGGAAGGTTTCTCCTGTCCGTGTGGAAATCAGCTTACCCTTGTACAGTAAGAGACAAGGCCATTCTAATGCTGGGCCAGGTAAAATGTCGGTGGGCCCTTCCAGTAACCAGAGTATGTTACTATAGGATATAGCTGTACTGTATTCTGCATAGTAGAGAACACATACTATATAACATATAGTGCATAATGAATAATGCATGGTATAGAGTATAAGCTCAGTTTCTGCTTGAATATTATAAAGGAAATCTCAAAGATTTAGATTTCAGATAAAACTTCAAATTGAAAATCACATTCTCCTCTGGGATGACATTCTCGACATTCTCCTCTGGGATGTAGTTATAATACTTTCCAGTTTGATGGGTATTTGTCTAGGCTTCTGATTCAAAGAACATAAGGTACTGCAAATATTTTCCCCAAGTTGCTGCTTCCAGAGAGGACCCATCCTATGTCTCTCAGTTAGTGCTGATCTGAGAGACAATAATGATAAGTCAGCCAATGGCCCAAGGTGAAACTGAGAAGTCGTCAGTGGTTTTTGGATTGTTGGTTTCCATCTATATTCGTTTTCTAGGACTGCATAATAAAATAGCATGAACTGGGCAGCTTTAAGCAACAGAAAGTTATTGTCTGAGCTCTGGGAGTATGAAATCAAGGTGTCGGCAGGGTAGTTTTTCTGGAAGCTCATAGGGGTGTTCTGTTCCATGGCCCTTCCTAGTTTCTGGTGGTGGCCAGCAAATTCTCTTTGGTTTTGTAGCTACATAACTCCAATCTTTGCCTCTGTTCTTGTATGGCTTTCTTCCCTCTGTGTATCTCTGTCCAAATTTCCTTCTTCTACAAATCACTAGATTAGGGCCCACCCTAGTCCAGTGTGACTTCATCTTATCTTGATTACATCTCCAAAGACCCTCTTTCCAAATTTTTCATTCATAGGTATTGTGGGTCAGATCTTCAGTATATCTTTCTGGGGGACACATTTCCACCTACAATAGTCCACCATTGCACACATCTAGCTGTATTTTCTGAGACACTCTTGTGACATTTATGTGACTGGTCCAGTGTAGCATTCAAGATTTATTACAAACTGTATTGGGAATAGCACATACATCTTCTGTCTGATACTTTAAAGTTGATTCTGCTTCACAGGAAGATAGTCTAGACCTGTCTTCTCTTTTGGAATAAACACAGAATATTCCATAAAATAAAGTCATTATCTGAGTCCCTGTTGTCTTTTCCTATAATCCAGAATTTTCCAATCTTTTTCACACCTTGGCACATTTATTAAATAGCAGTAGTTATATGGCACACTGAGGTATAAGGACTCAGTGGAGCACCTGTTCCCTGCAGTGTCCCGCAGCTTTGCCTCCAGTCCAGCCCTATATCTCCATATACCTCTGCACAGTACACAGGTGTTTGGAAATATTCAGACATTATTTTTAAATTCTCTTTTCTCAATATGAGGGATCAGGGTTTTGGTTTTCGTTGTTGTTTGTTTTTAATCTGGGAAATTTCTTTATCCTTCTGTAACTTTGCAAAAGAAAATTACATAAAGAGTTTGGAATATAGCAACAGAAATGGCAACAGAAATATGGCTCCAAAGGAGATGGGTCTGTGTATAGGGCATAGGAGCTGGGGACTGGATGCCTGATGGTTGCTAGTCACCAATGGATTAATGGGTACTATGTTTTAGTCCAACCAAACTGTTCCACTAGATAAAAGATGAGAAAAGTGAACCTTAGAGCACTTAAGTGATAAATCAGTATTATAAAACAAACCATAGAGAGAGAGAGAGAGTGTGTATGCACAAGCAGGAGGAGTGGCAGGCAGAGGAAGAAGCAGGCTACCTGCTGAGAAAGGAGCCCTATGCAGAACTCAATCCCAGAATCCTGGGATCATGACCTGAGCGGAAAGGCAGATGCTTAACCAACTAAGCCACCCAAGCATCCCAAGAAACCAGGTCCTCTAACTATGTTTGAGGAAATGAAGATTCTCTAGACTTTCAGAATAAGGTTCTCTTCGGTGGGGCCTAGGAATCTCCATTTTTATCAAGCAGGTTAGGTGATTTGCAAATAGATTGCCTTTCTGAAGCTACCTTTTTGAAGCTAACTTGTTTTTTGAATTGTTTCTTCAGAAATATATTTAAAGAAAATACATTTTTTTCCATTGCTGAGAGAGTTTCTTTTTTATTGTTCATTGCATTGAGTGGCAAATAGCAAAGGCTATTTATAAATTAAGTAATGTTTGATCACCTCTTCTTACTGTTAGAAACAATACTTGTGTAGACCATTTGGGAAAAATTGCAAAATTTCAATAATAAAATATAATTAATCATAATTCTGCCATTCAGTGATTACCACTAGATTAAGAATTTGATGTGTTTCTTTCTACCTTTATTTCTATTTTAATATAGGCACATGTGTGCTTTAAAGTATTCACATGTTGCAACTAAATCTTTCATGAATATTTCCTGGTATTACTAAATAATTATGGGTTTTTGGGATAGAGTTTTTACTCCTTGCATGTTTTCTATCTTATCAGTATGCATTAGTATAAGTAAGATATTTTATTACTGTAAATTTAGGTTGTTTCTAATTTTTTTTTTACCATCTTTAGGTATATATTTGAACAAATCTCTTATTATTTAGTAAGGATGATTTTTTTTTAAAGATTTTATTTATTTTTCAACAGAGAGAGAGAGAGAGAGAGACAGCGAGAGAGGGAACACAAGCAGGGGGAGTGGGAGAGGGAGAAGCAGACTTCCCGCTGAGCGGGGAGCCCGATGCGGGACTCGATCTCAGGACCCTGGGATCATGACCTGAGCCGAAGGCAGATGCTTAACCGACTGAGCCACCCAGGCGCCCTAGTAGGGATAATTTCTAGTGCTGAGAAATATAAGGTCTAAAACATTGTCCAAAAGTACAAAAGTCTTAAAATATAATGCCAAAGTAAAAATACTTAAAGCTTTTTATATATGCCATTATTTTGTCTTTTGGAAAAGCTATATAAATTCGCATTCCCTGCAGTAATGTGTGATTTAGTTTTTTTTTTTTCCATCTTATCAAAGACTGGGATATATACTTCATGGGAGGATAGGGTGTAGTGTAAGGCACAGTTTTGCATTGTGGGGGGATTTTGTTAATAATTTTATATGAATATTATGTGACCACAATTCCAAAATTATGTTCCATGAGAGTATAGACAAAAGAGCTTTGTGGTCGAAAAAGTTTGGAAAGCACTAAATATTAGGTGTTCCTTTTGGAGATTCAAAATGTACATTAACTTAATAAAGGCTAAATCATCTGTAGTAAATAAATACTTTGGAACCAAGCTAAACTCAGTGTTTCCAAGACTCAATGGAACACAAAATTCTTTCCTAATGTAACATAGCATAATTCAGATATTTCACAGAATAAAGATTGGAATATGAAATCCTTGCCAGGTCTACCTTAGAAATAACCATATGGTATGGTCGAGGAGTTTAGAATTATTTATTTTATTAGTGTACATTGATAAGAAGATTAATCTCTGTATGATGTCCTAAAACACAAGTTGGCCTATATTGTGAATGAATTTATTAAGTGTTTGGCTATTAAATGACATTTGACTCTATATGTATTGAAAATAAGTGTATTTAATCATCATGAAAACTATGTAGAGGCACTTTTTCTTATGAATTGGCTATTTTTTGCTTTTCTAGGTATAAAACACTGGTATTTTAATTTTTTTTTAAATCCCCCAAACTAACTCAACATCTTAAAATAGAAAGTATTTTACTTGAAATATCAGAATATCAAATGTTGGTGAGGATGGGAGCAGTTGGAACTTTTACACACTCGTGTTAAGAGTGTATATTTGTAGGGGGAACTGGGTGGTTCACTTAAGAGTCCCACTCTTGGTGTTGGCTCAGGTCATGATCTCAGGACTGTGAGATCAAGCCCCATGTCTAGTTGGCTGAGCACTCAGCATGAGTCTTTCTGCCTGAGATTCTCTCCCTCTCCCTCCTCCTCTGTCCCTCTCCCCACTCACATGCTCTCTCTCTTTCAAATAAATAAATAAAATCTTAAAAAATAAGAATGTATATTTGTATAATCACTGTGGAAAACATTAAGGCGTTATCAGGAAAAGGTGAAGATATGTACAATGTATAACCAACAATTCAACTCCCAGCCATATACCTTTGAAAAACACTTGTATATATACCCTGAGAAATTATCACATATGGGTACCAGGAAACAGAAACATATACAAGAGTATCTCTAACAAGACTGTTTGTAATTTAAGAAAACAAGCAAACAAAAACCCTGAATTGATGCCATGAACAGAAGATGTGATATATAAATTGTATCATGTTCGTACGATGGAATACCACAGAGCAGTGAAAATGAATGATAACGATGCATCTAACAATACAGTGGAGAACATTTTAAGTATGTATTTCTTAAAAAATATAGACTTTACAAGTTCCAATCATTTAAAGGTCAAAGCAGGCAAAACAGAGCAATTTTCCATGAGAGGTACAAATATATGTGGTAAAATTATAAATAGAATAGCAATGTCCTTCTGGGACATGGAGGGAAAAGAGATTGGGAATTTTGGAGGGTCACATATGAAACTTCCAATGTTTTTCTAATGATCTTCTTCTTAAGATAGTGGTGAGTTAATGGGTGTTTATTTTTATTCTTTACACATCTTTGTAATTTATACATATTATAAATATATGTGCTGCTGAAGCGAGCACTATACATATTATAAATATTATTTTGTTGTTTTTTTGAAGATTTTATTTATTTATTTGACAGAGAGAGAGAGACAGCGAGAGCAGGAAGACAAGCAGGGGGAGTGGCAGAAGGAGAAGCAGGCTTCCCGCTGAGCGGGGAGCCCGATGTGGGGCTCGATCCCAGGACCCTGGGATTATGACCTGAGCCGAAGACAGACGCTTAACCGACTGAGCCACCCAGGCGCCCAATATTATTTTATTGTTAACGTCCAGTACATTTTTGTAAAAAATAACAAAAGTTTATTAGATGAATCTTTAAAATTTTTTTTTACAAGTTAGTTTCATGACCTTGAACAAATCTAACTCCATATGATCTGACAAGAATTTTTCAGAACAGACTCAAGACATAATATATAATTAATGACTTCAAACATTGCATGATTTGAGGAAGAGTACACATAAATCATTCTCCCATTCCTATTTCCTATTTTAAGAGAAAAACAATGTTGATATTCATATGTACCTATATATTTATAGATATATATAGATAGACATCTGTTATATTTTCAACACACATATATCAAATACCTACAATTCCAGATGCTGTTCTAGACATTTGAGATACATCAGTGAATCTTTCCCATTTGAGTTTACATTCTAGTAGGAAGAAAATAGAATACAAACAAATATATAAATATAGTTCTGGTAGGTTAAGGAAAATATGCTCTGGGGGAAGGAAAATAGAGCAGAGTAAAAAGATTGGGTGTGCTGGGAGGAGGTGTTGTGATTTTTTTTTTTTAAAGATTTTATTTATTTATTTGAGAGAGAGAATGAGATAGAGATAGAGAGCACGAGAGGGGAGAGGGTCAGAGGGAGAAGCAGACTCCCCGCTGAGCAGGGAGCCCGATGCGGGACTCGATCCGGGGACTCCAGGATCATGACCTGAGCCGAAGGCAGTCGCTCAACCGACTGAGCCACCCAGGCGCCCGGGTGTTGTGATTTTTAAAAGCAGTCAGAGTAGGCTTTGATTTGGTTCAAAGCACTTTCTCACCCCAAGAATTTTACATGAGAGTTGCAATACTCCAAAAGGCAAGGTATCAGTTATCACAGTAGCTGGGATTAGTTAGCTATTAGTGTAAGCCAAGGAGGCCTTACTAAGAGTGGGACAGAAAAAGAAAGGAATATGAGGGTGAAAGCATAGACAGGGGAAGAAGATCAGCAAAAAGCTTCAGCTACATTGATTTTTTTTTCCCCCAGAAGGTCGTTTACACCAAATCTCGCCACATATGGTTGAGGATGATCCTTTAAAACACAGTGAGCCTAACTGTCACAAATCTGGATTCTACAACAACTGAAAAGACCAATACAAAAAATTATTTTTTAGTGTCCTGTTTACTCCTGATAAAATTACCTATTTATTTTTTAAAAGGCAGGACTTTTCCCTCAGAAACCCTGACCTCAAGCTTTAGAAGAAGCTTCTCTTGCTTCTTCCATAAGATGACCAATACCACCTGAACCTAGAGGTTGTATACAGACTGGAAGAAAAAAACGAGTTCCATGTTAAAAAGGGATGAAAATCAGCCTTTGCCTTACCCTCCCTCTCAACCCCTTTGAACATAAAGCCAAGGAATGTCTTGATAGAAGGAGTGGAGGAGGAACCTCAATATGAAAGAAGGGAGTTTACCAGTCTGGCTAAAGAGAACACTTGATGGGGAGTTTGGGGCATGTTTTCTACTCAGTTTTGTATTTGTATTTAAGGCTGTAAACATTTTGCAGCCTTTTCCTTACTTTTAAAATAAAGGAGCTAGATGATCCTTGAAGATTTTTCCAACTCTAGAGTGCTATAATTTCAGTACAAAGGTCTTAATAAATAATGTATAATTGTCAACTCTGAATCTTTCATCTGTGACCAGATAGGTGATCTATCCCAGTTCAGAATCCTAATTACTCCAGGAATGAAAAGCAAGAGTTCAACTTTCTTTCTTTTTTTTTTTTTTAAAGATTTTATTTATTTATTTGAGAGAGAGAGAATGAGAGACAGAGAGCACATGAGGGGGGGGAAGGGCAGAGGGAGAAGCAGACTCCCCGCCGAGCAGGGAGCCCGATGCGGGACTCGATTCCGGGACTCCAGGACCATGACCTGAGGCGAAGGCAGTTGCCCGACCGACTGCGCCACCCAGGCACCCAAGAGTTAAACTTTCTTGACTGTTTACTGAGGGATGGAGGGTGCATTCTAGATAATTATATTATTTAACTCTGTCCTCTAATGATTATTTGTGAAAAATTAAAATGTCTACTTATTTCTTAATCAATTCAGCAACTTTTTGTGGGCACCCATTATGTGTCAGATACTATTAAGTGCAGAGGATATGTGGGTGCAAATAAGCCCAAGATCTTCATTTTCTTGGTTTGGCATAAAGAAGTCATTTCTTTTCCAAGCAGCCTGAGCCTATGGATTTGAAAGCTTTCAACATGATAAATTCATTTACATGTAACATATAGAGGGAGGCAGATGTGAAGAATGTGAAAGTTGTTCTCTTTGAATTATTGTGCTGTATCACCTACAGAAATGTTTTATGTGTCATCATATTTCAATATTTACTGTAGAAAATCTATGAAAAAGTAAGACCTGTCAACTGCTGGTATTTATGATAAACTTTAAGAAAGGAAAATAAGAGCAGTCATACCAACTTAGAGAAGAACATCACATTTCCCAGCCTATGCAACAATAATGATTTACATCTGTTATTATCTAAAGTCAAATGGCTACTAGAATCTTATGCTGATTGAGTGTCATCACTGAAGACAACATGGAAACAAATGCCCAGATCAAATTGTTAAGTGCTGTCAGAGACACTAAAGGTCTTTGACAGATCACAGTATACGAGCTCCGTGCATATATATTTAACTCCACTTAAAGGACCGTGGTGCCCATCAACAGATCATTTTGAAATATGAAATGTTTAGAGAAGATATGAGCATTTAAAATGTGTTTTATACATTTGAAAAATCCTGTTGAAATTACTGAAAATTTCTTATGCAGCCCAGAAATTGAAGAAATAAATTAGAATTGGTTGGCTTGAAATGTACTAGAATAATTCAGGAGAATTGGGGCTTTTAGAACTGACATAAATCAATGAGCATACTTACTCAGGATTATCTACGGGCAGGAAACAATCAATGAGTTGGGTGGAATGCTTTCTGAAAGCACAGCACCTTTCTTAGTTTACAGTCTAATATTAGTTTCTTTAAAAAAGGAGATTTTTTACACAAAGCATTTTAGCTTCAATTTTTGGTCTAGCTGAGAGGAGAGAAAATAGCTTTTCCCAGGATAACTAGTAAATGCTTATTACATTTCTAGGCCCAAAATGTGTAAAGTGCAGAGAGGTTTCAATAAAACCCTTGTCAAATCTTTCTCTCCTTTTCTTTAGGTCTTTCCTTGTCGGTTGATTTTTAACTGAGAATTGATTTTAACTGACCTAGCTGTAGGGTTGGTCACTGAAGGTGGGTCGCTGGGGCTAAAGGATTCCCACAGAGGTAAAGAGGATTTTTAAAAATGACCCTTGGAGATAAAGTACTGCAAATATCACAATGAGTCCTATTTGACAAATCAGTGCCGACTAGTAGCATTTTCCTCTCTCCTCACATTTTATTTTCAACTGCCTTTTTTTTTTTTTTAGGTTGCTTGGTGTGTGTGTGTGTGTGTGTGTGTGTGTGTGTGTGTGTGTGTATTATGTTACCTTATTAGAATAATTTGGTTTAACATATCATCAGTCATTAGATCATCCATGTAAGGCGCAAAGTTCACTAGTATCTTCAACACCATTTGATATGTCATTTTAAAAAATAGTCAATAGCAGTTATTGTGACTTTTGCTATTCTCAGGTGTTTCAATTACATATTACTACTCAACATTTTACCCTAAAACCCAGAAACTCAAAACAACTATTGATTTTGATTATAATTTCAGGAGTCAGGAATTGGGGAAGGACTCAGCCAGGCAGTCCATGCCTGATCCTCCTGGCATCAATAGGGGTGGCTAGGGCTGAAAAATCCACTTTCTTCACACACACACACACACACACACACACACACACACACACGCACACACACACAGACACACAGACACACACACACCTTCACACACACGGTTGGAGCCTTGCTACTTTGTGGACTTGCTCTCTCTTCACATGTATCTCATTCTGCAGGATCTCTCCAACTGTGACTTGAGGATCTTGAAGCATGGTGATCTCAGGAGAGTCAGGTTTTTTATATGGTGGCTACCTTTCCTCCAGAGTGGGTGTTCCAAGAGACTTGGGAGAAACTCCAAGGCTTATGACCCACCCTTGGAGGATATGCAATGTCATTTCTGTCATATGCCATTGGTCAAGAGGAGCCCCAGACCAGTAAAGATTCCAGGGGAGGTAAAAGTAGGCTCATCATCTCTATGGGGAGTGTGGCTATGAACTCATGACACTCTTAATCTACAACACTGATGTTCAAACTTGCTCTCCCATAAAGGCTTCTAATTAGCTCCCTTGAAATAGGTGCTTCCCAGAATGTAGCTTTTATTATAGTAGAGGTAGTATGTTTTTTAGGATAAAGTTGGAATTAAATCCTGTGTAAAAAAGAAAACCACAGGCCCCAGATGGTGTCACTTAGGCCAAGTCCTTAAAACAGGGCTTAATACCTAATCTAATTGCAGAAATGTAGTCTTAGCTAGTCAGTCAGGAATTTTCTGATCAATGCCAATGAAGTAATCTGCCACTGGGGCCCTCTCCAGCCTCCAAAGGAAGATGAGGTAATCTGTATGATAAGACCCCCTGTTTTCCCCCTACGGGAAAGCAAGCAACCTTGCCTGGAACAATCCTTTTGTTTTGCTAATTACTTTCTTGCCCCAGCCTTGTTCCCATGAAAACCTTCCATTTTGTACAACTCCTCAGAACTTCCCTCTACTTGCTAGATGGAATGCTAAAAGATTTATAAATCGTTTAATAAAGCCAGTTAGAGTGTCAAATTTACTCAATTGAATTTTTTTTTTAACATCTACTTCTTCTTGCTCTCTATGTAACTTTCATTATTTAAAATGGCTGAACCTCAGAGTTCTCATATAGAAATGTGGATGAAAACTTTTTTGAGAAAGAGAAGGAAATCAGAAAATGTTCCTGATGTGTGTAATGTAGTGCCTGGCATTAAAAAAAAAATAAGTTTCAGTTTTCTAGTTCTTGCCTTCGGTTTTTTTTCCCTCACATGAGTGGTTTTCCCTGATAGAAATGACAGCTATAGATTGAAAACTCTTACTCCAGTCTGTCCTGAATGCAATCTGTCCTGAATGCAGCTATTGAGAACATCTTTCTAAAGTATTTCTTTAAAATGTGACTCATGTTTCAAAAATGTTTTATGATGCTATATTGAAATCTAATAAAACCTAATCTGTCTGGATAGTCAAGAACCCCTGTAGTCTATCTCCAAGTTGTCTTTTACAGGCTTACATCCACTGCTATCCAGCATGAGCCGAGGACAACACACTGTACACTCAGTCCTCAATCAGTAACCATTTCTCAAGCTCATGCTAAGTTCCTAAAACTACTATAGGTTCCAGAGATATAAACTCATGTTTATATAAGACATATCTTTCCCTATGCTACATTTTTGTATCTTATGTTCTTACCTGAAATTCTGGCTAACTCTTGAGCCTAATGTGGTTACCACCCATACATTATATTCATGAATAAGTCTAAAAGCTGAGTACATTCCCCCTAGCTCCTCCTGCTTTCCAATTATCTTGACCATCAACATTTCTGTGAATTTTTTTCTTATGCTTCCACCTCCCATTTTACCATCTTTCCTTGTTTAACTTTTACTACTGGCAGGCATGTTTCTATCTCTATTTCCTAATAAGACAATTGAAAACTAACTTTGATCCTCTATTCTCCCAGTCAAAACTAGCCTTCTGTTTACTTCATATTCAGGTACTGCTCCAAGGATAATTCTTTTAACGTGGTTTATTTCATCTTCACAGGAAGAATTCAGCTACTCTACTCCCTTCCTTTATCTTACAGGTATCTTTAAAAAGCTTATATAGATATATATATATATGTCTTTTTTCCCTAGATGACTAAAACAAAAGTAGTATTTCCTTTCTCTGGAAACCACCATAACTTTGGATCATTGCCTTATATTTTAGTTATTGTATGCATGTCTCCTGTCACTTATATTCAAATCTAGCTTTTTCTTATATTTGAATTCCTTATAGTAAAAGGGATATTGATATGTCTAATTAATATGTAGAAAAAATATGAATAAACCATTTTCACCAGTATAAAATAAATAAGGTAAGTTAATCTTTTAACAAATTATTTTATATCATTTTTAATTTCTAATATTTTCATTTAGATATGTCTTGTGTACAATCAAGAATAATTCTAATCAATTAATATGATATAGCAATAGCTAGTACTAAATTCAAAACAGTAATTAGGAGAAACATTTACTTTTTCTTTTCATTTATTTTTGGCTGTAAAATAATTATAGGTTTTTTTGATATATGAAAACATATTTTATAAAATATATTAAATTTTGTTTCATTAATTTCAGGTCTTAATCAATAATCTCCTTTTCAGTAAACAAGTTTTATGTACAGGGTGCCTGGGTGGCTCAGTCAGTTATGTGTCTGAGTTCGGCTCAGGTCATGATCTCAGGGTCCTGGGATTGAGCCCCACGTCAGGCTCTCTGCTTAGTAGGAAGCCTGCTTCTCCCTCTCCCTCTGCCCCTCTCTCTGCTTGTGTGCTGTCTCTCTCAAATAAATAAATAAATAAAATCTTTAAAAAAAAAGTTTTATGCATTTGGTGTGTTAGTTTTTATCAACTTACTAAATCATTTACCTCTGTCCTCAACATTTCCTATTATCCTGATACTATATTGCACCTAAAAATGCTTCATGTTTAAGGTTATCTCTGTAGAAGAGAAAATATCTAAGGCTATCTCACACTCAGGAAGTTTTCTAACTTGACAAAATAAAGGATTAAATATCCTGTTCTAAGTGGTATGTGGGGTGTGTGTGTGTGTGTGTGTGTGTGTGTGTGTGTGTGTGTGTTTGGACAATTTTTAAGAAAACCCTAAGTACTTGGATATAAGGTTGGTTGAGTAGATACTTCACTCTATTTATGAGGGATGGAATGTTTCTCTCAAGCATACTTCCATTTAAAAATTGTCATGGACAAGGGAGAAGATAATTCTTAACAATATGGTCAATATGTTTCAAGGATAGCTAGAGTTAGGAATAATTTTTCAGTGTGAAGGGCTTTGTGCCTCTCCAATCATACCACATAGGAGACTTTGTATACTGCTTCACAGATTCTACCTTTACAGGTTTGTAATAACCTGAAAAGTTGAGTGACTTGGAGGAAGTAAGGAATATTATGGTAGAATCACTGCAACAGGATAAATCCCTCTCATCTACTCATTTCAAAACAGACTATAATGCCTAAGAAACATGTAATATGAGTTATTTAGTTGTTCCTTTACACAATAATTTATTGATTTGCTCATTAAATATTCTTTGAAGCCTATTTTGTATTTTGTATAAGGTGCTATATTAACTCTTATGAGTATACGAAAATGTATCCAACTTTTTAAAAAGCTTATAGGCTTATGATAAAAAATTCTATGCCATATAGTCTATATTTGTTTTGAATTATAAGATTTTAATTTGCTTATTTCTATAACCATTCATTAACATATATTAATGATAATCCCTGCTTATGCTTGATATTCTAGCATAAACACTTATAGTACATTCCTTTATTTTCTGAAGTGTGTCAGTTTGGAGGCTAAATTATACAATTGGTTCTCAGAGTGTAGCTTGGGATCCCTGGGAGTTTACCTAAGATGCTTTCATGGGGTCAGCAGGATTAAAATTATTTTCATAATATACTATAAAATTCTTTTACTTTTTCACTTTCATTTTCTTACAAGTGGAGTTTTGCAGAGACTATACAATGTGTGATATTGCAGCAGATTAATGGCAGAAGCAGAGATGAGAATATAGCTCTTTTTTAAGCCAAATATTAAAGAGATTATATGAATGTAAAACAATGCCAGTTCTCTTACTAGTTGTTTTGTTTGGGAAAATATATTTTTTTATTAAAGTATATTATTTGTGGTAACATGTCCTAGGTTTATTTTACTTGTATTAGTTTTGAATGGATTTACAAATAAACATATATTTTCATTTTCAGTTTTAATATCTATCATGGCAAATATTCATAAATATAACCCATATAAACATAAGCCCATTGGGGCTCTCAATAGCATTTAAGAGTATAAAAGGGTCCAGAGGCTGGAAAGTTTGAGAATTACGTTACTATAATTTTTTTTCCTGTACAATCTCAATTACCAGTTTGGGTTTACTTCAGTTTCTTTTAGAATCATGTAATTTTATTTTTCCAGATGCGAAGAGACTTTCCCTCATTAATTCATGTGTTCAAGAAATACCATGTGGCTATTAACTGTGCTGAAAACTGAAGATACTAAAGTAAATTAAATACATTTTGTTATATAGGAAATAATTTTTAATCAGGTGTTTAAAAATGTAAAATTCATCTGTGACAAGCTACAAAGGGAAACTACATGGGTTATATCTTCCTATAATATTCTGATTTGACCTTAGGGGGAAGGACAGGAAACTTTCCCCTGGGAAGTTATATTTGAGCTGAAATATGAAGGATTCATAAGCATTTATAAGATGTTGAGTGCAAAGGGGATCACAGAGGGAGAAAGTAGAAAGAAGTCCTATGGAAGGAGGAAGCATGAATAAGCAGAGTGGACAAGAAAGACCCACCAAAGATGAATCTGGCACAAACATAGTATAGTAGGGTGGATGGAACCAGGATAACAGCTTCAGGTAAAGAGGATAGTAGGGAACAATCTGTAAAAGATTATATATAAATGTTGAAGAGTTTTTCCTTAAAAGAGCAGTATGAAGCCACCAAAAAGTTTAAATCAGGAGAGGGGTCACCAAGGAGTCTTTTGGTTCCATGATTTGGTCTGTGGGTATGAGTGTAGTTGGGAGATGATGAAGATTGAACCTCGCTGGTTGTTTTCTAGAAATGGAGAAATAGGGGTAAAACTGATGTCGCTTGTCAATAGACAAGGTATGGGGAAGGATGATAGGACTATGAACAGACTTTCTTTCATTAATTCAAGCATTTAAGAAACATTTAAGAATTTAAGAAATTGATTGCACTTCGAGATTTCTGGACCATGCAACTAGCTGTATGGTGAGACATTTCACTTGAGAAGGGGAAGCACTGATAGGTAATGGCCTAGAACTTCCTTGGGCTGACAAACATGGGCCTACAACCCTATAGTGAAGAATAAATATGATGAATGGTAAACTTCAGGCTAAATGAGACTAATAGGCCAATAACATCACTCTCACTGAAAAGTGTTGTTTTATTCTCCTGAAATAGAAACATAAATCAAGCTCAATGGTTTTGACATCCATTGTTTTTAATAGTCCTGGCTTCACTTTTTTCCCCATTCTCTGTGGCCAAGGACACCAAGAATCAGAAATTGTAAATTTTCTCCCTCAAATCAGTTCTTACTGCCTTTATTTGCCTAGTCAACAAGAATGAGCATTTAGAATGTATTAAAGTTACTTGAGGATTTTTTTTTTCACTTTTGTATTTATGTAGACTTAACAGCATCAGTAAGTCCCCATCAGGTGTCCTTGAAGAGTTGTATGACAAGGAGGAAGGCCAGGCCTGGGCCAGGTCAACTGATTCATATCTCTGGGAAAAGATTCATTCACCCAGATCTCGGAAGACATTTGAATCCACCCTCAGACACCTCCCCTGTACGTGAAAGTTGGAGAAAACTCTGAAAGAACCTGTGGAGAAATTTTAGAATCTGGGTTTTGTGGATTATGGAATCCTCAATGAGCTAGCTATTCACATGGAAACTCAGAGACCAAGTTGCCTTTGAAAGCTTTCAGAATTCTATTTTTGTTATGACTTAATGACTCCATGACTGATTGGACTTCTTGATTGAGAAGTTGATTATGGTTGACTTTCTTAGTATTCTTGGATTGCAACTTGCCTTCTTGTTTTTAAGAGAATTTTTTACTTGATAGCCCCACCTGTATAACATCATAATTGTAGATTCCTTTTTTTACTTTGTCACATGTGTAACAACCTGGTATTGTACTTTTCTGTTTGGGGAGAAAACTCATCCTGTTATCAGTTAGAGTGATTGTTCTAGGTTCATCTGTGACCAGTAATACTTGAGACAATTAATTTGTTTGTGTTAAAAAATTTTAATTGATTGCATGATGATAGTTTTCAGAGTATCTAAATCTTAGACCCTGGGACATATATTGTTAACATTTACCTTATCCCCAGTCTTTTCAACTGAGTAATATTTGAGTCAAATTACTATATCTATTTGCCCCATTTTGAGCTTTACTATAAATCAACAAAAACACATTAAATTAAACTACATAGGATTGGAATGTAAAGCAATTCATATACTTATTGATTTGAAAATATGAAATGATGGGCCTTTTAAATTGAAATACATTACAAGTGATGTAAGCTTACTTCAAATTAGATTTCTTAAAATTGACTTACCTGTTTACTTGTTAGAATTGATTTATGTCTTAGTTCTTGATGAGGCCAGTACTGGAGAAATATAACATTACTTGTCTTACAAATATTTCATAATTAGAAGTCTTTAGTCATTCTGTCAGGAGTTTTGCTCTATCCCCTCTTAGTCTGAGTAGTGTTTATTATTCCTTAGGTGATTTTTTCCACCTGCATGGTATCAATTTTAATAACACAAAAGCAAAAGAGGCAAGTTGCCTTAGTGATATTATTAAGGAAGTTTTTGAATCCACATTTTCTTCATTTAATTGGAGGTATATTCTACCTTATAGCCCCACAGATGTTATATCGAAATAGCCAATAACAACACATTTAATTTAATAATACTTTATAAATATCAGTTTGAAGCTAAGTCAAGCTTTAGGAATGTCTTCAGTCTTCTAGCTCTTCATACAGATGTGTTGGCTTATAAGAAACAATTATCATATTGAAGATTGTGTCTGCAAATTCTTTTTCTAACTGTAAGTTGATGGAAGTAAGAATGTTTTCAAAAGAAACACACACATACACACAAACCAAAAAACGATTATTAGTTGGCTTTTCCTTTGCAGTACATGAAGCAAAGCATTATTTTAAAGGGAAGATGGAAGTGACTGAAAAGACTGTTTAGACTTTAACTCCTCTGCATGAAGGCCATCCACCCCAAGCCTATCAATCACATATGACTACCAGCCAGTCTTCCCAGGCTGTAATTTCTCTAGCAAAAGATAAGGCAATGCAGCCATCCCAGCTTTGATGAAACTTTTATGAAGGAAAATTTATACTAGTTGTACATGATGCTCAGTTGGGAGCTGATTAAATGATTTATATTTTGCCTGATCAGAAAGCCAGGCAGATTAAAAATTGTGGCAGTCCCCTTTCAGAGTGCACATTGTTGTCTTCAGGTCATTGCTGAGAGAAATTGTGAATGTGGTTCAAGGACAGCTCAGCACTTTGTAGTTTCTGAAGGCAAGTCATTACTTAAATGGTTGGATGTATATTTCTAAGAGCAATACTTTGAAAGCTGACTTTCCCCTGTAATTACAGCTCTGCCAAATAAGACGTTAATTTAGAATTGTTTGGAGTTTTAAGAGACAGGGCATGCATTGAATTTACTTAAATATCTTCCAGAAGTCTTAGCTTTCAATTTGAAGACACACATAGCTTCAAATTAGGATTTTGAAGATGCCAATAATTTGCTTGGAAACTAGAGAAGAACTGAAACACAAGAGGAGGGAAAATCTGGCCAAATGAAGGCAGGTGTAGGAGAGTCTAGTTAGGCAGGAAGAATCTGCTACATATTATGGGCCAGAAAGACAATGATTGAATCTAGAAAGGCAGAACGGCCTGAACAATTTTTTTCAGCCTCTGCCTATTTCTTATTCTGATACATTTCTTTATTCATCAACAGTGTTTAAATAAGTCATTTAAGTGAATATCAGTAACAGCATTTATTGGGAATTCACCTTATACAAAATTCAATAGGTTTGGAGATTTAAGGAACTTAAGTTATAATAGGCCTCAGATTTGCTGTCAGGAGGGTTCTTTTACTAGAGATAAATTTGGGGGACTCTCATTAAGGGAACAGAACAAAAAGTAGTTCACACATAGTTCATCCCTCTTCACTGATGGTGTTGCCATTGTTCTTTGCATGTATTTGTAACTCTACCCTCAGCTCTTTGTATGATGATAATGAGGATGGTGATGAGAATGATCATGATGTCATCTCCACCTCACTAGATGATTGGTTTCATTCATTTTTATTCCCAGTGTCTACAACACTAACTGGAACAAAGTAGATTCTCCATAAACATTTGCCATGTGATTGAAAATATGAATAAATAAAACAAGTAAGTCATTAAAGGTCTTAGTCATTAGAGGTCATAGATTTTCTAGGGGATTGGAATCCAAGCAGAAATAAAAAGATATTTTAATTGAAGCAAAGTAGGCGTCTTACTCATTGGGCCTACTATAACAGTATACCATAGATTGGGTGGCTTATAAACAGCAGAAATTTATTTCTCACAGTTTGGGAACCTGGGAAGTCCAAGATCAAGGTACCAGAAGATACAGTGTCTGGCAAGAGCCTACTTCTTGGTTCACGGACAGTGGTTTTCTCACAGTAAAGTCACATGACAGAAGGGGCAAGGGAACACTCTAATGTCTCTTATAAAAGCATTAATCACATTCAGAGGGTACCACCTTCATAATCTAATAACATCCCAAAGGCCCCAATTCCAAATACCTTTACTTTGGGGATTGGTTTCAACATAGGAATTTTAAGTGACACAAACATTCAATCTATAGCAGCTGGTGAAAGACTCCACAGTATAACCACCCACCAGGATTCCATACAGTTGTACTTTTCAAATTGGGGTATTTGATCATTTAAGGCTACATAGTAGTGTAGATGGATTTATTTGACATGTCAGGAGTATTCGATGACACTTCCCAAACTGTTAATTTTTCTCAATAGTCAGTGGTTAAAATACACTCAAATTTGAACACACCTATTAAATAGAGCAAAATGAAAAAAAATGAACTTGTAAGTTGAAATGAGAATTTAATTAAGTTTCTCACTTGCAATCATCTCCTTGGGCTATACTACTACACCTCTTGTGGACATAAGCTCATTCTTCTCTAACGTTAGGTATATTTCATCCATCAAATATCTCTGTAGCAACTACAGTGAAAATGTTGGTAAGAACTACTGTACTATGATTCTGATACAGACTGAAGGTCTTGGTAGCCTTTTGTATTCTCTGTAGATTGTGGTGTGGGGTTAGTTAATGCTGCCAAGTGACTGGTTTGGGGATCATGAAAAGTGGGTTTGGAAATTGAAGGCAGGCTCTAATAATCCCCTGTTCTTTCTCTCTTGCATTTCAGGAAGTTTGGGGGTTTATTTAATATATGATTTTGTTTATTTGCTAGTTTTCCTCAATTAACTTGGACTACTTGAGGTATTTTTAGGTTTTGTTTGTCAACCAATAAACACCTCATCTCTCTCTACTCTGTTCTCTGCTCCAGTAAGTGTTAAATTAATAATGGTGGTCTTGAAATCATACTAGGTAATATCTGAAGAAATTTACATCTGGTGGCCATTTACATTGTACCTGCTACACCTCAATCACCCCCTGAGAGAAGAGTGTGAAGAAGAAAATTAATTATATTTTTAGGGGTGATTATTCTTCAGAATTACTTGTAGAATTGAGCAGGGACAGATTCAGTGGTTTAGAAGAATGCTGTCTGTTTTGGCATTGGACAACTGAGAAGAAACTCTGGTAGTTTTGCTAACTTATAATATAGACCTTATGTCTTAATGGAGGAGTATATATATATATATATGTATATAGATATATATTCATAGATTCAGGGTTAGCAGAAACCTATTTGTTTCAAAAAAGGGAGAACATAAATGGGCTATCATGCTATAGGTTTCTGGCTCAGTATGGCATGTCAACTTTAAGAGTGCTGTAAGAGCTAAAAGAGAGTAGGAGCATCTGGAAATGGGAAGATAGGAGAGCTGCCTGGATTCCTGACATGAGGTACCAGTTACATTGTATACTGGTGTTTTTTATGGGCACCATCAACATATTTAGACATAAAATTGAAATGGTGTAAATGTTATGCAAGAGTCCTAGAGGATGCCATATTGAACCAACAGATGGATAAGATGTATTTAAGAGGCTCAAAGAAGTGACTCCTAAAATATTACATTTGAGAACTTTTAGAATTTTTACATTTTTCATACCAACACTTTATTTGTAAATTCATATTTCATTTGGAAATAAGTGCCACGAACAATATGGTATTAATAAATGTTATTTTCATTTCTTATTGTCCCATACATAGTATGTAGCAGAGGTATAATGGAGAAAATTGGGAAAAGAACTCAGATGGAATATATATAAAATTATTTTATGATATCCACCTATTGTTTTTAATTGAAAATATGTTTACTAAAAGCAGTATGGTGTCGAGATACACAGTAGGGATAAGTTGGCTCTGAATTCCAATATTTTCTATATTAATGAAAGCTGTTCATGATGAATTTAATTTCTTTCTTCTCTCCTTCCCCAGTCCCTTTGGAAGCCTGTGAGTTAAAGCAATGTAAATGATATGTGCCTTTTGTGATTTGAATGATGAACAAGGTTACAGAGGTACGTTTGGATAGTGTAGTAGAGAATGCTTTAAATGATAATATTCATACATCAATTTTCAAAGAACTGTTAGGGGTAACTCTTAAACACTTCTCCTATAGAGGACATCTGGCTGGCTCAGCTGGTAAACATGATCTTGGGGTTATAAGTTTGAGCCCCACATTGGGTGTAAAGATTACTTAACAATAAAATCTTTAAAATAATAATAATAGTAGTAATAATAATAATAAAGTAAATAAATAATAAGCAATTAAATGATTTTCATACAACTTTAAAAACTTGTTTATTTTAATTAGTTAACATACAGTGTAATATTGGTTTTAGGAGTAGAATTCAGTGATTTATCACTTACATATAACACCCAGCACTCATCGCAACAAATGCCTTCTTTAATAGGCATCACCCAACTAGCTCCTCCCCCACCCACCTCCCTCCTTCAACCCTCAGTTTGTTCTCTATCATTAAGAGTCTCTTACAGTTTTTTCTCCCTCTCCTTCCCCCCACCCCCACCTACCTTCCAATATGTTCATCTCTTTTCTTTCTTAAATTCCACATGTAAGTGAGATCATATGGTATTTGTCTTTCTCTGACTGACTTATTTCACTTAGCATAATACACTCTAAGTCTATTTGCATCACTGCAAATGGCAAGATTTTGTTTTTTTCTGATGCTTGAGTAATATTACATTACATATATATACCACACCTTCTTTTTTTTTTTTTTACTCATCTTTAGTTTTTATTATGTTATTGTACACGATTTTGGTTAGTATATTTAAAGTCTGAAAAATACCATTTTTAATTAAAATTGAAAGATGTCAAACCTTCTTAGTAAAGATAAGAAATAGCTATTTTATAATCTAGATCCATGTTCATCTTCGACTTTCTTTTAAAATGGTAGCCGAGGCAATCATTCATACACACCACTTTTTCTTTAGTGACTGTGAACTTTCAAAAAAATGAAAGCAGTGAGGTGGGTGTCTGTCGCAGGGGTGGGTTTTTGAACACTAAGTTCACTTAGGCAGTGCTTAGGGAAACAAAGTCAGACCTTCCCAGAGAGCTTATGGCAGTAAGGGTGTTCTTCATGATCCTGTTGGTAGGGTCAAGATGTGAACTTAGAACTTAGAACAACTCCTAGCCTGACTTTTCTGGCCTTGGAAAAAGAAGGTTGATTCTAAATGCTAACTTGATGGTTTCACTCTGTGACATTTCAAATTCAGGTCATCTTTTTTTTTTTAATTTTTTTAAAATTTTTGTTATTGTTATGTTAATCACCATATATTACATCATTAGTTTTTGATGTAGTGTTCCATGATTCATTGTTTGTTCATAACACCCAGTGCTCCATGCAGAATGTGCCCTCTTTAATACCCATCACCAGGCTAACCCATCCCCCTACCCTCCTCCCCTCTAGAACCCTCAGTTTGTTTTTCAGAGTCCATCGTCTCTCATGGTTTGTCTCCCCCTCTGACTTACTACCCTTCATTCTTCCTCTCCTGCTATCTTCTTTTTCTTTTTTCTTAAAATATGTTGCGTTATTTGTTTCAGAAGTACAGATCTGTGATTCAACAGTCTTGCACAATTCACAGCGCTCACCGTAGCACATACCCTCCTCAATGTCTATCGCCCAGCCACCCCATCCCTCCCACCCCCACCACTCCAGTAACACTCAGTTTGTTTCCCGAGATTAAGAATTCCTCATATCAGTGAGGTCATATGATACATGTCTTTCTCTGATTGACTTATTTCACTAAGCATAAGACCCTCCAGTTCCATCCACGTCGTTGCAAATGGCAAGATCTCATTCCTTTTGATGGCTGCATAATATTCCATTGTGTATATATACCACATCTTCTTTATCCATTCATCTGTCGATGGACATCTTGGCTCTTTCCACAGTTTGGCTATTGTGGACATTGCTGCTATAAACATTGGGGTGCACGTACCCCTTCGGGTTCCTACATTTGTATCTTTGTATACCACACCTTCTTTATCCATTCACCAGTTGATGGACATTTGGGCTCTCCATAGTTTAGCAATTGTTGATAATGCTGCTATACCCATCAGGGTGCATGTACCCTTTTGAATCTGTATTTTTGTATCCTTTGGGTAAATACCTAGTAGTGCAATTGCTGGATCATAGGGTGGTTCTCTTTTCAACATTTTGAGGAACCTCCATACTGTTCTCCAGAGTGGCTCCACTAGTTTGCATTCCTACCAACAGTGCAAGAGGGTTCCCCTTTCTCTGCATCTTCACCAACACCTGTTGTTTCTCATGTTGTTAATTTTAGCCATTCTGACAGATATGATGTGGTATCTCCTCATGGTTTTGATTTCTTTTTCCCTGATGATGAGTGATGTTGAGCATCTTCTCATGTGTCTGTTGGCCATTTGGATGTCTTCTTTGGAAAAATGTCTATTCATGTCTTCTGCCCATTTCTTAACTGGATTATTTGTCTTTTCTGAAGGGTGTTGAATTTGATAAATTCTTTATAGATTTTGGATACTATCCCTTTATCAGATATAATGTTGGCAAATATCTTCTCCCATTCCACAGGCTGCCATTTAGTTTTATTGATTGTTTCCTTTGCTGTGCAGAAGATTTTATATTGATGAAGTCCCAATAGTTCATTTTTGCTTTTGTTTCCCTTACCTCCAGTGATGTATCTAGTTAGAAGTTGCTAAGGCTGAGATCAGAGAGGTAGCTGCCTGTGTTCTCTTCTAGGATTTTGATGGTTTCCGGTCTCACATTTAGGTCTTTCATCCATTTTGAATTTATTTTTCTGCATGTTGCTATCCAGTTTTTCCAATACCATTTGTTGAGGAGATTGTCCTTTTTCCATTAGATATTCTTTCCTGCTTTGTGGAAGATTAGTTGACCATATAGTTGTGGGTCCATTTCTGGATTCTCTATTCTGTTCCATTGATCTATGTGTCTGCTTTTGTGCCAGTACCATACTGTCTTGATTACTACAGGTTTGTAATATAGTTTGAAATCTGGAATCCTAAAGCCTCCAGTTTTGTTTTTCTTTTTCAGAATTGCTTTGGTTTTTGAGGGTTTTATCTGGTCCCATGCAAAATTTAGGATTGTTTTTCTAGTTCTGTGAAAAACGGGTGGTATTTTGATAGGGATTCCATTAAATGTGTAGATTGCTTTGGGTAGTGCAGACATTTTAACAATATTTTTTCTTCCAATCCATGAGCATGGAATGTTTTTCCATTTCTTTGTGTACTGTTCAATTCCTTCCTAAGTGTTCTATAGCTTTCAGAATACAGATCTTTTATTTCTTTAGTTAGATTTGTTCCTAGGTATCTTACTGTTTTTGGTGCAATTGCAAATGAGATCAATTCTTTGATTTCTTTTTCTGCTGTGTCATTAGTGGTGTATAGAAATGCAACAGATATGAGGAATTCTTAATCTCAGGAAACAAACTGAGGGTTGCTGGAGTAGGGGTGGGGTGGAAGGGATGGGGTGGCTGGTGATAGACATTGGGGAGGGTATGTGCTATGGTGAGTGCTGTGAATTGTGCAAGACTGTTGAATCACAGATCTGTACCTCTGAAACAAATAATGCAATATATGTTAAGAAAAAAAAAGAAGAAGAAGAAGATAGCAGGAGGGGAAGAATGAAGGGGGGGTAAATTGGAGGGGGAGACGAACCATGAGAGATGATGGACTCTGAAAAACAAACTGAGGGTTCTAGAGGGGAGGGGGTGGGGGGATGGGTTAGCCTGGTGATGGGTATTAAAGAGGGCATGTTCTGCGTGGAGCACTGGGTGTTATGCACAAACAATGAATCATGGAACACTACATCAAAAACTAATGATGTAATGTATGGTGATTAACATAACAATAAAAAATTAAAAAAAAAAAGAAATGCAACAGATTTCTGCATATTGATTTTATATCCTGCAACTTTGCTAAATTTATATATTAGTTCTAGCATTTTTTTTTTTTTTTTTTTGTGGAGTCTATCAGGTTTTCTCCATAGAGTATCATGTTGTCTGCAAATAGTGAAAGTTTGACTTCTCCCTTGCCAATTTGGATGCCTTTTATTTCTTTTTGTTGTCTGATTGCTGAGGCTAAGACTTGCAGTACTATGTCAAGTAGTAAAGTTAAGAGTGGACATCCCTGCCTTGTTACTGACCATAGAAGCAAAACTCTCAGTTCTTCTCCATTGAGGATGATATTATCTGTGGGTCTTTGATATAAGGGCTTTATGATGTTGAGGTATGTTCCATCTATCCTCACTTTATTGAGGATTTTTATCAAGAATGGATGCTATATTATGTCAAATGCTTTTTCTGTATCTATTGACAATATCGTATGGTTCTTACCCTTTTTTTTTTTACTGGTGAGGTGTATAACCGTGATTGATTTGTGAATATGGAACCAGACCTGCAGCCCAGGAATAAATCGCACTTGAACATGATAAATAATCTTTTAATGTACTGTTGGATTTGATTTGCTAGTATTTTATTGAGAATTTTTACATCCATATTCATCTGGGATATTGACCTGTAATTCTCCTTTTCAAAGGGGTCTTTGGTTTTAGAATCAAGGTAATGCTGTCCTTGTAGAATGAGTTTGGAGTTTTCCTTCCATTTCTATTTTTGGAATCGTTTGAGAAGAATAGGATTTAACTCTTCTTTAAATGCCCAGTAGAATTCCCCTGGGAAGCCATCTGGCCCTGGACTTGTATTTGTTGGGTGATTTTTGATTACTGGTTCCATTTCTTTGCTGGTTATGGGTCTGTTCAAATTTTCTATTTCTTCCTCTTTCAAATTTGGTAGTTTGTATGTCTCTAGGAATTTATCCATTTCTTCCAGATTGCCCAGTTTGTTGACATATCATTTTTCATAATAGTCTCTTATAATTGTTTGTATTTCTGTGGTGTTGGTTGTGATCTCTCCTCTTTCACTCATGATTTCATTTATTTGGGCCCTTTCTATTTTCTTTTTGATAAGTCTAACTAGGGGTTTATCAATTTTATTAATTCTTTCAAAGCACCAGCTCTGTTCTGGTTTTTTTGTTTTTTGTTTGCTTGTTTCTATATCATTTATTTCTGCTTTAATCTTTATTATTTCTCTTCTTCTGCTGGCTTTAGGCTTTATTTGCTGTTCCTTTTCTAGCTCCTTCAGGCGTAAGGTTAGGCTATGTATTTGAGATTTTTCTTGCTTTTTGAGGAAGGCCTGTATTGCAATACACTTCCCTCTTAGGACTACCTTTGCTGAAGGCCAAAGGTTTTGAACTGTCGTGCTTTTATTTTCAATTGCTTTCATGTATTTTTAAAATTTCTTCTTTAATTTCCTCATTAACCCATTCATTCTTCAGTAGAATGTTCTTTTTTTTTTTAAGATTTATTTATTTATTTATTTGACAGAGAGAGACACAGCGAGAGAGGGAACACAAGCAGGGGGAGTGGGAGAGGGAGAAGCAGGCTTCCCGCCGAGCAGGGAGCCTGATGCGGGGCTCGATCCCCAGACCCTGGGATCATGACCTGAGCCGAAGGCAGACGCTTAACGACTGAGCCACCCAGGCGCCCCCAGTAGAATGTTCTTTAACCTCCATGTATTTGTGGTCTTTCTAAATTTTTCCTGTGGTTGACTTCAAGTTTCATTGCATTTTGTTCTGAAAATATGCATGGTATGATCTCAGTCTTTTTGTATATGTCGAGGGCTGATTTGTGACTCAGTATGTGATCTATTCTGGAGAATGTTCTGTTTGTACTTGAAAAGGAGGTGTGTTCTGCTGCTTTAAAATGAAATGTTCTGAATATATCTGTTAAGTCCATCTGGTCCAGTGTGTCATTCAAAGCCATTGTTTCCTTGTTGATTTTCTGCTTAGGTGATCTGTCTATTGCTGTAAGTGGGCTATTAAAGTCTCCTACTATTATTGTATTATTGTCAATGAGTTTCTTTATGTTTGTTATTAATTGACTTGTATATTTGAGTGCTCCCAAGTTAGGGGCATAATTATTTACAATTGTTAGATCTCCCTGATGGAGAGACCCCTTAATTTCAGTATAATAACCTTCTTCATCTCTTGTTATAGTCTTTGTTTTAAAATAGACTTTGTCTGACATAAGTATGGCTACTCTGGCTTTCTTTTGATGTCCATTAGCAGGATAGCTTGTTCTCTATCCCCTCAGGCAGGTGTCTTTAGGTCTAAAATGAGTCTCTTATGGTCTTGTTTTTTTTTTTTTTAAATCCATTCTGATACCATATGTCTTTTGATTAGAGCAATTAGTTCATTTACATTCATAGTGATTATTGAAAGTTATGACTTTAGTGTCATTGTGTTACTTGTAGAGTTGGTGTTTTTGGTGATGTTCTCTGGTCCTTTCTAGTCTTTGTTACTTTTGGTCTTTTTTCTCCACTCAATGAGTCCCCCTTAATATTTCTTGCAGGGCTGGTTTATTGGTCACAAACTCCTTTAGCTTTTGTTTGTCTGGGAAACTCTTTACCTCCTTCTATTCTGAATGACAGTCTTTCTGGATAAAGCATTCTTGGCCACATATTTTTCCCATTCAGCATGTTGAATATATCCTGCCACTGTCTTCTGGCCTGCAAACTTCCTGTGGACAGATCTGCTGCAAACCTGACCTGTCTTCCTTTTAACCTTCCTAGGTTAAGGACTTGTTTTCCCTTTCTCCTTTCAGAGTTATTTCCTTCTCTGTGGATTTTGTGAATTTGATTATGATATGCTTTGGTGATGGTTGGCTTTTGTTGAATTCAATGAGAGTTCCCTGTGCTTCTTGGATTTTGATGTCTATGTTCTTCCCACGATAGGGAAGTTTTCAGCTTGAATAATTTGCCTGAATAAACTTTCTGCCTCTTTTTATCTCTCTTCATTTTCTGGGACTCCTGTGATATGAATGTTATTCTGTTTTACTAAGTCGCTGAGTTCCTGAAGTCTACCTTCATGATCCGTTACCTTTGTTCCCCTCTTCTTTTCAGCTTCATTATTTCCCATAATTTTATCTTCAATCACTGATTCATGCCTCTGCTTTGTCCATTCTTGCTTTTATGGCATCAATTCCAGTTTGCATCTCGGTTATAGCTTTTTTAATTTCAGCCTGACTAGCTTGATTTAAGTTCTTTTATCTCTGCAGTAAGGGATACTCTAGTGCCTTCTATGCTTTTTTTCAAGCCAAGCTAATATCCTTATAGTTGTTGTTTTAAATTCTGGATCAGACATCTTACTTATATCTGTATTGATTAAAATCTCTGGCCATTATTTCTTCCTGTTCTTTCTTTTTGAGTGAATTCTTCTGTCTTGTCATTTTGGAGGGGAAAAAAAGAAAAAGAAAAGGAAAAGAAAGAAAGATAAAATAAAAATTGTAAAAAATTTAAAAAGATAAAATAAATAAAGTAAGCCAGATCCTAGGTGTGTTTTGGTCTGCTTGTTATGAGAAGCTTGATAGAAAAAAGGTGGAAAGAAAGTAAAAGAAAAAGATTAAAAAATTAAAAAAATACATATAAAATAAAATTTAAAAATAAAAAAATAAAAAAATTTGCTCTTTCTGTATCAAAAAAGCACACAAAACAAAGACAAAAAAATAAAAAAGAAAGAAAGACCCCAAAGGAAGCTGTATCCTGTTTCCTCTAGAACTGAAGGTTTCCATCACTCTATGATCCGTAGACTTGGTGTAGGTGAGGGGTTTGTGCTGGTCTTCCGCTCTGATTCTCAGGTGGAATTGCCCTAGTGAAGATCCAAGTGCATGGTGCAGGTGGGCGGAGCTTGGTCAAGCGGCTCTGTTTTCCACTTGGTGGTGCTGTTTAGCACACTGAGGTCAATCAGGCTGGTAGGCGTGGAGAGAAAATGGCTTTGCCACCATCTCTCCCCTCAGAACAGGAAATGTGTACCACCTGTCTTCAGGAAGCCCTCATAGATGGGCAAATAATGACTCCTCCTGTGTCCCTGGTTTCTATCAGATCCCAGCCTTCATCCTGTCTGTGTCCAAGCTGTTTGCCTGACAAACAACAGTGTTTTATCTCAGGTGCAGCTGTGTTTTAAAATCCCTACAGTTTAGAGATCCTTTGGGGGCGGGTCTTGTTATGCTGTGGTGGGTGCTGGCTTGTCCCAGAAGACAGTCACAGGACCACGCCGGGGTTCTGAGTTTATGGTAAATAGCAACACCCAGGGTGCCAGGGTTGCTGCCCTCAGCGGGAGTCTTTGTTCCTATACTGGTAAGCAGGGCAGCTCAATGGTGTCCATAGGGTCCTTTGCTGGTGGAGAGGCAGTATCACTTCTACCCAATGCACTCCAAGCTGGGGAACTGCTTCTTCCTGTGTGACCCTGGGGATGCTCAAGCTGCCGGCTGCTGGGCCTCCACCCTGCTTCCCCACCAGAGCTTTGCTCAGGCTTGACACCGCCAGTGTCCCAGAACTCTGAAACTTCAGACTCTGTGCTCCAAGGTTTATAAAAAACTGGTGGTTTTGTAACATTCTCTTTTTTCCCTGTCAATGGTTTTGTGAAATAGTTTTCTTGTGCAGTCCCCTGTGCAGGTTTTCTCTCTCTCTCTCTTTTTTTTTTCCCTCTGCACTTTCTTTCTTCCTTCTCTCTCCCTACTCCCTCTGGGATCAGGGCTCCCTCACCAGGGCAGCACCCAGGGTTCTTTTCTCCCACGAATCAACTCCACAGTTCCTACCGTCCATGGGTCCTTTTTTAGTTTGTACATGTACAGCTTTGTTCTCTAAGACTTCTGATGGATTTTTTGGGTGCTCAGAATGATTTGATATTTATCTAGCTGTGTTCGAGGGATGAGTCAAGCTTAGGGCCACCCTACTCCTCCACCATCTTACCTTTCTCCCTACAACTTTAAAAACTTAAGAATTGTATTTTTTTCTGTTGTTTAGAGGTTATTGAACAAATTATTACCACTTATAACAGCTTATAATAAATAAGGGTACACTAGAGATAATTTTTACACACTGAAAATTTTTCATTCAATGTTATAAAAATCAAAGCCTAAGTTAGTTTGTAAAGAATCTGGTTTAAATATAAGATTTGACTGTGAATTTATGAAGTTTGTGATTAACAACTTCCCTGCTTTTTTACATTGGAAATGACCAAACTTTTAGTCAGCTCTGTGGAGGCTATTATTTGGCATCATGTCTGTGTTTGTCTCTTTTGATTCTTTAGTTTAATTTTTAGTTCAATTTGTTATGCATATACACCACTGTAATGAAAACTGACATAATGGGTTTATTCAAAATTAAATGATTCAGGAACTTAATATAACCATGTAGGAAAATAAATTTCCAAATGATGCAGCAGAGAAAAGACAAATTGCTTATGACTCAATTTATTTTGAAAAAAAATTGATGCAGCATCTTGGGAAGAAGTAATTATTCCTTCTCTATTAGTTTTTTTTTTTTTAAACTATAGCTATGGCTTTCTTACTAATCTTATACTTCCCATCTTCCCTCATGTCCTCCTAGCTCTCTTTATCTTTTATTGCTTCTCCTGTGAAAAATATTAAGTTTGTGTAACATGAAATGATAAATCAAATACGAACCAAGGTTACAATTCAGTATGATCACCTCTGTAACATTTAAGTTTGTAAATTGGCCATCTCATGAGTCCATGAAAATGACATCAGTGCCTCCTACTTAAATAAGCTTTTATTTAGGCATCTTCTTGCACAAATGGTGGAGTAACTGGAGTCATAATGTACCCAAGTCCACATGAGTTCACTCCTTGGTGAGTTACAGATACATACACCAGGTAGAGTTGAGTGGTCACACAAAGTAAACTTTATTTGCAGCAAATAAAGAGATGTTGAGGAATAACTTCCAAACCTGTGACTCTCCAAGCAAGGGTGAATGGGTTTCCTTTAATTAGGGTTAGGATGAATGTTGATAGGGGAGCCTTGTCATTGTATGTAGAGGCAGGCATAAGACCATGCATGTGCCTTAGGGAAACATGCCTATACATACATTGTATATTATGTAAATGAGGCATAGGCTCCGTGGGGGAGATTTTAGTATTACAATGAGGGAAAGATCATTGTCAATCATTCTAGAGATCACTCCATGGTCCATTCGCTCAGGCACAAGTCAGGTGTTATGCTCAAACTGGTATGGGTTGGCTGGAGGTCTTGTGTAGCTATCACTGGAGGGGCAGTTTCACTTTCCATTGCCTGAGTTAAGAGATAATATGGAACGAGGAGCTTAAGGAAGAATGTGGGACATAGGTCAGTGAGTACAAGCAGGTGGGCAGTAAAGGTCAGGTAATGGGGTCTGGCTGGTGACAATAAAGGAGGGTATATAAGAGCATCTCCTAGGTGGTATATAAGAGTATGTGGGGGATCCATCCAAGACTAGCTCCCTGAGGTCTTCCGAGTGAGACAGGTTTGCTGACAAGCTTGAGGGAGGTGGTCACTGCCTGTGGTAGCAGCCATTTCTTCAAGTTTCAAGGAGGATAGTCACAGCTAGTATTTTTCTTTTATATCTAGGAGAAGAGAGGCAGAAAAAAAAGGAGGAAGGAAGGAAGGAAAGAAGGAAGGGAGGGAGGAGAAAAAAGAAAGATCTAGGTCCATCTCTAACACAGAACTTTTCCTCCAATCTGTAAAATTCACATGAAAGATTTATATTAGATTCAGAATCCAATCCAGTAAACTTTAGTGAGTACCTACTATGTATTAGAGGCTGGCCTAGGAATTCCATTATGTACCATTATATAAAGTATGACATATTCCAGGGGTCAGCAAACTTACTGTTAAGAGCCAGAAGGTAACTGTTTTGCCTTTGTGGGATATATGGTCTCTGTTTCAACTGCTTGATTGTGCTTTTGTAATGCAAAAAGTCATAAACTGTAGAAACTGAAGAAGATGACTGTGTTCAAATAAAACTTTTTTACCAAACAGGTGTGGGAAGGATTTGTCCTGCACGACATAGTTTGCCTACCCCTGATTATTCTAACTGAAAGTAATTTGAATAACTGTAATGTCTCTGGATAAGAGATACTGCATTACTTATTTCAAATTGTATCTCAATTATGGGTTTTAGATTTTGTTTTGTTTGGGGGAGTATAGGTTAGATTTTAATTATATGATGTCTAATGAATTTTATGATGAAGGACTACAAAATGACTAAATTCTGCCTTGGTCTAGTCATTCATTTGTTATGTGAATCTGTGGGTTTGTTATATACAATGAATAGTACCAGCTAGGAGGCAGGAGTGTAATTAATTAATCCAGTGCAGAGCTCTGTGAAACTGGATTTGATGCACATGTCACAGCCCAAAGGGAGATGAGTGACTCTGCATCCCCTTAACTCCAAATCTGTTTCTCTTCTCACTGGTCATATGATAAAGGAAAGTGAAAGAATAAAGCTCAGGTTCAGGCACAACCAAGCAAACCCAGCTCTGTGAACCTGCCTGCTAGTAAAGGTGGACCAGTGTTCTTTAATATTACCAACCAGAGGAGTATTCTCCTTCTTGGCAAGAACAAACAAGGTTGGGAGAAGAAAGACTGACTTTCTTGTTGCGGAAGTGGTAACAGGAGCTACCCTGTCTTCAAAAAGCCTACAATTTATTTATTTTAATTTCTTTTTGCTTAAACAACAGAAATTTATTTTCTCATTCCTCAGTTTGGAAGGCTGAAGTCCAAGATCAAGGTGCCAGCAGGCTTGGTTTCCTCTGAAACCTATTTCTTGGTTTGTAGATGGCTGCCCTCTTCCTGCCTCTTCACATGGTCCTCCCCATACACACATACGTATGCCCCGGTTGTGAAATAAATTGGAATACAGCCCTATCCTAAAGACCTTAGTTTAACCGAACTACCTCTCTAAGGACTGTATCTCTAAATACAGTTATGTTTTGAGGTACTAGTAGTTGGGACTTCAACATTTGAATTTTGAGGGGACACAGTTCAGCTCCTAATACCTTGAGTTAGGGTAAAATGCCCCCTGATGGCAGCAATCCGAAGTTCTAGCCCTATGTTCTCTTTTGTTTGTTTTAGGTTTTTGAGGGATTATTGACGTATAATTGATAAATAAAATTATATATATTTGAGATGTGCAATGATTTCCCATTATAAAGAGAAAACCTAAGTCCTGAAAATTGACTCCCAAATATGTTTCCCAGGATTTAATGGGAACTTATCCAAGTTAATATGAATATAAAATGTTGAAGCCTATGATATAGAAATAAAAGAGCCTATAAGAGACTACATAGTACATGGCAGTATTATAAATTTGAATGCTATTTCTTATAGAAGACAGAAATAAATTGTATCACATAGAAAACGTCTGACTTCCAAAAGCAATTGAGTGAAGGTGCCTTTGCAGAAGAGCAGTAATGTGGCTCAGATTTGATTGTAAGATTCAGATCTTGAAGTTCATGTCACTGACTAGTCATATTAATAATAACCAAAAGAAAAGGAGCAGCATTGATTGCTGAACTAATTGGACATTACTTGAAACTTGACAGTGCCAAGCCTGGCTCCTCTCAGAGAGAGAGACCAAGCACTAGCTTAATAGGTTTACTATTCCCTTTGGGTTGTTATAAGCAGAATCAATATGTACTAATGACTGCAGCAATAAATTTGGTCATACTTCATAGGGTACCATTCTGCACTTACCCAGTTGTTGGTTTGACATAGAGTAATAGAGTTTACCCTTTTTAAGTTGTAAATTACTATGAAAATGCTGAGCCTCACAGTAAAATGCATTTGGGATGTTTTTAAGCTTAGGAAATATTGGTAATACTTCCACTAAGCATACTATTAAAATAAATAAATAGTATTTATTGCCTGGTTCCCAGCTGCAGCTGAATGAAAAGCAGTGGGAAAAGAGAAAAAAGACATACATATTTATCAAATGCACAAGGCTCATGTTTACTTAATTCACTTTCATAGAGTTGCTTACACCAGAGAACAAAAAGAGAACTTTCTTTTTATTTCTAAGTTTCATTTCAGTGAAGATGATATGGAAGATGGTACTAATAGTTATGATTGTTATGTTAATCAAAAACTAATTGTTATAAAATATTACCTATGACTTTTGCCCAGCATTAATTTACTACCACTTTTCATGCTTTTCAGTTTAAGTTTCATCAAGACTTCTAGATGATGTTTTGGTCTATAAGGTTAAATGAAGAATTAGTCTCTCAGGGTAAGGTAATATACCCACATGTGTTCACATATGTATATGCATATATGTCTATATTAAATTAGTTTTATACATGCTGTATATATAAAATGGTATATTTATGTGTGTGTGTGCGTGTACATGTGTGTATTCAGAGATACCATGAGATAAAGTAATTTTCAGCCCACATTTCATTATAATTAAAAATTATATCACACAATATATTTAGGAAACGTGCATTATCTTTGGTAAATAGAGACATTGATTTGTATGGATTTAACATACTACAAAAATGATCACTCAATCATACATAAATGATTATAGAATAACGTGTGTGTGTGGGTAGACAAACTAATCTGTTAGCTTTTTATAACTTAGAGAAAAACTTTAAATCCTTTACTTTCCTTGAATGCATGCATAATATGGATAGCAAAGCAAAGAGAGTTTGCATAGAAAATAGAAAATAGTAAAGGGAAGTCAATTTAGAAATAAAGTTGGATTTCATTGTTCTCCATCTCATCTTCCTCCTGAGTAACTTTCATTTCACTTACTCTTTTTCTCACAAATTTGAGATGTGACCACATTCTTTCCTAGTACTATATGGTGGACATATCCCTTTTTAAGACAATATTGTGAGCTTCTTGAAAGCCTAGAAAAAGTTCTATTTTCTTTTTAAATTCTCAGATAACTGGCACAGTGTTAGGTCTATAAATGTTTGATAAATACTTGTTGAATTCAAAATTATAGAACACATAGGCAAATTATTTGGATCTGACCTTAGGCATAACTAGAAAAGTTAACGAGATTATGGAGGTAAATTAAAATGAAAAAGAATGGGATATGTATATTTGGTTTATTCCCAATAATCAAAGTTCTATGATTTTCTTTCAACTTTTTGAGAGATATATTTATTTTAAATAACAGGTTAATTTTTTGTTTAACATATTACGCTTAATTATGTTGTCTTGATAACAAAAAATATCAAAGTTATGTATTATTTTATGCAATGAGCTACATATAAGAATGCTGTGGGGAAAAAAAGAAAACTGAGTTGTTTCTGCCCTCTGATGAGCCTATTTTAAAACTTGTTTCAGTTGGCTCTTTTGAAAATGAAGAAGTCATTCTGATGAAATTCTAACCAAGCTATATGTTTTTATTAGGCACTTGAATGTCTATTGATACACTAAGCATCTGGTTATCCTGAGATATGGTTTAACTGGGTAGAACAAGTATTTTTTCCTATACAATCCACTGATTATCTACAAAAGAATTATTTCATCATTCTGGTCACCGTGCATCCTAAATGAGGTTTTGCATTCAAGTGTTGATACTTTCCTCATTAATATGGAGTCATTTGAGACTGAAATTGCAGGTGGAGTGGTGTCTGTATGTGGCATTAAATGTTGACAGATAGTCTCCCTGTGATGGGATAGTGGAGTAAGACAATGTGCTGCCATTTGAATTGGAAATGCACATACTGAATCATTAATGGTTTTAGAGTATAAAGCATCTGATATGTTAATTTTAGGAAATGTATACTTTTATGGGTATCAGACTCTCATACTTGCTCTTTAAAAACATTCAGTAAACTGTGTATCTCATCTAACATAAACATTATTTTGTTGCTTTTTTTTGGTCTTAAAATTAGAAGCATTCCAAACCAGTAACTTAAATGTCTGAATACATTAGCTAAATATGTTCCCAATCCTCTCAGACCTTTCATGTGTAAAAGAGATCTAAAATCTTTCACATAGATTGTGTGGCCTACCTGTAAGCAACTTCGTGTATATTTAGTAACAAGAGATTAAACAAAACAATCTCCATTTATATTCTGAATTAAGAACTGGTTTCTAATTGTTCCACGTTATTGAGGGAAATTTGCTCATGGGTTATTTTAAGACAACGCTATCTCTGCTAAGACTTGATGAATAACAGAAACACTAGATATGCTACAAGAAAGTAGTGATACCTAATGCTTGTAGTCATTTTTCCTATTATAGTTGTTTGTATGCATACTTTACTCTTTTTTTTGCATACTTTACTTAGAATGTAATATACCACATATTACACTTCATTTATCCTAACTCCATTTCAGAATACCTAACAGTGCCATGGAAAAAAATATTGACGTTAGAGTCAGGATATCTGTATTTGAATTCTGGGTTTATCACTTTGTGGTTGTACAGACTTGAGAAACTCATTTAACTTCTCCTATGCAATGTTATTATCCCTAAATCTAAGATAATAATATGTATTTTACAAACTTATGAAAAAAGTAGAGTCTACAGAAAAGAATATGAGCTTTGTAACTACAATATACAGCACAAATTAAAGACACCAGTATCATTATTGACACATAGAAGACAGTAACTACCTGATAAATTACATGTGGCTCTTGGGGGTCAGCAGAGAGTTCTGCAGATAGTAAGTCTGCTGACTTAACCATTTTCAATATTGAGGCTAAAATATGTAATGTCACTGGAACTTGATTATAGTGGTATATGGGCCCTACTTATTTGACACTGTGGTAAATGGCATTTCTATTTAATCTGGGGAAGACTGTCAGAGAACAAAGCCAGTTCTATGCCTACAGCAACACCCGATAATGAATTAATGGTATATCTATAGTACTAGCATCCAGTCTATTTAAATCGGATGGATGGCTGCTTTTCCTGCAACCCATCCGCAGCAGTTTATAAAGGAATGTAATTCAGCTGAATAACGTAAATCTCCCTCTCCTGAGATCCTTTGTTCAAGTCAGTTGGTTTTTCTGCTTGAGGCTGGCTGTTAGACAACTCAATCTATCACTCATGTTTATTCATATCTTAATGTTATCTATATGCTCACTTTAAAATCTCAAAGTAAAAATTGGTCTTTGGTATCATACATTTCTGTTATAAGAGAAATAATTTATTTTCCTAGGTCATTTCTACCATAATATGCAATTTATAGAGCTTCTAGAAAAGCTTTGCAAAGATTATGGAGTTGTTATGGCAGCACCACTTGATTAAGACTATACACATTTTTGGTTTGTTTGTATATTTTTAAACAAACATACAATTTCCTAACAACACAAAACAAAAATTCCTACTTTCACTATGCAAAGAATCCAGTGGTACACTTCTTCTGAATTGAATTTACTTTTTTAAGGATTTTATTTATTTATTTATTTATTTATTTATTTATTTATTTGTCAGAGAGCAAAAGAGAACACAAGCAGGGGGAAGGAGAAGCAGACTCCCCACTGAGCAAGGAGCCTGATGCAGGACTCGATCCCAGGACCCTGGAATCATGACCTGAGCTGAAGGCAGATGCTTAGCCTACTAAGCCACCCAGGTGTCCCTGAATTAGATTTCTTATAACTCTCTATGTGGAATAAGAATTTGCATAGAAAATTAGTTACTATATATTAAAAATCTACCTATTTCCTTCTTGGTTTATGATTTTCCATAACCTGAGTATCCATCCATAAAAGAGGATAGCTTGGGGAGTTTGCATAAAAGTTTCAAGACATAGCAGAAAAACTAAATTTTCAATCTTAAATAAGCTGCTGCCCACTAGGTATGAGCTGGATTCAAGTCACCCAATATTTCTGTTTCTCACTTTCTTTATCAGTAAACTAATGGGTGGTAGAGTTTAAATGAACTAAAATATGTACTATGTACTAATACATAGGAACTCAAGTAAAGTAATAAAATTTATTTTTACAAACTTAATCTGTGGACATCACCACGTGGGAAAAAAATTTGGAGTGATTTTGCATGTCAGAGAGAAAGCAATTGTTTTAGTAGGAAATTATATTAGAGGCACTTAAAAGAATGAAAGATGTAATTCTCTAAAGTAGAATTTGATCTATGGAATTATTTTATATAATATAAAAATCTTTTTATGAAGTTTAATATGTAAGCTTGCACCTTAATTTAATAATCTAAAAAATGGCTATATTTAGCACCAGGATTATCTAAATGTGCAGTTTCTCTAAATTAACTTCATTAGATAATTAACAGACTTTCCTTAATATGGTACTACATATGCTTTAAACATGGTGGGCTTATAAGGTGGAGGCTTTATCTGTGGATACTCATGAATAAACTGGGTGAATTATAAGCCAAGAATATTTTTCTTCACATATACAATTACTTACAATTTTTATTTATGTATGAAATAATATGCTTCTGTCATTTTTTGGCTTTCTAAAAAGGCAGTACATTGCCTCAAATCAAATGGGAAGACCACTAAAAGCCAGGGAGCAATACAAATATAATGAATATACTCCATTTACCCAATAGGGAACAAAAAAAAAATATGATTGTCAACCACCAAACTGGAAAACTGCAGACATTCTGAAAATTGCTTAGAGCTATAGTGGGACTGTTTCTAAAAGGCACTTAGGAATCATTGAATGTTTTTTTTAGTTAACCTAAATCTCTTGCTGAGGTGGAGGTTATGTGACTCACCTGCCAGTTTACTTTCTTTGCTAATTATTCCCAACTCATCACATCCCTCATCTCCAATCATTACTAAACCAGAGAGTAGAATTAATTCCTATTAATCATGCACTGAGAAGTATGATCCATGGGCCATTTTGCCCATCATCTTTTCAACTTCTCAACTTTTCTGGATTGTTTATATTTGTCTGGCTTAGCTAAGACAAGTAAATTGAAACTACTGGGAAAGATTTATCAGAAAGCTCTCCAGGGATATAGACTAGTTGACTTGGATCTTAATGCAAGAAGCAAAAAATAACAGAACTGTCATTTAATTGTCCAGGACAACATGATGAATTATGATGACAGAGTCCACATAGAATGGTTCTTCTTCTTCTCTAACCCATCTTCTTGAATATGCTACATTAGATGAGCTTGCAGCACCAGTCATGTATCATATTAATGCCTTTGCATTTCCAATGATTGTGTTGGCCAGACATGAGTTTCAAAACCAATTTTGTATTCATCACTCATCTCAATAGGAAACAGTTTTAGTAACTGAAAGATTCAGGAGTAACAGGAATTGACTGGCATCTCTCTCTCTCTCTCTCTCTCTCTCACTTTAATATTGAATGATGTGAGGAAAGAAAGTTGGGATAGAAAAAAAAATAAACAAATCAAGAGTTTCTCTTTATTCAGTGACCTGTTAGTGGTTTGTATTTTGCAAAAGTAAAGCTTTATAATTACTCAAAGGATTAAATCTCAAGCGATAATTCCATCAATGAAAGGCAATTTACTTTCTGCCTTTACACATGAAATCATCTAACATGGTGAATCAGTTAGTAGGAACAGAATAGGGTTACAACAAATAAAAACTAGACAAAGTGAGGATCTATGATTTTTCTTGAACTCCTAAAGGACTGAGTTCACAAAAAAATCTAAAGAGACAGGTATATCCAGGGATATACTGTACCTGAGGTCTGCTTAAGTGGAACAAACACCACTGACAGCCATAGAGGTAGGACAACTTCACTGGTAATTTTAGTAAATTGCTTCTGAAAACTGAGCATGAACAACAAATGTGAGAAACTCCTGGAGGCTACAATCACAGGGATCTCCACGTTTTTGTGGACTTTCTCTTCCAGAACCCCACCAGGTTCTCACAATGAAGATCCAAGAAAAATGTCCTCAAGGCCCTGGCAGAGGGAGAGGAAAAGTAGTCAACTTGTAACTCCCCCTGATTCTTCTCCATAATACAGGCTCCCTCTCCAGAGAGAAGGGCTTCCCACAAGGCCATGCTGAAATCTTGTTCTACCTGTTTTCCTCTTTTATTCTTGTCACAGTTATGGGGTGAGGAGAAACAAAAACAGTCAACAGGAGGTAGGGATTCAATGAAATAATTTGGGAACAATACCTAGGGAAAGGAGTAAATGCTAAGAAAGCAAAACAAAAACAAAGACAAAAGCCAACTCTGCTCCTGAAAAAGAAACAGAAACACCTGTGAAGTATGAAACATCCCCAAGACACAAGCAATTACAAGACTGAAACTTAATCAGAAGATCAGAAGATTAGGGAATGTCTTTTCTCCTCCTACCCTACCACCGTTCCAGTGAAACTTCTGTATTATAACAGTGGATTATAGCTAAAGGAGCTTCAACACATAGACTTTCCCTGAAGAACAGTACAAAAAGAAACCCCAAAGCCAAGAGGGGAGCCAAAAACAAGGACATTAGAATTTGAAGACTCTGGAACCTACAACTACAACAAACATTAAACACAGCCCAACTCCTAGCCAGATCAACATAAATCCTTTCACTAAAGGCCTACTTATCTCAATATATTTTACCCTATACAACATGTGTTACTTTCAACAAAAAGAACAAATTCCAAAAGCAAGAAAAAGCAGTGTGAAGAGACAAAGCAAACATCAGAACCAGATTTAGGTATGACACAGATGTTGGAATTATCAGATAAGGAATATAAAATAACTATGATTAATATGTTAAGGGTTCTACTGCAAAGAAATAGAAAACATGCAAGACCAAAAGGCAAGGTCATCAGATAAATGGAAATTATAGAAAAAGAATCTAAAGGAAATGCTAGAAATGAAAACCACAGTAAAAAAAATAGAGTATGCCTTCAATGGACTCATCTGTAGGCTCCACATAGCCAATGAAAGAATGGAAGATAGGTCAATGGAAACTTTCCAAACTAAAAGGTAAAAAGAAAAGATGAATTTAAAAGCCCCAGAAAATCCAAAAGCAGTAGGGAAATATCAAAATAGGTAGCATATTCATAAATGGAAAACCAGGAGAAGAGATAATGGGGTAGGGAAACATTTGAATCATCTTTTTAAAAAAGATTTTATTTATTTATTTGAGAGAGAGAGAGAGGGAGAGGGAGAGAACAAGCATGAACAGAGGGAGAGGCAGTGGGAGAAGCAGACTCCCCACTGAGCAGAAAGCCTGAGGCCAGGCTCTATCCCAGGCCCCAGATCATGACTTGAGCTGAAGGCAGATGCTTAACTGACTGAGCCACCCAGGTGTCCCTGAAGAAATAGCCTTAAAACTTTCCAAAGTAATGACAGACACAGAACCACAGATTCAGGGTGTTCAGAGAACATCAAAGAAAAAAAAAACAAGAAAATGAACAATTAAAAATAAAAACACCTAGGCATATCATATTCAAGCTACACAAAACCAAAGACAAAGAGAAAATCTGGAAGAAAAACAGAGGAGAAACACCTCACCTACAGGGGAACAAGGATAAGAATTTTGACTTTCTTTTTTTTTCTTTTTTAAAGCTTTTATTTATTTGAGAGAGAGAATGAGATAGAGAGAGAGCATGAGAGGGAAGAGGGTCAGAGGGAGAAGCAGACTCCCTGCCGAGCAGGGAGCCCGATGCGGGACTCGATCCTGGGACTCCAGGATCATGACCTGAGCTGAAGGCAGTCGCTTAACCAACTGAGCCACTCAGGCACCCAAGAATTTTGACTTTCATCATAAACCTTGCAAGAAGGAAGAATGAAATGGATGGGATAGGAGAGTAGCCAATGCCAATAAAAGTAAACCAAAGCCTTATTTCATGAAAAGGTCACATTGCATTTAATGTGTTTTTATAACTTCTAAAAGATTGATATAATGCTATAATAAAATATTCATAGAAAACTAAACTTTAAATGTTTATGAACTGAAAAATGACAAGAAAATATTGATTCACTTTTTTGACATCAAATAAAATATATATTTGGCTAGCATATTATATTTATAAAATATTTTTATTTTATTTTATTAATCTGGAGACTATGTATTAGGAAATATAGAAATAATTACCTTTGTCAGTCTTTATCCCCTCGTTGGATGCTATGATACCCAAACCTGAGAGTGAGGGTGTTATGACTGGAAATAACATAAAGGAATGAGTACATTTTCATGTAATACTAGACCATTCATAAGGCTCTCGTGTACAACATTTCATCAATGCTGCCCAACAACTGCACAATGCAGCCATTATTGCAGTCCTTCTTTTCTAAAGTAAGAAACATAGAGAATTTATGTAACTTACTCAAAATCACAAACATAATGGAGTCGGAATTCAAATTTAGAATTTCTCCCAGAGAGTTTCTCCACAAAGGAGTCATAATCTCAAGGCTCTATAAAGAATAATTACATGAACTAAAGATGAATTGACTCAATTTTATCAAGATTTTCCACATATGCTAAGATGAAAATTATGCCTCAGAGAACTGTACATCAACAGTTGAGTCTCCAAGCTTGGAATGACTTGCTTAGCATAGAAATGTTTGTGTATACACAGCTGGCTATCTCCTTGTCATCTGCTTTTCATAGAAAGCACTTCTTAGGAGATGGAAATGAGACATTGCCTGTGAAGTGCTCCTTTGCAAAATATAAATTCAGCAATTACCATCAGGGTGGAAGTTTTGAACAAGAATATAAGAATGTTTTAATCACCAATGACTATAGTTAGTTAAAAGGAGATGAGAAATTCAGGACAAAAACAGATGGAGATGTTTAAATTTGATAATAGTTTTCAATGACATACTTGTTTAAAAAATGAATAGTTGATGTGTTAAGAGGAATAATAAAATCACTACCAAAGAACATCAAGAAAGAGTAAATTGGTTCTAGAAGTGTTTTGTTGTGCTACACTTAGAAAATGTGTTTTAAGGAAGAACAGAAAATTGACCAGATGAGCATTTTATGACAGAAACCTAACTGGATAAAGAAATAACAAGTCACATAATTGAAGTCCTGTTCTGGAAGAAATAATACACTTAACACTTTTCTGAGAAAGTGTAATGATAAGGTGAATATTCAGAGAAAATGACATCTTTGAAAATACCTAGGGATTGCAATCACTAAAGACAAAGGCAGAGAGAATCACATCCAACCACTTATAGCCCTTCAAAGAATTGCAACACCAACAGTTGCCAGTTGGTTCATTTATAGAGGAAAGCCTTTTTATGAGGAAGGGATAGAATTGGAGTTTTGGCCAAAGAATAGACATTTGTCATGTTCTCCAACACTCTTGTGTATGTAGATCTAATGTTTTCAAAGCAGGCATTAGTTATTTCAGCCCACTCGGAAAAAAGAATGAGTTGGCTGCATATATACATCAATTTCTTTCATGTTTAAATGTTTTCATTTTAAATATGAAAATATGAAAATCACACATTAAATATATGAAATATAGAAGACTACTTCTATTTCATGCCAAAAATCAGGACAATTTAGTAAACTAAGAAAAGTATCAGTAACGTTAAAAGATACAATGTGGCCATAGGTAGATTATATGGAGCTGAATTTTTTAGCTGGATTTTATGTGGTAAGAAAAAAAGTACTCTTGGAATATGTTATTCTCAAGAAAACAGAAAAATGAAACAATAATATTGGAAAAAGTTCAAAAAATTTATGGAAAGAATAAAAATACGTAAAGACATTCTATAATTTTAGCCTGTTTAAGGGGGTGATGAGAAAATCTCAAAAATATACCATTTGTTTTAAATTAAAAAAGCTATTCTCATGGTTTTTATGAATACACATAATTAACATTTGAATGATGCAAAAGTGTTCATAAAATACTTTTCTACATCCTATCTCATTTAATCCTCACAATAATCCCAAAAGACAGAAATGAAGGACATATTGGCTCAGAGATATTAATTAGCTTCCTCAAGGTGACAGCAATAAAGGATGGAGTTGAGATTTGAACTCAGGTTTTTTGTTTGATGTGAATTCTGCTTCTTTCAGTCCAATGCTTCTCATGCCCAGTGTTTTTGCTTTGTTTATAGATTAGTCAAATTTAGTCAGTGATACTAGACCACCTTCAAATCTTTTCCATGTATTTTTCAACCTATCTCCCATTTTTAAAATGTATGTACTCTGCTTCAGTCACTTTGTTTGCTTTTTATTATCTTATGATGATCCCTGCAACCATTTTAAAATTCATTAATTAGTTGCATCACATGGATTGATTTGCAAATATTGAATCACCCCTGCAGCCCAGGAATAAATCCCATTTGATCTTGATGAATAATTCTTTTAATGTACTGTTGGATTTGATCTGCTAGTATCTTGTTGAGAATTTTTGTATCCATGTTCTTCAGGGATATTGGCCTGTAATTCTCCTTTTTAGTGGAATCTTTGTCCAGTTTTGGAATCAAGGTAATGCTGGCCTTGTAGAATGAGTTTGGAAGTTTCCTTCCATTTCTATCTTTTGGAACAGTTTGAGAAGAATAGGTGTTAACTCTTCTTTAAATGTTTGGTATAATTCCTCCCGGAAGCCATCTGGCCCTGGACTTTTGTTTGTTGGGAGATATTTTTTATTACTGATTCCATTTCTTTGCTGGTTATTTTCTATTTTCTATTTTTTCCTGTGTCAGTTTGGGTAGTTTGTATGTTTTTAGGATTTTATCCAGTTCTTCCAGATTGTCCTTTTTTTGGCATACAATTTTTCATAGTATTCTCATAATTGTTTGTATTTCTGTGGCGTTGTTTGTTTCTCTCTTTCATTCATGATTTTATTTATTTGAGTCCTTTCTCTTCTTTTTGATAAGTCTGGCTAGGGGGTTATCAATTTTATTAAGTCTTTCAAAGAACCAGCTCTTAGTTTCATTGATCTGTTCTACTCTTTTTTCGTTTGTTTTTTTTATCATTTATTTCTGCTCTAATCTTTATTTCCCATCTTCTGCTGGCTATAGGCTTTATTTGCTATAGTCAAGACACTATGGTACTGGCACAAAAACAGATGCATAGATCAATACAACAGAATAGAAAACCCAGAAATGGATCCACAACTATATGGTCAACTAATCTTCTACAAAGCAGGAAAAAAAATCCAATGGAAAAAAGACAGTTTCTTCAATAAATTCTGCTGGAAAAACTGAATAGCAACATGTAGAAAAATGAAACTGGACCACTTTCTTACACCAAACACAAAAATACATTCAAAATGGATGGAAGACCTAAATGAGAGACCGGAAACCATCAAAATTCTAGAAGAGAACACAGGCAGCTACCTCTTTGACCTTGGCCTTAGCAGTTTCTCACTGGCCATGCCTCCAGGGACAAGGGAAACACAAGCAAAAATGAACCATTGGGACTTCATCAATATAGAAAGCTTCTGCACAGTGAAGGAAACAACAAAACTAAAAGGCAGCCTGAAGAATGGGAGAAGATATTTGCAAATGATATATACGATAAAGGGTTAGTATCCAAAATCTATACAGAACTTATCAAACTCAACATCCCAAAAAAATTATCCAGTTAAGAAATGGGCAGAAGACGTGAATAGACATTTTTCCAAAGAAGATATCCAGATGGCTAACAGACACATGAGAAGATGCTCAACATCACTCATCATCAGGGAAAAAGAAATCAAAACCATGATGAGATACCATGTCACACCTGTCAAAATGGCTAAAATTAACAACATAGGAAACAACAGGTGTTGGTGAGGATGTGGTGAAAGGGGAACTTTTTGCACTGTTGGTGGGAATGCAAACTGGTGGGACTACTCTGGAAAACAGTATGAAGGTTCTTCAAAATGTTAAAAATAGAACCACCCTATGATCCAGCAATTGCACTACTAGATATTTACCCAAAAGATACAGAAATACTTATTCAAAGGGGCATATGCCCCTGATGTTTACAGCAACATTATCAACAATAGCCAAATTATGGAGAGAGTCCAAATGTCCATCAACTGATGTATGGATAAAAAAGAGGTGGTATATATATAATAATTGAGTATTACTCAGCCATCAAGAAGAATGAAATCTTGCCATTTGCAATGACATGGATAGAACTAGAGTATGTTAGGCTAAGTGAAATAAGTCAGTCAGGGAAAGATAAATACCATATGATTTCACTCATATGTGGAATTTAAGAACAAAAACAGATGAAAATAGGGAAGGGGGAAGAAAAAGAGGGAGACAAACCATAAGAGAATCTCAACTATAGAGAACAATTTGAGGGTTGATGGAGGGGAGTTGGGGATGGGCTAAATGGGTGGTGGGTATTAAGGAGGGCACTTGTGTTGAGCACTGGGTGATATCATATGTAAGTGATGAATCACTAAATTCTACTCCTGAAACCAATATTATCCTATATGCTAACTTACTAGAATTTAAATAAAAATTTGAAAAAAATTTATTAGTTACAAAGTTAAAATGGCCTTTAACAGGCCAATGGGATAATCAAGCTTAGTTTTCTTTAGATTCTTCTCCAGGATTACTTGAAGAGAAGGATCATATTTGTATGTTTTTATTGCTCTCCTCTATGTTACATTTCCATATATCCTGCATACAGAACTCCATGGAAACTGGCAATATACTTTAAGTATGGAATAGTCTATTTCTATTTAGAAAAAAGGTGGTAAAACTATAGCTGCATATGTCTGCATAAAAAATCCTGTATGGTGACTAACATAACACAATAAAATAAAATAAAATAAAAACATAAAAATAAAAAAAATAAAAATCACCCTTCTTAGGTATATGGTTTGGTGAACTTTGGCAAACATATGCAGGAAGGTAACCAATACCAATAACAGGATATAGAATGTTACCACAAACACACACAAAAATAAAAAAAAAATCTTATTCATAGTTTTAAGATATAACTTTCAAAAATATAAAATCATGACTCATAAAATAGAAAATTTATAAAATGAATTTTATACTCACATGAATCTCTTATAAAATACAAAATTCACATGTATGTGCCCAAGATTTTATTCAACTTATTAATTGATAGGGTAACCATTAAGATGTTAAAACCTGTTCAAAATAGAATTTTAGTATGAATATTTATATTCTCTACCAGGTTACATTTATTTGCATTGGCAAGAATAAGATTCATTTGCATTGTTGTAGGCAAAATAATAATCTAGTTAATAAAAATTCAAAGGTGTACATCCTGTCAGAATCATGTAATACCCAGATATAGTCCACTAAAAAATGCTCAGCACTGAGGAAAGGATGCTCAGTACATTCTCTTAATTATGTCAAGTCTTGAACAATAATATAAAACCACTCAACTTTTTATGTTCAAACAGTTGAATTCAGATATTCTAAGGAATGATAGATAGGTACTTGGTCTGTATTAGCATAACAATAAAACATAGTTTTTCCAGAACAAAAAGGACACCATCACAAATTTCAAGATTAAAGCATTTAAGAAACAGATATTGGTCACAATTTTAAATAATAGCCTTTTTTTTTACAAGTTTTAGAAATCTTATCTTTTATACTTAGCCAAAAGTATAGATTTTACATAGGTATACTCTAAGGGAAACAGATTTTATTTTCTTTTTCCTTTTAAAAATTTGCAATAGACCGTACATAGGTGATATGTACTGCCAATAGAGATAGAGCATAAAGAATAGGCTGATTTATGTCATGTTCGCATAACCTTAGTTCCATTATCTCTTATATCTATTATCAGTAATGCCAATTATAAACAGTGAAAAACCTAATTGCGTATATAAATACAAGATAAAAGACATCACTTCTCTGGTTATGTGGAAATAAAAATGGAAAACTATAATTTTTGTTAAATTAGAAACTAAATTAATTAGAGATTAATCTTTTCCCTTTGCCTCATAAAATTTTAGTTTTTAAAAAGGTAATTACTCAGCAACTTGTTTAAAGCTATCATTCGTAAACTGTGTGACAGGTAATATATTTCTCTAGTATTCTTTCCACATTTTAGGAGGTACTTAATTTTGTTTTTGGTTTTTACATTTTTATTTCAGAGGAATGTTATTAACCATAAGTCTGTGATTTATTTTATCATCAGTGCATGATTTTTATTCTCTCCAAATACTAAATAATATGATCATTTCTAGCTCTGCTCACATAACAGCATATTTATATTACTATTGCTGATGAAACACAATTTAAGAATATTTCAGACCATGTTTCTAAGTTTATACTTAGAGTCAAATTTTATAAATTTATATATGTATATATAAGTATCCATATATCCATATACATATAAATAAGCATATATATTCATATAAGTGTATATATGAAATCAATTGAATCTCACTATTTGTGGTAGGTATGTTCCATAAAGTTGCTGTGAACACTAAATTATTAAGTACTAAACCATTGCTCTTAGGGGAAAAGCGTGTGTGTGTGTGTGTGTGTGTGTGTGTGAGATACCTCACATAGATCATGATCTTAAATCCTAAAAAAGCTCATGCTGGTAGATTCTGTTTTCTTGATTTTATAAAGGAGAAAATGGGGTTCAGAAGTGTCCTGGAACTACCCTTGTAACAGTTGCCAGAGTTGAGATTCAAATGCTTATGACTGGCCTAGAGCCAGAGCTTCTTGCATTATACTATGCTGCCCCTACCCTCTTTTCCTCTGGTCATATCTATATGAAAGCTGAAACAAGGCAGAGGGGTGCCTTGTTGGACCTCAGTTGAGAACATGTGCGTCAAGCAACTCAAATTTTTCAGTTCTGAGCATGTTTGGGAATAACCTGAAAGTACTATGAATGTTGATTTTAGTTTTCCTAATAAATTTTAGCAACTTGGCTAATTCGCAACAATGCAATCCACAAATAATAATTGACTGTATATGTGCAAATTTGACTTATTTAAATTAGGTCCGTGCACCCCAATGTTTATAGCAGCAATGTCCACAATAGCCAAACTGTGGAAGGAGCCAAGATGTCCATCGACAGATGAATGGATAAAGAAGATGTGGTATATATACACAATGGAATATTATGCAGCCATCAAAAGGAATGAGATCTTGCCATTTGCAATGACGTGGATGGAACTGGAGGGTGTTATGCTTAGTGAAATAAGTCAGTCAGAGAAAGACATGCATCATATGACCTCACTGATATGAGGAATTCTTGATCTCAGGAAACAAACTGAGGGTTGCTGGAGTGGTGGGGGGTGGGAGGGATGGGGTGGCTGGGTGATAGACATTGGGGAGGGTATGTGCTACGGTGAGCACTGTGAATTGTGCAAGACTGTTGAATCACAGATCTGTACTTCTGAAACAAATAACGCAACATATTTTAAGAAAAAAGAAAAAGAAGAAGATAGCAGGAGAGGAAGAATGAAGGGGAGTAAGTCAGAGGGGGAGACGAACCAGGAGAGATGATGGACTCTGAAAAACAAACTGAGGGTTCTAGAGGGGAGGAGGGTAGGGGGATGGGTTAGCCTGGTGATGGGTATTAAAGAGGGCACATTCTGCATGGAGCACTGGGTGTTATGCACAAACAATGAATCATGGAACACTACATCAAAAACTAATGATGTAATATATGGTGATTAACATAACAATAAAAAATTTAAAAAAATTATCAGTATTACAAAATGGACATTTTCACACAGACACAATCGCAATTGGTCCACCTCTATATGTTCTGTCTATAATAATAAATGTTCACAATTGTTTTATGAAGCATAAAGAAATCTCATGGCATCACTCCTGCTTCCATAGACTTGATTTCAGTTCTTTTCTTAATTACACTTCTAAAAAGACATTCATTTGTTAAATCTAGCATCAGAAAAATACACAAGGCACATTTAGTGAATCAGAATTTTAGTTATTTCTTTGCCCTCTCATTAATTTTTAATATAGTATTTGATAGTTCTTATTAAGTTATCTCATTATTTATATAAATTACCAGGATAAAAATAATTGCAAAGCACTTAGAAACATATTAGGTGAAAGTGCTTGCTTCATACAATAATTTTATTTCATAGCATAAAAATGTAGATCTGTTGTAAATGTTATTAAAATCAGGAAAAGGATGTTTTAAGCTTTGCTTTGGATTTCCTGCCACATATGTTTTCTCAGGAATTTCAAAATAAGCAGGTAGATTCTCACATTTCTGTTATAAAATGTATAAAAATCTGGAAAATAAGTACATATATACACATTTTTATATACCCAACAATCCATTATCATTTCCAGGTAAGGGTTTAAAATGTAGGATGGATATTCCATTTTTATTAAAATTCACCACAGTTTTGCCATAGTTCATGTAGAAATAAAAGAAAAAGATCTAATATGTTTAATAGCACATTTCAACCATGTCTATAAAATTAATTTGAAAAATTTATTTCTCCCAAAGCTGATGGATTGTTGAGCTCTGAAATGAGAATAATCTTTTTTTTAGGTATTCTTCCTCTTTTGCCTTATATGTCATTACTTTTTTGGGGGTCTTTTAATTTAGCTTTCAAGATTGTTGGTACTATAGGCCAAAGGTCTAAATTGACAAGAAAATGAATAAAGCAATAAAAAAATGCTAGTTTGTCAGCCATGTTAGATCTGTCTAAGAAGATAATTAGAATATCCTAAGTAATGTGACTTTCATTGAAATAATGACCGGCAGATACTAGCACTGCATTTTTAGTAGTGTGTCACAGAATTCCCTTACTTATCATCCCAATAAAAATGATTAAAATAATGCATAAAATATAAATTGCTTTGATAAATTGACAGGAAAGTAAAGGCTTTTTAGAAGCCAAGTCTAAGTAAAAACAAAAACTCTTTAGGGACCACTCATGTGGCTATAGGTTGAGCTGAAGACTAGGCACTGTAAGTACAGAGGTGGATGATTTTGGGGACTGGACCATCTCATCATGTAGATTATTCATTACAATTTTACTCATTGTTGCTTTTGTGCCACCAGTACTTATGTCAACAGTGTATGTTGTAAATGAAAAGGCAAATAATATATTGGAATTATTACAGAAATAATTTTGAGTACAAGAACTTCTTAAATGTTCTCTTGAGGAGTCCACCGACCATACTATAAGAACCACTCAAAGTATTATTTTATTTTTCTAAAAAATATTGTTAGGGAAACAGACATTTTAAAGACTGAATTTAATTTATTTATTTGAGAGAAAGAAAGTACGAGAGAGAGAGCAATCAGGGAGAGAAGCAGAGGCAGAGGAGAGGGAGGAGGAAAGAATCTCAAGCAGACTCTATGCTGAGCGTGAGCTCAACACAGGACTCAATCCCACAACCCTGAGATCCTGACCTGACCTGAAACCAAGAGTCAGTCTCTTAGCCAACTGAGCCACCCAGGTGCCCTAGGGAAACAGACATTTTAAAAATTGATTATAAATTTGGTTATTTCTTATTTTAGTTCTGCCATTATTTTGCTTCATAACTTTGAGGCAATGATATTATTATTTGCATGACTATTTAGAATTTTAGAATTGTTATGTATTTTTGACAAACTTATATTATTATAAAATGTACTTATTTGATTCTAATAATACTTTTTGTCATAATATTTACTTTGCCTGAAGTTAATATAGCTACGCTAAATTTCTGTTAGCATTTGCAAAATATCCTATGTCAGGAAATAGATAATTCATGGGTCAAAGAAAAAAATCCTAAAGAGCAAATTAAAATATTTTTTACTGGAGTGCCCCGGTGACTCAGTCAGTTGATTGTAACTCTTGGTTCCAGCTCAGGTCATGATCTCAGGGTGGTGGGATCGACCCCCCATAAGGATATGTGCTCAGCACAGACTCTGCTTGAGATTCTCTCTCTCCCTCTCTCTCCACCCCTCCCCCTGCTCACACACACACACTCTAAATAAATAAATAAATAAATAAATAAATAAACAAAATCTTTTTAAGGAAATAAATAAAATATTTTGCACTGTGAAACAATATCAAAATAGCATAGTACCAAGCATGTAATTCATCTGAACAGCACTTTGGAGGAAATTTAAAGCATTAAGTTAATCTATTAGGAACAAATGTAAGGTAAAAATAACTAAAGTAGACGTCAACTTAAGAAGTTAAAAAAAGAATAAATTGAGAACCCAAAAATTGTAAAGAAAGGAAAAAATGAAGCAGAAATATAATAAAATATAAAACATAAATACAGTAGACAATACCAATAAAAGTATTAGTTTTTAAAAGATACTATACTCTGGAAAGTTTGACCACACAGAAAACAAGGATGGTAGAAAAACATTCAAAATGAAAATGTGTAACTAGAGACACAACAGTTTATTTAAAAATATGAGTTATTAAAGATAATTTGCAATAATTTAAAAATGTAGTGTTTAAGAAACATATAAATCATATAAAAATAAATCATAATCCTATAACAAATAATCCTAAGTAATTAAATCTTGTGAACATATTTACTATTAATTTAAAATTTTAAAAACTAAAATCTTGCATCCCACTTAGTTTCATTAGAAATGTCTCCCAAATATTCAAAAACAAATAGTGATAATCTTAAGTGCTATTTCTCAGAGAAAGAAAAAGGTCATTTTTGTAATGCTAACATGACCTTGATTACAAGAACCTAACAAGAACATTAGAGGCAAATAAAATACAAGCTAATCTCAGACATGAACCTAGAATCAAAAATTCAGAACAGCATTAGCAAATAAAATTCAGCAGTGTATAAAATGAGTAAAATTTTTTTTAGAAAAAAATGAATCCTCTAGAAAACAGTCTTTAGAAATGATTTGGTATCATATAGTATTCTTGAACGCAGTTATCCTATGGCCCAACAATTCGACTCCTCAATATGTATGCTAAAACCCAGCGAATATGGGTGCCATTAAACATGCAAAAATGTTAGAGTGACATCATTTGTAGTGACAAAATAAAAAAAGTAAATCACCCAAATCCAATCAGACCTGTCAATACCAGAAAAGATACATGTGCTCTAGTATTTTTTTTTTTAAGATTTTATTTATTTACTTGAGAGAGACTGAGAGAGTAAGAGAGAGAGAGAGTGGGCAGGAGGCAGGAAGGGGCAGGAGAGGGAGAAGCAGACTCCCTGCTGAGCAGGGAGCCAGATGCAGGGCAGAATCCCAGGAGCCCGGGATCATGATCTGAGCTGAAGACAGCTGACTGAGCCCCCCAGGGGCCCCTACATGTGATACAATCTTGAAATAAAATACAGCCCCCCAAAAAGAACAATTTTGTTAATTTTATCAACATGTAAACAAAGATTCTCTGGAACACAAAGTTGAGTCAAAAAGCAGTTATGGTATGGTGAGTAACATAACATAATAAAATAAAATAAAATAAAGCAGTTATGGAAGGGTAGATACAGTATAATTTCATTCTGTAAGTTTTGAAAATGTGCAGAACTAACAGTATAATTTTAGAGATACAAACATCTAGTCAATCTAAGGAAAGTAAGACTATAGAAAACACAAAATTCAGAAGAGTAGTTACAGCTAAGCAGAGAAGTTTACACAGACCTAAAAGTCAGGATAGTGTTCTTTTTTTAAACTGAGAGATTGTTTAGTTGATTTTCATGTATTATTATTTTATATACCTTAAATATACTCTATAAATATTTGTATATACTTAATATTTAATAAGAATATTTTTTTAAAAGTGCTAGAAGTCCCCAGGCTAATTGTTCATGCTTTATTAACACAGTCATCACAATATGTTATTTATGCAGGACATATTCAAAGATTTATCTTCTCAGTAATGTGTTAAATTAGAACTGTGACATTAGAAACATAGACTAATGCATTGCCATTTCTCCTCTCATTTAGAATTGGGACTATCAGAAGATAAATTAGTTCTGTGGTCTCCTCTTTAGACTTGTGCTAGGTAAAATGAGTTTCTTTTAACAACACACTGTCAGTTACCATCTCGAGTTTAGATTCATGATTATGCCATTTCCTCTAGCTTCTGTAATAATAGCTGAGAGAAAGACACCAGGAATGTTAATGCTTAGACTTAGCCAGATCTAATGGAAGAAAATTTACCGCTTTAACTTCTTAGTAACCAGGATTGACTGGCAATTAGCCACCTCTTTCATATCAGTATAAATACAGAGATTAAAATGAAACCAAGTATTCTAAAGGGTCATTTTCCCATTAAAAAAATCATTAAAATAAAACAGGCTTACTACCAGAGCTTTAGAAAACATAATACAAAGAAGCAGAAGAAAAAGCCTAGAATATCAATAGCAACATTTTTGGTGCAGTTCCCTTAGTTTTCTTCTTGTAAAAATATTGTGCTATTGGAAATACATTTTCTACTCTGCTTTTTTTTTCCACTTAGAATTTCCTCATGTCATCATTTTTCAAACACATGATTTTGAAGCATTGCATAAACTTTCCTATGCAAATGATTAACGTACTTAATCTCTAACCTATTAAGTGCTGCATGTGACTCTTTTTTGAACAACAATCTTTGATCATGTATTGATTGTTTTTTTGCGTGGCAGAACAAAATATTAATTTAGGAGTGTTCCTAAGTTTTCCATCAACCCTGCTCATGAAAGGAAATTTCAGCTCTTTTCCCTGAATGTATTTCTTTGTTTCTCTTAGACTGCCTCCCTCCCTGCAAGGTCTTTCCTTGTCAGGTCCATTCTTTTTCATTTTGCTAGTAAGAATCAAGGAGCCACGGAGGTAATGCAGATGCACTTGGACAAGTCTAGTGGGAGGAGCTTTTCCATGGAGTGTTGAAAAGGGGCAGCTTCACAGAGTAAGGGAGTAAATAGAAAAAAAGGGGGGATTTTTTTTTTTAAGAACTGCTAATATGGTGTAAGATAAGTAACTCGATAAGAGTGTTATCAAAGTAAGAGAAATTGCTTTGTTTTGAAGATATCTCTTGGTTGCAGACGTGGTGTTTTTTTGGCTGTGACATTATTCTAAAACTGGACTATGAGGGTCATGGCTTCATAAGCTTCATACATCTAGAAGGAAAAATCACTGTTCTCTTATTACCTGTCAAAATTGCTTTCTCCAAAGGTTAGGTCTATGTATCCTCTTTACCAGCCTTATATAAAAATGCCTTTTGAACTGATTTCATAAAACATTGAAATGGTATCATTTTGCAAAGATGTTGGTAAACTTATAGGTGGAATATGATACCTGGTTATTTAATTTTCATTTCTTCATTAGTGATGTGGGATATTTTCCAGTTTCTTCATACCTTAAATCTCATTTGAGAGTGATTTGGTCATGATCATTGTTGATTCATTGGACGTAGATAAATTATTTCTTTAATTAATTTGTAAATGTCAGTGCTTTTTTAAGAGTATTATCTCTTAATTTTCATATCTGTTGCAGTAATTTTCCTCATCTTTGTCATTTGATTTTAATTATTTATTTGTTAGTTTTAAATATAGATGTGTTAAATTTTATGTTGTGAAATTAATTGACTTCTTCCTTTATGATTTAATTTCCTTTATGATTTAATTTATTGTTACATTCTCAGAAACTTCTTGTCCATTCTGAGTTTTCAACAACTATATGAATTTTCACCCACAGGTTTTAATGTTTATATTTATTACATTTCTTTTGTCCACTTAGAATTTATTTGGGGACAAGATATGAAGAAAAACTTAATTATTTTCTAAAGTCTTGACCATTTACTCCACTATTAAAAAATTAATTTTTCTACTCATTACTGATGCTGCTTTATTATATATAAAATTCCATAGTATATGGAGTATATGAGGCTACCTGTTCTATGCTATTAATATACTCTCTGGCATAAATTTTATAATTACAAATGTAGCTTGTGTTTTAGTATATAAGAAAATATTTCAGGGCGCCTGGGTGGCTCAGTCATTAAGCGTCTGCCTTCGGCTCAGGTCATGATCCCGGGGTCCTGGGATCGAGTCCCACATCGGGCTCCCTGCTCGGTGGGAAGCCTGCTTCTCCCTCTCCCACTCCCCCTGCTTGTGTTCCCTCTATCACCGTGTCTCTCTCTGTCAAATAAATAAAATATTAAAAAAAGAAAATATTTCAATAATAATCTTTCTAAAAATGTCTGCTATCCTCACTGTTTTCCTTTTTCATAATGTTCAGAATCACTTTACCTTGTAAGTTATAAAAACAATCTCTGTTGGAAAGTTGATTAGAACTAGATTAAATCTCTAGATTGATTTGGAAAGTATTCTCTTTCCATTTATCAATATGTTCAATACCTCAATAAAAGTTTAGAATTTAGTTTGTTCATTTGTTCATTCATTCACTCGGTGTATCTTTGTGTATCTTTCTGCTAACTGGCACTGTGATGGGCACCTTAGATTTAATGACATACTGACACTTCTGTATTCCAAGCCCCAGTAATAGATGCCTTATATTCATGAGGTAATAGAAACAAGATAGAATAAATATTTTTTTTGCTGATGGTATCAGAAAAACAAATCATTCCATAAACTGAAGACATAAACTAGGTGGCGAGGAAGCTCAAATAGATTTAAAGCTTCAGCTGGACAAATTTATGGAAATATGAATTCATAGCTAATTGTTGCATATTGACAATATAGATTTTAATTTTGGAAAGTTTTAGTCACAAGGTACCTAGAAATCTAAGACAAGGAAACCTTTTATTCTTGAGGCTGTGTCTTGAACATGGCAGGTATTCTATGCATATATATAGGCTTGAACTGATTGTAAATGAAGAAAATAATACATAGGTTACTGTTCTTTTCATGCATAGGAAATTGTCTTTCTCTAGTGTGTTATCTATTTTGTCTCATATAACTGCTTCATTCTGTACAATTTTTTTCATCCTGCAAAGAAACTAAATCAATATTTTTTTTAAAAGTAAAGAAAAGATATTCACTCACAGAGTAGATTCCACTTTTTATCTTTTGGGTAGAATGATATTATCACCATGTCTAGAGATAATTTTAGCCTTTTCCATAGAATGTAATTTGTTGAAAATGTAGCCTCCAATTGAAATGTTTCTGATTACAATGTACTTGTTTCTATGTAATTTTGGTATCTTCCATTATTTCTGTGAGTATACTCAAAAAACAATTTCTTTAAAGTTTTCATTTCTTTTGAGCTGCTCAATTGATTTTTATAGATTCTTTGGTATTAGAAAGATAAAAATCGCAAATAATTGCTTGCCTTTTCTGGGTTTGCTGAAATTATTTTTATCAGCAATGTCATGGTATCCCATTGTGACTCTATGTTCATTGTTTGTTGCCAAAATAAAGTTCTCATCTCTCATCTCATCTTATAACCTTTTGGTACACTATTATTGTTAATGCAAACAATCATTTAAAATATATTATCTTCTCTGATCACATGAAACATATTTTCCATACACTACTGACAAAGAAATTGAGGAACAGAGAACTTTTTGTCATAGTATTGGAGCAGATCTTCAGCTGAGAATTCCCTGTTACTTTTCTCACTACTAATTTAAGGTTAATGGAAAAATCTCCCTCTGTTAACACCTGCATTTGTCTTTAATTTTCTTCCACATCTTTTTCTCTACAAATTTAATCACTAAATTTTTAGAGAATTGTGTTGTAGAGAGTTCATAAAATGCTTTTCACAAACAAGATGTCAGTTGGTTCTGTGAGATTGGTGGAGCAGGGTGTTACATTTTCTCCTGGATGAAGAAAAGACTGAGAAATTAAGTGACTTCAGTAAACGATTATTTTCCTATTATGCTCAGGGAAACAAAGAAGGGGCTTACTGAGTAAGGACTAGAGTACATGGGGCAAAACTAGAGGGCTAGTGAGAGGTCACAATAGGAAGAAAACTCTAGTATATAACATAGTAAAAATGGCTAATGTAATTTGAAATAAGTAGTACTTTTTCAATTACGTTATAGAGGAAATAATACCCTGGAATGTAATTTGTTTGCTTCTAGTTTATGATTTTTAGCTTTGGTATTTTTCATTAAACACAGTATTCAAAAGGGCATATTGGTTTAATAAATGTGTTCTTTGAATCAATTTGCATCTTATGGAAGACTTTATAAGTAATTAGCTAGTGAATGAGAAAATCATGGTTGTCTGCTATTCGATGAGGGATAGTAATTGATACATATAATATTTTAAAGAAATAAAAAGCCCAGAAAAGTACAAAGAATAATATGAAAATACCAGTTTTTCTACCATTATTGAATTTAAAACTATTGTTTTTCACATTTATTTCATCTTTTGTTAAAACATGTATGAAAGTATTTTAGATAAGGTTGAAATGACCAGTGACACCATCCCCAAATCATCTTTCTTTCTTCTTCCCGCAAAACAACTACTATCAAGATTTTGGTATATGTGGAACAGTATAATATATAGAGTATTTCCTTATAGGTCTTAACATTTTGCCATTTTGCATAAATAGTATCAGCATTGTACACTATATTCTGCAATATAATTAGTCTCTTTTTTTCTCATCAAATGAATATTTGTTGACTACATATTATGTAAAAAGTACCATTAGATGTGGATGAACAAGTACAAACTCCTGCTCTCAATGCACTTAGATTCTATACAGATGGAGGCAGAGAAAACAAATAAATGAACATATAGTATGTCAAAAGTTGTTAAAAGTTATGGTAGAAAATAAAGCATAACAAAAGAATGGAATATACCAAGTGAAAGTGGGGGAATAGTGTTGCTATTGTAAATACAATAACTTTTTACTGATAAGTTGAAATTTTATCAGATACCTTGAGGAAATAGATGCAGACAAGTGTTAGGATTCCAGGCTGAGGAAATAAAAGATATAAATAAAAAAGCCCTGAGACAGGAACATGCAAGGAGTAATGCTAATGCTGAATGATTTTGAGAGAGAGTGGCACAAGTTGAGAAAAGTGATGTCACAGGGATTGGATTTTACCAAATAACTATATATTGATCATGTAACAGGACACTTCTAAGAAAGAGGGAGTACTCCCGATGAATCACAGACCTGTACCTCTGAAACAAATAATACATTAAAAGTTAAAAAAAAAGAAGATAGTAGAAGGGAAAAATGAAGGGGGGAAATCGGAGGGGGAGATGAACCATGATAGATTATGGATTCTGAGAAGCAAACTGAGGGTTTTAGAGGGGAAGGGGGCTGGGGGGATGGGTTAGCCCTGTGATGGGTATTAAGGAGGGCACGTATTACTTGGAGCACTGGGTGTTATATGCAAACAATGAATCATGGAACACTACATCAAAAACTAATGATGTAATGTATGGTGATTAACATAACAATAAAAAATGAAAAAAGAAAACAAACTAATGATGTAATATATGGTGATTAACATAACATAATAGAATAAAATTAATGAAAGGAAAAAGACAAGAAAGAAAGAAAGAAAGAAAAAGAAAGAAAGAAAGAAAGAAGAAAGAAAGAAAGAAAGAAAGAAAGAAAGAAAGAAAGAAAGAAAGAAAGAAAGAAAGAAAGAAAGAAAGAGAAAGAAAGAAAGGAAAAGAGGGAGTACTATTAATGACTGGGTTGGGACAAAAAACATAAAATAGGACTCTGCTGGGCAAAATGGCATTTATAATCCCATGTTGAAAGACTTTACCGCAAGTTGAGATGAAGAAAGCACTGGTTTTGTTCAGAATTGTTATAATCTAACCCTTGATTTAATGAGATCTCTCTGTTATGTTGAGTGGACTGAAGAGGAGACTAGAAGTTGGTAGATGAGTTAAGAGGTTACAGCTAAGATCCTGGCAAAGAAACAAAACAAAACAAAACAAAAAATAACAGTGCCTTGTTCTAAAAAGATTGTAAAGGAGGTGAAAGAAGTTGTTCAGTTCTGGATGCTAGATTTACTGACACATTTTCCCATGTTGTTTTTGATTGATGTGTGTGCACGTGCGCGCACGCGTGTGTGTGTGTGTGTGTGTGTGTGTGTGTGTGTGCGTGCGAAGTGACTGGTTTTAATTCCAGGCAATAATTCCTGTGGAGTAATGTAATTTTGATTTGTGTATTTTTTTTTAAATTTTCGGAATACTAATTCTTCATTGCTCATATAGTCAACTTTTTCTACAAGTCTATTCAAATATTCCAATTTTATGTATGGTTCCTTCATTTGTTCAAAAATTTATGTAAATTAAATGCAATTGAGTTAGTCAAATTTAATAATGATTTACTCTAAGGCTATTTTTTTTCTATCTTTTTAAAGAAATAACCACCTGAAAACAAGATCATATAGATTTATCTTTTAATAGTTTTGCTTCTAAGTCTATACTTCCTTAGCAATTTATTTTTGTTTATAGTGTATTCAGGTATCAGTATATTTTTTTCCTTGTGGCAATTCACTTGTATCAAAAACATTCATTGAATAATTTGAATGTCATACTATATTTTCAAATGTCCATATTAGCATTCATGTATATTTACTGTTTTTTCTCATTGATCTGTTTGTCTCTTTCTGTGTCAATATACCACTCTAAATAAGTTTTGATAACTTGTGAGGCAATTTTCCCTACCTTATTTATTTTTTAGAATTATGTTGGTAGTTTGTGGTGTCATTACTCAAGTACATGAGTTTTAGTATCAGTCTTTCAAATTGTGTTAAAAAATCTAGGATTTTCACTGACATTATATGGAATTTATAGATTTATTATTGGAAAATTTGGCTTTTAAAAATACTGTGTTTAGGGGCACCTGGGTGGTTCAGTTGGTTGTGTCTGACTCTTGTTTTTGGCTCAAGTCATGATCTCAGGGTCAAGAGATTAAGCCCCATGTCAGGCTCCACACTCAATGTGGAGTCTGCTTGAGATTCTCTCTCCCACTTCCTCCGCCCCTCCAGCTGGTGTGTGCTCTCTCTCTCTAAAATAAATAAGTAAATCTTTAAAAAAATACTGAGTTTATTATACTTTGTCTATAAACATAACATATCTCTACATCTTTTGTATTTTTCATTAGCAATTTGTAATTTCCCAAATTTTTGTACGTTTCTTGCTCTTTCTTCTTATATATCTTTCAATTTTATTACTGTTATGGACAGTATTTTTTTCTATTACTTTATTTATGACTAGTAATGGTATTATTTTTTGCTTATTTGAGGATATGTAGAACTGCTTATTTGAGTATATGTAGAACTGTTCTGCATGGAACACTATTAGAGGTTATCCAGTGAAATACTAATTAAAGCCTTGTATACTATAGTGATTAAGAATATGGGTACTGAAGTCAGATCAACTGTGTTCACATCTTAACTCTGCCACTTATTAGCTTTTGGGCCTTGGGCAAGAAACTGGTTACTTAACCATAGTTTATGCCTCAGCTTCTTTTATCTATCTATAAATGGGGCTCGTAGGATTATTTTGTGGAGGAAGCAAATTAATATATGCGAAACCCATAGTACATTGCCTTACAGATCAATGTCATTTAAGTAATAGCTATTATGATTGTTATAATTATTATTTTCATGGATTGTCAAAGATTATAAATGCAAATTTTTGCTTCATTTTCTCTCATGACCTTAGGAAATGTAAATTCTCTTTTCAGTGTAATGATGAGGTGTGGGAGAAACCAGAACATATAAATATATTTTAAATGGTCATGGATGATGGAATATAAACATTAAGAAAGTCACCTGAAAATATTGAATAAAACCTTCAAAAATCATTTAAAACCACTGGAGTATTTAAGTCTACAGAAATTATGACGCCCATTGTTTGCATTCTCAATTAGGTAATTTAAAATCATGTGTTACCTTTGATTTTTTTCTCTCTATAATAATCTAATCAATGTTGTATTGGTTCTTCCTTGAAATGTCTACTTAACATTTTCCCTTCTTCAATATTTCCACTATCACCAGGCTCTCATTGTCTCTTGCATGGATGATTATAAGAGCCTTTTATTTTCCTGCCTCTGGTCTCTTGTCTTGCCAAATTTAGACTTTTAACTCATACAATCAAGCTTATATTCACTATTTCTTAAAATTCCCTTTATGTTATTATTGTTACATACCTAAATTATAGATTTGGTCATGTCACTGACCAGAGGAGAAAGCTTTGATGAGCTTCCATTTCCTCCAGTCCCAAATGCAAACTTCCTGGTGCCATTCTACTTGTACAGTCTCCACCATGACCTCTGTGACCTTAATTCTCATCTCTGTTTGCTGCTTTCCTCAGAGTCATTGAAATTTCATGTAGCTGTATCTTTGACCATGACATTATATCTGGGTTGACTCTTGCACTTTTTCACCTCTATTCAAGTCCACTTTACCACTTAAACTGCTCAACTAGAATAATTTATCTTTTATGATTTAGGTTATATGTAATTTCCTGTCAATTTTTCCCTCCCTTGCCATAATTATTCTGTCCCTCCTCTGTATTCAATGAAATCCTCACATTATATAAACTGCATAAATTATATATGTAATTTTCCACAGAAACCCAGAATCACCAATCAGGATGTAGGCTGTTAATTTCTGATTACTATTTTATAAATATTTAAAATACTTTAAATCAATTTTAACTTTTAAACAAGTTTTAAAATTAATATATTAATCATTTACATATGACATATATGTCCAACATAAAATAATTAGTATGGGATGTTTTTCAAAGTATTTGATTATTTAACAGGTATATATTTCTGAGTCTAGACCTAACACTAGATTCCTATCTCATGACATATAAAAAAATAGACTATTATCTTATCAAGACCCAAAATTTATCTGGTTTTTTGTCTTTCCTGGGCTGCTAAAACTGTTATCACATTATTACTTCAGTAGTCTCACTATGATTGTTAAATTTGTGCTAAAACTTTCCTTGAGAGATCAAAGTGTTTCTAATATTTTGAAAATATTAAACAAAGTATTTCTGAATTTCAAGAAAATTTTAAGGCATATATCCTTAATTAACACATCTCTTCATATTCCTCTGTTTCAATTTCTTCAATATTGCTAAAACGTAGGGTCATATCTGTTAGATACCTGCTGAATTTGCACAGCCACATGAACAAATCTACAATTGATCCACATGCCCCTTTATTCTGAAGACACACCTTGTTAAAATGGAACAAATTAAAAAAAAATGAACAGACCTAACCTTCTGGTTCCAAATCTAATTTACTGTGATAAGTCTAGATCCAACTTGACTCTAATCCTTGTAAGAGGGTTAGTGGTAGCTCCTGAGAACTCATCATTAAGAGTAGGACTTAACAAATAAGATTTCCTAGTCAGTTTCTATGACATCTGCTTTCATTGCTTGCATGTTCATTTGGTGCTAAACACATCCCTTATACTGAGGTACCTTTATTATGAGAAAGAGGAAATTTCTTTTTGAATAAAAATATCTAAAAGTTATGGCATACAAGCAAGTAGAATTAAAAGCATTATCATCTTGCATATCATTCTGTTACTGGGTCACTCGGTTCTTGTCCCAGATGTACCAAAGAATTGGGAAACTCAAGACCAGGAAGGGGAGATAGAGTTTATTGAGTAGATAGGTATAATATACTTTCAAGAGTGAAAGTGGGCCGCTGCCAGAGCAAAAGTGGCAATGGCCTCAAGAAGCTCTAGCTGCATCCTTTTAAGCCTGCTTCCTGCATATGTATATTTGGCTTGGATTGACAGCTGGTGGTTATATAACATTTTGGCTTCTAAGCATGTGCTTACCCATGATGCATTCTGTCATTATTGTTCGTTCGTTCTTTCTTTCTTTCGTTCTTTCTTTCTTTTCTTTCTTTCTTTCTTTTTCTTTCTTTTTTAAGATTTTATTTATTTATTTAACAGAGAAAGAGAGAGAGAGTGTGTAGAAGCAGGGGGAGCTGCAAACAGAGGGAGAGGGAGAGGGAGAAGCAGGCTCCCCGCTGAGCAGGAAACCAGATGTGAGACTCAATCCCAGGACGCTGGGATCATGACCCTAGCCAAAGGCAGATGCCCAACCAACTGAGCCACCCAGGTGCCCCTATTATTGTATTTATTTATGTATTGTATATTTATGAGTTTCTAATTAGCTTTTGGGGTGACCTTAAGGGCAAGTTACACTTTTGTGTTCATGCTCAGGTCTTGGAAGTTCCCTTATGGCTTCTGAGCCAGCTCTGCAGCTAGGCCTTTCCTCTTCTATTAGCCTTTAGAGGTGGCTCTGAAGGTGTGGCTGTTAACTCTGGGTGGGGGGGGGAGGCGGCTCCGAGGGTGTGGCCAGCACCTTCTTTATCCCTCCTCGCTCATGTCTAACTGCCTAACAATTCTAGCTGGAATTACTGGCTTTCCTTTATAAATAGATCTTATTTTTCAAAAATTTCTATTATTTCTTCTAAAAAGAAGTGTCTTGTTTAAATATTACCTCGAAGAGGTTTTTAAGAGCTCAAAGTTCCTTATTTCTTGGAGTATGTCTATTTCACTATTTAAATTAGTTTTAAGATAGCATATTTATTGGCACTTGAGAAGGTCAATACAATAATATTCTTTTATTATTTACTTAAGTTCTTAACAAATTAATAGATAGACCCATAGGTGGTGGTGGTGGAGGGAAAGTCAGTTTTGTTGTTTCAGAAATGTTGAGGAACTGGCCACATGTGTGACCATGCTTCCTAATGCTGAACCACATATACAGACAGACTGATACAAAGCAGGGCTGGACAAATCCCAGGCCTTCCAGGCAAGGGCAAAGCCTTTTCCACTGAATGTTTTCTATACCTTGGAGCACACCAAAGAAAATGCTGTCCATGGGCAGGCATATAGTGAAGGGATTAAAAAAAAAGAGGAGGGAGGGAAGACTGGTTAAGCCTGGCATTCCCACAGTCCATTCCCAAATTTATGCAAGCAAAAATGTATTTCTCCCCTTTGAAGAATTGAATTGTGGGGTAGAGAAATGATAAGAGAGTTAAACTAATTGATGTTTCTCTATGCTGAAAGAAAGTCAGGAGAAAGGAGTTTCACTCCAACAGTATGTATCTCATTCAATTTGTAATGTGAATGGGAAGCAGTTAAACTTGTTGAACGAGGCCAAATTTTACGGCCCAGGCTGTAGATGGGCTTTGGTTCCTCCTGGCCCTCGCCTTCAAAACATGGCATCCTCAGGGCTGGTCATCAAAGCCAAATAGACTCATTAATCTAACTGTTGCTTACAACCAGCAGATTCCCTTAGCAATTTCATCTCAAATTCTACCTGAGTCATAATTTGGTCAAATATATTCTTGGTGACTTTGGAGAATGATATCATCAGCTTATGCATTTAAATGCCTCACCAAAGTATGATATTTGAAACATTGTCTTACTGAACTCTTGTTCCCAAGAATTTCAATGTCTAAAGAGTTGGAGTTTTAGCTGAGCAACTTATGATAAATGAAAATTAGGAAACAGATCATCTAATACCTGTATTCAGCTATTATTAAATTGATTACCCTCAGATGCCACGCTTTTCTCAATAGCTATGCTCTCTGAGCTTCCTTTCATGTCTTTTGATAGGTAGATAGATAGATAATTGATTGAAAGATAGATATACAGATATTCTAGTCATATATAGATATTATAGTTTATACCCTTTAGGATTTTTTTGGAAGGACCCAAAGGGGTAACAATGTTACTACATAGCCTGTAATCTGCATCTTTTTTTTAAATTTCTTTAGAATAAAAGGATGAAAGAAAAGAAAAGAAAAACCTACCCCCCTAATGGAGCTGACTTTTCAGACAAATGTGGGTTAAATGGAAGAAAAAGTGCAGCGAGTACATTATCTGCTTAAAATCTCCCACGAGTGCCTGTTGTTTCAATGGTGTGTTATGCTGTGGAATTTCATTCCTTCTGAGCACACCTTTCTCTGTGGATTTTTTGTTAGCAACTCACTGGGCAGATGCCACTGTGAAAATAATTACTGACACAACATAAAACCCATAAACACTATTCAGGCGGGAGAGGTTTTGAGCACATTAGGGCTGGGAATAAAGGAGCTATACAGGCATGGGCTGGGGGACCTTTTCAAAGGAAAAAGAGATCATTTGATTGACTCTCCTGTTTGCTGGGCTTATCATTGGGAAATATGCTGAACATTCCACACCTCCAAACTTTCACAAATGAGACCTGCTTGTTTTTCTATAGTATAGATTTCAAACTTTGTTTTGCATTTGCTCCTTTCCTTCCTGCTTGCTATTGTTTCAAGATGATACACATAACTTTTAAAACAGTGGCTATTTAATTTTCTGTGGAGGCTGAGCTATTGCACGGTCTTAAGAACAATGGAGTTTTTCAAAGTACTTTCCTTTTCTTAGAAAGTCATTGCCCCATTAGAATACAGATTATTATTCTAAGTCCAATTTATGAGAGTGTTGCCATGTGCAATTTATAGTATTCTGCAGCACATTAAATAATACTTCTTAATATCACTGATAAATTGCTTAAATATCTTTGCACATTATATGGTCTCTCTATGGAACCACTCACTTAGAAATAGCAGTTCAAATATATGTGTGGTTGCACAGAAAGTGAATAATGCAGCATCTCAATTTATAGTTTTAACAAGTGTCTGATTTTCCCTGTTCTAAGAGTCCATTATTCTAGCTCATTGCTTGGTAGTATTTTTTTCTTCTTCTTTATTGTCTTATTCTCCCTTAAGGAGATCATTTATAGTGACATAGAAACACTTACCACTTGCTTTTAATCTTATGGAATGGATGGCTTTCAGTTTCTGGTAAAACTTAAAGCTTTATATAAAATGAAATAAAGTGAATTCTTTTTTAAAAAATTCATGTAGTCCTACTTTCAATAATTACCCTTTTAAGGGGGTGGCAGTAATTGAAAACAGATTAAGTATGTTTATTACGCTTAATCTTAAATCTTTTCTAACCACTTTCTAATTCATTTTTTAAAAAGATTTATTTGTTTATTTTAGAGAGAGAGAGAGCAGGGAGAGGGACAGAGGGAAAGAGAGAGAGCAGCTCAGGCGGACTTCCCGCTGGGAGTGGGCCTTGATCTCGTGACCCTGAGATCATGATCTGAGCTGAAACCAAGAGCTAGAGGCTTGACTGACTAAATAACCCAGGCACCTCTTTGATACATTTTTTACATAGGCAAAAGTTTGGATGGAAAAGAAAATTTGGACTGCCATCACAGAAGTCCTCTTTAGCCAATTTGAAAGGATAAACAGAAAAAAAAATATTTAGGGAAAAGCTTTGATCCACTTGAGTCAGATCCAGTGAACCACTGGTGTCTTGTAAGGAATGAACTTTCTTTAGAAAATGTTTATATCTAATTCCATTAAAAATTCTTAAGACTCACAAATTTCATTTTTAATAATTTCTTAGTTAAGAAATCTTAGTTATTTCAGGTTATTAGGAAATATTAGGTAAAATGTTATTATAGTAGCATATTTTCTCTATTATTACTTTATTCCTCAGTTTATGTTGTTATTAAGATTTCCATGTGATGGTATGTATAAAAAGAGGTTTTATCCATTCTATATTTAAGAAGGAAACAACAGAAAACAATAGAAATTTAGATTTAGAATTTAGAATAGTTAATAGGATTTTTTCCCTGATTCTTTAATGGCATTGTTTATATCTCTGAGCAAGCTACTTACCTTCTGTGCACTTGAAAAGCAAAATTATTTGGTCCAAGGTAGATTTCTCATGTTTTGTGTGTGGGTGTCTCTGTGTGTTTTTAATTTTATAAAACAGAAAGCAGATTTCACAAATTGCTGAATCCTTTTATAAGTCAAATATCTGTGAAGGTCAAGTTGTAAGCTATTTAAAACTGACTCTTTAGTTTCATTATATCTGTGAGGCTCCCAGAAAATTTGGGACCTTAATGATAGTATCTCTTCATCATAATTTCACAATGTAATTGATTAGGCCAGAATTTCTGAATGGGTACAGACTGAACATTTCTGAAATGGTCCTTTATTTTGTAGAAAGTGCCTGATGTTAATATATTTGATTGAGAAAGAATTCCAATAGCTTCACATCAACTCTGTGTAAATAAAGAGAAAGGAGAATGACAATTTAACAGCTCTGGGTAGATTCAGTCAAAGAACTCATGAAGTGCCTTAAAGTGCCACTTCAATTATTAATAAAAAATCTGGACTAGAAGTGATAGATATGAACTAAACTCTAGAAGACAAAAGAAGCAGAGGAAAGTCAGAAGGCAATTCTACTAGGTGAGAGCGAACCATTTGCCTGTCCATTATATAAATTACATCACCAGATTTATTTGATGCTTGCATGGTTCCAAAATACCTGTGGAGATCAGGTTTCTAATCTATGCTAAGTAAGTCAGAATAGCTTTTTGATAGAGGAGTTACTATATGCCTTATCAATTTGTCCTTTTGGGACCCTTTCATGGAAAAGCAAATTTGAGACATGATTTTTAATTCAATTTAAAATATTTTGCCCCTGAATTATTTCCAAAACTAAGATACTTTGGTCTTAATATCCTAAGTTATATTATCACTTTTTTTTTGAATGTCAGAGGCATGTTAAAAGCTGATAAATACTCCAATATGCTTTGACATTTTTCTCATTGTTCTGTAGTTTAGATTTTTGCAGCTATTTGTGTGAACACCGCTAGTTAGCATTAATTGTTAATATATATATTTTTGTTTTTGTAAAAGCTAAGGAATAGGACATTTTTATTTAGTGGACGAGATATCAGGAAATCGAAGGTCATCAGTACCAGGGCTCCAACAGCAAAGAGCAAAACCAGTAAAAAATTCTATATCAGCAAAATTTTATAAGAAAGCGGTGCATAAATTTATAAACTCCTCTAAATTGCAAATTAATGACCTACATATATTTAATTCTATGATTATATTGTTTATACTGTGATTCTGCAATTTTTTGTTGAGGAATCTCATTTGTTGAAGATAAATGCAAAACTTTCAAAACTTTGTCTTTAGTAATTGATACAACTGTGCTTTGAGAATTTACCTTTATTTTGGCATAGTGAGCTTTGTTAGCAATAATTCAGAACATTACCATGACTTTTCTGGTACTTTCAGTTATTAAAACAGTTTAGTACAGATAATATTTTAATTTTGTTTTGGATGCAATGCCTCCTCATCTTGCTGCCATTACTAGTACAATGGTATTGCTAAACTTCTTTCTATGCAGCTTGGCCTATGATGGAGATAACATGGCAGAATTCTTTTTAGAGTTTCCCCTCCTCGTTTCTTGCACTTGCCTGTCTGATGTTGTAGCAGGGAAGGGGAAACAGCCCTTGTTAAGCTCTCTGTCCTTTCTTGTCATTGCAATTGCTGTTTCCTTACATGAACATCATATGTATATGGTGAGAGGTTGTTTGGTTCTGAATCTTTATTTATCTTTAGATAACAAATCATGTTGTGTATGTTTATGTGTGTATTTAAATTGATTACTTAGTTGCATGTATATTTTATTTTCAATAGTATATGTAAAGTCCTTGACCCTAACAACCATCAATTTCACTTCCTTATATGCTCCTATTCCCTGGTATAAGGCTGGGCATGTAAAAATACTTGATGAATGATAGGTTAACAACTACTTTCTAAACCACTATTAAAACAATGATTAAGTGGTTAAATTGATTGTGATGCTTATTGATGCTTATTCAGATTTCCTGTGTGTATAATTATCTGACTACTGTGCATACTTTGTAAAGATATGATCTATATAGACATGCTAACATAGTCACCATTTTTTACTGTGGTTATATTCAATGTGACATGACAATTTTATTTCCTTTAACTCATCTCCATCGGCTGTTAGGGTTGGTAATAATGTACATACACATTATATTTTTCAGTTTACTTTGGTGGAATGTCCTAGAAATCTTCCTCTGACTTTCCAGACAAATCTCTTCACTTCTCTATTCTGCACCAATCATTCTGGAAACTGACCCATAGAAAAGATCAAATGGCTCCTTTGACTTCCAACTTCTGATTCGGATCAATAGAAGGCTTTGGCAGGAGATCTTGAAGGTAGGATTACTGTGAGGTCAGGGTTTATATTGACCTAATCCTTTTTTGTTAGATAAGTTTAGGTTGGCTGTATTTCTGTATTGACATCTACAGCTTCTCTCAAGGATAATTCTTTCTCTTTGTTCTGTAAGTAATCTTTCTTCCACTTTCAGGTCTAGGGTGGCAAGAGCTCCCCTTCTGTTACTAATCTTGGTATACTGCACCATTCCTTGTTGCTTTTCCTAAACAATGTTCATACTTTGCTAAATGCTCCCTTTATTAAGTTCTCCTAAAATCATCTGATTTGAGTGTACCATCTGTTTCCTACTCATAACCTGACTTCTATGAAGGATGGCGACATTTATGAATCCTACTACTTAACTTCGATCACATTTCATCTCCCAGATGACTTAGATGCTTATTATCAGTAGTAGAGAAATGTCTAGGATTAGATCTTTGAAAATGAGTTTCTCTAGCAGAGCCTTTCCACTTGTGGTTAAGATGGAGCAGTAGGGTCTAGGTTTATCCTCTTGTATGAAACAACGAAAGAAAAAGAAAGAAAGAAAGAAAGAAAGAAAGAAAGAAAGAAAGAAAGAAAGAAAGAAAGAAAGAAAGAAAGAAAGAAGAAAGAAAAAGAAAGAAAGAAAGAGAAAGAAAGAAAGAAAGAAGAAAGGAAAGAAAGAAGGAAGGAAGGAGGGAAGGAAGGAAGGAAGGAAGAAAAGAAAAGAAAGAAAGAAAGAAAGAGAAAGAAAGAAAAAAGAAAGAAAGAAAGAGAGGAAAGAAAGAAGGAAGGAAGGAAGGAAGGAAGGAAAGAAAAGAAAGAAAGAAAGAGAGAAAGGAAGAAAGGAAGAGAGAAAGAAGAAAAGAAAATTAAAAAAAAAAGAAAAGAAAAAATGTTTTACAGACTTTGAAAAGCAACAAAGAAAAACAATTCCCTAGTAAAGGGATTCAAACAAAGAGAGCCCTAAAATTTTTGTCCTTTCATTTTTGAAGTTTCCAGGTGGCAGAAGAGAGAGTGAAACCCAACAGAGCCAGTGGTGTTCCTGAGTTGAGGAGACAGAGCTAAGAATTCAGGAAGGCCTAAGTGGTTAGAGTTTTCAAGGCAGAACAATGGGAGGAAAGAGCTATACAGAGTGAGTTCTACAGATATGTAGGGGGTTCCCTAAGTCTTTAAATGGGTACTAGTTGGTGAATGGATATGAGGAATGATGTGAGAAAGGGGAAAGAACCACCCAGGGAAAGGAATACACAGACAGAATAACTTCAGTCCTTACACAGGATCAGAGCTCTTTCATATTCTCACCAACCAAAGTGGAAAAATTTTCATTATAAATGGGCTGGGGTTAGAGTACTCATAGGGTATTACATCAGTGGTAGAGCAAAATTAGCTCTAGACTAATGACTATTCTGGTTCTAACAAAGCTTAAAAGTAAGCCTCAAAAGGCTGAAACTATTTCCAAGAAATGTAACAGAATTCCAGAAGGAGACTCAAGAATTAAAGGAATATAAAAATCTCTATCAAGGCAAAATTCATAATGTGTGACATCCAATAAAAGATTATCAGTCATGCAAAGAAACAGAACAATGTGATCCATAATGAGGAAGAAAATTAGTCCAAAAAAAACTCCAACAGATCCAAAAATGGCATTGATATTATAATTTATAGACAAAGATATCAAGTTATTATAACTGTTAATAATAAATGTAGGAATGTTCCTCAAACATCTTGGGTTCAAATCTTAATATCTGAAACCTTGGGCAAATTTCTTAACTTTTTTATAGTTTAGTATTCCTCGTGTGTAAAATAAGAATAATACTATGCCCTACCTCAAAGCGTTATTGTAAGGAATAAATGGGAATATACAGAAAGCTCATAAAAATGTGGCTCGCATATAATTTTTAAAACCCATTAAATTTTAGCTATATTTGTGGTCTTAAGAAACTCAGGTTATCAAGGAAGTTTGCAGGGACCTTGGTGAGGCATTTCTGCAAAGTTAGGAATAAATGACCTTTGAAACAATTCCTTATTTTGCCCAAATTATTTTGTCTGAGTGGTCTCATAATACCCCTAATCATAATATTTTTTTCTTGACTACTTCTTATTGAATGAGAAAAATGATAGAAGAGGCAAGATTCTGACTACTATCTAGGTCACCTCTTTATTATTCAGAAAAACCCAAATCTGGATTGACTTGAAAATTATGTCTTTAATAATATGGAAAGGGATTATTCACAGTTGTCTTTTACAAAGACATTTTCTTTCCTCCTGATGGTCTCTAAGAAACAATTTTCAAAATTTGGCATCATTAAATCCTTTATTGGTGACCTGCTGTCTGATGCTTGGAAAAAAATTGACACAAATATTAAACAGAAGGCAGAGATGAAATGAATCTCAAATTCATAGCTTAATCCTTTTGATGTTTGTTGTAAATGCTTAATAATAATATTGATTTACTGAGTTATTTAATAGTGAACTGTTGAATACTGAATTATTCATTGAATAGCTACTATATCAATAATCATTATGTGAGGAACTGTTCTAAGTTGTAATCTTGTCAGGTCTCTTTTCTCATTGTTTCTGTCTTCTGTCCTTAACCTGATGGTTGTTTGATCCCATCCAAACTTTACAAATCCTTTATGTTCAGTTCAATTCCCGTCTTCTCAACCAAGTCATCAATAATGATGAAGTCCTCTTATGAACTTCTAGCCCTTATTGTCTCAATCTGTCATTTCAAAATAATTATATACAGTTGTCTGATGCTTTTTCTAGTATTTAAATTTTGATATGCATATTCTGACTGTATGAATTAAGTTCTGTAATGGCAAGGTTTTTTTTTTATTAGTGCAGTACTCATCAAAGTGTTGAATTAATAATTAATATCTTTCCTAATGATGGTCTCTTGGACAAATTCTACTCTGATTTCACTTCATAAAATGCACTGAACCACATACTTGCATTCTTATAGCATCTCCTGGACATCCTAAAAAATTTAACAAATTCTGCTTTGAGAACATTTTATTTTATGTTCTGAAGTGTATACACTCTCTCTTCTTTGTGATTCTGGGTGTCTAAAATTATAATGCACTTTACTTCTCCATAACTGACTTTAAACCTGGATGTGATAACATGCCGATCTGGTCCAATTTTGAATGCTATTTGCAATCTGGATAATTGCATGCCCTTTGGAATGTACTTGATCATACGTCTAACTAAATTTCTCATGAAAGTTAAAACTTTTCCACAAAAAGAGAGAGAATATGCCTCAAACTCTTTGAGGATTTGTGTTTGGCATGTCCTTTGCAAGTCCCTTACTCAGAAGGAATATATATGAGATGGATTGCTGCCTTTACCAGACTCCAAACCGTTTTAATCCGTAAAATAAGAAATAAAGTTTGTCCATATGAGAGAAGCACTATAGTTTGTGGGCTAGATGAGGTGGACTCTTGGTTATAAGCATTTCAGAGTACAAATGTTCACTCTGTTCTTTACTCTTTCACTTAAGAAACATACCAATCCAGGGACACAGATGCATGAATCAAAAAGAACAACCTGGGGTTTATTTAAATTCATTAAAGAGGTTAATTATTTTAAAATTTTGGTATCTGAACTCTTGTTAATGTGAGTACCTTCAGGTTTTACTCTAAAGGTTTTTTACTGACTCCAGAGGTCTGAGGCAAGGCAAGCCAGAAGGGCTAGAGATGTTAACTACTAATGACCCCCACCCACCAGCTGCCCACAAATGACAAATGGGAATTGGTATGTAAATACTCTAGCTCTCTCTTTCCTCCCACTGTAAAACTCTAGGACATAGTTCTCACCCTCTGCCAAAAAGTACGAGGCCAGATTGAATTCTACTTGCCCACAGTGTTAACCTGCTCATGAAACGCCCTCTGTTGGCTTTCTTCCTTTCCTCGCCTCACTTGCCCACTCTCCTGGGATTATCACCTCAGGAAACCACTTGCACCTAAATCCTAATCTCATAGTCAAGCTTCTGGGAGAACACAATATAAGCCAGACACCAGAAATGATTATCTTTTCTTTGCATAAACTGTTCTCAAAGCTGAGCACACTTGAGATCTTGCAGGGAAATGATGAAAGAATAGCTAGAATTGTTAGCCCCTCATTGAAAAGGCAAACTGTAAATCAAGATTGTTGTCTTTCTCAGGAGTCTGTCTTCATTGTGTTTCACTATTAAAAATGTTTTAAAAAGGTAGAGAAAATTAGCATGCTGAATCATTACATTTCACGCTCTAAATATATTGTCTAGTTGTCATCAATATTTGTTTAGCACCATAGTAATAGACAATGTCATCCATAAGCATTTATGTCTGGCAACTTGATTTTCATAGGTTTATTGCTTAGACAAACTGACTTTGATATTTTTCACTGAGCCTGTCAGTATAAACAAACTGCTTTTAGATTTAATATTTTATTTGATTCCTCAGAAGACAGTTATATTGATATTTTAATCTAAGGTGCTTTTTTCATTTTGGAATACTGAATTTATACTATCTGAGGTTTGTGAAGGAAATTTAGGTTGATTTATTGTTCTTCTGAAATGTAAGAGATGCCATTTGGTTCTCTGACTAGACAATATGAATAAAAACATCACTTGGATTCCATTCTGAGTTTTTCACTGATTTATAAGTCTAAGTGCAATCTAATTAAATTTTATATCTCTCAGTTTCTCTATATGCCAAGTGGAGAATACTACTTACACTCCATTTTTTAATATCAATATATGATTAAAAGATTCATGAGATGATTTGTCAGAGAATAATGTCTAATATGATTGGTCTACTTAACCGACCAACAGTTTAACTAAATTTTAATTTTGCCTTTGATTTCCATCCCTAAAATTCTGATAAGAGAGAGACAAATGAATGATACGGATGACATTATATCACTAGGGTGTGGTGGGGTAGGGAGCTTTGTGAAGTTTGGCTTCATATAGTTCTCATTGCTATTATACCCAAGATACCTGAGGTGCCCAGCCCTGCTGGGTACTGCTCCAATTAGCCGCCTCTTCCTCAATTTTTTTTTTCAGGACTACTAGTTTCACCTCTGCTAACATTTTGGCCACTGACATTAAAGTGGCAGCTGCTTCTATATTGTCATAATAAGCAGAGACATTGCTCAACTTCAAGGGGCACCTTGGATATATTATATATTATATATTATATATTATATATTATATATTATATATTATATATTATGTAGTTAGGAACCCCTGTCATTGAGCTACACTGACTGCAGTGCAAAAAGCAGTCTCTTCTAGGTACTGGGACTGACTGCTCATTCACCTCTCCTTCCACAGCTCTCTTAAGAGTTGTGAATGCTGTTAATAAGTAATTCTAAAGGCTAGCAAGAATTGAGCATTTCCCATATGCCAACCACTGTGCTCACCATGTTTCCTGCACTCCCTTATGTAATCGTCAAAACAATTCTGAGAAGTGTTATTTTGTGTCCATTTGATAAATGAATTGGGGCACATACCTGAAGCTTAATATATAGCTGCCCCGCCCTTAAGTTCCTTAGATTTAGAAGGAGATGGGCATAGTTTAAATCCTGTTTTTGCCACTTACCAGTTCAGTAGCCAAAAGCAATTTTCATAATCACTCTAAATCCCATTTGCCACTTCTGAAGCATGGGTCTAATAGTAGCTGCCCTGCATAGCTTAGGAGAGTTTGGTGAGTTCACATGAACAAATCATAACTAGATGACATGTTGTGTAGAAAATAAATTGTAATTTTATATTTATTATTCACACATTTTAGTTAAAGGAACATAGCTGTATTTCTTTCTCACTCAGAATCTCCAAAAATAGAAAAGAAAATCTCAATGCATTATACCCAATGACAATTTCAGTTTCATGGATTGAAATAGTCAAGAAATTCACCTGCCTCCTTTTTGTCTCTTTCTTCTACTTCTTCCACATACACACTAAACCAATCATATTGACTTTTTAAATAACCAGGACTAAGATATTAAATCTCAGGCTAACAAGGTCTTGGAAAGTCCCCAGGTTTATGGAGGAGCAAAAGCAATTGCTTTCATTTCAGTCAATTCCCTACAACAGAGAAGTTTGTTGGGAAATGTAATTTTGACTATTAAGAGAAAAACCTGGTGAATTTGTTTTTGTCTTTCAGAATTTTTTTTTAAATAAAACAGACTTTAAAGAGCATGCCTGAGAAAAAGAGTTCATAAAATTTATTTTGAACAGACTTCCACAGAGGGCAAGTATTTTCATATAAATGGAAAAGAGATGGGTCCTTGAAAAAAAATTTCTATGGAGGTTCATTCCCTTTCAAGTTAAATGAGGAGAGTGATTGTGTGTGCTGATTATTTTTATGTGTTAACTTGTTTAGGCCAGGGTATTCAGATATTTAGTCAAATACCAGTCTAGATGTTAGTGTATTTTTTAGATGAGATAACAATTAAATCAGCAGACTGAGTAAAGCAGATTACCCTCCATAATGAGGGTGGGCCTCATCTAGTTAGTGACAGTCTGAAGAGAAAAAAGACATGTCCCACATGAGAGAGAGAATTCTGCTTTCAGCCTGCCTGCATACCTGAGCAGCAACATTAACCGTTCTCTGAATCTCCAGCCTGTTGCCCTACTCTGGAGATTTTGGATTTCCTAGCCTCCAAATTTACATGATCCCAAGTTCTTAAAATTCATCTCCATGTATTTATCTATCTACACATATTATTGGTTCTGTTCCTCTGGAGAACCCTGACTAATATATTGTCTTTGCCATCCTTCATAGCTCTCAACAGCACACAGTGGGCACTCAGCAAGTAAAAATGAAGGGCAGCAAATGCTTTAAGATGAGGCATGGAAACAAAGACTCTCCCACAGAAGACAGACGTACAGGAAGCTTATCTCTCCAGGAACGTTTACCCCAGTTCAGGAGAAGCCCCCAGTCACTCTTAACTTTTTCTGGATGCACCCTGAGCTTTTTTTTTTTTTTTTTAAATCAACACTGAGCTTGATTTTATTGCTTTCTCATGAAGTTGAACACAGCCTTTTCCACCCCCTGCCCTCCCCTATTCCTTCTCTCTTTCCCCACTCTGTCACCCCAAAAGGCATCTGATCTATTCCTGGCTGCACCTTCTGAAATCTATGAATGGTGAAATTACATAATTAATAGACAGTTGAATAAATAAGTAGTAGAGTGCCAGAAAGTCCACATTATATTCTCTTCTGTCCCTTCACCCCCAGCTTTCCCCTTGGACAAACACAGTTATGGCAGCAGATACAAAGGCAATTAGCTTTGAAAACTCTGGCATGCAGGAAGTCCCCATACAATAGCTTGGAATAAGGAGTTGTGTGTATTAAAAGGCTTTGTGAGTATTCACCACCATCTGCTCCTATCAGGACTGTCAGTTCTGCATCAGTCCCTCTCTCTCTCTCTCTCTCCCACCCTGCTCCTACACACTATGGGGGGTGTCCTGTGTTATCCTCGGAACAGCCATCATCTGGCAGCCTTTTTAACATATGTGCAGCCAGTATTGCTGCTTTGAGCAGCTTATCAACTTAGAAGCCCACTAAAATGAGAGAAAATACTCTATTTTTACATGGGGAATGTTTTCAATAGAAGGGGCCTCCATGTTTTCTTAAAATAGGAATACCCATTCTGTCCAGTCTCAAAGTCCCCAACCTTATTTCACTTATGTGCATGGGGCATTGGCGTCAAGAACATGAAAAATCATTTCAGTGGGTTCACTATAGCGATTCCTATTTAAAATTAATATTTTTATTTTTAAAGGTAAAGGATTTACACATTTGCCTCAAAGATAACCTGGAGCTTAAAATATTTTAGAAGAATATCTATACAGCCAAAATTGGAGAGGTATTGTGTTTGGAAGTCTTCTGAAGGATGGCAGATCGATAAGAAAAAACAATGTGAGAAAAAGTATGCGTTCCTGACTTAATTTTGTGAAATTTTCATATTGAAGAATCTGTAAGAGCTCATTCTGTGGTCTTCTTTGGAATTAAGAATAAAGACCTGAACACCCACAGCACTGTCTTTCAGAATAGCAAATAACTTTCTATCTGTTGTATGTACCTGAAATTAGAATTATTGCATGTAGCAAAAACGAAGAGGCTCACTGATTTGGATGGTGCTGAATGATAGGGGAAAAAAATGTGTGTGAGGGTGCTGTACATATTGCTCCAGGAATAGAAGGCTGATGGATATGTTCTCTATCCATATTTTGCTTAAGCCAAATAGGAGAGATTGGTTGTGTTTTGTAAGGTGTCAGAGTAAACTGTTGTCATACAATGTGGAAGCTTCCTAACATATGTTATCACTGGTCAGAAACGGAGTCTAAACAAAGAGAGGCCTTTTCACAGATTGCTTATTTTATTTTTAAATTTCTCATTTTGATTGTCTAATATTTCTTTTAATGAGCAACATAAGCCAGAAGAATTCTCTTACTGTGCAAATGAAAATAATTTTTGGAATGTAAAAGCCCAATTTAATTTCAATCAACATTTAGTTGATTTACTTTGTTAAGAGAAAATGTGTTGAGGTGCCTGGGTGATTCAGTTGGTTAAGCATCTAACTCTTGATTTCAGCCCAGGTCATGATCTCAGGGTCATTAGATTGAGCCCTGCATGGGGCTCCAGGCTGGGTGTGGAGCCTGCTTAAGATTCTCTCTCCCTCTCCCTCTGCTCTTCCCCCACCCCCACTAGTGTGCATGTTCTGTCTCTATCTCTCAAAAAAAAAATATATATATGCACACACACAAATATATATATGTACATACATATATACACAAATAGAAAAATAAGTAGAATATTTTATCCTCTTGGCTCCATGTCTATGATTGTTGATAATGAGCTGATGGCTATCTAATTTTTATTTTCAGAAATTAATGTAAAGATGTATAGTATTTTATGTATTAAATATAATTAATTACATATTGAGTTTCCATTAAATTTCCATTAAATTTCCCTAGTCAAAAGTATAAGGAAGAAATTGCATAAAGGGAGACTTCCTTATAAATTTTAAATCTTATTTTTCAGTTAAATCCTCTTACAAGTTAGGCACTAAGAAATTGGGGAACCAGCACGTCCAGGCTCATCTTGACCCCTAGTTTCTGGATTTCTCTGAATCTTCTTGGTCTGGACCCTTGTATTTTTATTCTTCTCTCAGGGCAGCTGGAGACAATGCATTGTTATTCTGCTAGCAAGCTGAATAACTTCAGAGATTTGTCCAAGTTATGGTGAGTCCTATCACTTCCTTAATTGCTGCTGGATATAATCTAAATTTAAGGAATTCAGAGGTTTAGCTTAAATTTAAAAAAAAAATCCTTTGAGGCAATGACATCCACAAAAATTTATATATGCAGGCAAGGTATGAGATACAGATACAAAGTGAATATGTGCTGTTTGGTGGTGGCAGGAGAATAATTATTCCTTTTAGGGTAGGACTGAGCTGAGACCAATGCAAAGGAACAGTTGAAGTTATAAGAATGAGAATAATGGAAAGAAGAGGGTCTCAGAGAACCATGAGGCCGAGGGATTAGCTTTGCCAATGAGGGTAATGGAAGATTCCTGAAGACACAGAGGAGTATTTAGAGAAAGACTGTGGAGGAAGTCAAAGGGGTTCATGTGGAATACATACAATTTTCTCAGGAAGGAAGAGGGTCAACTGTGGAGAACAGGGGAACAAGAAGTTAGGGAGTTTAGAGAATGAAAAAGAAAAACAACAAAAAATAGAAGAGAAAAAAGAAAAAACATGCCTGGGTGGCTCAGTTGATTAAGTGTCTGACTCTTGATTTTGACTCAGGTCATGATCTCAGGGTTAATGTTGTGTGCCATGCTCCGTGGGGAGTCCGCTTGAGGATTCTCTCACTCCCTCTCCCTCCGTCCCTCCCCCTTGCTTGTGCTTGCTCTCTCTCTCTCTGAAATAAATTAATTAAAAAAAAAGAATGAACAAAATAGGGATGGCTTCTATCAGATGTGAGAGAAGTTAATGTGAGGGAAATGCAGTAATTTTTAAGAATTCTGAGGATATGGCTAAGCGGAGACAAACATGGATGGTAGTGATTCAATCTAGACTAGTTTTATGAGTTTTCTAGTTATTTTTTTCAAGTCTGGAAGAGTAAGTAGATGAGGGAGGTAAAAAACAAAAACAAAAACAGCAATTAGTGATATCTCACTAAATTCTAGGCACTGAGAGAGACCTCACTGCCTCAATCAATTAAGGGAGTGCTATGACTTATGCACGGTTGAAGTTTGGTACTGGACAGTCCTCTGAAAGAATTCAGGGAGGAACAGATGATTGATGGGGGCTCCAAGGTACCTGGGGGAGCCAGTGAAACTCCGAACTGGGGGTATATAGGGAAGCCAAGGAGCTAGAGGTCCTGATGAAACTAGAAGGGGTCGAAATGAGAGTGAGCAAGGAATGAAAAAACAACAGGAGGGGGCGCCTGGGTGGCTCAGTCTTTAAGCGTCTGCCTTTGGCTCAGGTCATGGTCCCAGGGTCCTGGGATCCAGCCCCGCATCAGGCTCCCTGCCCCGTGGGAAGCCTGCTTCTCCCTCTCCCACTCCCCCTGCTTGTGTTCCCTCTCTCGCCGTGTCTCTCTCTGTCAAATGACTAAATAAAATCTTAAAACAAAACAAAACAAAACACAACAGGAGGTCATGATCAAGAGGGAGATTTAATATTGGGGTTGTTTTTTCCCCCCTTGATGAAGTAGCCCAGGAAGTGATCTTGCTTACTGAGAGTTAAAGTAGAGGAGAATATTAGACTTGAGAAGGCCAAGGAACTCTCTGACTTTTTTTTTTAAATCTAAGAGTCTCTTACTTTTTGACAAATGAGTTGAATAAATTACTGAAAATTAGCTAAAAAAAAAAAAAAAACCCAAAACAAAACAAAACAAAAAAACCCTCCAGCTAATTTGGTATGATTATGAGGTTCCTGTGTTGTGTTTCCAAATCTCTGGTAAATGAGAGTGTTCTAAATTAATCTTACGCTTAAAACTTAGAGTGTTACAACTCCAGATATAGATCCCACTGTATTCACAGCTAAAATTCATCATCAAATTGTTTAACTGGCAATTACAGCCATTCATTGCAATTTCTAAAACCTATGACGACTACAACACATAGTATGAATTTGTTTACTTCAGATGTTGATTTGAATGCATGCAGTGAATCATTTTGTTGTACACCTGAAACTAATACAATGTTACTTATACCTCAATTAAAAATAAATAAACAAAATATTGATTTGAACATTCTACAATACAGTAAGTTCCAGGAATACAGACAAATGCATACTATAATGGACTGAGATCGGAAACAAAACACAGGCAAAAATCCACCAATTTCTGATTTCTTGTGAATTTTGCCAGTAAATATGTTTTTTTCTGGGACCAACAAACTGGTTCCACAAAAAGATCTCTCATCTTTTAGAGATCATGCCTGTTATTCTCTTTCCCACCTTGTTTCCATATCCATTTGTTCAGCCCACTGAAATATAGATTAGTGAGATGTGGTATATAATTATATTTTTGGTGGGTTACTAATGTTTTCCTATTATTATTTTCTTTGAACATTCATGAGGAAACAACTACCATGCAGGACAGTGTAAGAATTCTTTAGTACCTTAACTTTTGGGGCTTTTATTTGATATTTTTAAGATTGTATATGCATAAGGATGTTAACGCCAATTAGCAGAAAATAGCCTTTGAGATTTCCTACTGCTTCCTATCTTTTTTTCTGAACAAGGTATATTGGAGGTGGAGATAATATATTTAGCACTTTTATGGCCCTGGTAACATATTCGCTTTTAGAGGCCCATTTAAGAGCCTCCTTTTGTTTCGCTTCCTCTGCGTTTAATCAGTCCAGCATGATTACCTTAATCACACTGATGTTGCCTCATCCTGGGGTGTCCCCTTGCTCCAGCAGCAGACCTAATGAAACAATGGAGAAGGAGGTACTGATATGAAAGGTGAAGTCATACCAGATGAAGGGAGAATTTGCTAAGCGAGGCCTACATAATAAGTGGTTTGTGGTGAAGTGTCACTCCATCCGTGGGAACTTAGAACCATGGAGAGATGGTATCCCAAGCTAGGAGGTACAGATCATGTCCTCTCATAGAAGAAGGGGTGAGTTGGGGTGATGTTGCCACAACTCAGTTCAGATTCAGAGGGCAAAGATAAGAGATAAAAAGAAAGCTGGGATAAGATATATCAATCAATCAGAAAACTTGAAACTAAGCCCTTAAAATGAATAAAGGGATTTTCTAATGTCCCACTGTAATATTCCATACTTCGATTATCCTTAATTTCCACTTGTAGGCTTTATTCCTTTTTTCTTTAAGCGTTAAAATATTTTGGTGCAGCTGACAAAAATGAAAGCGAGTTTTTAGAAGGCTAACCTATAGACAGTTACTAGCATGATCCCCAGATGATGTACATGGTTAGGTTAAAGTGCAGATTCTGATTCAGTAGGTCTGGGGTGGGCCCAGGGTTCAGCATTTCTAACAACTTTCCAGATGAGGTTGAAACTGCTGATTGCTAATTAGATGTCAGTTCCAGTCTTTTCTCACTGCTTTTATTTATCTACTAGTGCCTCCTGAGCTATCAGATAAACTGCAAAACCTAGAAACATTCCTGGATCACCTGTATTTATATCTGTATTCCTAGAGAGTTTTCTAAAAGAGCACCGGTATATAAATTTGTAGGTGTCCTTCAGTCCAGCAGTTGCATGACTTTTGTTCTTAAAAGTATGGTATTATAAGTTTATTGTCATAGGCCACATAATAATAGCAGAATCAATATTGAGAGGGTGTCAGGATGCTTGTATTATATTTTATACTCTGCATCTAACTGGTTATGTTAGACTAATAATCTTTCAGTACCCTTTCAACTTGGTGATTCAAAGCCAGTGAGCACAAGATAGACCTATTTAGCCCAAGAAGTCATTCCCTAGTATTTATTGGCTTTGAATAATAAATGCAGCTCTTCCTGCATGTTTCTCTGCTGAGGTTGCTTTTTCCAGTGGGAAGATGTTTCTTCAAGATCGCCGAAAGCCTAAAGATTTTTAATTCCTCCTAAAACTACTTCCCCCACCATCTTTCAATTCAGATCTATTTTAAGAGGAGAAACCACACCCACAGGCCCCCGATGATCAATTATTTCCTCTGCCTGGATTTTTGTTATGCAACCCAACTAGGTTGCTCTTCTACAGGTAGGCTCACAAGATAAATTGCCTCCCTTTGGCTGTGTCATTTTCTTCAATTACACAAACAGCAGCCAGAGAATCTGGAGGAGATGAGAACTACAAGAATTCTGGGAGATGCTAACGATTAGCACTTGCATTATTAGTCTCTGGAGGTTCTTAAAGCTCAGGGTCCCTCATGGCTCTGTCAGAATAGCAAAGTGACACGGGAGCGGGCAGCAGTCAGGCATCATTCATTCAGCTCCCAGGATAAAGCTCTCCCTGTGCACAGGGATGTTTGCCTCCAGAGTCCCATGATCTGCCCAGGAATCAACAGACACTGCATGGCTGTGATGAGTTTAACTATATCTAATCAGTCTGGAGGGCTGATAGCTGTGAAAAACCTTGTTACCCTGGGAGGGAAGCCTATCTTTCTCTAATAAAACAGAATGTAGTTACTAAAGCACTCTCCTTTGTATTATTAATTTTTTGAAAGTACAAGTTTGAGGAAGTCCTTAGAGACACCAAGCTTATCAACTCTATTCATCTTCTGAGAGAATAAATTTCTTTATGAAAATAATGCTCTTGGAATGCTATTTTGTTTGTGGTTCCCCTAGGAGGGAGCTTCCTATCTCCCTGCCTATTCTGCTCCATTTAAGAATGAAGCTCATAATGATGCGATTGTCAAAAGGAAAGAAATACATCCTAGGATCTCATGGACTGAAGTAGCTAAGAAGAGTCAAAATTTTCCAGTAAAACCTTCTGTACTATCATTGTGCAGGCACTTTTCCAGCTTGCACTGTCAGTGGGTTCTGAAGCACGCTCTGAAGTGGAAGTTCATTGACAATAGGTAGGTAAAAGGCAGAGCAATCCACATACCAGTGAGGTGTGTTCACCTTGAGATAGGAAAACGAGAAGTAGACCTCGTTGTAGCATACATGACGTGAAGAACATGGGGAATGTATGGGCTTTGGAATTGAACACCTACACCTTAAAACACACATCTGCTTTGTGGCTTTGGGTACATTTCTTTCTATTTTTGTTTTCCATTTTTGCCATTTGTACAATAGGGAAAATGGTACCTTCTGCACAGGCTGGTTGAAAGGATCAGATCAGATTGGTGTGTTAATTTCCTGGGATGTAGTACCTGATCAATGAACGTCAACTTTGCTAACACTATTTCAGAGGCAATGTGTGCTGTTTCTGCCTTTGTGGCTCTTGGTTCTTATGCCATCTCATTGAAATTAGTTTTTCAAGTCTGTTTAAGTTTTGATTTTCTCTTAGACAGGGAGCATATAATATTAAGATCACTAAATTTAGGGTCAGAGTGTTTGGATTCAACCAATAGTTTTTTACACCAGTCAAGAAGAGATGGGAATACTTCTCAAACTAGCTGTGATGATTAAATGGGAAGCCTGAATAGGTACCCTCTCTTGACACACTGCTTAGCACAGGTCTTCTATTGCATGGTCAGTGCCTAACAGTGCCTGACATATATTTTATATGTATAATACCATAGCTTAATGAATAAAAGAATCTAGGGATGAGCGTGTGAATATGTGAGTAAAAAATGAGCATTAGATAGAAAGTCAGAGACTTGGGTTCTAAATCTGCCTTTGACTTTGCCTGTGTCACTGTGTGACTTTGGGGATATAATTTAACTATCTGGGTTCTGGTGTCTGTCATTGAAAAGAAGGAATTGAGTTGGATGAACTACTTAATATGTAATGTGTCTTTTAGCTTTAATCTGTATGACACAAAAATCTGAGATTTTGTCAAGATCTGAGGCTTTTGATTTATATGAAAGCTTACATTTCAGCAACACAAAAGTGGCATGGTAAATGATAGAGCACATGCATTTTTCTCTAACATTGTAAGTATGGTAAGAGTGGATGCAAGAGTAAGAGGTTCTTGAAAGATATCCACTCAATGGCTTCATTCACCTGTGTAATGACAAGTGATTAGTTTTGGATAATGGAAAACAAGACAGTAAAATAGCCTAATGTTCCAGACTTACTAAAAGTCAGTATCTTTCCCTGAGGAATCTCTTCACAGTGAAGGACCTACGGGCCCTCAGGATGAAAAAACATGCCTTGGCTATGTTTACAAAATAACGCAGGGCTGCTGTATCACTTGGTGATTTTAGGACAGCGGTTCTCAAAAGTGTGGTCCCTGGATCAGCTGCATTAGCAACAGTAAGAAACTTGTTGGAAATGAAAATTCTCAGGCCTCACCCCAGATCTTCTGAACCAGAAATTGTGTGGGTGGAGGAGGCAATCCATGATCCAGGTAATTCTGATTTACACTAAAGCTTGAGAATCACTGGTTAAGGAAAACAAAATTTTCCTTGCTGACTAGTCTTCTGAATCTCAGTTTACCAGCTGTTCAGAATTAATCTTGATGAAGTGCTTTCTCATAAAACAGAAGCTATTTTAGTATTTCACTATGTATTCTGTATAAATGTTCACATGCTCAAAAAATACCCTATATTCCTCCACTTTCTAAACATAGTGATTCTGTACCTTTTTTTTCTTTTTAGAGAAGAACAGTGAAGTTATCTGATTTGAAAAGCAGTGAGGTCATATATTTTTACTTACAGTGAGCATAGATACATGTATTCTTCTCTCTTTTCCTCTCTTTTTTAAAAAACAATATGCTCTCTAGTATCTAGGGTAAACAAGACTTCTGAAGAGTTTGAGATGAAATCACTTTGTTTCATATACCAAGGCCCCAGCAGCTGTGTTTCCTTTGAGCTTAGAGTGTCCACAAAGGCTTCTCATCACATTTTCCTTTGTCTTGGTTGAGGCAGAAGGAGAGATCAGGAGCAGAGGGAACAACGGCTTCTCTTTTGCAGGTTTTCTGTGTGATTCTATTTCACTTCCTTCACTCTCCCTTAGTTTCAGAAATAATGAGAAAAAATTTCTCTCCCCTGTACTTTTTATCATAGAGCTAGAGAAAAACCTCATTAAAATAATGAACTGATTCCAGCATGATTAATCATGTCCCAAAGTCATTGATATCCACAGGTAATGAAAACACTCAACTACCCTAAGCTCTGGTTGTAAGATAAAGTTATCCGCTCCTTTTTCGGCAACTGTGGATATGCAGGAGGGAGCAGGCTTTGGCATAGCCAAACTTAGATGAATGATCTGTTTCATCTTGTGCTGCAGCTGGATCAATTTGGTCACCAGGAGTAGACAGATTTCATCCAAGCCTTTTGACAGAAATTCATTTGGCACAGAGAAATCATTGAGGAGTTTGCAATGTCTGTTTTCAATGAAATGAATTTAAACATGGAAAAAGGAGAAATCCTGCACTTAGGCAAACATAATGGAGGGGAAGAAAATGAAGGCTCACCAAACATTTCAAGCTATTCTGTCAAAGAAATACAGTTTATGGCTAATCAAGAGCTGAGGTCGGATGATAGTGGGTAGTCAGTTAGCTGCTTAACTTGGTCCAGGCCTTTGTTTCTAAAGAGTTGAGTTTAAAGACATTAAGGGGCATTGTTGATATAATTGTTCTCAATTATAGAAGGGAGTATATATGAAATTCATTTGTACATGGTAAGTGTTTACCCTGATTTATGAAATGGATTCTGATCAGCATTTGTCACAGGGAAACAGTTGCTTATATTATTACTGCTTTTTTGAACTGAAAGTAGATCTGAAGTCACATGAATCATCATCTGTTTTTATGAAGCTCTAAAACCAAAGGCAAAACAGCAGATGTTTGGATTTTAGTTAATAGGGATAAGATGCTTTATTGTACTACAAAAGGAAGCTTCATAGTCACTGGCAATGAAGATATTTTGAAGCACATAACTTCTTCCAAAGTGAAACACACAAATAAGTTATTAGAAGAGACCTAGAAATATGGATTGACTGTAAATGGAGTTTACAGCTTGATATATGTGAATTGAGTTGCAATACCAATAACACAAATGCTCAGCCATAATAGGATTCCTAAGAGAGTGGGTGGTTATAGGTCTCCAAAGCCATAATAGCAATCCCCTCTCTCTTTAATGGCTAATCTTTCTCCCATCATGTTCTGTAGGTAATGCTGTATATGGGATTTAGTCATTTAATTATGAGGCTAGGAGAGAAAGGGCCATAAACCAAAGCTCATGTTACTCAAGTAGAAATAAAAACTGGCTGTCTTAAATTCATCTCATTGTGGTAAAGGCAGAAGGTTACTGGGAGATATTGAAGTATTTTCATTCTAAGGTAAAAAGTAAGAGTTCATTCTCCACATTTTAAAATTAGACCTTTTCCAAGTTTCTTGGTATTTCACGGATAGTCCTCAAGGCTTACTATGTAAGCTACAAGTATCATTATCCTTTAGGGTATTTACACACTTGAACTATTTCAGTGAAGATCTGTTTATTCAGCACCATGTGAGGTATTGTACTTCTAGAATACCCGTTTTCCTATCACTTATGTTAAGCCCTTGGTATAAAGTCAATGGACTCAGGTGATATTTGAATCTGTTCTCTAAGGAGCCAGTTCTTACATTCACAGGGCAAGCATTTTCGTTTCACACCATCTCTCACACAGCTTATAGGCTTTTCAAGTTTTAGAGCAATGGGTTTCACCCCTGACTGTGTATTAGAATCACCTGGGGGGAGCTTTAACAACTACCAGTGATTGGTTCCTCCTGCATACCAATTAAATCAGATTTGCTGGTGGTGAGTCCCAGGCATTGGTATTTTTAAAACTCTCCAGGTGATTTTAATGTGATCCCCTACCCATGATTGAGAGCCAGTGTTTTCTAATTTTGACTAGAGAAGCAAATGTGCATCTCATTCTTTTTCATCTATTCACTCGTTTTCTTCTGGGCTTAACATAATTAAGTGATGGCCAACTCTTTGCATCTTGTGCTATAGATTTAAACATCTTTATTACAGTACTTACTTTTGTCCAAATGTGTTTTCATTGATTGAAATATAACTGAAATTACTAGAGTCTTGGAAAACACTTAAGATTCAAGTTTTTGTTTCTAGGTTGACTTCTGTGATCAAACATTCCATCTCAGGGCCCACTACTTAGAAAAAAAATGCCATACAAATGAAAGATATTAATAACACAAAAATATAGCATGATACCACTTTATTGCCCTTATTTTCATAATATTTCTGTTTTATATGCTTTTGTTACATCTTTACCTTTTGTCACCCTTCCTGATTCCTTGTGTGACTTGGCTCTTCGATGTATCTTTTAACTAGAAATTTTCTTCTGGGGCAGGATTCATTTTTGCCCATTAAGATTTTGACGTACTATGAAATATTTAAGACTTTGAAAATAGCATAAAGAAAAATGCGACAAATACCCATTTACACGTCACCCAACTGAAGAACTAAAATATCATCAATACAATTGGAGCACCTCTGCATCTTTCTCCTTCGTTGGGTTGCCAGGTTTAGCAAATAAAAATAAAAGCCACTAGTAAAATTTGAATTTCGGAAAAACAACCAAAAACCTTTTAGTAGTTCCAAATATTGAATGGGATCTACTTATACTAAAAACACTGTTATTTATCTGATATTCAGATTTCACTGGGCATCTATTTTATCTGGCAATTGTACTCCCAAATCTACATACATTTTTTTATACTTACTGTAGGTATGCAATGATTTAAAAGTTTATATAAATGACATCTTGGTATATATCTTATTATGGGTATATCTTTGTAAACTTTTTATTGACCCAGTAACATATTTTTTTTTTTAAGATTTTATTTATTTCTTTGACACACAGAGAGATAGAGAACACAAGCAGGGGGAGCGGCAGGCAGAGGGAGAGGGAGAAGCAGGCTTCCCGCCGAGCAGGGAGCCGACGCGGGACTCGATCCCAGGACCCTAGGATCATGACCTGCGCTGAAGGCAGACGCTTAACGACTGAGCCACCCAGGCGCCCCCCAGTAACATATTTTTGAATAACGCATTTCATTCACACAACTCTAGTTGATTTATTTTCCTTTTTTTTAAGATTTTATTTATTTATTTGAGAGAGACGCAAAAATAGTGACAGAGAGCACAAGCAAACACGAGTGGGGAGGAGAGAGAGAAGCAGGCTCCCCATGGAGCAGGGAGCCCGAAGTGGGGCTCAATCCCAGGACCCAGGGATCATGACCTGAGCCGAAGACAAGACACTTAACCGACTGAGCCACCCAGGCGCCCTAGTTGATTTATTTTCAATGCCATGTAGTATTCCATGGAGTGACTATTCCCCATGCTAATTACCCATTCTTTGGGTGGCCATAAAAAGCGGTTTCTAAATTTTGCAATTACAAATATTGCTGCTATGAACATTCTTTTATGTCCTCTCATGTAGCTATTTGAGGTTCTTTGGGATTTATATCTAGGAGTGGAATTGCTATGTTGTGAGTTGTATATAACATGTCTGTTCATCATTAATTGGCCAATATTCGGAAGGGGGGAGAAACTAGGCTTTTGAATATATTGGAAATGATAATGTTGATTAATTTATTGACAGTGTGTATTTTCAGGTTCTTGTCCTGAATGACATATAGAGTCATGTTGTGATTCAAAAGTGCTAGGAGGTAGGTGGTACAAATATTGATAATAATAAGGACTCTAGTTTTGACAACAGATGTGTTTTAAATTTTTTCTCATTTGATACACATTACACTCCTGAGAGGAGGTGTTTTTATATTTTATAGATGAGAAAACTGAGGTTTAAAGAGGTTATATAATTATCTCAAGTCTCTCAGTATATCAGCACATGATAGACCTAGGTTTGAAGCCTGAATTTTCTAAATTCAAACCTTAGGATTTTCCTCTTTATTAAAACTTCTAAATGTATATAAATATGAATCAAGTAATTTTGGAATTTCATGTTCAAAGGCATCTTTTTAAATACTTTCTCACATTCAACAAATTGTTTAGGTAGCATGCATTAATAGTCTAATTGCTCTGAGAAATGTGGCAAAAACATATTTCTTAACTTGGAGTACATTTTGTCTTAAAATAAGTTCCAATTTGCATTTAACTAATGGGACCAGATGCAGGCATGCTATCTCTTCACTGCATGGTTCCAAGACTGATTAGCAGATTGTGCTCTATCCGTATAGACAGTGATCCACAAGAAAAAAAAAATGATGGCAATCATCATGCAAACATTGCTATTCCTAATGTTTGCAAAGACCCAACAAACAAGGAAGCTATGAACAAAGTTCTGGAGATTATTCTATACCTACGGGCACTAATTTATTTAGATTATAAACATTTAATTTTATTCCTCTTATTGTAGATAGAAAAAAATAGATATTTCAAGAGATTGGGAAATTTACTCCAAATTTTATTAAACCAATGAAGTGGAAACAAAGTTTTTGGTTTCTAACACTTTCAGGAGCTTCCCTGGTGTAATCAGAAACTGGCCTCTGTATTCAGAGGGCAAGGAGAGAAGAAAGTCGCAGACCACTCCAGATTGGTAGGTAGCAGTTTTAATAAGCAGAGGAAGCTTACCTACGAGGCTTGTCTTCTGCACCAGCAAGATAAATCAATCACCACACCTTCCCACCAAATCTTAAAACTCTATAAAGAGGCCTTAACTGGGTTTAGTCATGTATACCATGCAGGTGTTCTCAACACCACATCATTATCTAAAGGATACGTACGCTCTTGGAGCAGCCTCTGGGATCAAGAAAGTCAAGTGGAACCCACATTCCAAGGACAGGGGAAGGGGTGAGGAGCCTCTAGTTGTCTGGGTCCAGCTCACAAGTCAACTGGCAGTCACATCTTTTCAATGACCTTCCCCAACAAAAGTCCAGACTTTAAGTAAGAAAGCAAACTGTCAGTGTTTGTTAAAGCTTTCATGAGAAACTTGTGGTCTGTAGTAGGCAGAGTAAGGCCCCCAAAGATGTCCACATCCTGATGCTTGGAAGTGCCTTTACATGGCAAGATGGATTTTGCAGATGGATTAAATTAAGAACCTTGAGAGATGGGGAATGGCTTGGATTAGTCAGGTGGGTCCCATCTAATCATATGAGTTTTTAAAAGTGGAGAACCTGTCTCAGCTGGAGTTGGAGGGAAACTCGACCATGGAAGAATAGTCAGAAAGATGCAAGATTGCTGGATTTGCAGTTGGCCAGCAGAGCTATGAGGCAAGGAAGACGGACAACATCTAGAAGCTGGAAAAGGTAAAGAAAAATATTCTCTCCTAGAAGGACTGTAACCCTGCCAACTTCTTGATTTTAGCAAGGTAAAAACTGTTTTTATATACCTTAATAAGCCTGGCTTAAATAACGTAGTCTGTTGGGGCGCCTGGGTGGCTCAGTCGTTAAGCGTCTGCCTTTGGCTCAGGTCATGATCCCAGGGTCCTGGGATCGAGCCCCGCATCGGGTTCCCTGCTCAGCAGGAAGCCTGCTTCTCCCTCTCCCACTCCCCCTGCTTGTATTCCCTCTCTCGCTGTGTCTCTCTCTGTCAAATAAATAAATAAAACCTTAAAAAGTCTGTTTAGCTGTATTTTACTCAGTGTTTTACAACCTCACTTAAAACTGAAATGTACTTTTTTAAAACTACTTTATTAGTTTTATTGAAAAATAACTGATATATATCATCATTAAAGTGTACAGCACGATTTAACTTACATTTATTGTGAAATAATTACTACAATAGATTCAGGTAACATCTATCATCTCCTATAAATACAGTAAGATGAAAAAAATTTCTTGTGATGAGAACTCTTAGGATTTATTCCCTTAACAACTTTCCTATAAATAACACAGAGCGTCCTCCATAGGTATCAGGTTGTATATTACATCCCTAGTACTTACAACTAGTGCTTATACCTGAAATCTTGTATTTTTTGTTTTAAAGTTTTTAAACTCCCATAAACAGTGTCATATTAGTTTCAAGTGTACAATATAGCGGTTCAATGTTTCCATACCACACCAGGTGCTCATCACAAATGCACTCCTTAATCCCCATCACCTATTTCACCCATTCCCCCACCTACCTCCCCAAAACTGGAATGTAAGTCAACTACAATCATCTCACACAATTTAGAATCCATTGAACTAATGAATCTCAGGGTAAGAAATAGAAATCAAGTTCTTTCACTGTGTCCTAACCAGGTACTAATTAATCCATAAAGCCCCAAAGAAAATTGCATAACAGGAATTCTCTTGAGGCTCTGAAAGGACTCAACTCTGATTCAATTTTTAAACTATATCCTATGAGAGCCATGAATTTCGGGTCATTGTATGCATAGGGTTAAAGAGTATTCTGCCCTAGCTAATCTTTCCAAAAGTGAGGGAAAAAATTCCAGAGTGTTGTAAGGGGGCTTCAGAAATCAGGTTTTTCTTCTGTGAAATCATGTAACCTTGTAGTATCAGTTCATTTCCTAAGAATTCCCTCAATTAACCAAGTTTATATAAAGAAAGGAAGAAGACTCTTTAGTACAATAGACTGATTTTTAAAATACCATTACTTGAAAATTATTAAAATTCTGTATCATATAAGGAGTTAGGAATTCTGTTTAGTGGCTTTTGCTTTTCTAAAAGAGCCTGAAGTGTTGCACAAGACATATTGGTATATTTAAAAATACTCATTTTTCCTCTTTCTAATAGTATCTTTTACATATGTATATAAATAGCATATAGTAGTCCAATGAGGTGTGTTGGCCTCTGGTCTGTAAAATTTTCCTGAGCCAGGGACTGATTATTTGGGCAAGGATTTCTGGGTGAGCCCTGTTATTTATGGTCCTCTTATGGTGTGAAGTGACTATATATATCCTTTTCTGAACCTTTGAGTGTAATGGAATAAATGAAGTTTACAAAGACTTTCACAGAAACAGTGAATTTTTTAACCCAGAGTTATAAAAATATCAACATTGGTAGGAATAGGATTTACATTTCTTTAAAGTAACTTTAACAGCTGTATAAAGCTGTATTACCCCGAGGCGGTGGGGTAGTGTGGGTAATTGTGACAGTCCTGATTGGAGTTACCAAGAGTAATAGGATGTATTGCAGTGGGCCAGGTGAGCAATGATGCAGTGTCAGTGAGAATAGTTAAGATGGAATTTAGCAACTTGGTGAGCAATTCAATATATAGCAAGACCGAGCTAGAATTTAGGGATGATTCTAAAGGTTACTAGATATTCTCAAGTCAACTGTCTTAATCTGCCAGGTCCTGGGGCAGTATTTTTGGTTTTGTTTGAAAATACCAGTTTTAGAGCATATTGATGTACTTCAAACTTTGCACAGGTGTACCACCAAACTTGTCAACACATGAATTTTATTTTTGTTCCACCTAATGTTCTGGGAACTACATTTTAGAAGACACCATCTTCCTAGGTTCCTTATTTCCATGAAATATTGTCTCTTCCTACTATTTCACATAATTCCATTTTCTGGAGTAATTATGTATATCCTTAAGAGTGACAAGTTCTTAGGGGATAAAGTCCACTAATCTTAATACCTCTTCTTATCTGACTAGAAAGTCCTTTCCTTGAGTCATGTCCATTCATGCATTCCAAGCCTCCACATGCTAAAGTGGCTTTCTTAAAGACATTTTAACTAAAGTATGTCAGTAGAAAAAAAGCAAAGAAAAAAATCTGAGAATAAAGCCCCATTGTTTGCTTTCAGAACTTTGCCCTTCTACCAAAGTCAAGGTCTGCAGAAAGTGTTGACAGTTTGATCTGTAATTAAAAGAAAAGGTATTTACAAGAACCTATTCATATACTTTATGGTATCCCCCGGGATCGTTTAACTGACTAATTTGGACAGACTAGACAACAAATTGAGGGCCTGGTCTCCTCTCCTTTTATAACTCTGTAAATATAATCCCAAATTGATTGGTTCCTAATACATGAGAACCGAATGAAAAATTAGATTGGCTACAACCCTGAAGTGAGCACTTTACTGCTTTGTTGCTTTGTCTATTTGATCCTTTTCCTTTTGATTTATCAATAAAGTAGCCCATGTGGAAAAAATAATAGAAGGAAGGTAAGAGCAAGGATCAAATGAATCCAGACAAACTGTAAAACTGAGCGGTCTTTGAAAAGTACAAGACTTAGAGTTGGTCTCTAGGTATTAACTGCATTATAAACAACATTAACATGAAATCAAATTCTCTCAATTATTAAACTTATGAGCTTTTTCTATATATTTTTTCTTTGTATTAGAAAAAATTAATGTTTACCTCTTCATTTGTACCTAAACAGTCATTAAAGAACTGACTTGAAAGCAATTGTCCTAGGAAATTAGAAGGGTTCATGTAGGGTAGCCCCCTTGTTTTTATGAGTATAGGCACTAAAAGCCTTAGAGACTTACGGCAGTGCTGGGGGGTGAGAAGTTCTTTTCCTTGACTCCCATTCCTGCATTCAATAACTTTACTTAGAATTTCAATAATTATCATTAGCTCAATATCCTGCCAGTAGAAGGGTTTTTGTGGAACTAAAATACCCTCCCAATGGATTTGTAGAATTTTTTTTCGAACATCTTAGTATCAAACTTGATTATAAGTAAAATTATTGTTTAATTCTAGACCCAAAAACTAAGTCTATAGAAATCCACACATCAAAAGTAAAACAGATACTAAAAATTTTTTTGTTACACCAAAGTACATTGTAAACATGTATTTAGCTGGTGGGCATCAAAATTTTCATAAAGTACTTGACTTTATTTTTACTTAGTTGCTATTCAATAATGAGTGAAAGTCATCAGATAAGGTGCCATCAGATAATGGCACTAATAGACCGTTAATACACAAGCCCTTAATGTTCAAAGAACCAGGGGTGTTAGTAAATAAATAAAATCTTTAAAAAAAAAGGGGTGCCTGGGTGGCTCAGTTGTTAAGCGTCTGCCTTCGGCTCAGGTCATGATCCCAGGGTCCTGGGATGGAACCCCGCATCAGGCTCCCTGCTCAGTGAAAGCCTGCTTCTCCCTCTCCAACTCTCCCTGCTTGTGTTCTCTGTCTTGCTGTGTCTCTCTCTGTCAAATTAATAAAATCTTAAAAAAAAAAAAACAAATAAAACCAGGGGTGTTAGTAACTTTGAGCTAGTGAGTATTAATCCTTATAATACGCCAAACCTATTTCCAAGCTATACTCTTGAGAGAGTACACCTTATTTGCTTCCCTTCCTATAAGTAATGTAAATTGTTGATTTGGTCTTGTTTGCTTATTTTCTTGTTTTTTTTAAGTGGGAAATGGCTCTTCTGGAGCCAGTTGACTGAATTATCAGCAAGAAAACTTTTCTCTTGGTTTAGGTGTTCTGAGAAAAATTAGCTTACAGTTTTGCCTACCCTTAGGCAAAATTATTAAGGAAAAATTTTCCGCTGTTCTTTCACCTTGCCATTAAGCTACCTCAACTAAGCTTAAGGTTTTGCCTACTCTTAGGCAAAATTATTAAGGAAAAATTTTCCTCTGTTCTTTCACCTCACCATTAGCTACCTCAACTAAGAAATAATACAAATACTATAATGAACTGTGAATAAGAGCTTACTCCTAACTCATTAACTAAGTCAATATGTACTGAGTACTTTCTGAGCAGATCACAGACAATGAGGATATAGTAGCAACAAAACAAATGTGTATCTTCATAAAGCCTGAAATCTAGAATATAGACAAGTAAATATGTATAATTGGAAAATTTAACAATTTCCTTCCATGTTGGAAGGGATATATTAAACACGGAGGTGAGGTGTGAATAACTTACCTACTTAGTAGCTAGGAAGAAAAGATGGTTTTGAAAATTCATTCTAGAGATGTTGAATCCATTTAAGCACAGACTATTGGCTTAGTTAAATGGACTACACAGTTATGTACTCTTGATTGAAACAGAGGAAGTGCTAAGTGCTCTCTGTGGAGAAGGCAGTCATTACTAGAACTTCAACTGTATGAAAACCAGAAATGTACTTTAAAATACTGAGGTAACTTAATTTTCAATGTGTAATAATAATTTTTAGCATCTCTCCCATGACTGATTGTAAATCCTTTCAACAAAGGAGATGGACATGCTGGATTTTTCTTTTTCTTTTTTTAAAGATTTTATTTATTTATTTGACAGAGAGAGACACAGTGAGAGAGGGAACACAAGCAGGGAGAGTGGGAGAGGGAGAAGCAGGCTTCCCACTGAGGAGGGAGCCCGATGTGGGGCTCGATCCCAGGACCCTGGGATCATGACCTGAGCCGAAGGCAGATGCTTAACGACTGAGCCACCCAGGCGCCCCACGCTGGATTTCTTATGGACTATGATGAATGAGGAAGGAACATGGTCTCTTTACCAGCTGATTTGAGACCAAGTCAGACGCTATAATAGCTGAAGTGATAAGGAAAGTATAAGATGCTTACATAATAAATGCTCAACTCAGATTTAGGGGATTACTTCTCTGCACATTGGTGTGTATGTGTGTGATGTAATGGGTGTATGAGATTGTATATATAAAAATACTCCTAATTTTTGCATATATACTTCTCTTTAGATAAGAACAAGGTTCATTCAGAACTATAGTAGGCCAGAATGACAACATGGAATATAGGTTACATATGTACATCTTATCAGAATTTCTCAATATGATTACTAAAAATAAACTTTAGGTAGGAGTTTGAATTATTATGTTATGATGAAGTATTTGGGACTAGGGAGACCTGATGTTCAGCAGAAACAACCTAAAATAATGAATTAATAACCCAGTGAAAGTTGTGGTCTATCCTTTCTTCCCTTCCACCCTCCTTCATGAGAATTTATAAAGCACAAGTTATAGGTCACTAGCTCTACTGGGTATCAAGCACACATAATAGAAAACCTAACACATAATAGAAAATCTAATGTGGTAAATACTGTGATAGGATCCTACTGAGTGCCTTGTCTACTTGGTCTGTGATATAGGTTTATGGTAAGCTGCCTGCTGATGATGACACCGGTTGAATCAAAGAAGATAATTGAGACTCAGCCAGGAAGGGAAGGGTAGCAGACTATGCCTAACCAAGCTTAGAGAACTATGTGTAAAGATGGAGACAGAAACAAGCATGGTCCATTTCAAGAATGTCAGCAGGTTGTATTCCTTTAGCATAGAGTGGGAGATGGCGTATGATGAGACAGGCTTCAAATCATGAAGTACCCTGCATGCTATATTTGGATTTAGCCCATGAAACAAAGTAGTTGGAGTATCTTTTAAATGGGGTTGATGACAATAATGCATTGTAAGTAATACAAGAATATAAGACTATATGGCCTTCTAAAATCACTTTTATGAAGGGGCTATTTTTTGTTTTCATACACAAAGCAAGAGACTTTTAAGGTTCAATTCTAGAAATCCAACTAACTGAATTAAGAGCCTGCTTAAACATGATTCTGCTTAATTTCTCTTGTTATTGGTGTATGGGAATGCCACTGATTTCTGTGCATTGATTTTATATCCTGCCACTTTACTAAATTCCTGTATGAGTTCTAGCAGTTTTGGGGTAGAGTCTTGGGTTTTCCACATAAAGTATCATATCATCTGCAAAGAGTGAGAGTTTGACTTCTTCTTTGCTGATTTGGATGCCCTTTGTTTCTTTTTGTTGTCTGATTTCTGTGGCTAGGACTTCTAATACTATGTTGAATAGCATTGGTGATAGTGGACATCCCTGCTGTGTTCTTGACCTTAGGAGGAAAGCTCTCAGTTTTTCCCCATTGAGAATGATACTCGCTGTAGGTTTTTCATAGATGGCTTTTATGATATTGAGGTACGTACCCTCTATCCCTATACTCTGAAGAGTTTTGATTGAGAAAGGATGCTGTACTTTGTCAAATGCTTTTTCTGTATCGAGAATATCATATGGTTCTTGTTCTTTCTTTTATTAATGTATTGTATCACACTGATTGATTTGAGGATGTTGAACCAACCTTGCAGCCCAGGAATAAATTGCATCCAAAACCATAAGATACCTAGGAATAAATCTAACCAAAGAGGCAAAGAATCTGCATTCAGAAAACTATAAAATACTCATGAAAGAAACTGAGGAAGACACAAAGAAATGGGAAAACATTCCATGCTCATGGATTGGAAGAACAAATATTGTGAAGATGTCAATGTTACCTAGAGCAATCTACACATTTAATGCAATCCCTATCAAAATGCCATCCACATTTCTCAAAGAAATGGAACAAAGAATCCTAAAATTTGTACGGAACCAGAAAAGACCCCGAATAGCCAGAGGAATGTTGAAAAAGGAAAGCAAAGCTGGTGGCATCACAATTCCGGACTTCAAGCTCTATTACAAAGCTGTCATCATCAAGACAGTATGGTATTGGCACAAAAACAGACAAATAGATCAATGGAACAGAATCGAGAGCCCAGAAATGGACCCTCAACTCTATGGTCAACTAATCTTCAACAAAGGAAAGAATGTCCAATGGAAAAAGGACAGTCTCTTCAACAAATGGTGTTGGGAAAATTGGACAGCCACATGCAGAAGAATGAAACTGGACCATTCCCTTAAACCACACACAAAAATAGACTCCAAATGGTTAAAAGACCTAAATGTGAGACAGGACTCCATCAAAATCCTAAAGGAGAACACAGGCAGCAACCTCTTCGATCTCAGCCATGGCAGCTTCTTCCTAGAAACATCGTCAAAGGCGAGGGAACCAAGGGCAAAAATAAACTATTGGGACTTCATCAAGATTAAAAGCTTTTGCACAGCAAAAGAAACAGTCCACAAAACCAAAAGACAACCAACAGAATGGGAGAAAATATTTGCAAATGACATATCAGATAAAGGGCTAGTATCCAAAATCTATAAAGAACTTCTTAAACTCAACACCCAAAGAACAAATGATCCAATCAAGAAATGGGCAGAAGACATGAATAGACATTTTTCCAAAGAAGACATCCAAATGTCCAACAGACACATGAAAAAGTGCTCAACATCGCTCGGCATCAGGGAAATCCAAATCAAAACCTCAACGAGATACCACCTCACACCAGTCAGAATGGCTAAAATCAACAAGTCAGGGAACAACAGATGTTGGCGTGGATGCGGAGAAAGGGGAACCCTCCTACACTGTTGGTGGGAATGCAAGCTGGCACAGCAACTCTGGAAAACAGTATGGATGTTCCTCAAAAAGTTGAAAATAGAGCTACCCTATGACCTGGCAATTGCACTACTGGGTATTTACCCCAAAGATACAAATGTAGGAATCCGAAGGGGTACGTGCACCCTGATGTTTATAACAGCAATGTCCACAATAGTCAAACTATGGAAAGAGCCAAGATGTCCATCAACAGATGAATGGATAAAGAGGTGGTGTGTGTGTGTGTATATACACATATATATACATATATATACATACATATATATATATATATAGACACACACACAATGGAATATTATGCAGCCATCAAAAGGAATGAAATCTTGCCATTTGCAATGATGTGGATAGAACTGGAGGGTATTATGCTGAGCATAATAAGTCAATCAGAGAAAGACATGTATCATATGATCTCACTGATATGAAGAATTCTTAATCTCAGGAACAAACTGAGGGTTGCTGGAGGGGTGGGGGGTGGGAGGGATCGGGTGGCTGGGTGATAGACACTGGGGAGGGTATGTGCTATGGTGAGCACTGTGAATTGTGTAAGACTGTTGAATCACCGACCTGTACCTCTGAAACAAATAATACATTATATGTTAAAAAAAAAAAAAAGATAGCAGGAAGGGAATAATGAAGGGGGGAGATTGGAAGGGGAGACGAACTATGAGAGACTATGGACTCTGAGAAACAAACTGAGGGTTCTAGAGGGGAGGGGGGTCAGGGGGTGGATTAGCCTGGTGATGGGTATTAAAGAGGTCATGTACTGAATGGAGCGCTGGGTGTTATAGGCAAACAATGAATCATGGAACACTACATCAAAAACTAATGTATGGTGATTAACAGAACATAATAAAATTAAAAAAAAACATTCTGTGCTGAACCATGGGATTTATTTAAAGATTTTATTTATTTGAGAGCACACAGGAGTATGAGTGAGGGGAGGGGCAGAAAAGAGGGAGAAGCAGGCTCTCCACTGAGCATGGAGCCTGATGTGAGGAATAGATCCCAGGACCTTGAGATCATACCTGAGCCAAAGTCAGATGTTAACCCACTGAGCCACCCAAGTGTCCCAGGATTTACCTTTTTTGGAGGATCACTCTATGGCAATGTGACTAGTGCACTAATGCAGAGTGGAGGTGAAAAACAAATAACAAACAAATATGGACACAAGTTAAAGGCTATTGCCTTAATCAGTGTGAAAAATATATTACCTAAAGCAATTGCTCTTCATATTGAAAAGATTGGGAATTTTTTATATACTTTAAGGAAGCAAAGCTAATAGCTTCATTTCCTATCAGTTGTGAAGTGCTTGAGAAGAGCAGAAGTTGATGAGCACTTCCATTTTTCTGAATTTGGTAACTGAAGGATAATGGTCTTTCCTGAGGCGTGGAATTTAGGAAACAAAGAGATGGTTTGGTGGTACGAGAAAGACGGAGTCACATTCCAACATTTAATGTAGAGATACTTGTGGGATTTCTAACTGAATTTCTTAGGACAGTGGATATAAGGATCTAGAATTGAAGAGAATTTTGAGAAGGAGCTAAAGGTTGGAGTGTCTATCACTGGGGATTCTACTCATGGACCTCATCTTTCTGTGGCTCCTGAATTTAAAAGAGCAAAATGGATGCTCTTTGTGTTTTCTTTCTTTCTTTCTTTCTTTTTTTATAAGACCCACATCCTTTAATATATCTTATAGGATCCTGCACTGATCTGACCCTGCTTGTTTCCTGTTTCTATCTCACTAATATTCACTCCAGCAACACATCATATGAGACTCTTTAGCCTTTATGAAATCTTTATTTTCTATTGTTAATCCAATACACTATGTTCTCTCTCGCCTTTGGGTAGTCCTACAAAGTCTTTCATCTCTTCTGGATATTATTCTTTCCCTTCCTTAATTGACTAACACCCAATCATCCTTCAGACCTCCATTTAGATTTTACTTCATCTGGTATGTAGTACTTAACCCTCATTCCCCCCACATACACTTACTTGTGTTAAGGAACCCTGCTATGTGCTCCCACAGCACACAGTACTTTTCCAACCCTATCGGTTTAATGATGCCTATTGTCTGTATCCCCCAAAGACACTAAACTATAAAACTGCTGAGTTCTTACTTTTATTAATCATCTCATTCTGAGACTCTAGCATATTTTTTTAAAAAGATTTTATTTATTTATTTGACAGAGACACAGCGAGAGAGGGAACACAAGCAGGGGGAGTGGGAGAGGGAGAAGCAGGCTTCCCGCTGAGCGGGGAGCCCAATTCAGGGCTCGATCCCAGGACCCTGGGGTCACGACCTGAGCCAAAGACAGACGCTTAATGACTGAGATACCCAGGACCCCCGACTCTAGCAATTTTTGGTGTTGGTGTACAGAAAGATATGAGTTTTTGTTTTGAATGAATAAGTAAAAAATAATAAGGAAAATCTGGAAACCAAATTTTAAGATAGATGATCTCAAAATGGGTCTGTAAAGGAAATAAGAGGGAGAGCACACAAATCAGAGAGGATTTCATAGGATCCAAGAAAGGAAAGCGTTTGGAAGAAGGAAGAGGCCAACGGGTTAAACATTGTAGATATGAAATTAAAAAACAACAAACTGTCTACTGACTTTTGTAATTTGGAACTTAACTTTGGAACTTACACTGATGAATGTGCCCTTGATTTCAACATCACATTATCATGGCTTTTCTTTTGAATAAATGAAAGTAGGTTTTCTCATTAAAACACACATAAAATCTTTATCCCCCAACATGAAAGAGAAATGGGTAGCCATAAATCTAGTCAGTGCTAGCTTGGTATTGTAGATTTTTAATATACACTAAAAATGCCTAATTGTTACATATAACATAGCCAGACATCAAAAGATACTTAAGTAGTTATATCTATAACATCAATTTGATACCAAAATTCTTTGTATGTTAGGGAATGTAAGTGTAAATGAAATAATTTGTCCTCAAAACTGCAAAGGGATTCCTACTGGTCCTAACATGGTTATAAATTAATATGTTCTTATTAAAATGAAAAAACAAGAAATCAGATTAACATATAGTTAATATGTACCTAACCAAACAAATATTCTTATAGGCCATTCTTCTGTTATGTGGAATTAATTTTCTTAAAATTTCCCATAGGATATCCAATTTTAAAGGGTACAAGCACATTCTTGTTACCAGTCCTCGAAAATATCTATTTTAATGCCTTCTGAGCTATGTCTTTTAAATTTTACTTTTGGTTAGGTAAAATTTTTAATTTAAAAAAATAAAATTTTCCATTTTTTTTCAATTCAAACTTTAAAATAAAAGTTCAGGAATAAACATCCCCAGGTACATCTGTGCCTTAAAGGAAAGCGAAACGATCTCATTTTTTATATACACATTTCTAACTTTTCCTTTCCACCAGAGTGTTTAATTGATACTAGTCATTCAAAATAAAAAGCTCTTACGAGCTAAACCTCTAAAGCATGTGTGCCTCTACGAAACACATTAATTAAATGAAGGCAAGAAGTAGCATAATCAATATGAATATTATAAAACTTCACAACAGGGAAATGTATAAACAAGATTAAAATGTTTTGAGTTAAAAATGTTTTAACTTTGAGATGTCCTAGAGTACAAAACATGTTTTAAGAATATATTTACTCTTAATAATTACAATGTTTAATAATACTAGTTAATAACCTACATTTTATATGCCATTCTTCTTGTAGAAAAATTTTTTAAATTTTTTTTATTATGTTAATCACCATACATTAAAGTTATTGGTATTCTTAAAGAAAATTGATAAAAGGTTATATCTTGTTCAGTATTTAAAGTGTTTAAAACTTGGTTTGCATGGTTTTTCTTCAGTTGTGTTAAATTAATTTAGATGGTGAGCTTGAGAATAACATCACACTCGATTTCTTTCAATCTCCAGGCATGTAGTAGGATTTCAGTGAAGCTCTGGAAAATAAATATGTGCATAAACAAAGAATATATAAATTAGGGGAAAAACCAATTCGTATGTGAAATCCTCGCCATTTTATAATTAAAATCTAAGGAGTAAGAATGGAATAGCATTATTATAAAAACCAGGGGTCTGGGATTCAGTCCAAAAACTGTATTTGCATAAACCTTTCATGTTATGTATTCTCACTTGTGGAAAGTAGAGAATTTGTTAGATTTGGAGGAGGTGACTTCCAGCCCTATGAATTTTCAATTTGTCATTGCTACCCAGCAAGGCAGTATGCTGTTGAATCCTTATCTGTGAGCACTCAGGTAAACATTTCTCTAAACATCTGACTTTTCTGTGGTATGCTATTTCTCTGTGGCAACATCTAAGACCATTCCAAAAATCACCATGAAGCAAACTGTGGATAGTGTACAATAGCAATCACATTGATAGCACATAAAACCAATGCCAACTTATGCATCTAATAGGTGAGGTTACAAAGCCAACCGCTTGGCACATATATACTGTAATTATCATCTGCAAGATTTTAGGATTCCAAAAGTCTCAAGGAAACTGCTGGTTGGTTGTTGGATTTTGAGGTCATTAATTTTTAAAAAAGATTCCAGGATCAAAATAAACCTGACTGAAGATGATATAGAAGATGCTACAGGTTAGAACATCTCAATTATAATCCTCCTTTGACACTGAGTAACCACATTAACATTCATTTATTTACATTATTGGTATAACTAAAAAAGAAAAGGAAAAAGGGAAGGAGTGGACAAAAGGGGAAGAAAGAAAATAATAGCAAACATTTACATGGTACTTAGTGCCAGGAATGCTTCTAAACACTTTACATGTAAGAAATACTTAATCCTCAGAACTTTGTAAGTGTATTTGTATGCATGTAGTGGACACTTGTCAAACTGGATATTCTTGGCTGGTTTATTGTTTGTTTGTTTTTTTTTTAACATTCCTTCTACAGTTGGGGCTTTCCCACATCATAAGATTAACCTCTCTAACATGTAATATAGGGGGGATTTTAAATTCTAACAGGTTTTGCAGTGATGATGCAAGCGTAGCTAGGTAAGTCTCAATCTAGATGAGGCTTCCTTCTTTGGACTGGTAGTGAGCACAAGGGGCTAAGTTCTTTGTGCAGATATGACCCCATTGTGGGCAGTGGTAGCCATAACAGAAAAGTTGAACTTTGGGCAATTTGGTACTTGGTCATTGCAACTGCGGTGGTGACAGTTTCTTTATCCCACAGATTCTTGGATGTGATTATATCTCTGGAAGGCTTGCCTCAAGATAGTTCTCCAGGCTTCAGTGATTCTGTGACTCAGCTCAATCACTTATTTATTTTTTTCTGTTTAACTTAGCCAGAGTGATTCTGTTTACAATCATGGCCACTAAACAATATTCTGCATGTATATGTATAAATGTACAGACACATACATTTATATAAATTCATATGTACTTAGGTATTATGTGTGATCTATATATTATCAAAACTAATTATACTCCCTCAGTACAGTTCAAAGGTAACATTTATTGTTTATGTGATGCTGGGCACTCGGCTAGGCCCATGGGGGGAGCATTGTAACAAGTTCTCATAGCCTTGTAGGATAAGATGGTGGGCTTTTATTCCCACACCCTTCAAGATTATGAGTAACTGAGTAGTAGAATCTTTTCATCACTCTTGAGAATCCTAAGGAAAGAACTGGGCTACATACCCCTTATAATGATGAAAACAGCACTTTGGGCCATCCCAACCTGCAACTAACTTAGAATTATCACTTTTATTCAGAGATGAGATTTCCTGGAAACACAGTTTGTTTACTTTATAATCTGATCTGCAAAATACAGTTTGCTCATTTAGATTTTTTTGGCTTGTTTGCTTTTTGAAAAAATCTTTAACAGGGGACCCACAGTACTGTCTGCTTTGCCGCTGCTTTTGTGGTTGTATATTTGCTTCTTCCTCATTGTTTTCAACCCATGTAGTCTCTTTAGAGTCCCTTCTTTATGTAAGCCTGTTCATATTCCTATCCCTATACATATCTTTGATTATTCCATAAGGAACAAAGAATAACATTTTTAGTATATTTAGTCTTTGTTCTAACACTGCCCCAAATGAAGTTTGACCTAGTTAACAGTTGTAGTAGAGTAGTACTCTTTAAAAGCCCTGGTTCTAGAGTCCGATTGCCTGGAGTCCAATCTCAGTGACACTATTCTCTGGGTGTGAGAATGTAGGTGAAATACTAGGGCTTCTAATACCTCAGTTTAACCATTATTGTCCTACTTTTGTAATGTTAATCTCTCATAGAAATAACTAAATTAGTCTGATATAGCACCTTGAGTAGGACATTGAGGTGCTGTCTAAATACTGGCTGCTATAACTATTATTCTGATGGAACAGAGTAAGTGTAGTTAAGACCTGCAACCAGACTCACACTAGATCTATCCAAGGCATCTCAGTCGTACTATGACCCTCAATTATTCTTCCTTCTATGTCTATAATACCACTCTCCTTTTAGTTACTCAATTAGGAATCTAACAGCCATCCTGGACTTCTTTTTCTTCACTCACTACATTCAATTAGCAACAAGTTCTACTACTCTAAGTATGTCTTGGACCCATCAAAATCTCATTTACATTGCCAGTTTCCTAGTGGAATTGACCTCCTACCACTTCCTTCTTCCTTTGGTCAGTGTCAATCTAGTCTCCATAGGGCAGCCATGATGGTATGTTAAACTTGTTTAATAAAGATGCAACAATGATTAAAAACCCTTTAATAATTTCACTTCCTTTGAAATACAATTCCCTACACTTTCCGTGGCACACAAACCTTGCATGATTTATGTTTATCTCTCTAGTCCCATGCCTCAACCTCATTTCTTTACACTCCTACCATACTAATCTCTTCTCATTTTCCCCCTTGAATGTGTTACAGACTTGTTTATTCAGGTCCTACAGATGCTTTTTCTCTTATGTGGGTTGTCTTACACATATCTTTTCATTTAGCTCATTTGTCACATCAATAAGTATTCTTAGGGAATGTTCCCCTAAACTAGACCAAATAAAGTCTCCCTGAACCCAGTATTTTCCCCCCTTATTATCCTACCTCAGTCTTTTATTTTCTTTGTCAAAGCTTGCTTTCCTATGCTCTGACTTGTGTGGGCTAAGATGTATCCGCATTGGTAAATTCTATATAATGAGCATTTTACATATGGGTGCTCAGAAAATAATTTTGTATGAATTACAGATTAAAGCCAGACTAACAGACCAAGCTCTGAGTCCCTTACTGACTGCTATACATTATTCCTCCTAGAAGATAAATTATTCATAATTTTCAATGATCCTGAAGCTGGAGGAGTATATTAAATGACCAAATGGAAAGTGGTGGGGCCAGAGATCTCTGGTGTGCCACAACATTAAAAAATGTAAAATGAAGAGCGGTCTGTTTGGTTGAAGTTGAGAGGTGAACATAAGTTGTCTTTAGTGAAGGAAAAAAATATTACATGTTAAGAAATTTTCTTGTGCTACCAAAGCAAGCAAGGGGCCATTAGAGTGCAGCAGGAATCCCAGAATCAACATAAACTATGTTCACTGTTGGGAGGCAAGACAAATGTGGTAAATGCATGGGATGGACTTGTCAAACTTATCTGTAAAATGGTTTGGGGAGACTTCTTGGAACATTCTGGAATATAGCTCCAAGTAATTGGCATTTCTAAAGTGAAACTACCAGGTTATAATCTGAGCACTTTCTCCTTCACCACATGATGGCATATTATTTCCAAAAGTGTTGTTAATATTTGAGATTCCCACCAAAGTGTTATTGCTGCATGTGCACACCATGCTTGATAGTGCTAGATCTTTAAAATGTGCTAATTTGCTGTACGTGGTGTAAGTCCTTATTTAAAAGGCATTTGTTTGACCTCTAAATTTTGAATGGTTTCTGGCCATTTTGGTTTTCTTTACTTTGTGAAGTTTCTGTTCATGCCCACCAATGTTTCTATAGTTTCATTTTTTTTGGTATTTCTTTTTTTTTTCTTTTTCTGTTTATGTTCATATGACTTCAATTTGACAACTTCTTTTTTTATGGTGTCTTGGTAAGCAGAAATTATTTTAATACTTGAATTTGATTAATCTTTTATTATGGTTTGTGCTTTTCTTGTACCTTGTAGAAGAAAACCATCCCCATCTCAAAGTTAAAAGATATCATCTATATTCTATAACATTATCTTTTTGTATTTGTATCCATCTGGAATTCATATATGTAGATCTAATTTCCTTTATCATTTTTTTAAAGGTTTTATTTATTTATTTGACAGAGAGATACAGCGAGAGAGGGAACAGAAGCAGGGAGAGTGGGAGAGGGAGAAGCAGGCTTCCTGCAGAGCAGGGAGCCCGATGCGGGGCTTGATCCCAGGACCCTGGGATCATGACCTGAGCCGAAGGCAGACACTTAACGACTGAGCCACCCAGGCACCCCTTCCTTTATCACTTTTTATGCTAGAGTTATTTACTAGTCATTTTTCCCTAGTTCCTGCAATGATATCTCTACTTTATGTGATTTCCACATATGCATAGGTATGTTCCATTTCTTTATTCTGTTTGTTTTTGTTAAAAGCATGGATGTTTAAAATTCAGAATATGGACCATGGGTTAAATAGCTGAATCTGCTACTTGTAACCTTGAGCAAGTTGCTTAACTTCCTTATAACTCTAACTTCTCACTTATAAAATAGCTATAGTATCTTCGTCATAAGGTTATTATGTTGTACATATAGTAAGAGCCATATGTGTAACTTACAACATCTTAGATGTTTCCATGACAATACCACACTGTCCTCACTAAAATAGCTTTGTAATAAGACATTTTGTCAAGTCCCTTTTACATCCTTTTTAGTGTTTATTACTGGTTTGGCTATACCTTGCCTTTTGATCTTGCACACATATTTGAGAATAATGTTGATGGAATCTTTGGAAACCCATTTTTATTTTCATCTGAATTGTATAAGATAGGTGTGTCATTTTAGAAAGTTTACTTTGTTAATGAGACTTCTATTCTTGAGTGCTGTATCTCTATTTAGTTATATCTTGCAAAATTTCCTTTTCTATGGAAAGGTCATAACCTCTTTTGTAATTTTATTATATAGCTCATATTTTTGTTGCCATTAGAAAACATCTATTTTTATTTTTATTTATTTTTTTAAAGATTTTATTTATTTATTTGACAGAGAGAGACACAGTGAGAGAGGGAACACAAGCAGGGGGAGTGGGAGAGGGAGAAGCAGGCTTCCCGCTGAGCAGGGAGCCCGATGTGGGACAGATCCCAGGACCCTGGGACCATGACCTGAGCCGAAGGCAGATGCTTAGTGACTGAGCCACCCAGGCGCCCGAAAACATCTATTTTTAAATGATATTTTCTTAATTATTTGTTTCTGGGTTTGATGCTACTTGACTTACAGCAGGAAGGAAAGATACAGGTCAAAACAGTATCTGATATAGTTTGCATTTCTGTGGGGACTTTTTTTTTTCCCCTCTCCCCTACTTTTCCTGGTTTCCTCCATCTCATGTTCTCTCTCATTCCATTTTTCTTCTCATACCTTCTCTGAGCCTTTATCTTTCACTTTTGAACTATTTTGTAGAGTTCGTTGTTTCATTAAATTTTTTGAAGTTCTCACAGTATCTTTAAACATTTTCCCATAAGTCCTTTTTAACTGCTTGTTTGTCCTGTTCCTTTTACTCATTCTTTTTTGAGATGTCTCTGTCTAGTTTCCTTGACACATCTTTTTAATTGTTGCTCATCTTTCATTTCTTCTTGGGCCTGTTGTTGATGTTTGTGTGTGGGTGCATATGGGGCATGTCAGGGGTAGGAAAGAACCAGAACTCTACTATCAGCTGGCAGGAGTTATTCCTATGGCACAGGGTTGTAGGTGAGAGTACATTCTTGTCACATTTTCTTACTCCCAGCCCCCTTGAGTCAGCATTGCACAGCTGCTGATAATGCGGAGCCTCTCTCACTCCTGCCTCCTGAATCAACAGACTGCTTTCTGTAAATACCGCTTGATGTGTTCCTCCCTTCTTCTACAATCTGGTTTCTGGGGAAATTCTCATCCTCGGTCCGTGCACAGTTTCTGTTGTTCTAAAGAAGGAATTGCTAGGTTTTATCCCTCAGAGATTTTGCCTTCCTCCTGAAAGCTGAAAGCTTTGTCTATAGCCTAAGAGTATTCGCTCATTCATATAGCAAATATTACTAAGTACAATCTGCCAAGTACTTAGTTAGTTTCTGGACAACATTTGACAACATGAAAATTTATGGAATATTCCCTTAACACTTTCATTCTTGCGAAGAGAGTTATGCATACACAAAAATTATAATACAATAAATTAATTGCCATGATGGAATTATGTGCAAAATGTTGAAAGGCAAAAAGCATGCCTAAATGCTCATTAACTGAAGAAAGTCTTCAGTTAATTCCTAACACAGGCGATAGACCTACTACATGTAAGCTACTGTGCTATGTGAAGAAGCAGCAGTGACTAAGATAGGCATGATTCTTGTCCTGATGAAGTTTATAAGCTAGTGGTGACAGTGACTTCTAAGCTGGTAAACTTAAAGAGAATGTTCTAAACAGTGGGAAGAATGTGCATAAGAAAAGAAACATAAGAAAATGTGGCAAGTTTATGAAACTATGAGAAGGCTAGTAGTGGATCATAAAAATCCAGCAGTGCTTGTGGTGAATGATGTAGCTGGATGGGTAGGTTAGGGCCATAGAGAGAATACATAGTGTACTATCAGAGCAGTTGGTTTGATCCTATAGATATGGAAGTTCTATAGTTCATTGAAGGATTTTTAATAAACAATACTATCAGATTAGTATGTTAGTGATAACACTCATAAATAAATATGAAAGATTTCTTTAGAGGAGGTCAAGACTAGAGCCTGGACCATGAATAAGGTGTCTATATTGACAGACAAGGAAGAGGAAAGTTCTGAGCATAGGTAGTTGAAATAGGTTGAGAGAAAGAGAACAGTGGCAACAAAAATGGAAGATTTTTTTTAGCTAATCAGCTCTGGGGGACAGGACTTCAGTCCTTTTCAGGTTTCTGATGGAAATAAAAGGATACGTTTTGGTGTTAACCATAGGAGGAGATGTCTTATGTTTGGTGGTGGATATAACACTTATTAAAAGGTTTCAGAGAAATCTTACAAAAGCAAGTTTCAAAAAGTAGTAATTGGAATAAAGGGAACTAGGAAGTAATCAGATAAGAATTTTGTCCATCTCTATCACTTTCTTCAGCTGAATGAGTTCTCATTTATGTTTCCTTCTACAAATTTGGTATTCTCTTTATAAGGTGGCTTCTTCAGTAAGGTTCATGGTGTTTTCTTTTTCCCATTCTGTAACATCAGATTCTGCTTGATTTGGGTTTGACATGAACTAAAATCTTGCCCCAAGATTACTTCTGGGGCCAAAGGATGGACTAGATATCTGTCCTATGTCCTATTTTAAATTACTGATTGATAGAATAAAAGGACCACTTCTGGTTGAATTGGTGGTAGTTCTTGCAGTGTATTGGCTTACTCCTTTCAGACTGTGGATGCAGTAGACCCTTTTTAAGAAGGGTAAAGGGAAGGGTTAACACTGAAATGTATAGTATAGAATATTACCAAAGGAAACATAAGTAGTCATGTTGGTGGGAGGCAGATAATGAGCTTAATTTTGAGTATCTTGACTTTGAAAACCCTTGTCATTCAAAAAGAGGGGGTCTACTATAGCTGGATACTGTGAAAGGTCAGAATATCTCCAAAATGGTCTGAGATGGAGGTTCATATGCAGAAGGATTATTGAGGAGTGCCCTCAGAATCAACATCTATTTGAGGCATGAAGAAAGTAGAATTGTGCAGGTGGAGTAGAACTGAGATGCATTTCCAAAATAGACTTTAACCCATCTCAGGAAAGCACTGGATCTGGGATGGTTCTTCAGAATTGTCCTACATTAACACAACAATGGGGACAGACCTTTATTTAACAGTTATAGAATGTGGAATTACTTAAGGAGGGGGCATAACTTTGATTAAGATAGCTTTTTTTTTCACTTTTATTGATATGCAGTGCTACATGTCAATTAGAAGTTTAAGGTGTACAGTATAAGGACTTATATACTGTCAAATACTATGATTTTACTTAACATCCATCATCTATAGAAATAAATTACTTTTCCTTGTGATGAGAATTTTTAGGATCTACTCTCCTACCACATTTTTTAAATTTTTTAAAAAATTTTAAAGATCTTATTTAAATTCCAGTTAACATACAATGTAATACTAGTTTCAGGTGGACAGTATAGTGATTCAACACTTCCATACAATACCTGGTGCACTTAGTCCCCATCACTTATTTCACTTACTCCCCACCCCACCTCCCCTCTGGTAATCTTCAATTTGCTCTCTATAATTAAGAGTCTGTTTTTTGGCTTGTCTCTTTCTTCCCTTTGCTCATTTGTTTGTTTGTTTGTTTCTTAAATTCCACATATGAGTGAAATCATATGGTATTTGTCTCTCTCACAGACTATTTCACTTAGCACTTATTCTCTAGCTTCATTTATGTCATCACAAAGGGCATGATTTCATCCTTTTTATGGCTGAATAATATTCTATACAATCACTTCTTTATATGCTCATCAGTTGATGGACACTTGGGCTGTTTCCATAATTTGGCTATTGTAGATAATGCTGCTATAAACATCAGGTTTCATGTATCCTTTTGAACTAGTAGTTTTGTAGTCTCTGGGTAAGTGCCTATTAGTACAATTGCTGGGTTGTAGGGTAGTTCTATTTTCAAATTTTTCAGGAAAACTCCATACTGCTTTCCAGAGTGGCTGTACCAGTTTGTATTCTCAACAACAAGTGCAAGAGGATTCTCCTTTCTCCACATCCTTGCCCAAACTGTTTCTTATATTGTTGGTTTTAACTATTCTGACAGGTGTGAGATGATACTTCATTGTAGTTCTATTTGTATTTCCCTGGTAATCAGTGATGTTGAGCATCTTTTAATGTGTCTATTGGTCATCTGTGTCTTCAATGGAAAAATATCTATTCATGTCTTCTGACCATTTTAATTGGATTATTCAGTTTTTAGATATTAAGTTTTATAAGTTATTCATATATTTTGGATACCAACACTTTATCAGATATGTCATTGCAAATATCTTCTCCCATTCCTTAGGTTGTCTTTTGGTTTTGTGGATTGTTTCCTTTGCTGTGCAGAATCTCTTTATCTTAATAAAGTGCAATAGTTCATATCTGCTTTTGTTTCCTTGCCTTAGGAGACATTTCTAGAAAGAAGTGCTATGGTTGACATCAAAGAGGTGATTGCCTGTGTTTCCTAGGATTTTTATTGTTTCAAGTGTCCCATTTAGGTTTTAATCCATTTTGAATTTATTTTTGTGTATGGTATTAGAAACTGGTTCAGTTTCATTCTTTTGCATATTGCTGTCCAGTTTTCCCAACACCATTTGTTGAAGAGACCGTCTTTTTCCCATTGGAGAATTTATCCTGCTTTGTTGAAGATTAGTTGACCATATGGTTGTGAGTTCACTTCTGGGTTTTCTCTTCTGTTCTGTTTATCTATGTGTCTGTTTTGGTGCCAGTACCATACTGTTTTGATTGCTACAGCTTTGTAATATAACTTGAAGTCCGGAGTTGTGATGCCTCCAGCTTTGCTTCCTCTTTTTCAGGATTGCTTTGACTATTTGGAGTCTCTTGTGGTTCCATACGAATTTTAGAATTGTTTGTTCTAGGTCTTTGAAAAATGCTGGTGGTATTTTGATGGGGATTGCATTAAATATGTAGATTGCTTTGGGTAGTATAGACATTTTAACAGTATTTGTTCATATAATCCATGAGCATGGAATGTCTTTCTACTTCTTTGTGTCTTATTTTTTTCAGTGTTTTATAGTTTTTAGAGTACAGATCTTCCACTTCTTTGGTTAGGTTTATTCCTAGGTATCTTAATGTTTTTGCTGCAATTGTAAATGGGATTGATTCCTTAATTTCTGCTGCTTCATCACTGGTATATAGAAATACAACAAACTTCTGTACATTGATTTTTGTATTCTCCAATGTTACTGAATGTGTTTATCAGTTTGGGGAATTTCAGATGTTCTATATAGAGTATCATGTCATCTGCAAATAGTGAAATTTTACTTCTTCCTTGCTGATTTGGATGCCTTTTATTTCCTTGTGTTGTCTGATTGCTGTGGCTAGGACTGCCAGTACTATGTTAAATAACAGTGGTGAAAGTAAACATCCTCGTCTTGTTCCTGGCTGTAGAGGAAAAGCTCTCAGTTTTTCCTTATTGAGGAGGATATTACCTGTGGGGATTTCATGGATGGCCTTTATTAGGTTGAGGTATGTTCTTTCTAAACCTACTTTGTTGAGGGCTTTTTTTTTTTCTTTCCATGAGTGGATGTTGTACTTTGTCAAATGCTTATTCTGTGTCAATTGAAAAGATCATATGGTTCTTATCCTTTTATTGTGGTGTGTTACATTGATTGGCAAATAATGAACGACCCTTGCAACCCAGAAATAACATCCCACTTGATTGTGGTGAAGGGTTTTTTATTTTTTTTAAATGTATAATTGGGTTTGGTTTGCTAGTATTTTGAGAACTTTTGCCTCTATGTTCATCAGGGTTGTTGGCTTGTATTCTATTTTTGTGGAGTCTTTATTGGTTTTGATATCAGAGTAATGCTAGCCTCATAGAATGAATTTGGAAGTTTCCCTTTTTTTTGTCTTTTTTTCTCCCTTTTTCTTTGTGTCTGTGCTCCCCAATCCCACCCCACCCTACCCCTTCTCCTCTCCACCCCCTCCTTCTTCACCACCCCTCCCTTCCTACCAATGCCCTCTTTATTTTGGAACTTCTCATTCTAAGTTGAAAGCTTTTTGAGAATATGAAGCCAATATGACTTATTACCATGATATTTGCTGCAGAGCTATACAAATTTCTTTCCTACCTAGCAGGTACTAAGTAAGTAATCATTGCAATGTGAGTGAAAGAGAGCTGTAAAAAAGGACCTAACCTTGCAGGGAGTGCGGAGGTGGGAAATGGAAAAAGTGTGTTGCTAACCGAACTGTCTTATTGGTGTCTGTAATGAGGTTCTGCTAGTTGTATTGATTTTTTTCTTTTTTTTTTCATGTGCAAAGTATAAGAAAACAAAACTTTAGTAAAATTAGCCATGGTTTATTGATTTACAAGATACCATTTAAATAACTTAGCTTTCATGGATTTGATTTGATTGCTTTAGAAGGGGCTAACTGTCCATTTTGGCACCAGTAGATGGAGCCTTCTTTTGAGATGAAAATGCCAAGGTTATTCATCAAAGTTTCTTAAATAGTTTACGAGTCCCTGTGGACAGGATGGGAATTTTAAGTTAAACCTTAGATTCACTTTTAAAATGTTTCTTCTTACTCTTTGAAGATACAGGATTTGAAAAGTTATTCTAAAATAGAAAATTTTAAAATGGAGAAAAAAAGTGACAAAAATACCATGGGAAGTATGCTTTCTTTTTAGTTTAACAACTTGAAAAATATAGAACTTGATTCTGGCTCTGGTTTTAGTTAAGCTCTTAGCTATTTGAGAGGTCTTACTCCTAACTTTAAGTGGCAGGCTAGTCTTTGATCTCTAATTTTTCAGGTAAGCAATTTTATCTTTTTAAAGTTTAACAATAAAAATACTGAAATAATATTGTGAAATATTTTAGGATAGAAATTTTTAATCTCTTTCATTGCTCAATGCCAACTCAAGGAATATTCACAATTTTAAATTTTCTTTTCAAATATTGCCTTACTTTGATATGGTAGAAAGAATATTTGAATTCTAGTTCTCCTTGATTTGCTGAGTGAATAGAGTCTAAATTTTATTGTCTTGATTTTTCTGCTATAAATCAGGAGAGTGATATCTAAAGGCACTGTCCTATCAGTTAAAGGAAAGAAACTAGTGTGAAAATAATTGTAAACAATGTACTAGATGCTTTGGGTAATGGTAAATTGAAACATGCTTAAACTTGGAAAAGTAAAAAAACTTGTAAAAGTAAAAAAAAAATTAGTAACTGTGATATACTGTAAATTAGGAAGTCTTTCTATTTCTTTAGAAGTCAAATTACTCTGAAGAGAATGTTTTTAATAGTTGTGCCAAAATTTTTACTTCAAATCGGGTTAAGATAAAATCACAAGAGACCATGTTGCTTAAGAAAAAAAATCATTAAAGGAGATAAAATGTTACCATTTTTGCTTAATAACCATAAAGGAGAAATTATGGTAGACAGGAAAGCTTAATCTAACAAAAGGAAACTTGAAATTACTTGGGAAGGAATCAGAAGGGCTCTGATCAGGGCAGTGTGTTTCAAATGGTCAAGAATCACTTGGAAACCAAATAAAAATTCAGCTTCCTTGGCACCATTTTCACATAATCTGACTCAGATTTGGGGATAAAGAATCTGTACTTTAGGGGAAAAAAGCTCTGTATTTTAAACATCCCAGGTAATTTTGCTACATGGGTAGTACTTATTCATTATCAATATATATGACTTTAGACCTTTTCTATGTTCAATTCTACTTGACCTTATTTTTAGGAAATAGTAAAGTAAAAAAAAAAAACAAGTTTTATTTTATTTATTTGACAGAGAGAGAGAGAGAGAGAGAGAGAGAGAGACAGTGAAAGAGGGAACACAAGCAGGAGGAGTGGGAGAGGGAGAAGCAGGCTTCCCGTGGAGCAGGGAGGCCGATGTGGGGCTCGATCCCAGGACCCTGGGATCATGACCTGAGCCGGAGGCAAATGCTTAACCGACTGAGCCACCCAGGCGCCCCAAAATGATCAAATTTTAAACTGAGTTTAGTTTAATGACATATCTAGTTAAAAGCACTAACAAAAATATAGATAGAAGTAATTGAAAGAAACTTTTATTTTGCTGTTCTTATGAATTGAATTGGACTTGTGTAGTAAAACGTAAAAACTGAAGCTAATAAGGACTTACACAAATAGAAAATATTGTATAAATTCTGCATGATAATATAAGTTGCCATACAGTTCTGAATAGCTGAGAAAGTCTATGTGACTTTTCCAATGTTCATATAAATCACTAGAGGGCAACATATACTATACCTTTAAGATCACATATCAGAATTGTTTGTAGTTACAGGGAGTGAATGCAGGGCCTAAACTGGCAGAAGTCAGAAAAATAAAAGCTGCAACTATAATTACTGCTCAAATCATCAGATAATTTAGTTAACTGCATGAAACCATCAGTAGCAGTTATTTATCTGTTGAATGAATTATTAAGGTTTTTCTCTTGATTTTTGGAAAAAATCAAGTAGATATGGTCCCTGTCCTCTAAAACTCATGTACACAATCATGCAGAATGAGTCATAAAAAATGGAGTCCTTTTCTCTCAAACATGCATCAATTACAGAAAAGCCACAAAATCCCTTTTTGCTGTATAGAGTGTCCTGCATGTGCAGTGTGGCTTATTCTTAATATTGTATTATCTAGGCTCATCTCATCATTGCTTAGGTTTAAAAAAAAATGAAAGAAGCTTCCAAAGAAGAATAACAGTAATTGACTTCTTTTCAACCAGAATTAAGGAAAAAGAAAACACCTTAAAAATCATAGTTGATTTTCACACTTCAAATTTTTTTTCATATTTTTATATCTAGGTGACAATTTTTTTTTGTTCTTTAATGATTAAATGTTATAAAGCCATTTTGGAGGAAAGTTGGTTATAAGAACAATGAATGAAAACACAAATTGATGAAATTTTCTGACCCTAAAAAAAAAAAAGTGGGGAGGAAGTTAGAGAATGGAGATGGGGAAGACTATAGTTGTGGAGGTAGAGAAACATAGTGGGGAAAAGGACTGCATATCTGAAGCTGGAACACTATATTCTAAAAGAAGCAAAGCCTATGTATTAAAATATGTATAATCTAATCCTGCTGTTTAAATACAGCAGATGGAGAGTTACCAGTTAAGTTTTAAGCACTTAATATATGCTAGACAAAATGCTTTCTATTTCATTTTCTCAAGGAATTTATGGAATGAGAGCTATCACCATATACATTTTATGAATGGGAAAGCTGACATTTTAGAGGTTAATTTATTGGAAGAGCTGAAACACAGATCCAAGCAATGAGTCCAGAGCCTGTGGTCTTAACAACTCTGCCTTTGTCCTTCTTCCGTGGATAGATGCTTCTCAATAGAAGTAGAATAAAGTTTTAGGCATCTCTGCCAGAAAATGGGCATACAAGTTTCACAAAATTAAGTTCCCTCCTAGTTTACTGATGTAAAAATCTACATGGAGACATTATCCAGGTCCATATTGCTTGTGTGTATGAAGTATTGAAACATTTATATGTATGTATTAATTTGGCTTAAAAACAGTAAACCTGGGTTCAGTTTCAATCTAAGAAGCCCAATGGCACAATTCAGAGTTGGCGAATATATATTAACATGAATCTGTTTTGTGATTTTAGGGAAACAGTGGGAGACTAAAGAAAAATTAGGCATTCATCCATTTATTTAAAGCTTTTTAAAAAATTTTTTTATTATCTTAATCACCATACATTACATCATTATATTTAAAGGTTCTTAAACACTGCTTTTGGAAGGGATTTGTGGATGCTAGAGGAAAACTAAGGCTTTACTCCAGCCTCAAAGAAACTAAATAGTCTTTACTTGACCTCTGACTCGGTATCCTGCAATTTCATTTTCTTGAGTTAGAGCACTGGTCAAGTGAAACTATATTAAGGAGAAAAAGTCACAAACAAGCAAACACCATAAAGCTCTGAAATGCTGGTGGACTTTCCGAGGTATGTCTAATTTTAATATTTCATTTCTTAGTATCGACCTTCTAAAAATTCAGAATTAAACTCAAGTCTCCAACCTTACCATGCAAAAAATAAGTCAAAACCAGTCTGTAATTTACTTAAAAAAAAGTGATCTTAAACCTTATTCTCGATTTGAGTTATGGAGTTGCACAAAGTTACACCTTTCAAAGAGCTTTCCAAAACATTACTCCCCTCTATGTATCAGGATAGCCTAGGTAGTCACCAGAGTGTAGATTATGCTGCAGTAACAAACAATCCCCAATTCAGTAGCTTAAAACCAAAGCTTTATTTTTCAGTCATGCTGCCATTCCTTCATGGGTCAGCTGAGAGCTCTACTCCTGGACAGACATCATCCTCACTTTTTTTTTTTTTTTTAAAGATTTTTATTTATGAAGGAAGGAGGGAGGGAGACGGAAAACATGAACACAAGCAGGGGAGAGGAGCAGGGAGAAGCAGACTCTCTGCTGAGCAGAGAGCCCAACACTGGGCTTGATCCCAGGACCCTCATCCTCCCAGGATGAGCCGCCCAGGTGGCCCTCAACCTCACTCTTGAGCAGCCTGCCTCGGGACCTACTGTCTTGACTGTTGCTCTGAACATGGCAAAGGGAAAAGAGAACTCAGAAGTGTCTCACCTCAGTAATATACCTTTTGGGCTGGAGGTGGCTTATAACTCATTGTCCAGAATTACATAGCCCTGCTTAACTATATGGGTGGGAGCTTCCTTGAAAAAAGCAATCCACAGTGGTTCCCGATGAAGGAAAAACAGAAGTTATGTGAATTGGCAGTAGTGATAACCATATTCCTCAAACAGAAAAATACCTTTCCTTTTTACCCAAATAAGATACTTAAGTTTTACATATGATTTGCAAAAATTGAGTTAAAACTTTTGACAATATGGAAATATTTTAAGGGTAAAATTTAAGCCATTAACATCTTAGAGGTATCTTGTTTAATTAGGCTTAGAAGAAAAAGGAATCAATTTCTTTTCTGTCCAGATTAGCTTTGAAATTTTAAGTTTTTATCCTAGTGTGATAGACTAACATATCTATATGTATATGTGTGTGTGTTTAATTAAATACATATAAAGTTTACAGGTCCAAAGACTTAACCAGCTTCAAGGTAGATCTATAGTGCCTTTGTGATAGTTCAAGATAAATTGGTAGTCTCTCAATTGCTCTATCTAGATGACTTTCAAATTTAATTGTGTACGTATGCCTACTTTAAGAGAAATATTTTTTTACTGTATTAATAGAATAGTTTGGCAGTGTTAATGATTCTTTTTCTTTAGAAATACTATATATATTCCATTTTTCATTTTCTGGTTTTCAGAAACCTTTCTTTCTTGCTCCCAAATTTCATGTAATAGCTAGTTACCATCTCTTCCAGTAACTCTTATATATTATTCATTAAAAAGAACTTCATGGGCACCTGGGTGGCTCAGTCAGTTGAGTGGCCAATTCTTTCAGCTCAGGTCATGATCTCCGGGTCCTGGGATCGGGTCCCACGTTGGGCTCTGTGTTTAGCGGGGAGTCTGCTTGAGGATTCCCTCCCTCTCCTATTGCCCCTCCCCTCCCACTCACAGGTGTTTTCTCTCTCTCTCTCTCTCTCAAATAATCTTAACAAAATGACTTAGAATTTTATAAACCATGAAAACTACTCAATGGTAAAAGCCTGTTCACTTGTCATCTTACTTAGACTGGTAGAATTCTTTTCCTTGTTACAATTCATTTTATAAAAATACCTAGATTTTTTTCCTTTGCTATTTTTTTCCCTTAAAATCAAGTTTGAAAACTAATGGGATATATACACAAATAACGCTAAAATAAAGCCAGTTTTAAGGAGGTTGGCAGTAGAAACACAATCACAATATAAACCTTAAGTGTCCCAGGATATCTGTGACACAGGCAAATAAAATTATCATGTTCACTGAGAAATGTACTATTCCTGGTTTCAAAACTGAGGATTTCTCTTCCTCTGCTCCTCCATTTGCTTGCATTCTCTGTCTCTAAAATAAATAGATAAATCTCTATATGGTTTTTTTTAATTTGAGTTTGAGTCCTCTTCTGTATTTAAAATATTTACTTTTTTCCCCATATTGACTTTTATTTTTTAAATGATTAAACATATGTTTACATTCTTATTGTAATGGTGGGCATTTGAGAGAAATGGTAAATGGAAGAGCTGAAGCAAAAAAGATAGTAAAACAATAAGAATGAGTTACATATAAACTTTAACATTTTTCATGAGATAATGTTAATAAAAGAAAAATCTACAGAAAAGTAAAAGAGACAAGGAGAAGTTACAAATGAAGTATAAGAAAATACTTGACTTTAAAAGAGGAGAAAAGAGGGGGCACCTGGGTGGCTTAGTTGTTAAGCGGCTGCCTTTGGCTCAGGTAATGATTCCAGGGTCCTGCTTCTCCCTCTGCCCCTCCCCCTGCTTGTGCTCTCTCACTTTCTCTCTGTCAAATAAATAACATCTTTAAAAAAAATTAAAAAATAGGAGAAAATAGGAAAGTATAAATTCAAGAAATATATTTCAGAGAAGATATATTGGTTAGGTTTTTTAAATCACTTAAAACTTTTTAAACTATAACTATTGTCAAGTTCTGCTATACAGAATCTACCAATTTTTCACTTAGAATAGAATAGTCCTTGAAATATTTCTTATACCACTAGGGTGCCATTCAGTAAATTGCTTCTTCATAAGCACTAAATTGCACACTAATGTCTTGAGAAAGAAAGCTGTCTACTCCCTAGGATTATAAATACTATCTCATTAGTTCTAAAAACACACCCATGGGGACGGAAAATGGAAATAGGAAATATTTCTCTCATTTTAGAGGTTGAACCATTGAGACACTGAACATAGAATATCAGCATTATCAATACTCCAAATTCTAGAACTCTCAATGTAAAACCTAATGTTGGAACTACTAAGTAAGGAATTTATAACTCAGCAGTTATCTGCAGGTCCATATTTGCAAAGCATGTGCTGGGAACTATGAAAAATCTGACTTCTTAAGCCCCTATTCAGTTTGTTGTATCAAGGATTGCCATGGTAATGTGAACAAAGGAAAGAAATGGCAAGTGAACAAAATGAGGCAGTAGTATGTTTAGATAAAGTGGGTGAACGGGGGCACCTGAGTGGTTCAGTCTGTTAAGCATCTGCCTTTGGCTCAGATCATGATCCCTGCTCCTCCCTGCTCCTACCCAAACCCCTGCCTTTGTGCTTTCTCTATCTCTCAAAAAAAATCTTTAAAAAAATGGGTGAATGGATGAAGCTTAAATGTTCATAATATTCATCAAGGTAATATTAATCCTGAAATATACATGACTGAGGAAGGGGTCAAAAAGAAATTGACTCCGGACAAGAATATCTTCTAGAAATTCCACATTTTTACTTTAAAATTCCTTCTATAACTTATTACAACTTTCTGGCTTTTATTTTCTGAAATTTTTCTTAATTTCAGGGGATTTGCATTTTTTTTCATGACTTGGTGGGTTTTTTTGTTGCGCTCTGGGAGGGGGGGTAAGATGGAGCACTGGCAGCTTAGCCCTTAAGAGCATGAGTCCTTCCACACACTGTCCCAGTGTTTCAGTGTCCATAGTGTAGCTTCCTCATGACTACTGCAGAAGCGCTGATGATGCTGGGAGCCATGCTGAAGTCCATGGATCCTTACTGGGTCGCCTTATTCTGTTGGCCCTAATGCCTTGGTTCCTGCTGGCGTACTTTTGCTCCATGTCAAGATCAGTAGTTACTGCAAAATTGTCTAACACCATTTCTCTAAAGTGTTTCAGTTGTTTACATTCACACACATGCTCAGTTTTCTCCAGACCTCTATCTTCTTCTCAAAGTCTGATTCTTCTTCCCAGCTATCAGAACCATGGGCCTCACCAGTCCACCTAACGTGTCTGGAATGTCACAGACAAAAATTCAAGTCCTAGTCTCAACTAGGTGATGACTAAGTTCCTACATAAGAGCTTGAATGCAAACAGATGTGTCTAGGGAAGTAATGCTTAACTCCATCACTAACATCTAAGCCTAAACACTCAACCTACACTACTACTGTGTTTCCCCAGAGTAATATGTGGGTGCTTAGCATACAACTGAAGAGGACACATGAGACTGTGAGCTTGCTTAAAAGTATATTCCAGTCTTTTTGGTTTCATTTATTTTTCAAAAATGATACAATTTAGTCCCTCCCTACAAGTCCCCTCTCTAAAATTATAATGGTGTCCCAGAGTCAAGTTATGTTTTCCTGTTTCCAGTGTACTTACTTCACTCATCTTTTAGATTAAAAAATCAATAGAGTCCTGATTTTATTCTGGGGGAAAATTTAGAGAAATTTTGGAGGATTTGGAGAAACGCCTGGGTTCCGTATTTCTGATGGAATATAGATTTCCCATTTAAATTCTTACTTAAAAACTTTACTAAGTATTTCAAAGAAGAATTTAAACTGGTTAAATTAGAATAGAAGACATATTAAGAAAGAAAACTTAATTTTATTGTGAAATAAATTTGAACTCTAGCTTCCTAGTACTTTTTCCTTTGAGACCTGAAAGTGAGTGCTGAGGATCATATTAGTGGCAACATTGCTTCCCTTGCCTAAGTGATCAATTTCAGTTATATCATTGCTGGTTGAGGATGGCCTTGTGCTTTTAAAATATTTTCAGTGATTGATGGTGCCAGAGATCTTGAAGTTTACAGCACTGTGTTTTACTCTCTGTGACTTGAGTTGGTCTCTTTGTGGTCCTTTGCCAATCCTGACATTTTTCTGACAATCATTTGAAAGCAAGGTGTTATTCCCTGTTTTAATCTTACTCAGCTCAAGATACTGAATGGCTTTTTAACTTGGAACATATGGAAAAGGATAAGACAGCTAAGTATCCACAACCCTAATTAAATATATTAATTTATGGTCAATTCTGTGGGTGAATAACATCATACCAGCTCTTCAGCAGTCCATATAAAAAAGGGTCTCCAAGGTGAACTTTATCCAAGAATCATAACAAATATCTGGCTTAGAAATTGTTCCTGAAACCACAGTTTCATCAACATTGACCAAATTAAAATAATGGGAAATTTTTTTTCTGCTTCATTTCTTCAGAAATTAATGGAGTACTATATCATAACACTACCTCCCTTTGATGAAGGTATGATTACGTAGTGCTTTGTGATCATTAATTTTATGTGCCATCTTGACAGGGGCCATAGGATGTCCAGATAGCTAGTTAAACACAAGTTTTCAGTGTGTCTGTGAGGGTGCTTCTGGAAGAGATTAGCATTTGAATTTGTGGATTGACTAAAACAGATGGCCTTCCCCAGTGTGGGTAGGCATTATCTGATCCTTGAGAGCCTTCATAGAACAAAAAGGCAGAGGAAGGTTGTCTACTGAGCTGAGACATTGATCTTTTCCTGCCTTCCATGCTTCTGGTTCTCAGACCTTCAAACTATACTACCAACTTTCCTGCATCCCCAGTGTATAAACAGTGGATCATGGGACTTCTCAGCCTCCATAAGAGTATGAGCCAACACCTTATAAAAATTCTCTTTATATCTATCTATGGATCTATCTATGTATCTATCTGTATCTATCTATCATTTATCTATCTATCTATCTAGACCAAAAATACATATATCTATATCTATATATGTATATACATGTATCTCCATCTATATAGAGCTATTGCTAGAGATAGGGCTATTGATAGAAATCGAGCTATTAATAAATAGGGCTGTGTATGTATGATAAAATCTTGGTCCTGTTTCTCTGAGGAACCCTGAATAATACATGATAAAAACAAACCGTTGGAGTCAGACAAATTCGAGCTCAGTTTCTAATGCTCTTATGGGACATACTGATAATGTGCCGTTAAGTCACTAACTTCCTATCTTTAATATCTTTTTTTGTTGTTGTTGTTCTCCTCCAGATGGTGTTTCTTATTCTTCTTCACCTGATCTATGTCTCAGGAGGCTGCCCTATATGGGCTGTATCAAATGGGTTCTCTAGAACTCCAGCTTCTGGTTAGGGTCAACTAATAGAGGAAATGGGAGGGAAGAGAGAGAGAGTTCTGTTCAGTTATTCCCAGTTTCTCTCCCTGATAACTTCGTATTCTCCCATATGAGGAAAAACCCCTATCCCATGGTGGCCTTTCCTTCCTTCCTTCCGTTACAAGCCTCATGGTATGTAGGTATATCCCCCTCCCCAACATTGCCTGGGGCTGGGGCTAGTGAGTCTTCTATAGGCTCTAGGATGTCTCACCATTTTTGGGGGGAGAGGGGTGCTTTTCTTTAAATTGCCAACACATTGTATATTATCCCTTAATTAAACTCTCTTCAATTGCCCATTTTAAGCATGTCATCTGTTTTCTGCCAGAAGTATAACCTGTGCTACAATTATTCTCATGTCTCTAAAATGGAGTGGGTAATAATAGAATTATTATGAGAATTGTATAAGATAATATCTGTTGAGTGCTTAGGGCTGTACCTGCTTAATAGTAACTAAAATATGTAATATTTGCTAATGTTGTTTTTTCATAATAGAGGAGGTAAAACTTTTATTTTTGATGATCTAAAACAGTTTAACATTATCTATGCCATTCTGGACACTCCAAGAAACAGAGCCAAGAGCGCATTAGATGTGTAAGAGATTTGTTGGAAGAAACTCCTGTGAAAGATAATTGTGCAAGGATACTCTTCAGACCATATTTCAGGCCTTCCTATCTACTCTTAGGAAGTGTTAGACTGTGGCACTATTCCAAAGATAGTTTTGGTAAGGCTACTAGGGAGTCCTTGAACCACTGTAGGATTCACATTTACTGCAGGGATGAGCCTACACTAATATCCTCAGCCATATTCAGTTATTGACTAGGTGGAACCTAGGGGAAGTGAGGCATTGGAGAAAAGATGTGGTGGGTGCGGTGGGGTAGTCAGTCAATGGGGATTCTTGCCACAGGAGATTTGAGTGGTGTATTTCCATAGCTCCAAATTATATTTTTATGTGCAATATCAAAGTTAGGTGGGCTATAAATAAGCAATGGCGCTTTAAATATCTTATTGATATTACAAATCTTTGTACCTCTTCATATGCCTACCTACTGGTTATTGGTATCTTTTGAGAAATGCCTATTCAAGACCTTTGCCCATTTTTAGGTCAGTTTTTTTTTTTTTAAGCGGTAGCAGTTTCTTTTATTTTAGATATTAACTTCTTATAAGATAAATGGTTTGTACATATTTCTCCATTCCATAGTTTGCCTTTTCACTCTGTTGATGTTTCCCTTTGCTTTTCAGGAGCTTTAGGGTGTTGTTGTTGTTGTTGTTATTGTTTTTAAGCTTTAGTTTTGATGCAATCTCATTTTATTTTTGTTGTCTGTGCATTTGATGTCATTCAAAAATATTTCCAAGACCAGGGTGCCTGGGTGGCTCAGATAGTTAAGCATCTGCCTTCGGCTCAGGTCATGATCCCAGGGTCCTGGGATTGAGTCCTGCATCAGGCTTCCTGCTCAGTAGGGAGCCTGCTTCTCCCTCTGCCTCTCTCTCTCTGTCTCTTATGAATAAATAAATAAAATCCTTAAAAAAATATTGCCAAGACCAATGTCAAGAAGCTGTTTCCCTTACATTTCTTTCTAGGAGTTTTTTCGTTTCAGGTCTTACATTTGTCTTTAATCCATTTTGAGTTGAATTTTGTATATGGTGTGAGATAAGGGTCAACTTTCTTATGTATGTGGGTATCCAGTTTCCCCAGCTCTTACTGAAGAGATCATCTTTTCCTCCATAGAGTGTTCTTGGCACCCTAAGATCAATTGACTGTAAATGTAGGAATTTATTGCCTCTGTATTCTGTTCCATTGGTCTATAAATCTGTTTTTAAGGAGTACTTCCCTATTTTGATTACTATAGCTTTATATTAGAGTTTGAAGTCAAGAAGTGTGATACTTCCAGTCTTGTTCTTGGTCAAGATGCTTTGGGTTTTTGAGGTTTTCCATTGTTCCTTAAGAATTTTAGGAATGCTTTTTGGTTTCTCTGAAAAATGCCTTTGGAATTTTGACAGGGATAACATTGAATCTGTAGATAAATTTTTATAGCACAGATTTAACAATATTCTTCTAAAATAGGAATACAGAATGTCTTCCCATTCATTGGCCTTTACTGTGTTGAGGTACATTCCTTTCATACTCAATTTTTTTCTTCATGAAAGGATGCTGAATTTTGTCAAATGCATCTTCCTATTGAGATGATCATTTTTTTTTATCTTTAATGTGGTTTGTTTTACCTGTTAATGTGATAGATCACATTTTTGTCTATGTTGAACCATCCTTGCATCACAGGGATAAATTCTACTTGGTCATGGTATATAATCCTTTTAATGTCCTATTTAATTGTGTTAGCTCATATTTTGTGGGAGACTTTTGCATCTGTTAGTGGCCTATAGTTTTCTTGTGATGCTTTGTCTGGCTTTGGTATCGAGGTGTTGCTGGCCTCAAAAAATGAGTTTAGGAGGGTTCTTCCCTCTTCTGTTTTTTGCTCCTCCAAAAGAAGGTAGGAGTTGAGAATTCCTTCCTGATTATATGGCACTGTATTGGGGGTGAGGGTTATGGGGGTTATGGTACCAATGTGTCTTTTTTTCCTACTTGATTCAATATGGGTATTTGCTTATATGGTATTTACTCCCAAATACCCATATAGAATGGGTAGTTGCTCCTTGTGTAAAATTCTCTCACCTACTTTCTGGATTTCTTTGAGGATGTTGATCCATATGTAACTGTTTATTTGTTTTGTCTGTGGGTGGAGGAAGAAGCTGGAGTTTCCAGTTCTGCCATTTTGCTGACTCACAGGTCATTTCTATTCAGGAATTTCCTGTGGTAGACTCAGCTATTTGGAAGAGCTCTGCAACTGACCTAAGTTCTAAAGAATATTGAAAAAATGAAGATGACTCAAATTACATTTTGTAGACTGTTTGGAGGGAAAATGATCTCTTTGACCACCTTTGACCTCATTGTTGAGGGTACTTTTTTTTTTTTTTACAAGGATCCACATATATTTGGTCAGTTAATTTACAAAAAGGACTCCAAGAATTCACAATGAGGAAAGGACAGTCTCTTCAATAAATATTGAGAAAACTGGATAGCCATATGCCTAAGGGAAACTATAAGGATATTTTAATATATGAATTTTATTTTAGTAGATATTTCTATGATCATCTCAATAGGTGCAGAAAAAACATTTCACAAAATTCATCCATTTATGATAAATTCTCAAAGTGGTTATGTAAGGAATGTATCTCAACATGATAAATGCCATATATGACAAGCCCACAGCTAATATCCTACTCAGTGGTGAAAAGCTGAAAGTTTTTCCTATAAGATCAGGAATAAGACAAGGATACTCAACTCTCACCACTTTTATTCAACTAAGTATTAGAAGTCCTAGCCAGCAAAATTAGGCAAGAAAAACCATCTAATTTGGAAAGAAAAGTGTCATAATTTGCAGATGAAATATTATATAGAGAAAATCCCAATCGAAAGTGTCAGTAAAGTTGAAGGATCAATATATAAAATTCTGTATTTTTATATGCTGATAACTATCAGAAAGAAAAATTAGAACAATCTCATTTATAACTGTATCAAAAGAAATAAAACTCTTAGGGGTACATGCAATTAAGGAAAAGAAAAACCTATATTTTAAAAACTACAGGACATCGATGAAAGAAATTAAAGCTACAAATACATGGATAGATATACCATGCTCCAGGATTGAAAGAATTAATATTGTTAAAATGTTCATTCTACCCAAAGCAATCTACAGACTCAATCCAATTTCTACTACAATTCTAATGGCATTCTTTCACAGAAATAGAATAGAAATAGAACCATAAAATTCCCCCAGTAGCCAAAGCAATGTGAGAAAGACCAACAAAGATGAAGCTGTTGTGCTCCCTGACTTTATATTACAAAGATAGAGTAGTTAAAACATATGATACTGCAGACACATCGATCAATGGAACAGAATAGAGAGCCCAGAAATAGATCCACATATATGTGGTCAGTTAATTTACAAAAAGGAATCCAAGAATGCACAGTGAGGAAAGGACAGTTTCTTCAATAAATATTGAGAAAACTAGACAGCCATATGCAAAAGAATGAAACTGGACCACTATCTTAGACCATACACAAACACTAACTCAAAATCTATTAAAAACTTGAACATAAGACCTGAAACCACGAAACCCTTAGGAGAAAATCTAGGTAGTAAGCTCTTTGATAGAGGTCTTGTCTTTGATTTTTTTTTCTTAATTTATTTTAGAGTGTGTGCAGGTGAGAGGGGAGAGGGAGAGAGAGAATCTCAAGCAAATGTTCCACTGAGTGCAGAGCTCAGTGCAAGGCTGGATCCCAGGACCCTGAAATCATGACCTGAGCCAAAATCAAGATTCAGATGCTCAACTCACTAAGCCACCCAGGCACCCTGTTTTTTGTTTTTGTTTTTGTTTTAATCTGACATTGAAAGACAGAATGGCAAGAACAAAAATAAGGAAGTAGAACTGCATCAAACTGAAACTCCATAGCAAAGGAAATCATCAACAAAATAAAAAGATAACCTACCAAAGGGGAGAAAATATTTACAAATTGTATATCTCGTAAAGGTTAATATCTAAAATACAAAGAACTACAAATCAATAGCAAACAAAACAAAATGATCTGATTTAAAAAGGGGGCAGAGGATCTGAATGAACATTTTCCAAAGAAGACAAACAGAAAGCTAACAGGTACGTGAAAAGGAGCTCAACATCACTAGTGATAAGGAAATGCAAACCCAAACCACAATGAGATGGCTGTCCTCATGGATAGGAGGTGATATCAAAATATTGAGATTAAATGTTGGCAAGGATGTAGAGCAAAGAGAATCCTGTGCCCCGTTGGAGGGAATGTAAATTGGTATAAGCCAGTAAGGAAAACAGTATGAAGATTTCTCAAAAAATGAGAACTATCATATAATCTGGCAATTCTACCCCTGGGTGCCTGAAGAAAACAAACACTAATTTGGAAAGATATATGAACCCCTATGTTTATTGCAGCATTATTTACACGCCAAAATATAGAGACAACCTTAAGTGTCTGTCAACAGATGGATAGATAGATGATCTCTCTCTCTCTCTCACACACCCCCCACATATATATGTAATTATATATAATGGGATATTATTCAGCCATGAAAATGAAATCTTGCCACTTTTAACAACCCTAAATGGACTTTGACGACCTTCTGCTAAGTGAAATAAATCAGAAAAAAACAGATACCATGTGATCTCTCTTGTATATGCAATCTAAAAATATACATATTAAAAAAACTCAGTAGATACAGAAAACAGATTGGTGGTTGCCAGAGGGAGATGGTGGAAAGTGGGAGAAATTGTTGAACTGTTTTTTATTGTTCGTTTAAACACAGTAAATTTTTAAAAAGCAGCCTAAACTTCTTTTTCACTAAGTATTAGAAAGTACTATAAAGTGGTTAGCTCAGCATTTTCAAAGGCCTGCTTTTGAACAACTTTAGAACAAACTCAAAATATATCAGTATAACAAGTTTTCTTTTGCTGAAAAATTTAGAGTAAAGCACTAAAAGTTTTTCAATGTATATGAAGATTGTAAAGGAAACTTAAGTTCCTTGGAATCTTTGGGTCTTTGATTAAAAAACATTTCTTTATCAGACCACTTACAAAGTGGGCCACTGGGAAAGGAGGAGATATGGAAACAGAGGAGCTGATTAATTTTTTTTTAAATTTTCTTTTAGGAGATGGTTAATTTTGAAAAAGTCACAATGTTCTCTGGGGCACCTGGATGGCACAGTCGGTTAAGCGACTGACTCTTGGCTTCAGCTCATATCATGATCTCAGGGTTGTGAGATTGAGCCCTGCATTGGGCTCACGCTCAATTCAGAGTCTCCTTAATCCTCTCTCTCCCTCTCCCTCTGCCCTTCGCTCCCCCCAACCAAATCTTAAAAAAAAAAAAACTATTTGCAATATTCTCATTCCAAGTTACTAAAGTGGCTTATAAATTTTTTTAAAAGACTTATTTATTTGAGGTGGGGGGGAGCACACATGGAGGAGAGGGAGAGAGAATCTCAAGCAGAGTCTGTGCTGAACATGGAGCCTGAAGTGGGGCTTGATCCCATGACCCTGAGATCATGACCTGAGCTGAAACCAAGAGTTGGAAGCTCAACCAACTGCATCACCCAGGCATCCTGGGCTTATAGAAATTTTGCTTACTTGGGTCCTATGTGCAAAGGATACATTGGCATGTACTTTTATTTCAGAGCAGTGCATTTATCTATATGATATTTTGTTCTACAATTCATCATATGGCCTGTGGATTCATGAGCTGGGACTCTGTTCTGGTATTTATCAACTCTTCTGTGGACTTTGTATGAGCTATGCAATTTATTCCCCTAATGCAATCTGTGGAAAAATACAATAAAGTGTTGGGGAGGGGTGTGAGGAAGAAAGGCAGATGGCATGAATGATGTCTCATTTTTCTGACAAAGAGTATAACAAGGATGGAAAATGATACACCGTGAATCTGTTGCAGTGACAAAGATTGTAATGAGAATTGGTATGAACATTACCGACTGCATTCTCCTTACACTCTGTGGATTGTAATCTTCGCATCCTCCTCAGAGGCTGCACCCATCTTCCACTGACTGATGAGTCTTCCCCAGAGCTCTGCTTCAATTTGCTTTAAAAATATTTTTGATATAAATGGACCATTAAGAAGAGCAAGTAATAAAAAAAAAATCTCAAAATTGATGCTGGAGCTTTAATTCTAGTGACTGGTCAAGAAGAGATCTTTTATTTGCTAGTGCAAAAGGATATTAGTTGGCACTTCAATAAAAGCAGCATTTCAATCAAAAATTGTCTTTACTTTGGGCAGATAAAGCCCAATGTTTGTGGTTTTTGCAGCAGGAGACATAGGTAGGAAGTTGGATAAAATGGTAAAGAGAAAGGTTCATATAGAGTAAGTCTCAGGAGTTTTGGTCCTTAAAACTGCATTACGATATTTTATTTTAATAACAGTATGTAATATTATCTGGTGATATTTTAAAACTTTAAATGAAGTTACAAATTTGTGAGAATTGTAACTATGGGCCTATATAGCAATATATACCATAAACTACTCTTAGACAATAGCTTTACCATGTTCAGTTTATTCTACAAAGACATGTGACAGTTTTATTACTGAGTCTTAACAAACTTTAAAATATGCTATTTTAAAGAAGTTATTGTTTAGTTTTTAACTAATAAAAATATTAGAAAATAATGTTAAATATATTGTAGCATAAAGTATTATAAGCATTACCAAACTATAAGCAAAGCTTTCACATGTAATCCACCATTGTCTTGATGTTCCAAACTCGTGGTAAGTCAAGAAAAATAAAGGAAATGGGGGCGCCTGGGTGGCTCAGACAGTTAAGTGTCTGCCTTTGGCTCAGATCATGATCCCAGGGTACTGGGACCGAGCCCCGCATCGGGATCCCTGCTGAGCAGGGAGCCTGCTTCTCTCTCTGCCTCTGCCTGCTGCTCCCCCCTGCTTGTACTCTCTCTCTAATATATAAAAAAAAAAATCTTTATAAAAAAAGAAAAATAAAGGAAATGATACTGGAAATGTGGTAAAAACAAATAACATTACTTCAAGGCAACTCTTTAAATCAGAAAATGTAAGAATTAACGAGAATAGAACTAAAACTAATTAAAATTCAGAGAGTTGTCCCCATATAATCAAATAATAACAAAGTACAAATAAAGTTATCTACAATAGCAATAAAACCATAAAACACCTAAAAGGAAATGACAAACTCTATACAAAATAGTTATAAACTGTCAATGAATACAAAACAAGGCTCAAAAAAAAGGAGAAATATACTGTATTTTTCAGCTGAAAATTCTGGTTAATATTCTGATATGGAAATATATAACAATTCTATATCTTATGTGGTTGAATAATTGCTATAAATTAGCTAATAAAATTTTAGAAGTCATTTATTATAGTATATAAGAGATTATACTCTCAAACTATGCCCAAAATGAATTTGTATCTAATATGGAAATTAAATTAGATCTAGATATAGGTTGTGTATATATATATATATTTTTAAAGATTTTATTTATTTGACAGAGAGACAGCGAAAGAGAGGGAACACAAACAGGGGGAGCGGGAGAGGGAGAAGCAAGCTTCCCGCGGAGCAGGGAGCCCAACATGGGGCTCGATCCCAGGACCCTGAGATCATGACCTGAGCCGAAGGCAGACACTTAACGACTGAGCCACCCAGGCGCCCCTAGGTTGTGTATATTTCAATGTTATATCATAAAATTGTGTTTCAAAGCTGGAGAAATAAATTATTCAATAAATTGCTTTAATGCAATTTGGTATCATATTGAAAATACAATAAAATCATATCTCAAATTTAAATGTATTTCAGATGTACGCTCGGTCTCTATAAGCTCTAAAATTATGAGTGAACTAATATAAAATATAGAGGTAGATACTTTATAATCCTGAGACAGTGTATTAAGGCTGAAACTTCTTTATGGTGACATTATTCATAGGGGGGCAAAAGGGGAAAAAATTAGATGGCACTGTTTATCACTTATAGATTTGTCAGAATCTTAAAGATAATTGGTGAGATACATGGAAACAAGAAAAGTGTTTACAGGGGAAATTCAAACTCTTCTTTTGGAGTACAAATCAACAATATCTACCAACACCTGACATTTTCAATTTTTAACCCCGTGATATCATTTGTAGGAATCTTTCTTAGTGGGTATAATATTACAGAGTGTCCAGATGAAGAATGGGAAGGTTCATGGTAACTGATACCAAGAAGCAATTTTAAAACATAAGAGTAAATCTTTGAGCACTGACATTTTGAAAATTCTAAAACACATTCCTAAGTGAGTGAGAGAAGATTAAAAAATTACAGAACATGTATAAAAAGTATCCTACTTTTGTGAAATATGTAGTCAAATATACAATTCATATGTAAAAAAATGAACATATTTTATATACTATCTTGAGGAGCAAGTATTTTAGAACTTAAAATTTAAAACCTATAAAATAATGTACATAATATTTATATACTGATATCTTGGATCTCATCATGCTACATCCACGCTTAAAGTTCTTTGATTTTTTTTTTTTTTTTAGTTTTTCTTTGTTTTGCCATTCACTTACGAGACAGATTCCAAATCTCTCTAAGTTGCCAGACCTTTCTTCTTTGGACTAAGGCTAGATTTGTGTCTGTTACTGCCAATTATCTCCTATTCCTTCAACATGGGACTATTCTTTCGGATGAGCACATCATGGAAATTCATCCTCCAGGACTCTGCTCATATTATTCCCTCTGCCTAGATTGACCTTCTGCCTTCCTTCAGAAATCTTCAGCATCAGGGTCATTTCTAATGTCATTACTGCTTTGAAGTTTTTTCTAAGATCCTGAGGAATAACAGAACCCTTGGGTAAATTATATAGCACATCAATCCCTTGGTTTCCCCATTTATAAAATGGGAGTCGTATGTGAGACAGTTATCTATAAGAGACTTACTATAGTTCCTGACACATGGCAGGCACTCGATAGATGGTAGCTGTTATCATTTACCCTTTTCTGTACGCCTATAATCAGATCCTTTCATAGTGGCAATTATTAACTTCTGTCTTATCTATGTAATTACTCTCTAGATCTTCTATTGTAACATAAACCTGTTTTGTGACTAATACACATTCTCATATATTATTTTCCCTCAGTAAATGTTGATTGAATAAACAAATAACTTGGATATTCATATTGACAAAATTCAGATGAGACAGCTGTAAATAATAAAAATTAAAATTCTGTATTTAAATAAGGTACTCCAGAGGAGAAATCAGAAATGTATTTCTTCTCAGGAAAAGTAAGTAGTTGATTAATTTGCTATTGTTGAGCTACTTTAGGGTAGAAATCAACTTTCCTTTTTTTCTAACCTGGGCCAATCCCTATATAGTAGTAGTAGTAGTCTCTCAAGCCATGTATCTTGATCAGGTTCCCGGTCTTTTAATAAAAGATGTAACATACTCCTTCCTGACCTAACAGTAAAAGCATATGTCCCTGATTCTGACAAATCATATAAAAATACCTACTCAATAGGTACTGAATATAACCTCAAACTTATGCATCACATTTAAGAGTAAAAGGTAGTAACTGAGTAATACCATATTGTCTAGGAGTTATGCAGTCAGCTCTTTTTCTTTTTTTTCCTTTTATTATGTTATGTTAATCACCATACATTACATCATCGGTTTTTGATGTAGTGTTCCATGATTCACTGTTTGCACATAACACCCACTGCTCCATTCAATATGTGCCCTCTTTAATATTCTACAATGTATACTTGATTTATTCTGACCATAACATAGCTGCCAGAATGGATCCTAATCCTTTATTCTTGGGACCTTTACTCCTCTGTCTTCCCCCAGAATACGATTGTTTTTAATAAGCTGTACTTGGGCATAACGCGTCAGCCTACACTGAGGTATGATAAAAGCAGCAGCCCCATGTCTCTCCTAACGTAGTCACTATGAAGATTTTTTTAAGGATATTCATTAGATTAACTATATATTGTCTTGTGAGAATGCAAGGGAGTAATTTCTTAGTACCCAGGGCCTGGGAATAGTCATGCTTCCCTTGAGTAGCTAGCCTATTTATAATTTTGTAAACAGTCTAAATCAAACTGTATCTGTCTTTATTAGTTACAATAAGCTTGGAGCCAAATTGTTGATCCTTGTGAAAGATTTTAAAAATACTTTGTTAGTAAACTTTACTTTATATTTTAATGTATTTGCTATGGTTACTATCCTTTAACATATTTTCTTATTATGGGTGTTTAATTTGAGGAGAGTTGAAGCGTTTTGAAGGTCACATTTATACACTTAATATTTCCATGTAAATACATATGTATTTACATTATTAGCATTCATTAAATATTGGTAGGTATCATGTCTCTTGGGAAGGTAATAGACTTGGAATTTTAGAGAAAGTCATTGTCTACCATGTCAAAATCCACTTAGCCAAACAAATTGGTATCATGAGTTACAATCATATTTCTAACAAGAATTCTTCCATTATTTGCTTCTTTTATCTCTAAAAAGATAATTTTAAAGTTAACCAATCACTTTGTAATATAAAATGGAATACTGAAAATCCTGTCATAAAGTTGTAAATTCCACTTTTTATATGTAATACCTATGTCCTTGTTGAACTAAGAATCTTATTGGATGGATTCATATTTTATCTTCTATAACACAGTGCCACATGGAGTATTTAATACTTATCTGGATTGAAGTTTCTAATAAACACTCTTGATATCCCAAGTTCACAAAATGGCCAAGCTAATTGCATGAGAGATAATTGGCTGCATATTCTTCTTTTTTCTTCCTCCTTCCTCCCCTCCCCTCCTTCCTTCATTATTTGGTCACTCTTGGAGGATACAGTGTTTTGACTGAAACAATCAGATTCTCATTTCTGGAAATTTTAAATAGAATACAAATTTGATTACATGTGGTAGCTGAACTGTTAACATGATAAAAACTTAAGTGCTAAGAACACAGTTTAGGGGGAATTATGGGTAAGTTGAAGCTGCATTTAGAAAAGGAAAAAAACAAAAATAGAGAAAAATAAGCAACAAGACCCCTTTTGGCACATAAACTAATCAGAACTATGTAAAGCAAGGTTACCCAGATTTTCAGTGATGTTCTCTTTCTGGTTTTTATCCTTCCTGAGCTTTCCGGTGAATTTCTCTATCTGCTCCATCTATTATGACTGGATTTTTGTTTATGGGAAGACTTCTTAGGACCTAAATGAAGTGAAGCAATTCAGGAAAAACTGATGAGAGTTCTCTGGGGCAGGTCTTTTTATTTATTTTTTATTTTTTTTTAAAGATTTTATTTATTTATTCATGAGAGATGGGGGCAGGGAGAGAGAGAGAGAGAGAAGCAGGCTCCCAAGGAGCAGGGAGCCCGATGTGGGACTCGATCCCAGGACCCTGGGATCATGACCTGAGCCGAAGGCAAACGCTTAACCATCTGAGCCACCCAGGAGCCCCGGGGCAGGTCTTTTTAGAACTAAACTCTCAATCCATTTACAAAAACAACATGAACCTATAAGCAAAGAATGGAATGAAAGAGGTTACTTCTGATCTTGCCTTTTATTTAAAACAAGTCCATTAGATGGAATGTCATATTAATGTTAATTTGAATAGCCTAATATACTGAAAATACAAAAGAAAGGAGGAATGGAATTTTTAATTTATTTCCACTTGTTGAAGCATTGAGTTGATATAAAGTAATTTTGAAGAAACCTAATAAGTAACCATGGATTTTTTTGGGGGAAAAGTTGCTCAGTGAGGTTTGGTTCACCTTATCTGCAGGAGTAGCTAGACATTCAAAGCATCCAGAAAGACTTAAGTATCAATAATTAAGTTGATGAGAAATACGAGAAACAAGTAGTCTCCTTATCAGCTCCACTTAGGGCTAGATTTAGGATTTAAAAATTTCAAACTTGAGTACTGGCTGTGGATTCATTTCTTGTTTTCTCTGGAACAAAGGCATTTAGTCCAGCACTCCTGTGAGATAAGAATTTGATGTATTAAATGAATGCAGCAACTCCATCCACACTGGTGGCACACAAGGTAGAGAATTGATTTTATTTATTGGCAAAAACAAAGTCACTCTTGCATGAATAGTAGACAGATATTTCCAAGAAATACCTTTTGTTTTTAACCTCCTCCTTTGCTTTTTAACCATTGGCTGGCAAGCCGATGACTCACTGGTCAAGGATAAAAATTGAGTTGATGGAAATCATGGGTTTACTCTTACAGAAACTAATTCAACTTCATTTACGTTTTTGTTTAAAGAGCCAGCAGAGTGAATCTTGGAGCTGTAATTAAACGAAGGAAAATGATTATTGATTTTGTTGCATTCAGAAACTGCAAACACACTTCAAAAGGCTGTAGTCTGTTGTTTTTTGTATGGTCCCATCACAACCTCAGCTTTGCATGGCTAATTTGTATCTTAAATTATTTTATTGCCCAGAATAGAACAGCTCAGAGAAGTCTTTCATAGAAAAGCTGCCAATAAAGTTCCCCAAAGACCTTTTAAACCTGTGAAGTAAATAAACACAACATAGGGAAATATACTGGTGTTATTCAGGGTGTGCAGTTTTTAATCACCTACATGTAATTTTAGGGTGAGATTAGCTGTAAACAGACTCAAATTATGAATACAATATTTTAAAAGTCTCTTCCAGAAAAACTCTTAAGATATCATGCACATAAATGTATTTTATACTTAGATACAAAGACAATTTCAACATCAGTGCTTGTACTTCTGTAAGGTTTATTGAAATTGATTTTCTGTACATTTTTGATCATGTATAAAACTACAAAAGAAAGGTTTTAAATGTTTTTATTCTGTAATTTTGGAATTAGTGTGGTGAATATTCAAAGTATAATACAAAACAAATGACATTAAAACTAATTGGAGGTCGTGTGTGTGTGTGTGTATGTATATATATGTATATATGTGTGTGTGTGTATGTATATATAATATATATATATCAAGCAAGATATTTAATATTTTGTTAGAAAATAAGTTCTTTCATTTAGATGGTTAATGAGTGAAGAAGTTCATTAAACAGAAAAAACTCAATAAATGTAAAAACTCATATGCTGTTTGAAATAAAATTTATCCACATATATTGGTGGGCATTATTGTTTTTAGAGAAAGCCTCCTGATCATTTAAAAAATTATATATATATAATGAAAATTCATGAAAGAAGTACCAGTGTAACACTTGGGTTTAAGGACTGACTCCACCACTTACTGGCTTTTTGACTTTGGGCAAATTATAAAACATTTTGGGGACCTTACTTTTCTCATGTGCAATATGTGAATGATATCTTTCTAATATTTTTAACTTTTTTTATTTTTAGAATCAAAACAGCATGTAAAATACCTGAACTTTGTCAGCTGTTCTCATTATTACTATTCAGTTTTTCTTAAGGTGTTTTAAAAAATCAAAGAGTTATTGAAACTTTTGGTTTTTCCTTGAGTGTTCTTTACCATATTGATTATCATTTTTCCTTTTTTTAAAACACATTATTTGAAGGCTCTGAGTAGTTTGTTCACTAATTTATTAATCTAAGAAATACTTACTGAATGCCTAATGTGTATAATGAGGATGGCTTAGTCTGGGGGATTGCAATAGAAATGCAGAGAAGTAGATGGATTAAAAGAACTCACATGGAAGTAGGCTAGATAGGACTTGATTGTGGGATGTAGGAAAGGAAGAAATAAGAAATGCCTTCTAGGCTCAGAGTGTCCTTTAGCTGTAATTTGACTGAATGTGAACTTGTACAGTTAAATGTACACATAACAGTTCATATATGTTAAAAATGGAATAGCTACATAAATGCCATATTATTGCTGATATAAAGGAACCTCCACGGAGATGTATGTTTTTCCCTTTAGATTCTTTAGAAACTTTAAATTCTTTAAATGTAAAGAGAATCATCTTCATTTAACAGATTCTTAAGAGATTAATATGTTCATTTACTCCCAAAATGTTTCCACAATGAGTTTTTAAAAACTTCTGTTACTGAAGTATAGTTGACATACAATATTATATTAGTTTCAGATGGACAACATATTAATTCAACAACTCTATACATTATTCAGTCACCTACAGTGTTATTACAGTATTACTGACTGTATTTCCTATGCTGTAGTTTTTATCCCCAAGACTTATTTTATTATTGTAAGTTTATACCTCTTAATGCTCTTTACCTATTTCATCCATTTTCACACCCTCCTCACCTCTGACAACCACCAGTTCTCTGTATTTATGTTTGTTTGTTTTTGCTTTTTTTTTTTAGAATCCACATAAGTAAAACCATATGGTATTTGTCTTTCTCTGAGTTATTTCACAGTATAATACCCTCTAGGTCAATCCATGTTGCTGCAAATGGCAATATCTCATTCTTTTATGGCTAATACTCCTAATGGTGTGTGTGTGTGTGTGTGTGTGTGTGTGTCTGTGTGTGAGAAAGAGAGAGGTGGTGGGGAGGGGATAATTTATTCATCTACTGATGAATGCTTAGTTTGCTTCCATATTTTAGCTACTATAAATGCTGCAATAAACACAGGGGTGCATATCCCTTTTTGAATTAGTATTTTCAATTCTTTAGGTAAATATCCAGTAGTGGAATTACTGGATCGTATGGTATGTCTAGTTTTAATTTTTTGAGGAACCTCCATACTGTTTTCCATAGTGGCTGTACCAACTTACATTCCCTGCCAGCAGTGCACAACGTTTCCTTTTCTCCCATCCTTGCCAACATTTATTATTTCTTGTCTTTCTGATAGTAGCCATTGTGACTGGCATGAAGTGATGTCTCATGTGGTTTTAATCTGCATTTTCCTGATGATTAGTAATGTTGAGAATCCTTTCATGTATCTATTGGCCATTTGTAGGTCATATTTGAAAAATAAATTAGGTCCTCTGCCCATTTTTTAATCGGATTTCTTTAGTGTTGAGTTGTATATATTCTTTAATATATTTTGGATATTTACCCTTTATCAAACACATAATTTGCAAATATCTTCTCCAGTTTACTAGGTCACCTATTTCTTTTGTTGATGGTTTCCTTCATTGTGGAAAGACTTTATTTTGGTATAAGTGTACTAGGTTTTTGTTTTGTTTCTCTTGCCTGAGGAGACCTATCCATAAATATAGTGATAAAGCCAATGCCCAAGATAATACTGCCTATGTTTTCTTCTAGGAATTTCATGGTTTCAGTTCTCACATTTAGGTTTCTAATCTATTTTGAGTTTAAGTTACATAACCTTTTTAAAATATATTTTTAAAAAATTGTATAGTTGACACACAATGTTACACTATTTTCAGGTATACAAGATAGTGATTCAACCTCCCTATACACTGTAGTATACTCAGAATAGATATAGCTATTACTGTCATTACAATATCATTGACTATATGTTCTTTATACTGTGCCTTTTATTCCTATGGTTTACTCATTCCAGAACTGTAAGTCTATATTTCCCACATCACTTCCCTCTGGCAACCATCAGTTTGTTCTCTGTATTTATAGGTCCGTTTCTGTTTTTTGTTGATTGATTTTTTATATATATTCCACATATATGTGGAATGATATGGTATTTATCTTTCTAAGTCTGATTTATTTTGCTTAGCATAATAGGTCCATTCATGTTGTCCATCCATGTTGTCCTAATGGTAAAAACCTCATCCTTTTTTATGGCTGCATACTACTTGTGCACATACATGTGTGTGTGTAGACACATCTTCCTTGTCCATTTGGTTTTTTCATATCTTAACTATTGTAAATTATGCTACAGTAAAGTTAGGGGTGCTTGCTTATATCTTTTTGATTTATAACTCAATACCAAAAAACCCCCCAAACAATCTGATTAAAAATGGGCAGAAAGCAAATAGACACTTTTTCAAAGAAGGTATGCAGATGGCCAACAGACATGAAAAAAATGATCAATATCACTAATCATTAGGGAAATACAAATCAAAACCACACTCAGGGGATATCACCTTACATCTGTCAGAATGACTTAAAAAGACAACAGATGTTGGTAAGGATGGAGAGAAAAGGGAACTTTTGTGCACTGTTAGTGGGAATGTAAATTGGTACAGCCACTGTAAAAACAGTATAAAGGTTCCTCAAAAAATTAAAAGTAAAATTACTATCTGACCCAATAATTCCACTACTGGGTATTTACTCAACAACATTTTGAGTTTATTTTTTAATATGATGTAAGAAAGTGATCCAGTTTCATTCTTTTGCATGTAGCTCTCCAGTTTTCCCAACACCATATATTGGAGAAACCATCTTTTCTCCATCATGTAATTTTGTTATGGATAAATTGACTATATCATTGTGGGTTTATTTCTGGGCTTTCTATCCTGTTTCATTGATATGTGTGTATTTTTGTGCCAGTACCAGATGGCTTTGATTACTATAGCTTTGTAGTATTTCTTGAGATCTTGTATTGTCAAAAGTCCAGCTTTGTTCTTATTTCTCAAGATTGCGTTGGTTATTTGGGGTCTTTGTGGTTCCATACAAATTTTTGGATTATTTGCTCTAGATCTATAAAAAAATGCTTTTTGTATTTTGATAGGGATTGCATTGAATCTGTAGATTGCTTTGGGTAGTATGGGTAGTGTGGGCATTTTAACAGTATTCTTCAAATCCATAAGCTTGAGGTATCTTCCCATTTGTTTGTGTCATCTTCAATTTCTTTAAACAATGTCTTACAGTTTTCAGAGTATAGGTCTTTCACCTCCTTGGTTAAATTTCCAGATATTTTGTTCTTCTTTGGTGCAATTTTAAATGGGATTATTTTCTTACTTTCTGAAACTTTGTCATTAGTATATAGAAACAAATTTCTGTATATTAATTTTGTATCCTGTAACTTTATTGAACTTATTCTAATAATTTTTGGTGGAATCTTTAGGGTTTTCTATATATAGTATTATGTCATCTGCAAATAATGAAGAGTTTTACTTCTTCCTTACCAATTTGGATGGCTTCTATTTCATTTCTTGTCTGATTGCTGTAGCTGGTACTTCTAGTACTATGTTGAATGTGTTGGAAGTGAAAATCCTTGTCTTGTTCCCAATCTTAGAAGAAAAGCTTCCAGTTTTTCATGATTGAGTATAATGTTAACTGTAGATTTTTTGTATAAGGCCTTTATTGTGTTGAACTATGTTCCCTCTAAGCCCACTTTGAGAATTTTGTCATGAAGGGATGTTGAATTTTGTCAAATTTTTCTGAATTTGGTTCTTAGCCTTTGGTTTCACATGGGTTTGAAAAGAATGTGTAATCTAGTTTTGAATGGAATGATCTATATATATTTGTTAATGTGATGTATCACATTGATTTGTGGTTATTGAAACATCCTTGAATCCCTGGTTTAAATCCCATTTGGTCATGGTGAGTGATACTTTTAATACATTGTTTAATTCAGTTTGCTGATATTTTGAAGGTTTTTGAATCCATGTTCATCAGAGATATTGGTGTGTAGTTTTATATTTTTTATAGTGCCTTGGTTTTAGTATCAGGGTAATTCAGGGTAATGCTGGTCTTGGAGAATAAAATGGGAAGAATTCCCCTCTCTCTTGTTTTTTGGAATAGTTTAACTCTTCTCTAATGTTTGGTAGAATTCATCTGTAAATCCATCTGGTCCTGGACTTTTGTTTGGGAGGTTTTTTTTTTAATTATTTAAAAAAATTTTTTTTATTAACATATAATGTAATATTTGTTTCAGGGGTGGAGGTCTCTGATTCATCAGTCTTACACAACACACAGCACTCACCACAACACCTACCCTCCCCAATGTCCATCACTCAGCCTGTTTCCTTTGTTGTGCAAAAGCTTTTTATCTTGATGAAGTCCCAATAGTTCATTTTTGCCTTTGTTTCCCTTGCCTTTGGAGATGTTTCTAGCAAGAAGTTGATGCAGCTAAGGTCATAGAGGTTGCTGCCTGTATTCTCTAGAATTTTAATGGATTCCTGTCTTAAATTTAGGTCTTTCATCCATTTTGAGTTTATCTTTGTAATAGAGCTTAAGTCCAGAATTGTGATGCCACCAGCTTTGCTGTTCTTTGTCAACATTCCTTTGGCTATTCAGGGTTTTTTATTGTTCCATAAAATTTTAGGATTATTTGTCCCAGTTCTGTGAAAAAAAGTTGATGGTATTTTGATAGGGATTGCATTGAATGTGTAGATTGCTCTAGGTAATATAGACATTTTAATATTCTTCCAATCCATGTACATGGAACATTTTTCCATTTCTTTGTGTCTTTTTCAATTTCTTTCATGAGTGTTCTATAGTTTTCTGATTACAGATCCTTTACCTCTTTGGTTAGATTTATTCCTAGTTATCTTATGGTTTTGGGTGCAGTTGTTAAGTGGGATTGACTCCTTGATTTCTCTTCTATCTCATTGTTGGTGTATAGAAATGCCACTGATTTCTGTGCATTGATTTTATATCCTGCCACTTTACTGAATTCCTGTATGAGTTCTAGCAGTTTTGGGGTGAAGTCTTTTGGGTTTTCCACATAAAGTATCATATCATCTGCAAAAAGTGAGAGTTTCACTTCTTTGCCGATTTGGATGCCTTCCATTTCTTTTTGTTGTCTGATTGCTGAGGCTAGGACTTCTAGTACTGTGTTGAATAGCAGTGGTGATAGTGGACATCCCTGCCATGTTCCTGACCTTGGGGGGGAAAGCTCTGTTTTTCCCCATTGAGTATGATAGTCACTGTGGGTTTTTCATAGATGGATTTATGATATTGAGGTATGTATCCTCTATCCCTACACTGTGATGAGTTTTAATCAAAGATGTACTTTGTCAAATGCTTTTTCTGCATCTAGTGAGAGGATCATATGGTTCTTGTCCTTTCTTTTATTAATGTAGTGTATCACATTGATTCATTTGTAGTTGTTGAACCACCTTTGCAGCCCAGGAATAAATATCACTTGGTCGTGGTGAATAATCCTTTTATTGTACTGTTGGATCCTATTGGCTAGTATTTTGATTATTAAGTTATGTTACTAGTAATTGGTCTCTTCAAATATTCCTTTTTTGTTTTGTTTTGTTTTGTTTTTTGAGAGAGAGAGCGTGAAGGAGTGAGCACCCACAAGTGGGGAGAGGGAGGAGAAGAGGGAGAGAAAAGAGAATCTTAGGCAGACTCCATGCTAGGAGGGGCTCAATCTCATGACCTTAAGATCATGACCTGAGCCAAAATCAAGAGTCAGATGTTTAGCCAACTGAGCACTCCTTAGATATTCTATTTCTTCCTGATTCAGTTTTGGGAAATTGTATGTTACTAGGAATTTATCCATTTTTTTGTGAGTTTTCCAATTTATTGGCATACAATTTTTCATTGTAGTATTATATTTATTTGTATTCATGTTGATTGTTATTTTCATTTCTGATTGTATTTGCATTCTTTATCTTGATGAGTCTGACTTAAAGCTTATTAATTTTATCTTTGCAAGGAAATAGCTCTTGGTTTCACTGATCTTCCCCCCCCCCCCTTTTTTTTAAATTTCTTTTCCTTTTAGTTCTTACCTTTGTTATTCCCTTCCTTCTAAATTTGGGTTTTGTTCTTTTTCTAGTTCCTTTAGGTGTAAGGTTAAATTGTTTATTTTAGATTTTCTAGTTTTTTGAGGTAGGCCTGTACTGATAGCAGCTTTTCTTCATAGACCCTTTTGTTGTTTAATACCACATTGTTTGGCCTCCATGTGTTCATGGTTTTGTCTAGTTTTTTTTTTTTCTTGTAATTTCTTGTTTCATACCTTTTTGTGCTTGGAAAAAATGCTCAATATGATTCTAATCTTCCTTAATTTATCAAGACTTCTTTTGTGGCCTAACATGTGATCTCTCCTGCAGAATGTTTCACATGGACTTGAAAAGAATGGGTAGTCTGTAGTTCTTGAATAGAATGATCTATATATATATTTGTTAATTCTGTCTTGCCTAATGTGTTGTTCAAAGCCATTGTTTTCTTACTGATTTTTTTTTCTGTCTGAATGATCTGTCTACTGATGTGAGGTGTAAAGCCCCCTACTATAATGGTATTACTGTCATTTTTTTCCCTTTGTGTTTGTGAATATTTGCTTTGCATATTTAGGTAATCCTATGATGGGTGCACAGATATATATACAATTGTTATATCTCCGTGTTGGATCAATCCCTTTATCATTATATAACGATCTTCTTTGTCTCTTGTTACAGTCTTTGTTTTGAAATCTGTTTTGTCTAAGTATTGCTACCTTGGCTTTTGTGTGTTTTTCCCCATGTCCATTAGCGTGGAATATCTTTTTCCATACCTTCACTTTCAATTTATATGTCTCTTTAGATCGGATGTAAATCTCTTGTAGGCAGCATACAGATGGTTTTTTTTTTTTTAAGATTTTATTTGTATTTATTTGACACAGAGAGAGAGCACAAGTAGGAAGAGTGGCAGGCAGAGGGAGAGGGAGAAGCAGGCTCCTCACTGAGCAGAGAGCCTGATGCAGGGTTTGATCCCAGGACCCTGGGATCATGACCTGAGCTGAATGAAGGCAGATACTTAACCAACTGAGCCACCCAGGCACCCTGGGTTTTGTTTTCTTATCCATGCAGTCACTCTAAGTCTTTTGATTGGAGCATTTATACCATTTACATTTAAAGTAATTATTGATAGGTATGTATTTATTGCCATTCTGTTTATTGTTTTCTGGTTGTTCTTGTAGTTCTTTGTTCCTTCTTTTTCTCTTGCTATCTTCCCTGTGACTTTAGTGTTATGGCTGGATTCTTTTATTTTTGGGGTTTTCTGGTTTGTGGTTACCATGAGGTTCATATATAACATCCTGAGTATATAGCAATCTATAGTAAGCTATTTAGTGATGGTTGCTTAAGTTAACGTATTTTACATCTTTTTATTTTGTGGATCTCTTAACTAATTTTTAGATAAAATTGATTTTACTATTTTTGTCTTTTAACCTTCATACTAGCTTTATAAGTCACTAAGTCATCTTTATTGTATATTTGCTTTTACTCAAGAAATTTGTTCATTTTATAATTTTCTTAATTGTGATTATGACCATTTCTTTTCCACTTAAGTCCTTTAAACATTTCTTGTATGGTTTAGTGGTGATAAATTCCTTTAACCTTTATTTGTCTGGTATGCTCTTTATCTCCCTGTCAATTTTGATTGATAATCTTACTGGGTAGAGTATTCTTCATTTTTATTTTTCTTCTCAGCTGGTTGACTATATTCCACTCCCTTCCAGCCCGTCAAGTTTCTGCTGAAAAATCAGCTGATAGATTTAGGAGGTTTCTCTTGCCTGTAAATTTTTGCTTCTCTCTTGATGCTTTTAATTTTCTTTATCTTTAATCTTTTTATTTATGCGTCTTTGTGTGGACCTCCTTGGGTTTCCTTTATTGGAGTTCTGTGCAAGGATATGATTCCTTCCCCATATTAAGAAGTTTTTAGCTATTTCTTTCAATGAGTTTTTGTCTTTCTATCTCTTCTCTGAATCTATATAATTCAAAATTAGTAATTTGATATTGTCCCAGAGATCCCTCAACCTATCCTCACGTTCTCATGTTTTAAAATTCTTTTTTTCTTTTCTTCTTCTTCTTCTTTTTTTTTTTTTTTTTTGGTTCTGCTTTTCAGCTTGGTGCTTTCCACCACCCTATCTTGCAGATCTTTGATTTATTCTTCTGCCTCTAATCTGTTGAATCCTTCAGCATAATTTTTCATTTCAGTTATTGTATTCTTCAACTCTGGCTCTTTTTTTGTATTTTCTATCTCTTTATTAAAGTTCTGCTGAGTATCTACTTAGGTACAGTGAGCATCTTTATGACCATTACTTTAAACTTTTCATCAGATTGACTTTTTTTTTTTTTTTTTTTTAGTTTGATCGTGTTCCTCTGTTTGGAGCATATTCTTCTCTCTTCATTTTGTTAGACTTTGTTTCTATAATTAGATAGGATAGATACTTCTCCTAGTATTGAAGGGATGGCCTTACGTAGGAATATCTCCTGTGTAGCCTGTTTGTATCTGGCAGCAATGGCTGGCTGGCTAGCTGGAATTGCAGTGGGTGCACACTGGGATTTCTGGGGTACTCTGCCCTGGGGACACCCTGTTGAGTTGGCTAGAGCTTAAGTGGGCACAGGCCAGATGGCCCAGGGGTGCTCCACACAGGGGACACCCTAGCAGGATTTCTAGAGCTTCAGCAGTTGTAGGCTAGGAGGTCTGGGAGTGCTCCACACAGTGGATCTCTGGTGAGTGAGTCATCTAGGGCTGAAGCAGGTGCAGGTGTATTCCAGTGTTTTGTGCCTGTGTTGCATTGGTGAGATGGCTGGATCTACAGTGGGTCCTGTCTGGGGGTGTCCTGCCTATACACTGTTCTGGGGCTACCTTGTTGGGACCTCTGGAGCTTGAGTGAATGTGGGTGGTGGAGCCTGCCTTGAGAGGGGGATGCCTGGGGCTGGTATAGGTTGGGATCCAGGGGCTCACTGAGACAAGTGGCTGGCCAGAGTGCCCATACACTGTTTTCATCTATGCTATCAAGCTGGAAGGAAATGTAAAGAGTGAAACTTGCCAGTCTCTCCCTACTCTAGAGAGCATTCTTCAGCTTCCCTGTAGTTTGGCAGATGCTCCAGGGCTATTTCCTTTAAGTTTTAGTTGCCCCTTTAAACTGTGTGTGTGTGTGTGTGTGTGTGTGTGTGTGTGTGTGTGTGTGTGTGTGTGTGTTTCCCCTATGCCTCAGGGTAAATGAGTCTACTTCCAGTCCCTCAATACTGCCCCTCCCCACTGCAGTTTTGTATTATCAGGGGTGGGGTTCCCATGGTTTCTGTGTCTCCATCTCCCCTGCCTTTTTCTCTATCCTTGGTTGTGCAGAATTTGTTCAGTCAGCCTTCTGTCTGTCTTCAAGAGGAACTGTGCTATTTATAGGTATAGATTTGGTATGTCCATGGAGGAGGTAAGTTCAGGGTCTTCCTATGTTGACATCTTTGACCCTTCCCCTTCTAGAATGTTTTGTAAAATTTTCAGACCATATTGCCTTCAGACTCTTCTCAAAATGGTGCCATATTTTGATCCTTAAGATTTTAGAAGTTTGGAGGTGCCAGTCTAGCTCATTTGGTTAAGTGTCTGACTCTTGATCTCAGCTCAGGTCTTGATCTCAGAGTTTTCAGTTCAAGCCCTATGTTGGTCTCCTTGCTGGGCATGGAGCCTACTTAAAAACAAATAAACAAAAACAAACAAACAAAGAACAACAAAGAGTGAATGAGAGAGAGAGAGAGAATTTGTAGAAGTTTGTATTGTTGCTTAGGAAACTGGTGGGAATAATAGTAACAGACATGGTTGGTGCTTCAGATTAGGAGTGTTTTCAGGAGCAATTAAGGTATTTAACTTACTTTAGTAGGTTTATAAACACTATGTGCTCCTACATACTTGAAAACTGTAAAAGTTAAAAAAAAAATCTGGCATCATTTCAGAAAAGTGCATGCTTCCACTCACGATCCCCTTGTCAGTTGAACAGCACTCAATGTATTCAAAATTATAGCTATTACAGAAGAAATTGCAAGTTAAATACAGGGAAGTGTATGAACTATATTTATCACCAACACAGTGCTAAGCACTCCCCATCCAAGTAAGATACTAGGAGCAAAAGTCATAGAAACTGTAACACCTGTGTCTCATTTGATATTTCTTCCAATTTTTATGGCATGATCTTAACATTAATCTCTTAAGCAAATACAGTCCTGTCCCTACCCCCAGGTTGCTGGGTACTTACTAAACACCTATTGGTCCCTATCACCAGAATTTTGCTGAATGAATATAATATACAGTATTGTCTGGTGATTTGAGATTGGTTTGTTTATTCTAAGTGACATTCTTTGGCACTCTTTTTTTTTTCCAAATAGTTTATACATATTGAAATTAGATCCTAATCTTCTTTGGATTTATTGAGTATTACCCAATTAGACCCTATCTTTTATCTTGGATAGGGAATACCTCTCTTTATCCAATACTTTAATAGTGGCAAGAGAAATGAGGATAACATGGATAATTAAAATCTACAAAAATGTTAAGAATTCTCAAACTCTTTCAAGCAATATTTAAATTCTTTTTTCATCAGTGTTTCACAAGAGCCGTCAGAGACAATTTTGTTGATTGACCTTCAATTTCATTTTTGTTGTAGATAAACATTATCAGGAAATGGCTTGGGGAAGACTGGTAATTGCAAAGTGAAGAATAAATTGGTCTTCATGATATATGAATTGGAAAATTGGCCCTGTAATCCCAGAGAATTCACTGCAACTTGGGCAGTTAGTGATCAATAATGGCCATGCATACAAATGTACATGGTTCCAGGAAACTAGCAAACTAGACAATGTAGAAACTTGCCTCTTCCACTAATCCACAGATACCTTGTTCTTAAAATCTTCTTATATATTATACCATATTAAGAATTTCTCTGGATAGTAAATTCCACAAATACTAAGATCCCGTTTTGCTTAGCAGTGTATTCTTAGCAGTAACACCATGTCTGGCACAGCATAAATATGTTCTATTAATATATTCCAATCCATAACTATAGCTTTATCATCTAGTAGATGATTACTGTAACTTGTTTAATAGTATAGGATGGAGTTATCACTTTAAAAGTATATCCTTACCTTTATCACTTTATGATGGAGCCTAATTATTGAATTCCTGTTGATCCATTACAGAATGCACTGGTTCAGTGTAAATTCTTAGACACTAGCATATTTTTTTTATGAGAACTTGTACATGGAGTTTAAACTTGAAGCCTCAGGTTTTTTTTTTTCCTTTAATTTTTCAAGAAGGTGATCATAATTTTACTTCTATAATCAACTATGTTAGGGATTAGATGGGCTTTATCTTGCAGAAATTTCCATATTAAAGTGGCCAGTATTTTTTAAGCTCTAAATGGGTGTCATCAACAATAGTGTTTCAGAATAAAAACAAATCTGTTTCTTAATTTTAGGATTCTGAATATTGAAGTACTTTACACTGGTCTCAAAATGTGCTTTTATTGGATTCTTGCTGGCTACAGCACATTCTTTTATAGAACTATAGATAACAGCTATGCTCAAGAGTCAGAGAATAGACCATAACATGACATTTTAGTCATGGAAAGGGAGGAGTGAAAAAGCAACTGCCACAATGAAATATTTGTATCTGCTTTTTCTAATGTGCTTCAAGGAATTAAATACCTCAGGTTGTAACATTCTTGAGATTCTTTATGCCACTTTTCATATTCCAAAAAGATCTTCAGGAAAAGTCACCTTGAGTGTTACCAATACTCTACAAATTGCTGCATGTGGAAAATTGTGTAGAAGACTGTTGAACCAGTTTTTTGCTGATGAGACACTGTGAAACTACATACTTTACACATCACTACTGACCTGGTTAAAGTAAAACTGAGCCTTGGCTTCTATATCTTCTTAGAAGAAGCATGTTTTCCATAGGGATAGGTTATGTGAGGCTAGATTTTAATGTTGACTTGGGAAACAGAAATTTTCAACTGTGGGAATATCTGACTCTGTTAGTCCTCAACATACAAAAGATTTGATCTACATCACATTAGAAAGTATCATGTTATTGTTGTCTAAACATTATAAGAGATGAAGATTTGTAATGGTAAAAGTGCTGTTTTAAAGAAATATTTGTAGGAAACATTCAGCCAGTTAAATTTCACTGGGAGGAGATAAATAGAAATGTGAAATAACACAGAAAATATTCAGGGGGTACATTTAGCAGTCAACCCTTGTTTGTTTTCTGGTGTACCATACTTAGAACATTCTCTATCAAAAAATATTTAAAAATAGTCTTTATAGGTTCACACTTCTTATAGTTAAAATCTTGCCAACCTGTTTATGGGACTGGTTCCACAATATTAAATAATTGTGAAATGTATACTTTTTATTTTTGGAAGATACTAATTTAATTATATTTTTGATATTTGAACTGTTATGAGGACATTAAGTTGGAGATTTCAACATGGTTTGTACTAACATCCTAAATATTAGTAATGCTTAGTAGTTCACCTTAAATTTAAATTAAATTGACAATGACTGGGCAATTTAATAAGTTTGCCTTGTAGAAATTGAAGGAGGATATATAAAATCTAATGATAACTCAGAAGATAGTTTCATTTAAGATCGTATAAAAGAGACCATTGAGATCTAAACCAAATGGAAACACTATTTGTTGTTTGATAATTTGCACTTAGATCTCATTTTCAAGAGTTGTGAAATTCTATCTGGTCTCTAATTTAGACTTTAGTGGTAGGTAATTTTATTGGCCTGTTTTTACCTCTCTCAGATTCTTAATCTAACATCGGCTTTCAACTATCTTTATTAAATTGATTTGAGAAAGCACAAAGGCATTTTAAATGATAGGTGATCATAAAGTTTTTGTAATTTACATTTTAATATGTATCTATAATTCAATTAAAAGTACTGAAACAACTCTATATAATAAAGAGCTAAGAAATAATCTAACTTCCTTCTGCAGATGTTTAATTCTGTGCTCCATACATTTAAATCCATACCAAGCAAAACACTAACTTTTGAAAATCTTTTCTTTCTCAAAACTTTCTTAGAGAAGTGAAATAGCACTGACAGCTAAATGTTCAGTTTTCAAAAACAAAAATTCTTAGAGTTACAGGCTATGTAAGGAATGGATAGATTGAGAGATGAGATTTCAAAATATGCTTCAGTTATTTACAATTCTCAAAATGAGTTTTTCTATTCATTGGACCTCTTTCTTTCAGCATGAATCTTTACTATTTCATTTAATTTCAAAGATATTGAGTAAAATTATTTATAACAATTAATAATACTTAGTACTTTTGATAAGGCATCCAGAGTTGTACCATGTAGTATAGAATGTGTCACCCAAATAATGTTCTAATTTTCCTTTTAAGATGTTTTTTATTTATATTCTCAAACACAGATCTGATTTATTTAACTACAGATTAGTTTTCTTGCTCTAAAACTCTATAAATGCATAATATGTACCTTTATTAACCTGGCTTCTTTTGCTAAGAAGCATGTTTGCATGTTGTAGAGTTGGTCTATACTTATTACATAGTGCATTTTATTTTGAGTAATATTATCTTGTGTGAATAAACAAAACATATTTATCAATTCATCAATTGATCTTTGTTTTGGGCTTTTCTAGTTTGGGCCTGATAAGAATACACTATTTAAAAGTCAAAAAAATAAAAATAAAAAAATAAAGATTCTTCTGTTAACACATTCTCCAGAGTTATTGGCTAGTACTAACCTAATAGACTACCAGCTCTACTTTTAAAGTTCTCTGTTTCCTAGAATTTTCTCTATTCTGTTTTTAGATTTATCAGTACTTCACCATTGTCAGGTTCCTTCTCTAACAGCTCATCTTTCAATTCTAATTTGACATTTTGTTAATTTTCTCATACATTCAAGTATTTATTGATTTATTAGTATGTGGAAGATACGGTTCACTGCCTAAAATGGGTTGCAAGAGTCTGAGGGCTCCTCTGAATAAAGAGCTTACTTTAACATTGGTTTTGGGAGATGAGAAGACACAAGTATTTGTGTCTTGATAGGAAAAGTAGCCACAGAGGGACTCTTTACATAAGAGAGATGTTTTAATGTTCTCTTAAATGGTACTGTTAAAATTTGATAATTGAAGTAACAAACTCATGTGCTAATCCATTGGTTCAGTAATCCTAGGGGACCTCCAAAACCAATTCAGTGGGACCAAACTATACTAATAGTTATTGTAGTCTTCACTGCCACACACACATTTACAGGGGAAAAAAGAAGTCAGTTCACTTGACAAATTCTTGATGAAATACTAAAAAATTTATTAAATCTCAACGCTTATTAATATTTCTAATTCTTTCTAAGATTCTACATTATGAAATGGGAAAGACACAATGCATTTTGCTGAATAGCAAAGTACAAGGTTTACCTGGAAGAAAAGCTCATTGTTTAATTTTCAAGCTTAACTAGCCACTAGCCTGGCAACTAATTTTTGTTTTTTTTTTTAAGATTTTATATACTCATTCAAGACAGAGAATGAGCAGGGGAGAGGGAGAGGGAAAAGCTGACTCCCCGCTGAGCCAGGAGTGTGACCTGGGGACCAATCCCAGGACCCCGAGATCATGACCCCAACTGAAGGCAAACTCTTAACCATCTGAGCCACCCAGGCACTCCCTGGCAACTTATCTTTAAGAAACTCTCACTTGCATATTTTGTAGTGCTACAAAAACCTTCCACAGACATCTGGAATATCCTGTAACTATTTTCCAACTGAATATCTGCATGGATCTTCATATACTTTAACAATAAGAAACTCGACAGATGAAATGCTGAAGCAGGTAGAAGGAGTTAAACATCTTAAGCTATAAATCGAAGAGATTTAATCTTCTTACTAAGTTGTTTGGGAGAGCATTCCTTTTTAGATGAATGTTATTTATGTTAATATGCAATGGGTTTGTTTTTGTTTAAACTGAGTAAGTATTTTTTAGAGTTCTTAGTTTGAATCTAATCGAGTAAATACTAATAGCTATAACCCACAAACAAAAGCTCTCTGGGTTCTGAATACTGTAAGGGTATGAAGGGATCCTAATCATATCTTCTTTTATCTATTTGAATCAACAGCCTATTTTTTGACTTTGCCAGTGTTTTTCCTTTCCCTAGGAATTCTATCAACTTATCAGTAAAATTACACTCCTTTAAAAAATTTTAGAAAACTCTTCTTGTGAGAATTATCCGTTCATTCGCCCAGTGTATTTGTCTACAAAGTGTCAGGCCTGGTACCAGCAGCTAAGACTTTGTTAAACTCAGTCAGGAGCTTCACCCAGATGTTCTTCATCACATTAGAGCCTGCATACCTGTTTCCATATCTGCCACTCCGTTGGACAGTAACTCAATAGTCATCTTTAATGTCATCAGCACTGACTTTGATACAGAATATGTATACAGTAAAGGTTTCTTGAAATATTATAATTATAATTTTGTTTCACTCTTACATGAAGGTTTTATAGTAATTTCCAAAGACAATAATTTACATTAGATCTAGTAGGAAGTTTGTTGAGACTAAGAAAACCAGGTCACAGAAATATGAAATGATTTGTCACTACAGTTTAAGCAAAGTTTAAAACACAAATTTTTTTTCTCTCAGTACAAAAGAGTATATCTGAACTGCAGCCATGTAATAGCTATATGTGGCTACAGTTGCAGAGATGATAGTGATGTAGCCACAAGGCAAGGTATGCTGGCAACCACCAGATAATGGATGAGGCAAGGAACAGATTGTCCCCTAGGGGCTCTGGAGGTTATGCAGCCCTGCTGATACCTTGATTTCCATCCAGTGAAACTAATGTTAGACTCTGGGCATCAGAACTCTAAGAGAGTAAATTGTATTTTAAGCCCCCAAGTTTGATAATTGCTAATAGCAGCCATAGGAAACTAATACAGATAAGGACAAATAAAACTCTGTATACTCTGTAAAGTGCTCAAGGAGTGGTTAAAAGTGCTTGATCAAATACACTTTCCATCTGTTTGTATCGTATTCAATTTCTTTCAGCAATGTCATAGTTTTCAGAGTTTAGATCTTTCACCTCCTTGGTTAAATTTCTTGTGTATTTCATTCTTGATGCAATTGTTAATAGGATTAATTTCTCTGATACTTTGTTAGTGTATGAAAATGCAACATATTTCTGTATATTTTTTATCCTGTAACTTTACTGAATTCACTTATGCTAATAGTTTTTTGGGGGTATTTTTAGGGTTTTCTATATATAGTGTTATGTCATCTGTAAATACTGACCGTTTTCTTTCCTACCGATTTGGGTATCTTCTTTCATGTTTGATTGCTGCAGCTAGTATTTCTAGTACCCTTGAACAGAAGTGTCAAGAGTGGACACTCTTACCTTCTTGATCACAGAGGAAATGCTTTTCCACTTTCACTGTGGGTTTTTCATATATGGCCTTTACTGTGTTGAGGTATGTTCCCACTAAACCCACTTGGTTAACAGTTTTTATCATGAATGAAGTTGAATTTTGTCAAATGCTTTTTTTTTTTTTGCATCTATTGAAATTATCATATGGTTCTTATCCTTCATTTTGTTAATATGCTATATCACATTGATTTGTGGATATTGAACCAAACTTGCCTCCCTGGAATAAATCCCATTTGACCCTGGTAAGTGATCCTTTTAATGTATTATTGAATGCAGTTTGATAGTATTTCACTGAAGATGTTTGCATCTATGCTTATCAAGCTTATAGGCCTGTAACTTTTTTGTATAGCCTTTGTCTGCTTTTGGTATCAGGGTAATGGCTGGCCTCATGGAATGAATTTGAAGAATGCTTTTTTCTCTTCTATGTATTTAACCTTCATATATTTGTAGTCTTTCCAGCTTTTTCCTTATGGTTTACTTCTAGTTTCATAGCATTGTGGTCAGAAAATATGCATGTTATGACTTTGATCTTGAATTTATTGAGGCTGTTTTGTGGCCTAATATGTGATCTCTTCTGGAGAGTGTTCCATGTGCAATTGAAAAGAATGTGTATTCTGCTCTTTTAGGATGGAATGTTCTGAATATTATCTGTTAAATCTATCTGGTCCAGTACGTCATTCAAAGCCATTGTTTCCTTGTTTATTTTCTATTTAGATGATCTGTCCACTGATATATATGGGGGTGTTAATGTTCCCTACTATTAACGTGTTATTATCAGTTAGTTCCTTTATGTTTGTTATTAACTATTTTATGAATTTGAGTGCTTCTATGCTGGATGCATAAATATTTACAGTTGTTATATCTTATTGGATTGTCCCCTTTATTATTATATAGTGTCCTTCTTTGTATCTTGTTATAGTCTTTGTTTTAAAGTCTATTTTGTTTGATATAAGTATTGCTACTATGGTTTTCTTTTGACATCCATTTGCATATTTCTCCATCCTCTCACTTTCAGTCTTTAGGCGCGTTTAGGTCTAAAATGAGTCTCTTGTAAGTGGCACATAGACTGTTTTTGTTGTTGTTGTTGTTTGTTTTTTAACCATTCTGTCACTCTATGTCTTTTGATTGGAGCATTTAGTCCATTTATATTCAAAGTAACTATTGGTAGGCATGTATTTGTTGTCATTCTATTTGTTTTGTGGTTGTTTCTGAAGATTTTCTCTGACCCTTTCTTTCTCTTTCATGGTTTGCTGATTTTCTTTGGTGTTACATTTGGATTTCTTTCTCTATATTCTTTACATATTAGTGATTTTATATATATATATATATATATATATATATATATATATATATATATATCATTAGGTTTGCATATAATGTCTTCTGCATATAAAAGTCCTTATTAAATTGATGGTCATTTAAGTTTCAACCCATCCTTATGCCTCTCCTCCCCACATTTTAGGTATACATTGTTATATTTTATATCCTTTTATCTTATGAGTTCCTTGAATTTTTTTTTAATACTTTATTTATTTATTTGCAAGAGAGCACAGAGGGAGAGTGAGAGGGAAAAGCTCCCAACTGAGCAGAGAGACTGAAGCAGGGCTCTATCCCAGGACCCTGAGATCATGACCTGAGCCATAGGCAGATGCTTAACTGACTGAGCCACCCGGGTGCCCCTGCTTGATTGATTTTTTATGAAATATTCATTTTTACTGTTTTTGTGTTTCCTATGTTCATACTGTCACTTTTGGTGTCTCTTTTGCACTCAGTCCCCTTCAGTATTTCTTGCAGGGCTAGTTTAGTGGTCATGAACTCCTTTAGTTTTTGTTTGTCTAGGAAACTCCATCTCTCTTTCTCTTCTGAATGTTAGCCTTGGTGGATAGAGTATTCTTGGCTGCAGATTTTTCCCATTCAGCACTTTGAATATATCATGCCACTCCCTTCGGGCTTGAAGTGTTTCGGCTGAAAAATCTGCTGGCCTTAGGGGTTTTCCCTTGTAAGTTACTGTTAACTTTTGTCTTGCTGCTTTTATTTTTTTCCTCTCTGGTGACTTCCGATTCAGCTTTTCCTCCTTTCACCAATGGTCCTTTGCCCTGTTTCTTAAATTCCACATATGAGGGAAACCATGTGATAATTGTCTTTCTCTGATTGACTTATTTTGCCTGGCATAATACCCTCCAGTTCCATCCACATTGATGTAAATGATAAGTATTCAACCTTTCTGATGGCTGAGAGTCTCTTAACTTTAGGAAACAAACTGAGGGTTGCTGGAGGGGAGGTGGGTGGGGGATGGGCATTAAGAGGGCATGTGATGTGATGAGCATTGAGTGTTATACACAACTGAAATTATTTAACACTATATCTGAAACTAATGATGTAATATGAGTTGGCTAATTGAATTTAAATAAATAAAAGTACATTAACCTTAAAAATAATCAATAAACCCCACTATATGCTGCCAAAAATAATTTAAAAATATTTTTTTCTTTATCACTATATTTTGCCAATTTAATTACAATATGTCCTGGTGTGAATCTGATTTTGTTGATTTTGATGGGAGTTCTCTGTGCCTCCTGAATCTGGATATGCTTCCTTCCCTAGATCAGGGACTTTTCAGCTATTTCTTTAATGAATTTTCTGGGCTCTTTTCTCTCTCAGATTATCGGAGTCCCAGAAGAAGACTGTTACTATATTTGATTGAGTCACTGAGTTCCCTAAGTCTATTCTCATTTTGCTTAATTCTTTTTTCTCTTTTGTTCAGCTTGGTTACTTTCCATTACTCTTTCAGGTCACTGCTTCCTTCTGCTTCTTCCATTTTGCTGTTCATTCCATCAAGCATGTTTCTCGTTTTATTTATTGTGCCCTTTACCTCTGTTATGCCTTCCTTTTCTCCAGTCCAGTGAGTATTCTTAGGGTCATTGCTTTTCTTCCATACATTACTACATTACTTATATCTGTTTCACTTAGATCTCTAGCCATGGCCTTGTCCTCTTCTTTAATTTGGGACCTATTCCTCTGTCCCCTCATTTTGTCTAGATCTCTGTGCCTGTTTACGTGTTAGGAAAGTCATCTATATTTCCTATTCTTGAGGGTAATGGCCTTATGAAGAAGAGGTCCTGTTGTGCCCTGCCATGTGGTATTCCCCGTTCCCTAGGGCCTGGCACTTCTGGGAGTATTTCCAAAGTGTGCTGCACATGATCTGCTCTTTTATCCTGGTCACTTTATCCTTTAGGCCACTCACCTGCTCTCTTTGTTGTAGGCAGTGTTTGGTCCCTGGCCTGAATGTGGTGATGTTACATAGATGTGCTTTGATTTGCTTCTGAAATGAGACCTGTTGCCACTGCTGCCAGACCTGAGGCACTGTAAAACTCCCACATCTGGAGACATAGTTTGAGCAGGGGTTTGGGTTGGTCTCCTGCGGGGAGTGGCCTGCTGTGCTGGTACTGAGGGAAGTGTGGCTGGGATGGATGGCTCCACCGGAGAGCAGGAGGGTGGGGGTTGGTGTAAACAAGTTCGGTAGTAAGTATAAGTGGTGGGCTGTTTCCTGCAGGTAGACTTGTATTTATGCTGAAGGGTAGGCAAGGGACGTAGTTCCTGCCAGTTTCCTTTGTTCCCAGAGTGGTCTCTCTGTTGATACTGCCTCTCTTCAGATCACTGTTTCCATGCTGTATGACCACGGGCTGTTTGCCCTGCCTTCTCTCAAACAGCAACACAGTGCCTTCAAAGCTCTATCCCAGCCAAGTCTTCTGACCTTTAATGCTCCAGGCTTTAAGCCCCACTGGTGCCAGAAGTCATGAAATTGGGCCTCTCTTGCTTTCCAAGCCAATTGTGATGGGTATGTTTTTTCCCCATGTGCTCCACTGTGTGCTAGTCTGTCTCTTGCCCTTCTCAGTGACCATGGTTCTTTCCCCACCACAATGGCCACAATCCATTTATCTCCCAAACATATCTTTGCACTTACTATCTTCTTTGTTGTGGCCTCATCTCTACTTCTTGTTGTGGAGTTTGTTCTGCCAATCCTCAGGTCAATTTCTGGGGTATTTAAGATGATCTGATTGTTACCTAGTGGTATTCGTGTGATGAGGCAAGCCTACTCTGCATCTCCTACTCTGCCATCACCTTCTTCAAAACTCAAATGCATTCTTGATTATTCTTCAGAAAAGCAATGTATCAATGGCTAGTAATTGATAAGGTTCTTAATTTATTTTTCTCATTCTGTATTATAGCTGCATTTTTGATGATATCCTCCTCCAAAAATTTATATTTTTAGTTGTATATGAATAGTCTCAAACCACAGTAAGATAACCACCTCACACTCACTACTATGACTAAAATATAGATACAAATGTTAGAAAATGTAGAGACTTTGAAAATGTAGAGATATTGGAACTTTCATATATTGCCGATGAAATTATAAAATGGTGCAGCCTTATTGGAAAATACTTGAGCAGTTACTCAAAATGTTAAATGCAGTTACCCTATGACCCAGTAATTCGACTTCTAGATACATACTTAAGAGAATTGAAAACCTACATCAACACAAAAATCTGAACAATTGTTCACAGCAACATTATTCATAATAGCTATGAAGTAGAAACAACATAAATACTCATCAAATTACAAATATAATGTGGTATATACATACCATGGAATATTTGACAATAAGAAGGAATGAAATATTGATATATGCTACAACATGTTTGAGTCTTGAAATTGTATTAAGTGGAAAGGAGCCAGTCACAAAAGACTACATATCATATGATTACATTTATATGAAATGTGCACAATACTATGGGACAAAAAGTTTCTATGAAATGAGATGGAGTAAAACAAATAGTGGCTGATGATAGGTATAGGGTTTCTTTTTGGAATGATGAAATGCCCCTCAATTAGATAGTGTTGTTGTTGAACAACTCTGTGAGCATACATACCCCAAACCACCAAATTATACATTTTAAAAGGGTGAATTACATGACAATTATAGCTCAATAAAACTGTTCCTAAAAAAATGGTTTTGTTGGCAGTTTTTTAATTTAATTTGTCTTATTAAACATATACAGAAATGTTCCAAAAATATTTGTCATTCTGTTGTGGGGCCATAAGATCTTGATTCTGAGTATGAAGTAATCATATATTTGTCTGACAAGGCAGGCATAAATTTTACTGATGGCTGAGTATACTAGGGAAGACCAAAGTTTTACTTTTATGGGGAGAACTGCTTCTGTTTTAAAGGGAGGTGAGTAAGAAAAGCAGAGGTAGAGTAACCAGCATGCGGAAGTCATTATCACTACCCATCCCCAACATACACACACACACACACACACACACACACACACACACACACCCCATAGTTGAAAAAAAAATCAGAGAAATTAAATAACTTCCTCAAAGAACAGCTTACAAATAATTAAACTATGATTACAATCTTGTATAGGAATGTTTAATAAATTATGAGTTATAAACTAAAGGTAATGTTTTTATTATGGTGACTATTACATTAGCAAGTTCATATATATAATATGTGGCTAAACTATTTAAAGAACTTCACATTTATTCAGGTATTTAGTTGTCATAACACTATGGGGTATAGACTGTTACATCATCATCTCCATTACTGATGAGGAAACTAAGACAAAAAAAGAATAAATAATTTGATTATAAGCAACTGGCCAAAGTTTGATTCCAGACCTTATTTTTTCCCCACACTATGCTCTGATACATCTGTGGCATGAAGAATAATGCCTTTTTCCTAGGCACTCAACATGTTTTCTGTTTTTGCTTTTGTTTTCAATTAAATTGAATGTACAAACCAATATTTCTAATATCCCTGGCTTTCGTCTTTAGTTGAATAGACTAACCAATTTCAGGTCTTAGAATTAAAAATGGGTGAATTATTCACTAAGATTGTTTTTTAAGAGTGTTTCATTATCCTGTAGTTTGTGAAACATTGTATTCTAGGAACCATGTGGGAAATTCACACTGCTCTTTAAAATATATAAGGCATTAAGAGCTAATCCCTGCAATAAGGAAGCTTGCTTAACTTTGTTTAATCCAAACATATTTGACCATATAATCCTTGGGAGCTGGTTATCAAACCCCTTAATATCCTCCAGAAGTAAAGTTTTCCAGAACACAAAGCAAAGGTTAAAATGCCAAAGTGGAAGTAATTCTGAAAGGTTTCATCATAGACACCATTTACAAATGGGAAATGTTTTAAATGCATTAATACACATTTCTTGACTAGTGTTTCTTTTTTTAATATAAATTCAATTAAATACATATAATGTATTATTAGATTCAGAGGTGCATTTCAGAGATTCATCAGTCTTACATAATACCCAATACTCATTACGTCGCATGTCCTCCTGAATGTCCATCATCCAGCTACCCCATCCCCTCAATCCCCTGCCCTTCAGCAACCCTTAGTTTGTTTCCTATGATTAAGAGTCTCTTTTGGTTTGTATCCCTCTCTGATTTCATCTTGTTTTGTTTTTTTTCCTCTCTTCCACTATGATCCTGTTTTGTTTCTTAAATTCCACTTATCAGTGAAATCATATAATTGTCTTTCTCTGATTGACTTATTTTGCTTAGCATAATACCCTCTAGTTCAATCCATGTTGTTGCAAATGGCAAGGTTGTTTTTTTTGTTTTGTTTTGTTTTGTTTTTTTGATGCCTGGTAGTATTCTCTTGTATATATGTATATGTACCACCTCTTCTTTATCCATTTATCTCTCAATGGACATCTGGGCTCTTTCCATAGTCTGGCTATTGTGGACATTGTTGCTATAATCAGTGGGGTGCAGGTGCCCGTTTGGATCACTACATTTGGAATTTGAGGGTAAGTACCCAGCAGTGCTATTGCTGAGTCATTGGGTAGCTGTATTTTCAACTTTTTGAGGAACCTCCATACTGTGTTCTAGAATGGCTATACCAGCTTGTATTCCCACCAACAGTGTAAGATATTTCCCCTTTCTCCATATTCTTGCTAACATCTGTCATTTTCTGACATTAATTTTAACCGTTCTGACTGGTGTGAGGTAGTATCTCTTTGTGGTTTTGATTTGTATTTCACTGATGCTGATTGATGTTGAGCATTTTTTCATGTGTCTGTTTTTCATGTGTCTTCTTTGGAGAAATGTCTGTTCCTGTCTTCTGCCATTTCTTGATTGGATTATTTGTTCTTTGGGTATTGAGTTTGATTAGTTCTTTATGGATTTTGGATACTAGCTTTTTATCTGATACATCATTTGCAAATATCTTCTCCATTCCGTAGGTTGCTTTTTAGTTTTATTGATTGTTTCCTTTGTTTCCCTTGCCTTTGGGACATGTCTAGCAAGAAGCTGATGCAGCCAAGGTCATAGAGGTTGCTGCCTGTATTCTCCTCTCAAATTTTAATGGATTCCTGTCTTAAATTTAGGTCTTTCATCCATTTTGAATTTATCTTTGTGTATGGTGTAAGAAAATGGTCCAGTTTCATTCTTCTGCATGCGGCTGTCCAATTTTCCCAATACCATTTGCTGAAGACACTGTCTTTTTTTCCATCAGATATTCTTTCCTGCTTTGTCAATGATTAGTTGACCATAGAGTTGAGGGTCCATATCTGGGCTCTATATTCTGTCCAATGATTTATGTGTCTGTTTTTGTGCCAGTACCATGCTGTCTTGATGATTTGTAATAGAGCTTGAGGTCGGGGAATTGTGATGCCACCAGCTTTGGTTTTCTTTTTCAACATTCCTTTGGCTATTTGGCATCTTTTCTGGTTCCATGCACAATTTAGGATTGTCTGTTCTAGTTCTGTGAAAAATGCTGGTGGTATTTGGGTAGGGATTACATTTTAACAATACCTGTTCTTCCAATCTATGAGCATGGAATGTTTTTCATTTCTTTGTGTCCTCCTCAGTTTCTCTCATGAGTGTTCTATAGTTTTCAGAGTACAGATCCTTTGCCACTTAAGTTAGGTTTATTCCTAGTTATTGTATGGTTTTTGCTGCAATTGTAAATGGGATTAACTCCTTAATTTCTCTTTCTTCTGTTTCATTGTTAGTGTATAGAAATGCAACTGATTTCTGTGCATTGATTTTATATCCTGCCACGTTGCTGAATTTCTGTATGAGTTCTAGCAATTTTGGGGTGGAATCTTTTGGATTTTCCACAGAATATACGTCATCTGTGAAGAGTGAGAGTTTGACTTCTTCTTTGGCAATACAGATGCCTTTTATTTCTTTTCATTTTCTGATTGCTGAGGCTATGACTTCTAGTACTATGTTGTACAACAGTGGTGAGAGTGGACATCCCTTCTGTATTCCTAACCTTAGGGGGAAAGCTCTCAGTTTTTCCCCATTCAGAATGAGTTTTACTGTGAGGTTTTGGTAGGTGGCTTTTATGATATTGATATATGTTCCCTCTATCTCTACACTGTGAAGAGTTTTAATCAAGAAAGAATGCTGTACTTTGTCAAATGTTTTTTCTGCATCTTGTGAGAGGATCATATCGTTCTTGTCCTTTCTTTTATTAATGTAGTATATCACATTGATTAATTTGTGAATGTTGAACCACCCTTGCAGCCCAGGAATAAATCCCACTTGATCATGGTGAATAATCTTTTTAATCTATTGTTGGATCCTATTGGCTAGCATCTTGGTGAGAATTTTGGCATCCATGTTCATCAGGGATATTGGTCTGTGATTCTCCTTTATGGTGGGGTCTTTGTCTGATTTTGGGATCAAGGTAATGCTGGCTTCATGGACAGAGTTTGGAAATTTTCCTTCCATTTCTATTTTCTGGAGCAGTTTCAGAAGAATAGGTATTAATTTTTCTTAAATATTTGATAGAATTCCCCTGGGAAGCCATCCGGCCCTGGGCTCTTGTTTTTTGGGAAATTTTTTTATTACTGCTTCAATTTCCTTGCTGGTTATGGGTCTGTTCAGGTTTTCTATTTCTTCCTGTTTCAGTTTTGGTAGTTTATATGTCTCTAGGAATGCATCTCTTTCTTCCAGATTGCCTAATTTGTTGGCATATAGTTGCTCATAATCTGTTCTTATAATTGTTTGTATCTGTGGTGTTGGTTGTGATTTCTCCTCTTCCAGTCATGATTTTATTTGGTTCCGGTCTCTTTTCTTTTTGAAAGTCTGGCCAGGGGTTTATCAATCTTATTCTTTAAAAGTACCAGCTCCTAATTTTGTTGATCTGTTCTGTTCTTTTATTCTGCATCCCAAAGATTTTGAATAGTTGTGTTTTCATTTTCATTTGTTTCCATGAATTTTTTAAATTCTTCTTTAATTTCCTGGTTGACCCATTCATTCTTTAGTAGGATGCTCTTTAGTCTCCATGTATTTGAGTTCTTTCCAAATTTCCTCTTGTGATTGAGTTCTAGTTTCAAAGTATTGTGGTCTGAAACTATGCATGGAATGATCCCAGTCTTTTGGTACTGGTTGAGACCTGATTTGTGACCCAGGATGTGATCTATTCTGGAGAATGCTCCATGTACACTCGAGAAGAATGTGTATTCCATTGCTTTATAATGGAATGCTCTGAATATATATGTGAAGTCCATTTGGTCCAGTGTGTCATCAAAGACCTTATTTCCTTGTTGATCTACTGCTGAGATGATCAGTCCACTTCAGTGAGTAAGTTGTTAAAGTCCCCTACTATTATTGTATTATCAATTGTGTTTGTTTAATTTTCTTATTAATTGGTTTATATAATTGCTCCCATATTAGGGGCATAAATATTTACAATTATTAGATCTTCTTGTTGGATAGACCCTTTAATTATGATATAGTGTCCTTCCTCATCTCTTATTACAGTCTTTGGTTTAAAATCTATTTTTTTCTGATATAAGGATTGCCACCCCAGCTTTCTTATGATGTCCATTAGCATAATAAATGGTTTTTCACCCCCTCACATTAAATTTGGAAGTGTCTTTGGGTCTAAAATGAGTCTCTTATAGACAGCAGATAGGAATGGGTCTTGCTTTTTTATCCAGTCTGACACCCTGTGTCTTTTGATTGAGTGTCAATGGGCTAAATGCCCCAGAGTAACTACTGAAAGATAGGAATCTCATGCCACTGTACTGCCTATAAAATCACTGTTTCTGTATATTGTCTCTGTTCCTTTCTGGTCTAAGTTACTTTTGAACTCTCTCTTCACTTAAAGGATCTCCTTAAATATTTCTTGCAGGGCTGGTTTGGTAATTACAAATTCTTTAAGTGTCTGTTTGTCCTGGAAGCTTTTATCACTCCTATTTTGAATGACAGCCTAGTGGATAAAGTATTCTTCGCTGCGTATTTTTCTCATTTAGCATTCTAAATATGTTATGCCAGTTCTTTCTGGCCTGCCAGGTCATCATGGATAGGTCTGCTGACAATCTAGTGTTTCTACCCTTGTAGGTTATGGACCTCTTTTTCCAAGCTGCTTTCAGGATTTTCTCTTTGTCTTTGAGATTTGCCAGTTTCACTATTACATGTCAGGGTTTTGACGTATTTTATTGATTTTGAGGTGGGTTCTCTGTACCTCTTGGACTTGAATGCCTGTTTCCTTCCCCAGATTAGGGAATTTCTCTTCTATAATTTGCTCCAATATACCTTCTGCACCCCCCTTCCTCTTCTTCTTGGATCTCAATTATTCTAATATTGCTTTACATTATGGTATCACTTATCTCTTCTCCCCTTGTGATCCAATAGTTGTTTATCTCATTTTTCCTCCACTTCTTTATTTTCCATCATTTTGTCTTCTATATCACTAATTCTATCTTCCTCATTGATCCTAGCAGTTACAGCCTCCATTTTGATTGCATCTCATTAATAGCCTTTTTTATTTTGATTTAGATTTTAGTTCTTTTATTTCTCCAGAAAGGGATTCTCTAGTGCCTACTCTGGTTTTTTCAAGCCCAGCTACTATCTTTATAATCATTATTCTGGACTCCAGTTCTGACATCTTACTTATAATATCCATACTGTTTAGGTAACTGGCAGTCAGCACTGTCTCTTGTTCTTTTTTGAGGTGAGTTTTTCTGTCTTGTCATTCTGTCCAGAGAAGAATAGATGAATGAGAGAACAAAATACTAAAATGACAGTGTCACCCCCAGAAATATATACACTAAACAAATCAGAAGATACCTGAAACCAAAAAAAAAAATGAAAATTAAAAAAAAATATATATATATTTTTTAATCAGACAGGTGAATGGAACAGAGCATTACACTGGATCCTGTGTGTGTGTATTTTGGTCTGTTAGAAAACTAGATCATAAAATTTAAAGAAAGGAAAACTTACATATGTATAAAAATAAAAATAATGAAATAATAGGATGTAACTGTAAAAATAAAAATTAAAAGACAAAAAAAGAAGGAATATAAACTGATAGATGACTAGAACAGAGCAATACACTATATTCTGAGTGTATTTTGGTGGAGGAGTAGGAGACCTCAGCTTTCTCTGGTCCCAGGAATTCAGCTAGATAGCTGTCAAATCATTCTGAACACCTTCAAACTCAACCCAAGATCTAAGAAAAGAATAGTTGCAACTCTACAAATAGAAAAGCAACCACTTTCTGCAAGGTAGGAGGTGTGGAGAAGTGAATCTGAGGGAATACAGTGGAAGATAAACTGCAGGGGGAAGGAGCCTCCATAAACTTGCGCTGGAAAGTGATATAGCAATGGAGCATAAATCAGAACTTTTAGAAGTCTGCTCTGGTTAGGGATGTCCCTGTCTGAAGGGTGCTTATGGTGGTGAAGAGGGGCAGAATCCTAGGTGGGGCAGTGTGGTCTAGCATCCCCAGGGTCACAGCAAGACAGAGTTCCTAGGCATTGGAGTGGGGAGGCAGCTGCAATCAGTGAGCCCAGGAGTGATCTCTCAGCAAGGGGTTTCCATAACTGTGAACCATGGTATGGTCTGGTGAATGGAACAGAGTGCATTCATCTGTGCAAGGACACAGCGAGCAGCAGAATTGCAGCAACAGCTCCCTCCTCCCCTGCGAAGAGCATTGGGATTGTGTACCATAGGAATCTGCAGTACTTGAAACGGAGTTGTGTGCCTGAGATAGAAACGCTCAGTCACAGGCTGGATGAGCCAGAGTGAAGCTGGAGAATGGGAGGCTGCCATTTTCATTCTCCTTCTTTAAGGATGCTGGGAAAGCCTTCAGGGAACAAAATCCACACAGAGTCATCTGGAGCAGATTACTTAACCTGGCCCCTGGCAGGGGCAATGCATTTCTGCCCGGGACAAAGACACTGGAGAATCAAGGCAACAGACCCTTCCCCCAGAAGATCAGCAGGAACATCCTGCTAAGACTCCATTTACCCATCAGAGAGAAATGAAAAACTCCAGTGCTAGGGAAGAATATTATATTTTCTAAATATATAAATATTGCCTATATTCTTTCAAATGTTTCATACTGTAATCAGATGTCACATAGAAGTTGTCAGAATTTTATCCATTCATACTAAAGGAGTTAAGATAAATTTCAGTATAAAACACCTACAATGTTGTAATTTCTTGAGTATACTGTTACTCTTTGACAGAAGACATATAAATGTTTCTTTGCAGGGAAGAAGGATCAACTCATCTCTCAAAATATTTAAACTTGGAAGTGATTGAAGTGTTTGGGGAAATACATTCCAATCTTGTATGTGACACTCAAATTATGCTTTGTTAGAAATGTCTATTTAAATGATTTACTGTCTGTACTTCATAATTCTCTTATCATTCTATTTTAAAAGCTTAAAATCTATTATAAAAATTAAAAATATGCAGTTTCAACTTTATACAAATTTATCCATTTTTTGAAGTTCCAACTCTAATACACAAAACTTCTATAAAACCTTTTATGATTTCCAAACCAGGTGTATATTCTCCCTTTCTAAAACTCTATCTTAATGTACTTATGACACTTGCCTATTTCAACATGGAAATTATTTAGGTTCATAATTAATTTTCTTTGATAGATTGTAAGCTCCTCAAGAGAAGGATCTCTGTATAATATAACCTTATAGGTAACAAAGTATCTGTACATCATATTTAAGAAATGCATCAATGAATAATTGCGTGACTGAATAATGTTGATCATCATGGTAAAAACAAATTGCTTTCTCTATCATCCTCTAAATAAATGTATTTCATTACTTCCTGTGAACAAGAAAAGGTAACTTTCTAGTGTTAATACTATATTCTCTAGAACCAGCTTTAATCATAGATTTATATACTGAGCTGACTAGTAAATCCCTTTTAGTATTGATCCTGGTTAGAATAGTGAATCACTTCAGACAATCTAAATCTTGTAAAGTACATTCAGCAGTGATATGTCAGAAAGGCCTAGCCTCTATTAGAAATAGCAGATTTATTCTAGCATTTATCTAGTTTATGCAGATTGCTAGTCTCTTTCGTCCCATATATGACAATCTAATGCCTCAACATACTTAAGTTTATATCAAGATGAAGGAATGTTCGGAGGTCAATTTTAAGATTGTTTAAGAAGTTGGTGAGTTATCTTGATGAATGGTTGGGTATCATAGCACTATCTCAAAATCCATCCATTTTTTTCCCTACCATCAGCACATTTTAAAAATGAGAAATGAAACTTTTAGAAATGGATAGATTCAGAAGTAAGCTCAGTATAGCAGATTATGATCAGGCTACTTGCATGGGTCCAATTCCCTTATAAATAAATGGGTTCTTAAAAAATCAGCAATCTGAATTTATTTATTTATTTTTATTATGTTATCTTAATCGCCATACACTACATCATTAGTTTTGATGTGGTGTTCCATGATTCATTGTTTGCGTGTAACACCCAGTGCTCCATTCAGTGTGTGCTCTCTTTGATACCCATCGCCAGGCTAACCCATCCCTCTAAAACCTTTAGTTTGTTTCTCAGAGTCCATAGTCTCTCATGGTTCATCTACCCATCCAATTTCTCCCCCTTCATTTTCCCCTTCTTACTATCCTTTTTTTTTTTTAACATATAATGTATTATTTGTTTCAGAGGTATATGTCTGTGATTCATCAGTCTTACACAATTCACAGCACTCACCATAGCACATACCCTCCCCAATGTCTATCACCCAGCCACCCCATGCCTCCCACCCCCCACCATTCCATCAACACTCAGTTTGTTTCCTGAGATTAAGAATTCCTCATATCAGTGAGGTCATGTGATACATGTCTTTCTCTGACTGACTTATTTCATTCAGCATAATACCCTCCAGTTCCATCCACGTCGTTGCAAATGGCAAGATTTCATTCCTTCTGATGGCTGCATAATATTCCATTGTGTGTATATGTATGTGTGTATATATATATATATATATATCACATCTTCTTTATCCATTCATCTGTCGATGGACATCTTGGAATTGATTTAAAGTGAGCTGGAGTAAAAGGGTTTTTTGTTGGTTTGGTTTGTTTTTGTTTTGTTTTGTTTTTACTGTTTATTTGATGACTGTTATGTTCCAGACACTAATTTGGATGGTTTATCTCAATTTTTGCAACATTCTATAAGAAAGATAATAGAATTTAGAATAATTTGGAAATAAATTTGGAAAAAATAGAATAATTTGGAAATTAAAAAAGTGAGATTCAATACTGTTTGCTTACTTGGCCAAAGTGTTTGTAAAAATGAAAGCAGAATTCCAGACTATGGAATCTTGTGCTTAATACGGCCTCTTCATAATCTCACATATTTTTATTATAAATATGCATTCATTTATTTTGACCATAAGTATAATTTTAAAATAAATTATTGGTGGGAATTATAATGTATGTTTTATATTCTGTAGCCCACTTCTTGACTACATATTATCTAATTATTGGTGTTCTGTTTAATATATTTTTATTCTCAAGATTCTAGATATGATAGAACCATGATTTCTATTTACTCTTACCTGCTTTTACTTCCAACACTGAGTTGACTCAGGATTAGCAATAACATTGTCTATGTAGATTTGGCAACCAAGAAGAGTTAAAGTCAATCAATTTACAGAAATATTAATTCACTCAATAACCATTGAATATCAGTTTGTGTCTATGTCTCAGACACTCTTCTTAGATCCATTATATTTGTACTCACCATTCCTTTTTTCTAGGAGCTCACTAAACCATAGGAAGAGGGATCAGATACTGAGAAAACAAAATTATACGTAGTGTATCAGTAGTCACAAGACTATGTCTTAACTATGCCTTAACTGGTGAGTCCAAGTATATTCTAGATAAGAAGAAGAGATAGATAGATAAGAAGAAAGGTCTCTTAATATAGAAGACAACAATATAACATTTCCTGGTAGTTTAAGATAGTTATGTTCTGTGGCTCCAATCAAGTTTTGGGACCATGGACCATTTACTTGACATTTATAAGCCTCAGCTTCCTCATCTGTTAAATAATAGTAACAAACTGAGCACATGAGCCTGGTGCTCATGTGAAGTGAAGTAATGCTTATGTCTGAAACCTGATAAATGGGCAGTAATAATTGGCAAACATTTATTTCATTCCCCTTTCTGGAATATCCAAATGCATTTTAAAAAGATTTTTATTAACATATAATGTATTATTTGTATCAGGGGTACAGGTCTCTGATTCATCAGTCTTACACAATTCACAGCGCTCACCATAGCACATACCCTCCCCAATGTCCATTTATGGATAGCTGCATAATATTCCATTGGATATATATACCACCTCTTTATCCATTCATCTGTTGATGGACATCTAGGCTTTTTCCAAACTTTGGCTGTTGTGGACATTGCTGCTATAATCATAGGGGTGCATGTGCTCCTTTGGATCACTACATTTGTATCTTTGGGGTAAATACCCAGTAGTGCGATTGCTGGGTCACAGAGTAGCTCTATTTTCAACTTTTTGAGGAACCTCCATACTGTTTTCCAGAGTGGCTTTGTTGTTTTCCAGAGTTTTCTTGACTGTTCCCTTTGCTGTGCAAAAGCTTTTTATCTTGATGAAGTCCCAATGGTTCATTTTTGCCCTTGCTTGCTTTTGGTGATGTTTCTAGGAAGAAGTTGTTGCAGCTGAGGTCAAAGAGGTTGCTGCCTGTGTTCTCAAGGATTTTGATGGGTTCTTGTCTTATATTTAGGTCTTCCGTTTTGAGTCTATTTTTGTGTGTGGTTTAAGGGAATGGTCGAGTTTCATTCTTTTGCATGTGGCTGTCCAATTTTCCCAACACCATTTGTTGGAGGGATTGTCCTTTTACCATTGGACATTTTTTCCTGCTTTGTCGAAGATTAGTTGACCATAGAGTTGAGGGTCCATTTCTGGGTCTCTATTCTGTTCCATTGATCTGTGTGTCTTTTTTGTGCCAGTGCCATACTGTCTTGATGATTACAGCTTTTTAATAGAGCTTGAAGTCCGGAATTGTGATGCCACCAGCTTTGCTTTGCTTTTTCAACATTCCTCTGGCTATTCGGGGTCTTTTCTGGTTCCCTACAAGTTTTAGGGTTATTTGTTCCATTTCTTTGAAAAAAGTGGATGGTATTTTGATGGGGATTGCATTGAATGTGTAGATTGCTCTAGGTAGCATTGACATCTTCACAATGTTGGTTCTCCCAATCCATGAGCATGGAACGTTTTTCCATTTCTTTGTGTCTTCTTCAATTTCTTTCATGAGTATTTTATAGTTTTCTGAGTACAGATTCTTTGCCTCTTTGGTTAGATTTATTCCTAGGTATCTTATGGTTTTGGGTGCGATTGTAAATGGGATCGACTCCTTGATTTGTCTCTCTTCTGTCTTCTTGTTGGTGTATAGAAATGCAACTGATTTCTGTGCATTGATTTTATATCCCGCCACTTTACTGAATTCCTGTATGAGTTCTAGTAGTTTTAGGGTGGAGTCTTTTGGGTTTTCCACATAAAGTATCATATTATCTGCAAAGAGTGAGAGTTTCACTTCTTCTTTGCCCAGATGCCTTTCATTTCTTTTTGTTTTCTCATTGCTGAGGCTAGGATTTCTAGTACTGTGTTGAATAGCAGTGGTGATAGTGGACATCCCTGCCATGTTCCTGACCCTAGGGGAAAAGCTCTTAGTTTTTCCCCATTGAGAATGATACTCGCTGTGGGTTTTTCATAGATGGCTTTTATGATATTGAGGTATGTACCCTCTATCCCTACACTGTGAAGAGTTTTAATCGAGAAAGGATGCTGTACTTTGTCAAATGCTTTTTCTGTGTCTTGTGAGAGGATCATATGGTTCTTGTCCTTTCTTTTATTAATTTAGTATATCACACTGATTGATTTGTGAATGTTGAACCACCCTTGCAGTCTAGGAATAAATCCTACTTGGTCATGGTGAATAATCCTTTTAATGTACTGTTGGATCCTATTGGCTAGTATTTTGGTAAGAAATTTTGCATCCATGTTCATCAAGGATATTGGTGTAATTCTCCTTTTTGATGGTGTCTTTGGTTTTGGGATCAAGGTAATGAGGCCTCATAAAATGAGTTTGGAAGTTTTCCTTCTATTTCAATTTTTGGAACAGTTGCAGAAGAATAGGTATTAATTCATTTTTAAATGTTTGGTAGAATTCCCCTGGGAAGCCATCTGGCCCTGGCTCTTGTTTGTTGGGAAATTTTTCATTACTGTTTCAATTTCCTTAGTGCTTATGGATCTGTTCAGATTTCTTTTTCTTCCTGGTTCAGTTTTGGTAGTTTATATGTCTCTAGGAATGCACCCATTTCTTCCAGATTATCTAATTTCCTGGCATAGAGTTGCTCATAATATGTTCTTATGATTGTTTGTATTTCTTTGGTGTTTGTTGTGATCACTCCTCTTTCATTTATGACTTTATTTATTTGGGTCCTTTCTCTTCTTTTTGATAAGTCTGGCCAGGGCTTTATCAATCCTATAAATTCTTTCAAAGAACCAGCTTCTAGTTTCATTGATCTGTTCTATTGTTCTTTTGGTTTCTATTTCATTGATTTCTATTCTGATCCTTATTATTTCTCTTCTCCTGCTGGGTTTAGGCTTTATTTGCTGTTCTTTCTCCAGCTACTTTAGGTCTAGGGTTAGGTTGTGTATTTGAGACCTTTCCTGTTTCTCGAGAAAGGCTTGTATTGCTATATACTTTCCTCTTAGGACTGCCTTTGCTACATCCCAAGGACTTTGAACATTCGTGTTTTCATTTTCATTTGTTTCCATGATATTTTTTAATTCTTATTTAACTTCCTGGTTGACCTATTCATTCTTTAGTAGGATGCTCTTTAGCCTTCATGTATTTGTGTTCTTTCCAACTGACTTCTTGAGATTGAGTTCTAGTTTCAAAGCATTGTGGTCCAAAAATATGCAGGGAATGATCCCAATCTTTTGGTACTGGTTGAGACCTGATTTGTGACTCAGGATGTGATCTATTCTGGAGAATGTTCCATGGGTACTAGAGAAGAATGTGTATTCTGTTGCTTTGGGATGGAATGTTTTGAATATATGTGTGAAGTCCATCTGATCCAGTGTGTCATTTAAAGCCTTTATTTCCTTGTTGATCTTTTGCTTAGATGATCTGTCCAGTTCTGTGAGGGGGGGTGTTAAAGTCCCCTACTATTATTGTATTGTTGATGTGTTGTTGTGTTATTGTTGATGTACTTATATAATTGGATACTCCCATGTTAGGGGCATAAATATTTACAATTGTTAGATCTTCTTGTTGGATAGACCCTAAGTATGATGTAGTGTCTTTCCTCATCTTTTATTAAAATCTTTGGTTTAAAATCTAATTTGCCTGATATAAGGATTGTCACCCAAGCTTTCTTCTCATGTCCATTATCATTGTAAATTGTTTTCCACCCTCACTTTAAACCTGGAGGCGTCTTTGTGTTTAAAATCAGTCTCTTGCAGACAGCATATCAGTGGGTCTTTTTTTTTTTTAATCCACTTTTATGCCATCTGTCTTTTGATTGGGACATTTGGCCCATTTACATTCAGGGTAACTATTGAAAGATAGGAATTTAGTGCCATTGTATTGCCTGTAATGTGACTGTTACTGTATATTGTCTTTGTTCCTTTCTGGTCTATGTTACTTTTACGCTCTTTCTTTGCTTAGAGGACCCTTTTCGATATTTCTTTTAGGGCTGGTTTGGTGTTTGGAAATTCTTTTAGTTTTTGTTTGCCCTGGAAGGTTTTTATCTCTCCATTTTCAATGACAGCCTACCTGGATATAGTATTCTTGGCTGCATAGTTTTCTCATTTAGTGCTCTGAATATATCATGCCTGTCCTTTCTGGCCTGCCAGGTCTTTGTGGATAAGTCTGCTGCCAATCTAATGTTTCTACCATTGTAGGTTACAGACCTCTTTTCCTGAGCTGTTCTCAGGATTTTCTCTTTGTCTCTGAGACTTGTGAGTTTTACTATTAGAGGTTGGGGTATTGACCTATTTTTATTGATTTTTGAGGGACGTTCTCTGTGCCTCCTCGATTTTGATGCCTGTTTCCTTCCCCAAATTAGGGAAGTTCTCTGTTGTAATTTGCTCCAATATACATTCTGCCCCCCTCTCTCTTCTTCTGGGATCCCAATTATTCTAATGTTATTTCACTTTATGGTGTCACTTATCTCTCAAAATCTCCCCTCATGACCCAGTAGTTTTTTTTTCTTTCTCAGCTTCTTTATTCTCCTTCATTTGGTCTTCTATATCATGAATTCTCTCTTCTGCCTCATTGATCCTAGCAGTTAGAGCCTCTGTTTTTTATTGCACCTCATTAATAGCCTTTTTTATTTCAATTTGGTTAGATTTTAGTTCTTTTATTTCTCCAGAAAGGGATTCTCTAGGATCTTCTATGCTTTTTTCAAGCCCAGGTAGTATTTTTATAATCATCATTGTGAACTCTAGTTCTGACATCTTACTAATGTCTGTATTGATTAGGTCCCTGGCAGCCTGTACTGCCTTTTGTTCTTTTTTTTTTTTTTTTGAGGTGTTTTTCCATCTTGTCATTTTGTCCAGAGAACAGATGAATGAGAGAACAAATTGATAAAAAAAATTGCTAAAAGGGTAACTACAACCCCAGAAAAATATACACTAAACAAATCAGAAGAGACCCGAAACCAGTGGGTAAAGAAAGGGGTTAAAAAAAAAAAAAGAGAGAGAGAGAGAGAATATGATCAGGCTGGTGAAAATAATAGAGCCACACACTAGATTTTGGATGTATTTTGGTCTGTTAGAAGAAATTGCCTCCCAGAATTTTAAGAAAGAAAAATTATATATTTACAAAAATAAGGGTAATTACAATGAAAGGATGGAATATGACTGTAAAGAAGAAAATTAAAGATTATAAAAAAGGAATTGATAAGTTGGTTGAAGAAAGAATGAAAAAAATTAAAAAAAATGTAATGAGGTGGGAGACTAGGACAATGTCATACACTAGATTTAGGGTATATTTTGGTCTGTTAGAAGAAACTGTATCCCAAAATTTTAAGGAAAGAAAAACTTATTTATATACAAAAAATAAGGTTAAATACAATAAAGAGAATATGACTGTAAAAATGAAAATTAAAGATTTAAAAAGGAATTGATAAGATGTTGGTTGAAAAAGGAAAGAAGAAAAATTCATCTAAAAAATAGAAAAAGAAAAAAATAAAGAAAATTAAAAAAATTAACTTTGAAAGTCTAAAGAATCATGGGAAAAGAGCCATGAATTCTATGCTGTATTCCCCTAGTGCTGGAGTTTTGCAGTTCTCATTGATTGGTAAACTTGGTCTTGGCTGGGTGTTCTTGCTGATCTTCTGGGGGCACGGCCTGTTGCAGTGATTCTCAAATGTCTTTGCCTGAGATGGAATTGCACCACCCTTGCCATGGTCCAGGCTAAGTATTCTCAGGTTTGCTCTCAGTAGCTTTTGTTCCCGCAAGCTTTCTGTACAGCTTTGGAGGACGAGAGTGAAAATGGTGGCTTCCCAATCTCTGGACCCAGAGGAGCCAAGAGCTTGTTGCCCCACTCCTCAGTGAGCCCCCAGAGAAAAGCAGTTAATCACTCCCATTTCCCCGGTCTCTGGCCACACTCCGTGCTCATCTGGCCTATGACCGAGCATCTCTCTCTGGCTCGGGACCCCGTTTGGTGTTTCCAAACCCAGCAGACTCCTGCAGTGCACTCCTTTGCCACTCCTCCCAGGGGGAGGAAGGGGGATCTCCCTGGATCTGCCGCTTGTTTGGTCCTGCTCGAAAAGCAGTGGCCCGATACTGCTGTGGATCATAGTTTATGACAACCCCGAGCGGAAAGCCCATTCAGCTCCGTCTCTGCAGCCGGCTTCCCACTCCAATACCTGGGAGCACTGCCATATTCAGGCATGTCTGGTCTCTCTGTGACCCCAAGGGTGCTGAGACCACACTGTCCCAGCAAATGTTCCACCCTCTGCTTAGCCACTGGAATGATGTCCCTCAGCAGAGCAGACTTCTAAACATTCGGATTTTGTGCTCCGCTGCCCTATGACTTGCCAGTAGTCGGCTGATGGAGGCTCCCTCCCCCTGCCACGGTCTATCTTCCCATATATCACCTTGGATTCACTTCTCCGCACGTCCTACCTTCCAGAAAGTGGTCACTTTTCTGTTTGGAGAGATGCTGCTTTTCTTTTCTTCGATCTTCTGTTGAGTTTGTAGGTGTTCTGAATGGTTTGATAAATATCTAGCTGAATTTTTGGGACCAGAGGAAACTTAGGTCTCCTACTCCTCTGCCATTTTGCTCCTCCCCTCAATGAAAATGCATATTATGATCTGAAAACTGAATCCTACACTAACATAGCTCTATTTACACTTGTCTAACCTAGACTCATTTAACTATGTTATAAGGTTTTCATGTAATATTAATCTGTATAATTTTATCTAAATGAGCACATTTTAGAAAATGATCTAAATAATCAAATGTCTGAATATAAAATGCAGTGAATGTCCATATTGCACAAATATGTGGATAGGTTTATAATTTTTATGTAGTTATATTTAGTGTAGTGGCCAAAAAATAAAGATTTGGTGACAGAACATCCTGAGTTTAAGTGCTGGTGACACTAGTTACTAATTGTGAGATTTTGAGAGAAGTACTAAGTCTCTCTGAGCCCTGGTTTTCTCAACTATATAATCGAGGAGGAATGCTATCTATTTATGTTGTAGGAGTTCTAAAAGTTAGTAAGATAAAGGAAGAAATATGTATTAGATAATGTCTAACATAAAAACTCTCCAAAAAAATTTAGCTGCTACTACTAGTGATTTCAAAATTGTTATAATAATTACTTTGAGTACTGACATGTTCTATTAAAGTATTGATGCTTGCTTATTTTATAGTAGTGTTACTTCCTATTATATAGAATATATATAAATTATATAATTTCTTAAATATATTTATATTTTAGCTAAGTAGCCCATTTGAAATTATCAGTGTTTATGGAACAGGAAAGAGAACGTGAATTATCTGATATTCTCTCTGTATGCAGTTGTATAAATTCCTCTCTGCTCTCTATTGTTGTAGGAGAGTGATCTTTACCCAGGGTGGTTTTCTACCACATGGAGCTAAGATCTGCTGACACCTATAATCTGGAATGGTACTAAGGAGACTGTTCTTTTCAGTTAAAAAAGAAAAAAAAAAAAGGCAGGACTCTAGAAATTATTTTTCCTTCTATAATTACATCAACCAAATATCAACATTCTTAGCCCAAATTTAATAGTCTATTCCCTTCCCATAAAAGCAACCCACAAGAGATTTTTTAGTCTATTTTAATTTTGGAAAATCTTACGTGTTAACACTACTGTTCTTCCTATGCAAGAATGGTGTTATAGAATACTATTAGTGATGCATATACTTTTCAGATTACTTTTTTCCAGTTTTGTCAGTGGTTTTGTGCTGATCCAGCTTAGTTCATTTCCTTTGTCAGCAAGGACTGTGTAATGCACAGAGCTTACAAAAGGTTAAGGGTAATATGTAGTAGGCAACAGGACAAAGCAGGGAGAAATCAAAGACTTGAGCACTGCACTTCTAACCCACTGCTTAACACTGGAGCTAACCAAGTTCATTTTAAGAAAAAGAGCCAGCTGCTTCCAAATGGAAAGTCAGAAACACAAAACAAAAATAGTGTTGGGAATCTTCAGCTATGTTTTCACACCAAGAAAGTGTGGACCAGTATGCTGTTAATAAAGCAATTTTATCATGAAGATATATTCCCCCTCTCCTGTAAAGTAACATTTAAGTAAACATTTCTACAGAACAAGTTTTTCCAAGTGCCGTTTTCTCTCCCACTGACCTTTAAGGGTACTCATTATAACAACCATGTTGGTTTGCTTTATTTTCTTTAGAAAAATACCTGAAATTCAATAGCAATTTTAGCATTTTTGTCTTCAATTTATTGCTATCTTAAGTATCATTCAAAAGCAGGCCTATGACCCATTTGTCATTTAGTTTACTCATATTCGATCATGAAGTGACAATAAGTGGGACAGATTTTTCTTTTTCAAAGACTTTTTCAATAGCTCTTTGAAAAAAGTTAACAGATTTAATGGGAAAAAAATGGAAGAACTGTGGAAATAGGTCAGTAAAATGTTCAATGTTATTTATCCATTTACTTATCATTTATTTACTGCACCCCTTTCATTTCCCACACATTAAAGAAGGAAATACCAAATAAACATGAACAAGATGTAAACTTTGCCCTCATAAAATCTATAATATAGTAGAAAAGATAATGTCTTACCTAGCATTATTGTTTACTTTTTAAGTGTTATAAAGAATATATAGGCCTTATGACAGTACAGAGAAGAGTGGAATTGTTTTTCAGCTGTGAAAAATAAGGCTTGTTTCCTGCAGCAGGTGAATGGATAAACTGGCACATCTAGACAATAGAATATTATTTAGTGCTAAAAAGATATGAGCTACGCAGTCTAAAAAAAAACATGGAGGAACCTTAAATGAATATTACAAAGTGGAAAAAAAAATCCGAAAAGCTGCATTCTATATGATTCAACTATATGACCTTCTGGAAAGGCAAAGCTGGATATGTGAAATGATCTATGGCTGTCAGAGATGGAGGATGAATAGGTAAAGCACAGGATTTTTCAGCAGTGAAACTACTCTGTGTGATACTACAATGATAGATAACTTATCATTATACACTTGTCCAAACCAATAGAATGTACAACATCAAGATTGAACCTTAAGGTAGATTATGGTCCTTGGGTGATTCTGAGGTGTCCGTGAAGGTCCATTAGTTGTAACAAATGTACCACTCTGGTGGGGGATGTTGATAACAGGAGAGGCTCTGCATGTGTGGGGGCAGGGAATATATGGGAAATCTCTGTACGTTCCTCTCAATTTTGCTATGAACCAATTGCTTTATTATTTTTTAATAGTAAGGCATGCATTGGGAGGAGATGATATTATAGCCTGGCCTGAAAGGATAGTTATTACATTTATTTTATTACATTTATTTTATTTTATTTCATTTATTTTATTTTATTTATTATCTTATTTATTTAAAACCTGTTCCTCAAAATAACTCTTGAATAAGAAAAAAAAAATCCACTCCTCAAAATATTGCCATCCCATCAAGAATAATGATATTTCACCTACTCAAAATGGGAAGGAAGTGTATCACATAATGGAAGAGACTATGCTTAGAACAGATTTAGGAATTATAAAATGCACATAATAAACAGTGATAGTGGAATTTGGAAGAGAGCCAGTGGTATGCAGACAAATGTTTTTACGATAGTCTCTCTGGTAAAAGAAAACCTGATTTGTAGAGTTTGCCAATTTCCTTGGTGTAAATATTCCTACTATGGCAGATAATAAGCTGCCAGATATACCACTGAACATGGAAGAAGGAAGAGATGCATGTAAGTAGTTCTATCTCCTATACCATTGTTTCTAGAACTCTACCAAACCAAATCCTGAGATTAGTTTATGGATACTTAAATTTCTCTACTTAGGAGATTGAACTCTGTTCTTTAGTTCAGAGAACTACATTGAAATTTAAGAACAGATAAATAATAGGATTGCTGTAATACTGTTCAGATTTTAATTTGAGTTGTGATTGTGGGAATAGCCTGAAAGAATATGTAGGTGTAAAAAGCATTTAGAAGGATATTACACAGGAAAAAGTAGCTCGTGAGGTATGCACAGTGAGAAAATGGAAGAAATCAAAGGTAAATATTCTTGTGCTGTTATTAAAGCATTCTGGTGTTAAATTACCTATATATCTAGTACTTTTTTTTAATGGTTCAATCTGTTCCTAAAAACCGCATCATATTTTTTTCTAATTAAATGCTTTGTAAGTCTGCATGTGGCTTGGAATTCTGGAGTAGGTGTATCAGTTATATGACACATTGAATCCACATTCTTAGAAACTCATGAGAAAATGAGAGAGCAGCAAAAAACAAAAAATGAGAAAAATAAGATTCATCTAGAAAATGGAGGAAATAGATACCTTCATCATAGTGGTGCTTGTGAGTGTTGCATAGCGAACTCTATGTAAAAGCACTTTGTGAATTACCATGCAAATCTTTATAATGTAAACAATAATTATTAAGAGGAAAATAAGGAAAAGTAGAGATGTTTTCTTGACAGTGCTGCAAGAGCAGGATGGTAAAAGTAGGTATTCATTGCATAGTTTAATTAGATTTTATCATTTGAATCTTGCAGCATATAAGAAAAAAACAACCCTGCACTCATCTCCATTTGAAAGCTAAGAAACCTGACTCCTAGAACATATAATGTTTCTACTAAAGTCACAGAAGTTAGTTCCCAAGATTTGATTAGAATTAGCTTGGGTAATTTACAATCACATGTCCTGTTCTACTTTCCAAAAATTTTAAAAAGCATAATAAACAAAACAAAACAGCATAAACAGACAAGCAAAACTAGCATGATATCCTATTCCTAATCCAAGCTCTTACTATCTCCCTTCGACCCAAATTACTGTAATAGCATCATGGATACCACTCTGTCACTGTTTCTCTTGAGTTCACCTGTCATATTTTAGTAAGACTTAGCTTTTTAAATACAGATTCCAATTTGACTAGCCTATACCTACATTTTCTGCCTTATAATATCAAGTTCTTTAAAACATTTTTCAAATTCCTCTCTTCATACCTTTTTAGAGAATAATGTTTACCATATCTTCACATCTTAATATTACTATATTTGTATTTAATGCTAACAACACAAAAGGTGTTCAAATTTTTTAATAGATTCGTTCAGAAAAATTCCTCCATTTTTCATTAATAAAATATTTCCAGCAATTTCTAAGTGGAAATTATAAATGTATTCTAAATGCTAATATATACTCAATTTTTGTTTTGTTTTGCCTGGAATTTCATTTTTGGTCTAACTGAATTTTGAAAGAAGCAGTAATTTGCTTTGTTAGTACATGGAGCTAAAAGACTGGTAGGTCTGAGTTTATTGGCTAGTTTGTGTCAGCTTTAAGGAAAATAACCAATGTAATTGCTTTTTATATTCACTGTTTTCCTGATCTGATTTGAATGAAATGCCTCAGTCAACCAGACTTTTGTGGGTTCTGTGTCACTTTAGCCTGGTGAGGAAGAGCACAGCTCTGGATTCAGATAGCTACATCTGAAATCACCAGGCAATTTTTCTAACCTATTAAACTAATGTAAAAAAATAGGGACATAGTAACTTTTCCTTCAGAACTCTCTATTTTAATCTTTCTCAACATCCAAAGAATTGTAGATAAATATCAGCAAGTTATTGTATCAAGATATAACATGTAAAAACAAAGTGTTATTATACATGAACTCAGAAACAAATAACATTTTAAATTCCTTTTCCCCCAAGTTAAAATCTATTGTTGACCCAGCAAAATTGATATGTCACACACATATATAACCTATATATGTTATATCTTATTTATATATCCTACAAAAAAAAAGATTAATGCCCAAGAAACATGTTCACACTATTGCTTTAAAATGAAATGAAACAAAAAAGCCCACATTGGTTTAGTAAGCTTAAAAGCAAAATGGGCTTTCTAACATAGGATGCTCTTTCGAAAACATATTTTATATATTTTTTCAGCTGATATTTCAAAATGTTTTTCTGTTCATGATTGATAATCTTTCCACATTCTTGCCCCTGAGAAACTTGCCAAGAAGGAGCAGGAAAAGATAGGCCATTATAGCCAAAAAGTAAGAGCAAGTGGATTGTAGGGGAATCCAGCCAACCAGAGGGTGTTAGCATTAAATTGTCAAGTGCAAGTTATTTCAGAACACTGAATGGCAGTATAGACCTAGCATTTACCCAAATAAAAATGTATGTGCCATCAAGGATGTGACTGTAAATTATGGACTTGGGGAAGCAGGTAATATGTGGAAGTTTCTATAATCCCCATTTTTGTCAGCATTCCTTTGAGAGCCATTGGTCTTGGTCTGCAACTTGACTGTGGTTTTTTTATCAGCCAGGATGAGCTCCAACAGCAATGAACCCAACCCACAGTGGACAGATTAAAGCAGCAGAACAATATCAAGGCTGATTTACGCAGCACTTCTCATTTACATTCTTTACTTCAGCTCTGATTACCAGTGCCACTAATGTCACCATTTGTGAGTTTTTTGGAGGCTTGCAGATATGGAATGTGTTCTGGGAGCCTTCAGGAATATATTTTAATAAGCTAAGGGAGAAAATAGTTATTAAAATAAAAAGATTTTTTTCTCTGACAGAATTAAAAGGCATATTTTTTAAGCTTTTGGGGATTATAGCTGTTCCTACTCATATAACTGTTTTAAGAATACAAACTTTGGCTTTTACTTACAAAAACAAAATTGTTTTATGCATGGGTATGGGGTAGGAATGGTGGTAGAGGTAAAGGTATGTGTGTTTATATCCACACTTTCCCAGACTATTAAGCATCACTAAACCATAACATTAAACTAAAATCTAAGGAAAAATATTTGATTCATAGCTATATCTACTTGCTAGTAAGATTCAAATTAGAAGGTGTTTGATAAATAGCCATTTAGAGGCTGGACAAAGCTTACCATTAATTTTAGATGATTCTAAGCTGTTAAGGAAAATATTTTATCTATGCGTTTATTCCTTCACTTTAGAAATAAGTGAAGGGAAGGGTTGTAAAATGGGATATTCGATCTGTTTAAACATATGCTAAATTAATAAATAAACATATTTTCCAGAAGTCCATAGACTAGTACTTAACTCTCCTAGAAGCTAAGTGGGTAAACATATTTAATGAAAGAATTATAATGTTAAAACATGTTTCTATTTGTGGCTATCATCCTTTTTATTTTAAAGTTTCTATTTGTTCTTTATCCCTTAGGGCTTCATTCCAAAAGACCAATTCTCTCTTGGTATTAAAGTCATTCCTTGGCAGAAATGCAATGCCGAGGAGAACACATTAGCATTTCCTTCCCTACTGGTCTAGTTCCGTGGTTAAGAGCATAGGCTTTGGAGCCAGACTGCTTGGATTTGAATTTCAACTTTACAATTTAATAGCTGGGTGATTTAAAGCAAATTACTTAAACTCTCTAAGCATTCGTTTTCTCTTTGGGGAAAAAATGGTAAAATACTTTCCTTACAGAAAAGGTATGTAGTGAGGATTAAAGCCCTGAGCACACTACCTGTCTCAGACTAAAAACTAAAATGTGAGCCCTTACTATTATCATCAAAATATAATGGTATTCAGCAAACCCATGAGCCACAGCTGACCAAGTATTAAGTGTCTTGGTGACATTTAAAAGGCATGTGAAGACTATGGGCATGTCACTGCACTGAGAACTATGGTTGTAACCCATTTGTCTTCTCATCTAGAAGCTGATTTTGTTTTTGCCCATTGCTGAATTCAGCCCCTTTACTCAAAGTTTATAAATTTACTAAGCATATTGTGGTTTTTGTAATTTTATTGACAATTTTAAAGGTTCTGTGGAGAAATCCTATTTAAAAGTTCTACTTTACTCTTATCCAAGCCCATCTTTTAACTTTTTCTCCAGGTGAGATCTATATAACCTTCATCATTGGCAACTGTGCCCTTTCTCTTCAGCTTCCTCCAGAGAACCAGAATCTCCTCACTGTCATTACACTGAGGAATTAAGACTAGATACACTTTCTGCCTTTAAGTTTTCATCCTTTTTACCAATCATTTCACCCCAAACAAAAGAACCTTCCAGTGACAGATTCCTGTAGAATTTACTGATGGCGCTATATAAAAAAAACTTTCTCCCTCCCTCCCCCTCTCCCCTTCTTCTCTCTCCCTTCCATTTATTTCAATTTCTATTTAATTACTTGAGGCAAGTATTTCCTAGGAATGTCATGTTGCCAACCTTTAATTCATAGACTTCTTGTTAAAGGAACAATTAAATGAGTCAGGGTGGGAATTTGTTTCATAAACAAATTGAGAATGGAAACGTTATCTCAGTAAACAATCTTTATAATCTGATACATACTGTTTGTAAAATATAGGCCATTAGTCCTGGCCATGTGTATCATTCACTATGTTTTAAGATTATATTTCATCGATTTGAATACCTAGCATCCACATCCTCAAAAAACCTACTTCTACATTCATTCATCTGGGTTGTATTAACATCAAAAATATGTATCTTATTAGATCACAGATCTACAAATAAATCTCATTATACTTAGTAAAAGGAAATTGCTATAATTATCAACTATCTTAAGCTATGAGGAATATTAACACATTTACACACATACACAAAATCAGTGTTTAGCACTTTATGCCTTCAGTAAAGATGACTCTTAAGAATTTACAGATATTGTTGATCAGAATGTGGCATTTTACAATTAGGTATCAGAGTTGTTATTATGACAATACATTAAAACATAATATTAAATGGCCCAAATCCATTAAGAGACGATTCTCTGTTTCTGAAAATTAAATAAGGCAATGTATATTTTGAAGTTTGTAAATATATTTATAAAGGGATTGCTTGGAAGAATCACTGGCAGATTTTGCTAACGGATCATTTACTCTGGTTTGGGCGGGCAGTTTGAAATATCTACGCTGGTAAGCATTTAAAATCAAAACACCAAAATTTTAAAATAAGACAATCTTTCTATAAAGCATATGAGGAAGTAATTAGAAGATGAATGATGGCAAATGTACACCAGACAATGCTGTATGAAACAGTCAACAGAAGATTAAAACTTAACCCCTGAGGAAAGAAAGGCAATGTGGATTGAATCCTACACATCCAGAAAATGCAAGAACAAGCCAAAAGTGACCTATGTTAGAGCCCTATTAAAAAGATCTATAAGGACTACAGTTGTACTCCCAGTACTTCCATCTCTGACTTATGGAAGTGACCTTTTGGTAGGAGTAAAGGATGCTCTGTGAGGTCTACCTGCCACACAGCCTGAGGTAACTAGTGTTCTGTTATCAATCAGGCTAGACCAAAGGTGATGCATATGTTTTCTTTACTACAGTGATTAATTATTTTCACCGTGCCTTGGTTAATTTGCTCTGAATTATTGTACTTGCTCTCTTTTCACCAAGCTCATTTGCCTTCCTGAGTACAGCACATAGACATTAACACTATGGTCCCATTAGTTCAGATGGCAGGTGGGCTTTAGAATGGAATCCAAATGGTAATACATAGTACAATTGAAAAAGATCAGTAGGGGCACAAGAAGAGGGGAAGAGGAAGAAGGAGAGGGACATTTGTCCTTTTTAAAGGAAGCTTTGTAATTAAAGAAGAGAAGGACATAATGAGGCAATTTTATACATGTCATTTTTCATATGTAGAAACAACACAAAGCTACTGAAAAATAGAACAGATTATTCTCTGAGACTTAGAAGAACATGGTCTAAAAAACCAAGGGTTTGCATCCTTATGGAAAAACAATCCTCTTCTGTTCCTGTGCCTTAAACTTACCAGTAACAAGAGGAAATTAGCATGGAGATACTGGCTGTTAGCATTAGGATTTGATTTTTGCGAAGGATGAACAAGGACTTTTATTTTATCTTTGCTTAATGAGCAAACTGGCCCCAAAGACATGCAAAACTCTTTCTCGGCATTGTGCCTACAACTTATGTCACAGCTTCAGGGAACAAGGTGTCAGCCCTGATGGCGCTCACACTAGGGACTTTATAGCTCATTCATTTCTGCCATGCTTCCCCCTCACCCAGGGTTACATGGCCACAAGGGACAATGCACCCTTTAGACCATTTGTGGTTTATGAATTGTAAATCCAAAGAGAGGGAAAGACAGCTTGACTGAACCCAAATTATGTTGCAATAGATGGTAATGAATGTCCTGTTTTAGCAGGATAATAGAACCCCTGCTTATTGGCAGTCATTCAGACTCTATCTCTCTCATCCATTTTCTTTCTTGGCCTTGACCCTAATCCAGCAATTGCACTTCCCCAGCTGCTCTTTAAGCTGCCTCATTAGCAGCGCACCATTGGGCAGCTCCCATGACAGTCATCCAATGGGATGAAAGTGACATGGGGCCAAAGACTGTAACTGATTGGCAAGCATTGCAATGAAATATGAGACAGGGTTAGATGAAGAAGGCTTTTGAGAGTGTTTGTAGAGGCTGAACAGTTAAGGAATTTTAGTCACATGTTAACTTCATCTTTCAGCCTTTTGGTTTCCTAAACTTTAGGGGGAAAAAAACCCCCCACAAAACTCTCTATATAGTCATAAAGAATACATTTGGCATTAAATACATTTTTTACTAAAATATTAAAACAATTTCACTATATAAAACAGATACTTTAACCACAGAAATAGCTTAAATCCCATTGATAGTTTCATAAAATTCTTATAGATGGAATAGTTTAAGGTTGTAATTCAGAAACATGCTATTTTTAGAACCATTTAGAAATGGACCAAAAATATATCATCTGAGAATATAGTGAATTTGTTATCTATTCTTTTCCTGTTATAAATCTAGTTTATACTTTTATAAATTCAAACAGAATGTAAATTTGTAGTAATAACTTGGCACTAAATTAACACAACTGAAAATAACTTTTTCAAAATACAACTTAAAATAACTTTTTTCATATATTATCTCTACATTAACTCGGTATCACTGAGTTTATTCTAGTTATTTCAACATTCATATAATACCCCACTTTAACTTAGAACCTCCCTGATATGAATTATGTTAGTTTTTATTTATGTTGGTATTAACTCTTTTCGCTGTCAAACTCCTCTACATCAAAGTAAGTAATTCTTTCCTCTAGGGTCATAAAAAACATTTGTCATGTCTTGAAACTTCTTAGCTTTCAAACATTTAAATACTTAAAGGCATTGCCATTTGTATCCATCCAATAATTTTTGAGTTTGTAATGAGCCAGGCACTGTTCTATAAGTCCCAGAGCTACACAAGTTAGTCCAATAGTGTACTTATTCTCAAATCTTACTGTTTGGTAGATAAAGCTATTTATTGGATCATGTAATAGAGTGATAAATGCAGTGAAATGGGCCTGACCTCGAGTGAATTAGAAGTTTATAAGAAAGCATGTTAAGCATCTATGAAGTGGTTAGAAAGGCTTCACTAAGAATGCACATCTGAACAAACTTTTAAATACACATATCCTAGCTGACTGAAGGTAAGATTAGGAGAGTAGAATCTGTTTCAGGCAGAGAGAAAATTACATACAAAGGCCCTCAAGGGCCTCTAGAGCATGCTTTTGTAAACTCTTGGAATGTAATGAACAGGCATCATAAAGCTAGCTTGAGTTAAGGGGTCAGGAGATACACACACACACAAAGGGAAGTAAATGGAATGCAACTTTATGGAAATACATGTATGGGAACCTTCATATGGGAAGATCTCATTGTGCATTAACAACCCAAGTCAGGTCCAGAGACTCAGCAGCAGCAGAAATATATGATGATCCAATCAGATGCTCTGCAATAATTCAACTCAACTGCATTCCCTAGTCCTCTCTGTTTAATTATCTTATTTATACTGACCAATTCTTGTAAGTCTTTCAAGAGAAGAAACATGATGGTTGCAGTATAACCTCAGTTGTAGCTTTTTATAGCAATCCAGGTCCTAAATTTGTATTAGCTGTCTTTGGATCAGATGCCCTAACTTCTTACGTGAATGGTAATTAGGGAGAATGTAGGAGAAAGATGAAGACTCAGTGGATTTTCAGAGTCTAGCTGCTTAAGGATGAATCCTGCAGTAAGACTGTGAGGGGAAGAGTTTTCTTTAGGAGAGCTTGTTGGTATGACAAGGAGGTTGACTATGCTAAAATTCTGATAATAAAAGCCATGGAAGATTTCTATGATATGTAGATCATGGGGGATTTTTTTTTTTTAAACAACAAAGTTAATTTAAACAGCTTTTACATTGCCAAGAGTTAAAATTCTACTAGTTACCTATATTATATTTCACCTGTCTGGTGGCAAGATAAGTTAATTTTCCTCTGAAAATACACTCTGAACATTAGATGATTAAAGTATTATTTCGTGGTTATGTACAAGTTATCCATCATCCTTCCCTACTCTTTTATTTAAATTATTCTTTCAGTTTCTAGTTAAACTTGCCTCGATTATTGAATTCTTCCTTTACTACTCTACCTCATATTGAATCTTTATACCTGTAACGCTTCCATTTATTCAGCCCTTAATCATCTGTTTCATTTTACTTTATTTTGTGTATTCCCATATTTTTCACCACAATAATTCTCAATAGCAAAAATTTATTTTATACTTCCTCTTACTGCCTCTAAAATGCATTGCAAATTTGTTTTTCATATGGCAGGAATATAATAAATACTACTTTATTGAAGGTTGAATCTGAAGCCATCTGAGGGCAAATAGTAACTTAACTTTTTGTGGTACTTCAGAAATACATGGTTTTATAAATCATAAACAGAAATGGGTTATTTTTTCTAGATTTGCCTTCTGATTTGACTTCTAAAAGTTTTACCAAACACTGACGTCTGACTTGAACTTTCTTAAATAGAATGTCTCATTCAACATAATGGCTGTTTTCAATAAAACATGCTCACTAATGACCATAGTCTTTCTTTAGTAAACTAGAACCATTTGCAATCAAGAGTCCCCTACAGTTTATTTCTTCTGTAATAAGAATGAGTGCATTTGGGAATATTTGTCTGCTGACTCAAAGTCTCCAGAGCATAGTGAACTGCCAATATTGATAGTGTGCTTTAGCCATTGTCAATCTACTTTAGGAAAAGAACTGGCTTCTCTAGTGTAAAAACAAAAGCAGTGGATATTTTTTTTTCTAATAAACTTTAATGACTTGCTCAGAGTGAGCATCATGAGTGGTCAGCATGTGGTCATCTGTTGAACTGAAAAGACCATTGAAAGTCAAAAGATCCTATTTCAAATATAATAAACCTAATTATATCCAAGTTATTTTTGAGTACTCCTCTCACTATATTAAACTATCATTACATTTTAGAATGAAATGCAGCAAATCACACAATATTATATATATTTTCAAGAAATTAAATGACGTAAACATCCACATTTCCCGAGAAACATTTGTGACATGCTAGCCAATGTGATGGGAAATGGGAAAAGAAACAGGTATTATACACCACCTGTAACCTCAAGAATCTGTAAGAAAAAGATTTGTTAAACAACTATAATACAAGGGTAAAATGGGATAAAATAAATATTCAGAAAATGCTATTGGATACATGTTAAAGACAAAGGGTTTTTTTGTTTGTTTTAGAAAAATGAATTTTTTTCCTGAGTCCTGAAGAATGAGTGGGGTTTCTCCAGACAGTCAAAACAGCAGGAGAAGAGTTCGGTAAACAAAGGCTCAGATAAATGAGAGGTCTCACTGTATTAGCAGAAGGACTTGGTACAGAATAGCTGAAATAAACAGGCTGTGCTTTCCTGCAAGTGAACAATCTGTTTTGGATATTCCCTTCTACCTCTTCTTTCCTAAAATCTAGTGTATTAAGGTGTGTGTGTGTATATATATATGTATATATATATATATATATATATTGCCTTTCTTTTTAAAAGTTAGTTGGAAACCAGAGTGGGGCCTGGGTCTAAGGCAAGAAAAAGATTGCTAAAATCAGATTTTGCAATTGTTCTTAGAGAATTCAATAGCTTTTTATGTAGTCCAGCCAGTTTACATAATAATAGAGTTTGTAGGGATTTTTGACAAAACTTTGGCTAGGTTAACAAGATGTTAAAAAGAGAACTATTCTTAATGTCTTCAGAATCTTAAAAATCAGGAATCAACCAGTCCCACATTTGAAAATGGATGCTGAGCACCCATCGGATGATGGGACTCAGTCACTCAAAAACATAAAGTAGTAAAGTTAAAGAAGTCAGTAGGCAACTAGAAAAATAGATTTTTTGAAAGAATTTTTGGTATGCTGCGAGTACCACCTTTGGATCTTTCACACTTATCCCCGCAAGGATGCAAACTCCTACGTCAAATTTTAGAGAAAACAGCCTGTGCCTGGGGCACCCTACCAGGCAACTAAACAGAAAGAGGCTGCTTTTGATTATTGATTAATTCCTACAAATAGTGAGTCAAGGCTGCTTTTTCTATCATTGTATATGGAACAGGTGTTGTAGACATTTGAAAGCTCTGTCCTAGGACCCCATCAGGGTTTTGGAGTATTCAGCAGAAAAGCATCCATTAGTATTCCTAAATACCCAAGTGCTAAGTGAGAAATGAAGAGTATCCAGAAGTGATGAATTCTCCTGAATCAAAGGAAGCATGAATGAATGATTTATCTTGAAGTGAGTCTCCAAAGAATTTATCAAAATAAACACAGAATCATTGAACACTACATCAAAAACTAATGATGTACTATACAGTGGCCTACTGAACATAATAAAAATAAATAAATAAATTTATTGGGGGGGAAAAACACAGAACGAATATTTTTAAAACAACTGTCCAGCCTAGGGATCTCTGTAGCCAGCTCATGAAGGTACATGTCAAGAAATGTACTTCCCATGCCCATAACATTCCTATTTCTCTCCTTTTAAATTCTGGAGGTGTTAGAGGTACAACTAGCCAGAGGTAATGTTTAAGTACTGATGGCATAAAGAATGAAAAAGCTAACAAACCCAATACTCTTTTCTGGATACAGGCTTCCAAAAGTGAAGGAAGTTTAACTTCAAATAAAACTTGGAAAATTTTAAAAAATTATAAGAATGAACATTTTGTTACCGATCTGTTAGGGGATTAATGTGACCTGAGGTCTTTCAGTGTCTGAGAATGACCGTAAGTTGTAGGTCCCACCCTTGATTCAACCAAAAGGACACAAAATTCATACAAAGTTACAGCCATGAAAAAAATAATGAAGGTGTTAGGTTTTATCCTGTCATGTGGGTTCAAAATAATAGTTACATTTGTAATAAGGCAAATTTGTTATTGTCTATAATGAAAAGCTAGTGACCTGCCCAGTAGCAAGTTAAAGATTTGGAATTCTGGTTATCGGGATATCAAACTAATCAACATCAGAGTCTATAATAGGGTACAGGAATCAAATGGGATGAGGACTAAATGATTTCATTTGGTAATTCAGAACAATTTAGGACTGGAAGACAAAACAGTGTTGAAAAGTGGATAGGAAATAAGAGACTGGAGATAGGTGTCAATAACTTTTTTTTTTTTAATAAATGAGAAAAAGTCTAGGATGTTAAATTGCAGTGCAAGATTTTGCTTAGCAATGAATTGAATTGTCTGGGACATGTCCTAAATGAAACCATAAGTAGTAATAATAATCATAATAATGAGAGCAGCTTATGTTTATTGCTTACTTACTATATTTCAGGCCCTGGGCCAAGTAACTTATTATATCATGTAATTGTCAAAACATGTTATCACTATTGGATGATTAGATGATGAAGCCTCAGGGGGGCTTAATAGCTCAGCTCGATTGACCTAATAAGTCCAGGATTTTATCACAAGCAGTCTACTTACATACTCTTAATTTCTTGAAAAGAAATAACATCTCTTATTCTGAGACAGAATGGAAAATTATGAAGTTATAAAGATCTAGGGCATTCCTTAATATATGCCCTAATATCTGTAATACTAGGGATGGACCACCATTAACCCTGTTTTTCAGAAGAATCTGCTAGATCTCACTGTTAGGGGATTCACTTGAAGCAAGACTGCAGAAGTACCCAGACTCTGATTTGGGTCTGGCTGCCTTTTATCAGAGAGAGAAGGTCAGAGTGAGAGTTCTGTACATATGACACCCAAATACTACTATTCAAATATAATCCAACTCACTTTCTAGTACGCTGATTGTTGAGAAGAGACTAATCCCCAAACTGAAAGGATAAATTCACCTTTTAGGAAACTTAATCCATTAATTTTGATATTTAGGATATCTGTGTTCATTGTGAGCTCTGTTTTACATAATACTAGTGGCTGGGTGAAATAAAAGGGCTGTATTTATGCCTCCTTCAGCACCCATGTCTCCGTATTGAGATGGTAACATAGAGGCAACTCTTACTGATTGCAGGTGTTAAGACATGGAATAGATATTTTCCCCAGTAGAACTACCAAAAAGAGAGGCAGGCAAAACTCTTGGGAGAACAGGATGTATTATCATTCTTGCTACTGTCAGCTTTAATAGACAAAAGGCAATGGTGTCCAGCTGTGGGACTGGCATTGTAAAGTTTGCTCATTTACTTTACAATATCCAAGAAGGGATCCAACCTTCATAGTATGAAATAGTCCTAATGATCTATGTGTCCTATAAGATATGAGAACATAGTTAATATTTTTCTCCTTAAGTATTTACTATACCATATGGTATTCTATTTAAAAATATTATCTGTTCAAAACATTGTACAATTCCTGTAATGGAGAAACTATCATCTCTTTTTTAATAGATAAGAAAACTAAGAGAAAAATACTTCCCTATAGTTAATAGAATACAGGGCCTAGGTTTGAAAGAAGATGTATTTTACTTAAAACCTTGACCTAAAATAATCTCTCCGTAGCAATGATAGCAATTACAGGGCAGATGTAGACTAACAGTTCTAGGACAAAAGGAAGGTGATTCAGTGGCTTGTAAATGACCTCCAACTGAAGCGGAAGAGATTAACTAAGACTGGGCCTTAGCCTACACCTGAATGATTCAAGATAGAATTAATGAGAAACATTGTTCCTCAGAGATTTTGTGAAGTAATGGACACTAGGCATTGGGCTTAATGTTACATGATTATCTAGAAATTACCCATTGGTCAACATGTCTAGAAATTACCCACTAGTCAACATGGTCTTCTCACACACTGCCCACTTGGTCAGGGATGCCTCAACATTGGGCTGTATCCAAAGCCTGTAAGTGACCCACCTAGGTGATTGACAAATGTCTACCCTTTTAAATTTACTTTTAAATTTATCTTGCAGTGTTGGTATGGCCCAGGGAACTATGGATCACATCTTTACAAGATTATTTATAGCTTGCCTTTCAAATACATACACATATAAATATACTGGAACCTCACATCATTTTTGTTACTGAGAATCATCCTTTGTTGAGATGGTCTGTTCTGGATACCATGCAAGACAATATTATTTAATGAAGCATAAAACTAAAACTTATGATTTCACTCAAAATTTAACAAAAAGATATTCTAGCCTGTAGTTGAAAAGAATTACATAGAAACATCAACCTATTGAATGAGAGGGTCCACTGTTGTAGTTTTTTGTCTGTTCAGTTTTCTCTAGTGCATTGGAAGGGTCAACATGTATTGATAGATAATAGATGGATCTGAGAATATACTTCATCTCAGAGCTAGGGATAAATGGAGTTTCATATTCTTCCCGAGCTTCCCAAACTCTTGCATATTTTTCCTTTACATTTATATATATAGTCACCCTGTTGTGATTTCAAGTAGATACCAAACTTAAGGGTGAATAGATTAAAATGCCAAATGTCCTGAAATTGCAATGTGTTGAGTAATTTTGTACAGAGTTGAGGAACAGCTCCAGCAACAACCTTTATTATCATTTTCTTTCTTTGAATAGAGTTCCACTGAATTGAAAAGAAACCCCATGTACCAAACGATACAGGGCACAAAAAGGAGACTTGTGCCTAACGATCTATACAGACATATAATCAAGTAGTAATTGTAAACCTAGCTGATATGCGAGTGGAGTACAGTGTTAATGAAATTTCACAGCGGTTCTGGTAAGATGGTGATGGTTATTAAAGCTGACCCCCTTCAGCAAAGTAAATTGCCTTAGGTTTTAATTTTATTTTGACAGGATCCTTTATTACTTTTTCTGAAATCAATATTGACACACATAGCACACTGTAGAAAAAGCTAAACAATGCAGTACTCTCAACAGTGAAAATCTGAACAACAGGTGGTTTATATTTTTAGTTGCTACATATATCATGCACTGCATAAAAATTATATGTGACACATTGAAAAAATGCTATGCATACATTAATGCCATTAAGTGCATTTACTGTAGGCTCCAACTTTATATCCAATAAATAAAAAAGGCGGTATGAGCTGTCACCATGTTTGAAGGCTTCCTTATAATGGATGATTAAGAAGGGTTACTATAAGTTTTAAAACATTCATATATACTGATTCTGCTTTCAAGTACAAAGATAACTTTGAATATAGACCTTATTTTTTTGAGATTTTTTTTTAAAGTAAAACTCAGGGAACAGAATACAACATATGATATATAAAGTGGATCTTAATTTCAGGTAGAAATCTAGAGCTTCTTTTTTAAATAAATTAAGGTTACATAATTAAGTGGTAACAGAACCAGAATTAATGTTTCAGGCAAGTTTATCACTCTTGAAACAAGGGTTCAACATTTCAACAGGCAAAATTGGCGATTGCTCAAATGAGAATATAGGCATATATACATACATATATATGTATTTGTGTATTTCTGTGTATGTGTGGGCACCATTAATTTAGCCACATGCCTTCTATCACGTTTCAAACACGACTTCTTATTGACAGCTCTAAGAAGATTCACCTTTTTATACTCAGAATAAAGTATTCATAAATTAAGATACGCTTTTTGCAATATTATTGAAAAAATGTTACTTTTACTACTGTGTCAAAGGACAAAAGCTCTCTAATAAGCAGATGAACTTTCCCACCTCTTTTTTTGTCTGAGTGAATTCTGCTTTTCCAGTGCCTCTCTACGGTTGTCACCCCTGCTCTGTCTTCAGCTTTTCTTTGGAGCCTCCATTTGTCTATGACTGTTACCTGTAGGACTCTTCCAACAGCTCTAATACTTTTTTCTTTGAACTTCACTGACCTATAGTCTGTTCTCATTTACCCAAAGCACTTTGTAAAATCTCGCCAATAATTCCCTATCTATTGGGTTCTTTGTGCTCTGCTCCATTCTAAACCTCTCTAAATTCTGTACGTCATAACCACCTTCATTCTCCGAAGACTTAATCTGTGGAGCAATATTCAATTTACTTTCTCTGCATCTTTATCTCTTCATCATTTTCTTTAATACTGCTGCTTCGTAGCCTATAGGCCCAGACCTTTCCTGGATATTTTCTCATTTCTTTTATGCTTCCACTTTTTTGCATCTTGCTTTATAATGGTTTTCTCTCTCTCTTCCTAGTTCTTTATTTTTTGTATAGGTATCACTCTTTAAAAAGCCCTCCAATTTTGGTCTCCTCTTTAATGAGACACTAGTGATTTTCTTTTCATTAATGTCATTAAAAAGCATCTGGAATGCAAACACACGTAGTGATTAGAAACAACCACCCAAGAATGAGCTTACTGTTTTGCTGGAGAATGCTAGCAAGTGTTCAGGGATTACTCGTGAATAATTGTGTAGATTTCAATTAATGTAACTCATACATTAAATTCTGGAAAAAAGATTATACAAGAATATATAGAAAATAGATTATATTGTCAAAAGCTAAATTGATTAGCTTGATTTTATGGCAGTAGGCAAATATATAAATTCAATGGTGAATTATCCTAAACAATACATAATATTCTCCTTCATTTTGCGTAAAATCATGACAAAAAATCTTTAGAAGCTGTGAAGCACTGCCATTATATTTATGCTCACTAAGCAGTATACCATAATTATTTAACTACAGTTTCAATGTTTTCATGTATGCAGCAATGCTGAGCCATTAGAAACTCAGTATTATTGTGTTCTTTTTCAATTACCTGAACATCCCCTGGGTCCAAGAGGATGAATAAGTTTCCAAAGATTGCTGACTCTCTTACCCTATTAGGAATGATTGTATCTACTCTTTCCACTTATATGAACCTATTTTTATTGGTGTTTGTTTAGCAACTTTAGAATTTTTATGAAGTCAATTAATAAAAGCCTTTTAAAAATTTAAATATAATGGGCAGATAGCTATTATCTTCCTTACTAATATGTTATTCAACTCTTTATATACAAAATTAAGGTCACTATAATACAAATATTTCTTGTTTTATCCAAACAGTGTTTTTGTTTTTTTCTCTCTGACTATGAAAGCCCCTGTTTAGTCACTTCATTGAGAGTAAACGAAGAACAAATAAGCTTAAATTGCAGCATGTGGGATTTAAATTAGAAATAAGTAAAAAAAATTTTTCACAGTAGACACTGTTAAATAATAAACTTTATCTGTAGATATTTTGTTAACTGATAGACTCTATAATATATTTTACTCTGTTACTGGTATTTAATTGGCTTCTGTTAGGGGGAAAAATATGAACAAAATGACTCAGTGTTTGTCTTCATTCAAAGACAAGTGTAAAAACTTTATGAAAAAATATCAAGAATGAAAAATGGTTTTTTTACTCACCTAGATTTTTTCAATAATAATAAAGTAAATGTTTTAATCTTAGCCAAAATTTTTGAATCAAAAAATGAGTAGAAAAAATGAAATATCTTGTGCTCTTTGACATCGGAATAATGCTTAAAATAAATACTACCTATTATTTAGCATTTCCATGTGTCAGGCATTTTTAAGCATTTTACATATATTGTCATATTTAATCATCTCAACAGTCCCCTTAGCTGGTATCTTACACTGGCTTATAGGTGAGAAAAATAAACCCCAGAGACATTCTTTAGCTCACTTTATGTTGTTCAGTTAAGAATAAATATAAAAATAATTAAAATCCAGATTTGAAAGTCGGTTTTTCTGGTATTGTCTTTTACTCTAAGAGCAAATTAGTAATAGACAATAAAGAAATATGGGGATATGATTATAATATCTTCAAATGTAGGTGCTTCTAATGCTGTTAAATGAATGGATAGAATCATATTTTTTGTTTTAGTGTGTGGCATTTGGCAATTGCTGTTGAAATGATTAAATATGACAATATGTGTAAAATACTTAAAAATGCCTGACTGAAATTTTGAGTTAATATTGGTGTATGATATAAGATTGTGGCTCAGTAACATTATTTTGCATGTGAAATTCCAGTTTTCCCAGTACCATCTATTGAAAAGATTATTCTTTCCTCATTGTATATTTTGGCTCCTTTGTTGTAAATTACTTGACCATTTATGTGTGGGTTTATTTCGGGACTCTATAGTCTATTTTATTGACTATATGTTTTTATGTGTGATTACTATAGCTTTGTAATATAATTTGAAATCAGGGAGTGTTATGCCTCTACCTTTGTTCTTCTTAAGATTGCTGTGGCAATTCGGGGTCTTTTGTGGTCCCATATAAGTGGCTTTATTTTTGTGAAAAATGCCATTGGAATTTTGATAGGGATTGCACTAAATCTGTAGGTTTCTTTGGGTGGTATGAACATTTAAACAACATTAGTTCTTCCAGTCCATGAGCATGGATATCTTTCCATTTATTTATATCTTTCTATTTATTTGTGTCTTTTTCAGTTTCCTTCAACAATGTTCTATAGTTTTCAGAGTACCAGTTTTTCACCCCCTTGGTTAAATTTATTCCTAGAAATTCTGTTCTTTTTGATGCAATTGTAGATGGGATTATTTTCTTCATTTCTCTTTCTGGTAATTCTTTGTTAGTGAACAGAAATACCGCTGACTTTTATACACTGGTTTTATATCCTAAAACTTTACTTAATTCATTTATCAGTTTTAACAGTTTCTGGTGGAGTCTTTAGGGTTTCCTACATATAGTAATATGGCATCTGCAAGTAAAGACAATTTTACTTTTTCCTTCAGATTTGTATGCCTTATTTCTTTTTCTTGCCTACATCCTCTAAATAGAACTTCTAGTACTATGTTGAATAAAAAAAGTGGTAAAAGTGGGCATCCTTATTCCTGATCACAGAGGAGAAGCTTTTGATTTTTCATCACTGCGTGTGATATTAGTTTTGGGATTGTCATATATGGCTTTGATTATGTTGAGGTTCATTCTCTCAATTCCCACTTTGTTGAGTTTTTATCATGAATGGGTGTTGATTCTTGGCAAATGCTTTTTATACATCTATTGAGATGATTATATGATTTTTATCCTTCATGTTGTTAATGTGCTGTATCACATTGATTTGTGGATGTTGAACCATCCTTTCCTCTTTAAATAAATTCCACTTCATCATGGTGTATGATTTTATTAACGTGTTGTTAAATTTGTTTTGTGTTTTTTTATATTTTGTTGGGTATTTTTGCATCTATGTTCATTAGGGGTTTTGGCCTGCAATTGCTTTTTCTGTAGAGTTTGTCAGATTTTAGTATCAGGGTAATGCTGGCCTTATAAAGTGAGTCGAAAGTTTTCACTTCTGTTCTAGTTTTTGGAAGAATTTGAGAAAGATTGATATTAATTTTTCTTTAAATGTTTGGTAAAGGGGCGCCTGGGTGGCTCAGGTGATTAAGCGACTGCCTTCGGCTCAGGTCATGATCCTGGAGTCCTGGGATCGAGTCCCGCATCGGTCTCCCTGCTCAGCGGGGAGTCTGCTTCTCCCTCTGACCCTCCCCTCTCTCATGCTCTCTCTCTCTCTCATTCTCTCTCAAATAAATAAATAAATAAATAAATAAATCTTAAAAAAAAAAATGTTTGGTAAGATCTTCCAGTGAAGTCACCTTGTCTTTGACTTGTGTTTATTGGGAGCTTTTCGATTAATAATTCAATCTCCATACTAGTAATTTTTCTGTTCAGATTTTCTATTCATGATTCAATCTTAGTAGTTTGTATATTTTTAGGAATTTGTCAATTTCTTTTAGATTATTTAGTTTGCTGATGTATAATTGTCATAATAGTCTCAAGATCTTTTTTATTTCTGTGACATCAATTATTTCTTTCTGATTTTATTTGAGCCTTCTCTTTTTCTTGGTGAGTTTAGCTAAAGGTTTATCAATTTCATTTCTTTTCAAAGAACCAGCCCTTAGTTTATTGATCTTTTCTATAGACATTTTAGACACTATTTTATTATTTTACACTCTGGTCTTTTATTTTACTAACAAAGATCCTTTTAAAGACTTTAGGCTTCATTTGTTCTTTTTCTAGTTCTTTGAAGTGTAAAGTTAGATTGTTTATTTGAGATTTTTCTTATTTTTTGATCTAAGCACTCATCATTATGAACTTCCCTCATAGAACTGTTTTGCAACATCCCATAAGTTTTGGTATTTTTCATTGTCTGAAGATTTTTTTTTCTTTTTTGATACATTTATTGTTCAATGGTATGTTGTTCAATCTTCACATATATGTGCATTTTCCAGTTTTTTCTTAAAATTTCTAATTTCATACCATTGTGGTCAGAAAAAAATATACTTGGTATTATTTTAGTCTTCTTAAATTAAGACATTTTGTGGACCTACGTATCTATTGTGGAGAATTTCCATGTTTTCTTAAGAATGTATACTCTGCTTTTGAATGGAATGTTTGGTAAATGTCTGTTAAGCCCATCTGGTCTAATGTGTCATGGAATCCCAATGTTTGCTTATTGATTTTCTGTGTGGATATTTTATCAACTGATGAAAAGTTATGAAGGCCCTTACTATTGCTGTCTATTTCCTGCTTTAGGTCTTTAACAGTTGCTTTATATATTTAGGTGCTACTATATTGGCTGCTTAATATTTATAAATGTTATATCCTCTTGTTGGATTGACCCCTTTATTATATATAATCTAATATTTTTAGTATCCTAGTACAGCCTTTTTTGTAGTCTGTTTTGTTTAATACATGTATAGCTCATCTTTTTAGGATTTTTGTTTTGTTTTGTTTTTATTTTCTATTTGCATGGAATATATTTTTCCAATATATTTTTGCTATCTGTTTGTATGTGTCCTTAAACTTGAAGGAATTCTTTTTGTACATACCATATAGTTGGGTCTTCTTTTGTAATCCATTTAGCACTGTATGTCTTTAATTGGAGATTTTAACCATTTATATTTAAAGTATTGATAAGTATTTCTGGCATTTTTTTTAAAGATTTTATTTATTTATTTATTTGACAGAGAGATACACAGTGAGAGAGGGAACACAAGCAGGGGGAGTGGGAGAGGGAGAAGCAGGCTGCCTGCGGAGCAGGGAGCCCGATGCGGGGCTCGATCTGGGATCATGACCTGAGCCGAAGGCAGATGCTTAATGACTGAGCCACGCAGGTGCCCCTATTTCTGGCAGTTTTAAATTATTTTCTGGTTGTTTTATGATTCCTTTTTCCTTCTTGTTCTCTTGCATTTTGATTTGATGACTTCATTTCCTAGTCAATTAAAATCAAAATGACTCCTATTCTGTGGGTGGCTACTTCCTTTGTTGTAATTTAAGGATCCACATTCCTTCCATTTCATGATGTCTCAGTCATCTAGGACCTCTACATCTGGCCACAAATGAGGAAAGAAGTACAGAAAGCATATACCTTGCTTAATCACTTTGGGCCAGAAGTGGCCCCTTTTACTTTCACTTATATTCCGTTGGTAGATTCTTGTCATGTGGCTTCTAGATTTAAGGTGGTGAGAAAAGGAAGGGAGCTAGAAATATAGGCCCTGGCTGGGCATCCATTTCCCAGCAACAATCTTGCAATATATAGTTGGACTCACATATTTGTTGAAAAGTTAGCCATTTCTGCCTCAGGAACCAAGTTGATTGGTGGAACTTCTGGAAAACAGATCCAAGGTAGAGGGAAGGCAGGTAACCAGGTTGCTCTATGCAGTATCTTAGTCACCTACACAGTAGGAACCTTCATGAAAAAGGACATCTAGGGACACCTGGGTGGCTCAGTTAGTTAAGCATCTGCCTTCAGCTCAGGTCATGAACCCAGAGTCCAGGCATCAAGCCCGGCATTGGGCTCTCTGCTCAGCAGGGAGCCCACTTCTCCCTCTGCCTCTCACCCCACTCATGCTCACTCTCTCCTTCCCTCTCTCTTTCTCTCAAATAAAGAAAATCTTAAAAAAAAAGGACATTTACCCAGAGTTAAAAACAAAACAAAACATTGTTAATCTGAAGAATCAAGAATGAAGTGCCTATATACTTTATTTTATAGAACATGCTATTGTTTGGAGGTTTGTATCCCTCCACAATTCATATGTTCAAATCTTAACACCCAAAGTTGATGGTATTAGTATAAAGGGCCTTGGAGAAGTACTTAAGCCATGAGGATGAAACACTCATTAATGGGATTAGTGACTTTTTTTTTAAAGATTTATTTATTTTAGAGAGAAAGCATGAGTGGGAGGGGCAGAGGGAGAGGGAGAGAGAATCTGAAGCAGACTCCATGCTGAGCACTGAGCCCTGACGTGAGGCTCCATCTCATGACCCTGAGATCACTGCCTCAGCTGAAAACAAGAGTCAGATGCTCAACCGACTGTGCCAACCAGGCATCCCTGGATTATCTACATATCACATGGAAAAGTGGCTTGAAAAGATGTTCCAAGAGATCCCTAGTCCCTTCTACCATTTGAGGACAGAGTGAAAAAGCTCTGCTTGTGAACCAGGAAGAAGTCCTCACCAAAATGTGATCATACTAGTGCCCTGATCTTGGGCTTCCCAGCCTCCAGAAATGTGAGAAATAAATTAGTTGTTGCTTGTAAGCCACCTCATCTGTAGCATTTTGTTATGGCAGCCCAAACAGACTGACAAAACACCAAGAAAAAATATTTTCAAGTCTTGTGAAAGTTCTATAGAAGATCAGAACTTTACACACAATGACATGATTAAACAGTTTTATTTTGTACTCAATGATAAAGTGGTGACATAAATTTACTCCAACCAAAAATTGTTAAGAAATGTTTTCCAATTCAATGCCCTAAGGCATTTGACATTCATTTATACTAGAACTTCCTTTTCCATGTGATAGAAAGATAGCTCACACCATTATTCTAGGCTATCCTTAAAAAGGAATATTTCATGAATACAGTTGTTGCTGCTTTCACAACAACCAAAAGCTGACAGCAATTTTTTACTTACAGGTATTTGCCAGTTGGCATGTTCCTTAAAAGTTCTTAGAATTTGCTGTCTAGCAAAGGTGTGAAAAAGTTAAAAACCTATTTCAGGATATAAGCTGATCACAGTAGACTGAATTCATACAGGCTTCTCAGAGGACTTTCAGAAGTATTCCCCTCCATCTCCCAGTGTATTATAAAATTGTTCTTTTTTAATAAATAAGACTAGTTTATTGATGCTATTAATCTATTAATTCTCCTTCAAACAATTTACTTCTTGTGTGGACAATGCTGGTGTAGAAAATTCATTGTAAAGCAGATTATATGTGAGCCTTTTCTACCAGGGGCCTAAAGACTAAAAAATCTTAAGAAGAGGTGATTCCATGCATATTTCCTTCTTGGAGTTCTCTATTCCTTCCATGGTCTCTGCTTTGCTTTTTGTCATTTCCTGCTGGAAAATTTACTAGAATTTGGAATTGAGGGAATTTTTCAATAAATAAATAAGCACAGAAACTGATTCAAAATTACTTAGAAGCTAAATGTTTCAGCCTTTTTTCTTAATAAAATCTTTTCTACCAATAGCTTCTGAAAATTGAATATACCTTGCCTTATAGATTTTCATATATTCATTTTCAAATAAGCTGGAGATCATTTTATAAATACCCATATTGGACTGTTGGTTTTCTTCTTCAGCTAGCGAACATAGGGCTTGCTTTGTATTTATTTCTCCACACATGTAAGACTGAATATTATCCTACCTCAGACTATTACTGGCACATTTACATTTGCACTGTAAAGTCAAAGTTAAAACAGTTAATCTAAAAGGTCAGTTCATGAAGGATTATCTAAGGCAAAGTTTAGCATATAGGAGTCAAAGACCATGCAGCTTCCCAGCTGGGCCCTCTGTCAAACCATGCTACTGTCACCATGAGGTTGTATTCAAAGCAATGGTGTTAAGAGATTGGGCTTGAGTCAGTAGAATTGCCAGCATGGATCTGACATACCTGCTGTGTGTATTCACAGTAAACCAACTAGCCTATTCAATGCCACAATTTAACTATAACACTAGGTCTTATTGAGCATGGAGTTTAAAAGTCTCTATTTTTAGCAAACTCCCTTTCTACTAAATAAGCATTTTTTTTTATATTTAACCTATTCTTATGAGGAAGGCAACTAGCAAAGCTCATAATCCTTACCTTATAAATGGGGGATGTGTCAAAAGATGAGAGGACTCCTCTTATTCATCAATTGTCAAAGTGAATATAGAATTCATGAGAATATTTATGACTAATACGTTTTCCCTACATTTCTCTTTTAATTTAGAAGGACATAAGGATGATAATCCATATGTGATGTTTAATATTTGACTGTGTTTGCTCATATCCATTTTTTGTCTTCAGAATTATCTCTGTATCTACTGATATTATTAGTGCAATGAACACTGGTAATAGTTTTTCACATAAAAGCTGTTAAAGGTCAGCTAGTGAACAAGTGCTTTGTCAAGAATTTTAAGGACAATGTCTAAGGAATATTTATAATTATTTATAGAGATTGGACTACTTAAACACTTTTAAGTTACATATTATGAAGTATAAAACCAGTGGCTTCTAGGGGTGCCTGGGTGGCTCAGTCGGTTAGGCAACTGACTCTTGATTTTGGCTCAGGTCATGGTCTCAGATTTTGAGATTAAGCCCTATGTGGGCTCTGCACTCAGTGGAGTCTGCATGAAATGCTCTCTCCCCCTCCCTCTGCCCCTCCCCCAGCTCATGGGCTCTATCTAAGTAAATAAATAAAATCTTAAAAAACAAAACAAACAACGGTTTCTAGAGCTGGCTTATATTGGTTCACAGAGCAGATTATTAAATTTTCAGGAATTTTACAAATACAACCTGGTTGTTAGGAATTATATATGAGAGATCATGCATATTTAAATATATTTTATTAAAGTTAAAGGTAGTAAATATTGAAAACTTATTTTCTAATTATGTTACTAAACTTTACACTTCTCCATACTTTACTCTTCTCCATACAAACATTGCATGTTTGAAATATTAGAAGACCTTGTGCTACTGAGCATCTCTCCCAACTCCTCTTTCAGGGAAGTTGCTTTGATAGTCTAAATTGACTGTGGTGGGAGAATACCACTGAAATAAAATTCTACAAATCAGGACTTGATTTGTTGATTTATTCATTATCTAGACCAGGGGTCAGTAAACTACCACCTGTGGGTCAGCAGCCTGTTTTTATATGTACAGTGTTTTTGGAACCTAGCCACATGGCTGCTTTTGTCTCTAATGGCACAGTTGAATAGTTGAAACAAAGACCAAATGGCCAGCAAGTCTGAATTATATACTGTCTGGTCCTTTGAAAAGGAGATTGCAAAACCTTGGACTTAAGAAAGCAAAGGAAAAAAATGTTAATAATACAGTTGGAATTTAAAAGTGTGTTGTGACTTTGGCCATCACATTGTGAATGGCACAGAAGACTAAAAAAACTATTCTTCCATTATTCAAAAAATTATCCAATTCAGCAAAAAAGTCCCTAATATCATTGACAGGAGTGAAATTCCAATGCCAAGATATTTGTTTCACTTCATCTTGCTCATTAAGGTAAATAAAAATATCGACCAACATTGGTCAGAATTATATTAATCACTTGCAATCATAGTGAATATAAAGTTAGCCAAAATCAACAAAAACATATTAGTTGGCTATATGAAATTTAGGATACAGAATACTGTAAATTTTATTATTTGTATATTATATGCTGCACAACCTTTTTATCTGTAAAATTTATAATCATATGCATATATGTATGTTTTTGGGAGACCCAGTGCTGTCCATTTACCTGCACAGCACTGTCTAAAGTTATGTGCCTTTATATGTGTTAAAACTACTTCAGAGATACCTAATTATATTAATTATTATACCCTTATATAATAATAGGTACTATGCAAATACCTAATACAATGTATAGTTTTATTATATATTATTTTTCAGTCACAAAATAATTTACAAAATTGGCTTTATGGTTTAATCTCTTCCAAATTGAAGTTACTTGCAGAATTAAAGAATTTGGAATTAAAATCTTAGTAAAATTTATACACAGAAAGGGCTTGATTATTATATTGTCAAGAAGGTATTACATCCATTGCAATTTTATAGAAAAAAAATCACTGATTTTGGTACACTTTCAATATGTTGGTCAATTATGTTTAAAAGGGAGCCCTTTTAGTTAGACTACTTTTTTTTTTTAAGAATTATCAAACACTTCCTCCCCTTTTTATTTAATTGTTAATGAATAACATGAAAGATAAAAATATTCTGGAAGTCACTGTTTAGTATATGTTCCTATTAAAAAAATCTATCAAGAAGCAAGGATTTAGTCTTCATTTTTCACAAAATAGCAAAAATCACCTCATTAATAGTTTTTCACCATAAAGACTGAATTACTTCCTTAACTTGTTAGAATTCCAGGTTGAGTCAATAATTTTACATTCATTGAAAGAAATTGAAGGAGACAGACTATAATCTAGAGCTGCATAATTTAGCATTTTGAAAAATTTAATATTAAGTATGAACTTACAAAACTTGTATGATGAGTATTGCAATTTTTGAATAACTCCCTTGTAGTTAGATTGTTAGTATGCTGTTCTATAGTGTATTTCAGGAATAAGGTTTTGAAGTTTTAATGAAAATAAATTTCAGTATTGTCAATCATAGTAACAGAATGGAACAAGAGAAAAAATTGGAAAGAACAAAATGAAAAGCATCTTAGTAATGTATTACATAACTCAAAACAGGTTATTCCAAATAGTTGGTGAAATTTTTATCTGTGGATAAAAGTAACAATGTCAACTATAGGTGCTGGGATGATAGAGAAAATCAATGAAGAGTAGAAGGAAACACCTGGAGAGATTGGACAATACAAGAGCAACTTACCAAATTAAGAAGTAAATTTTCTCCGTAGAACAGTGGAGGCTATAGAACTTGGAAGTGAAGGATTGTGTCTACAGGAATGTATGGGTGTATTTGTCAAATTTTGCTGAGGAATCAATGACAGACTTTGGTTCAGGAGTTTATATCGGTTCAGGGATTCTTGGGGAGCTCAATTGACACAGGAGTTCTCCAGCCTGGTCCCATGCCTGCCACACTGACTTTTCATGATTGGGAACCAGACCTTGTCCTGTTTGTGTCTGGTGGGAGACTGCAGAATCTGATTGGAGTACTCTATGCAGTCATGAGGGAGGCCAGGATCACAGGAAAGGGTGGCTCAGATTGTCGAAAGGACAGGATATTTCCTAAGATTTCAAGGAGAGAACATGAATCAAAGGTGCCAAAATGAAGATGTGAAGATAAGGTAGAGGGCATCAGATGATGCCAAGATGAGATTGAGCATCAAGCTTCAGATGCAGTAGCAACACTGGATTGAAACAACTGGCTCCCATCTGGACCAAGGACATAAAGACCACTAGAATTTGCTGGTGACGGATGCAAGTAGCCATTTCGATCACTGGAATCATTTAGGGGAACTTAAAAAAAAACAGGATCCTCAGGCCATGGCTCAGAACGATTAAATCAGAATGTCTGGACATAGGACCCAAGCATCCATGTTTTTCAGTTTCCTAGATCCATGCAAAGTGCCGCAAGGCTGAGACCCTTGTTTTTAAAGGAACTTGAACTGATTGCTCATTAGAATCACCAGGGAGCTTTTGTGTACCAATATCTGGTTCCTTCCCCAAACTCATCTATTCAGAATCTCTGGAGAAAGGGCCCAGGATGGGGATTGGTTGAGATCCAGGACTTTGCAATTTAGACAGCAAATTACCATGTCTCACTCTTTTTCACTGAAGTGGTTCCACATTGGGACAATAAGAAAATTAGCCTCAGGAAATAGGTAAATTGAGTAAATGATGAGGACTCAAAAAAAAAAAAAAAGACTGTGAACTTTATAAAAGCTATCATACTTTTCTTCATATTTGAACTTTATACTCATTTTAATTTGATTATCCTGTGTGTAAAAAATGTATTAAATACAGATTTTTATTCTACATCATCGTAATTTTCAAAAACACATTTCATTAAAAATTTCTAATGCTGAAAGCATGACTATTTTTTAGCACCATGTAGTTAAAAGAACTAAAATAGAAACTCCTTAAAAACAATTGAACCAAGAGGATTCAATTCCTTCATCCCCCATTTTATAATTTTTCATCATCATGAAAGTCAAAGCATGTGAATAATTCTGTACTTGAATACTCAGAAAGGAAATTGTTGTGTAAATAATTAATGTTCCAAAAGGTTAAATTTAATTTGAAAGTAGGTGATTTTCTCTTGCCAGGGTTACTGAGATTGAAGGTGAATAGTCTCCTTTCAGCCTCCTTATCATAGGAAAATTAATGCTAATACTAGCTTTTTTTGTGCCATGTAGATTTACCAATATAATTTCTGTCTAGTAATTGAAGAAAAATATCTTTTTTTTTACTTAAAAATTGGAAGAACTTAGGACAAAATTAGAATGGAATTTTTGAATTGATGAAAAGTACTATAACAGTGCATGCATCCTGACACCTTTAATTGAAATTTTAGGAACAAATACATAATAGAAATAAATATAGTAAGACTTTTCTTTCTGAGATAAAAGTACTTCTGATGTTCACTTTGAGATCTTTTAAATAATTCATTTTAATTACAAAGTTTATTTAAAGATAAATGGTTTACATTGCTAAATTCAAAGAAAAATGCCACAAAAATATAAGAAAAGCCTCTAGTTAAAAGAATGGCAGGAAAAAGAAAGCAAATGAATATTTAGCTCCCTAATATCTGATTTACTGATTCAATGATTAGCAACACTAATTGTATCAAAGTGTATCAAAATTTAATAATGAAAACCATTTCATCCAAATATTAAAAATACATTTTGTTCATATACTGCACTTATAGAACATTTTATTATGTTAATATAAGTTTCATAGAAAATAGTCAAAAAAGTATGATTTGTCAGGTGTTAGGAGTTTCATTTATGTAACATTAAAGAGTATGTCTTTACCTTTCTCACTTAAAAATGACTGTTCCCTTACTCTTGGTAATTTTAAGTGGAAACAATGCTACACACAAAAATAATCATTAACTGTTAGGGCTCTTATTCATCGCTAGTCCTTTTGGAGTGAGTCTCATAGCGTGAAGGAAATGTTCCAATTCCTTCATATAAAATTTTTTTTCAAACATGAATTTATTTTCAAATGAGAGGTTGAATTGTATATTGTTCTATTGATTTTTTTAATTAAGTCACTTCATAATGAAAATCATCAGTAAATCAAAATTGATTTGACCACCAATGAAAGACTTTTTCGATTTTAGAAAGTAACCACGAAAATTTCTCGTATTAGTTACACATTAGGGTAAAGAAAGTCCAGTGATATACTAGGCTGAACAGAAAGCTTTCATAGTTCATTCCATATAAATATATATTTTGCTTAGTGTCTAGAACATTTTATGCCGTGAAGGTGTATTAGGAATTCTGGCCTGTATATTGGAATAGAAAAATTAAGAGGACCACATGAATGTGTCACAATAATCATTTGCAGAGATGAGAAAATGATTTTTTTTTTTTTTGGATCTCACTATCATCCTTTCTTTGCCAAGCTAACTTCTTGACACATTTCATACTAAAAGAAATCCATGTGTGATTTATGCTACCCTGAGTTACTAGAATACTATCAATTTCCTCTGGTGACTGTTGAAAGAAATAGTAAATGGGTGTTGTCATTAAGACTTTCTATTTCCATGTGAACAATATATTAAAGAAATTCCCTTGTTCTATTTCACTCACGTATGAACCAGTGAAACAGAAGTTTTCGGTAGCTTCCAATTTCTAAAGCTTCTCTAAGGTCATTTGGAAATGGATGAGTTAGCAAACATCTATGATAGATAGTCTAAGGGGACATAACCTAACTATTCACTAGTAACAGCTTGAGAGCTATGAAAATTGAGCAATTACCTGAGGAAATGCTTTGTGGAGCCATCAACTTTGTCCCTTGTTGTCTCCATGGAGACAAACAGAAAAATGAATCAGGTGTACTAGCTAAATAAACGTTGATAAATATTATGGACAGAAAAGGGCAACCATGGTAAAATATATCAAAATTTTCTTCTAACCTTTTACCTATAAGATTGATAATTATCTACTTCATAGTCAGAAAAATTGAGGCCCACATCAGGTCTTTTTGATATATGTAGAATCAGATGGCAAACTAGAAAAATAAATATTTTGAATTTACTGTAGTGACCCATTTATTGGTTTTACCATTCTGATTACTAGGGATAAATATATCAACTATGTTTATAAAATGTTTTAAAATTATTTTCCACAAGACGTGTTTTTTACCTCTGTATTCATCTCCATCACATATGTGTGTACGGCATCCTCTTCCATCTTAAAAGTTGTTCTGCATCACGCTGTGGAGACCCCAGCTTTAGAAGGAATGCATCTGGAAGGAGAAAGCAGCTCACCTATTCACCAAAGCAGGTGGCAAGGTATTCAGACAGGTTTTTCTCTGATTTCTATTCTCGGGATTACTCAATTAAGAAAACATGAGCAGGTGTCCACAAAAAAAAGTACTGAGTTTCTACTAAAGGGAATGGAAACAAAAGGTGCTTTATTACATTTCTTATGAAATCCACTATCTCATTATCATTTGATCAATTAATTTTCAACAGCTGGGAAACAAGTATTTAGCAAGGGTTGAAACTGTGTGTCGCTTTACAAACTGAGGTGGCTAAGCTGAAGCAAGTGTTTATGCTATGCATCAGCATTAGAGATTTCTTCAGTTTTATCACTTTATGTGCTATTTTGTTTTCTCAGACCCTGCCAAGATAACATGAACAATAGCTTTATAATTATTCAAAATATAGAATATATCTGTTCTCTTCTCTTAAAAATAAGTTATATATAACAAGTATCAAATATTGACTGTCTATTCCTCTTCTTCCTCCTACACTGAGCTGAGCAAGGCAACGCAACTTACTTTTTCTTCTAGCAGGAGCTGTGGATACATAATTAGAAGCCACTCTTCCATTGTACTGGCAGTCATGGAATTCAAATTCAAAGATTCAGTTCAAGTCAAAAAATATTAGAAAAGTAAGCCATCATGAACATTTTCTTTAAAAATTTCTGTTTAGGGGATGCCTGGGTGGCTCAGTCGTTAAGCGTCTGCCTTCGGCTCAGGTCCTGATCCCAGGGTCCTGGGATCGAGCCCCGTGTCTGGCTCCCTGCTTGGCGGGAAGCCTGCTTCTCCCTCTGCCGCTCCCCCTGCTTGTGTTTCCTCTCTCGCCGTGTCTCTCTCAGTCAAATAAATAAACAAAATCTTAAAAAAATATATCTGTTTAGTATAGCATGATATAAATGATAAAACTTTCAAGGACCATTGTAATTGTGTTCTAAAAATTACAGTAAAAAACACAAGATTAGTTATTAGGTAAAATTTGTCTCTAGTGAAACATCACTATTTCATTAGAAAACCCTCTTTAAAATAAGTGGTTCGTTCTGAACGGGGGAAAAAATAACACTTGGAATTCTTTTTAATTGTAACTGATTTGATGAGCTAGATTCTGTGTAATTATTACTAGATTTAAGATATTCTAAAAGGCATTTTTAGACAGAGATCGTTAAGGAAAAAAATCATCCCAACTGTCTACTCAATGATTCTGTACAAAAGAAGTGCTTTGAGTGTTTGGAACTCTACAAAGGAAGGCCCTAGAAGGAGTAAAAGCCAAAATGTCCATTTCAATATTTTGCTTAAGATACTAGAATTAAAATTTATAACACTAAATAAAAACCATTACCTTTAACACAGTTTTCAAAATGCTGTTGAAGCATATTCCTGTGTCATATTTTTTTCATGAAGTTTTTTTATTTACATGCACAATGAGCATTCTTAGATGTTTTATTCTAGTGATTTCACAAAGCATGTTAAAAGCCATGTATGTGAAAAACACATTCTTTCATTGAAATAACATTTACTTAGGTAGTGAATGTTTATTATGCTCACAAACATCTTTTAACTTATGGCATTACATAGTATATTTCTTGTCCCATGATGAGGTAGACACATTTTTTTTTTCATTGTAGTTAACACAGATGTTACATTAGTTTCAGTTGTACATGTTCAGTGGTTCAACAAGTTTATATGTTTACAACATAGTGATTCAACAAATTTATATGTTTTGCTGTGCTTACCACAAGTACAGTTACCATCTGTCACCATACAATGCTATAACAATTCCATTGACTATATTCCCTATGCTGTACCTTTTTATCCTCGTGACTTATTCTGTAGCTGGAAACCTGTATCACCCACTCCCCTTCACCTATTCTTCCCATTCCCCCAATCCTCTCTCCTCTGGCATCCATAAAGTTCCTTATATTTTTGGGTCTGTTTCTGCTTTTACTTTGTTTATTCATTTGTTTTTTAGTTTCCATGTATAAATGAAATCATATGATTTGTCTTTTCCTGTCTGATTTATTTCATTTAGCCTAATACCTTCTAGGTCCACCCATGTTGTCACAAATGGCAAGATCTCATTCTTTCTTATGGCTGAGTAATATTTAATTTATACACACACACCTTCTTTATCCATTCATCTTGTTGGAAATTTGGGTTGCTTCCATATCTTGCCTATTGTAAATAGTTCTGCAATAAACATAAGGGTGCATGTAAATTTTTGAATTAGTTTTCATTTCCTTTGGGTAAATACCCAGTAGTGGAATTACTAGATCTTATGGTATTTCTATTTTTAGTTTTTTGAGCAATCTCCATACTGTTTTCCATAGTAGCTCACCAATTTATATTCCCATTAACAGTGCAGAAGAGCTCCTCTTGTTCTCTATATCCTGGCCAACACTTATTTCTTCTGTTTTTGGTTTTAGCTGTTCTGACAGGTCTAAGATAATATCTCATTGTAGTTTTGATTTGCGTTTCCCTGATGATTAATGATGCTGAACATCTTTTCATGTATGTTGGACATCTGTACGTCTTCTTTGGAAAAACAACTATTCATGTGTTCTGCCCACTTTAAAAATCAGATTGTTGTTTTGTTGTTCTGTAAGCTCTTTATATATTTTGGATATTAACCCCTTATCAGTTATATGATTTGCAAATATTTATTTCCATTCAGTAGGTTGCCTTTCCATTTTGTTGGTTTCCTTCACTGTGCAAAAGCTTTTTATTTTGGTATAGTCCCGATAGTTCATTTTTGCTTTTGTTGCCTTGCCCCAGGAGACATAGCAAGAAAACTTGATGCTATGGCTATGTCAGTGAGATTACTGCCTGTATTCTACTAGGAGTTTTATGGTTTCATGTCTCACATTTAGGTCTTTAATCCATTTGAGGGTTTGTGTGTGTGTGTGTGGTGTAAAAAAATGGTTGAGTTTCATTCTTTTGCATGTAGCTGTCCAGTTTTCCCAACATCATTTATTGAAGAGACTATCTTTTCTCTATTGTATCTTGCTTTTTTTCTGTCATAGATTAAATGACCATGTGAGCATGGCTTTATTTCTGGGCTCTTTATTCTGTTCATTGATCTATGTATCTATTTTTTGTGCCAGTACCATACAGTTTTGATTACTATGGCTTTGTAGTATATCTTGAAATCTGGTACTGTGATACCTCCAGCTTTGTTCTTTCCTAAGATTTCTTTGTCTATTCAGGGTCTTTTGTGGTTCCACACAAATCTTAGTATTTGTTCTAGTTCTGTGAAGAATGCTATTTGTATTTTGATAGGGATTGCATTGAATCTGTAGATTGCTTTGGGTAGTATAGACTTTTTGACAATATTATTACTTCCGATCTATGAGCATGAATATCTTTCCATTTCTTTGTATTGTCTTTGATTTCTTTCATCAGTCTTTTATAGTTTTCAGAGTTAGTTCTTTTACTCCATTGTTAAGTTTATTCCTAGATATTTTGTTCTTCTTGGTGCAGTTGTAAATAGGATTGTTTTCTTAATTTTTCCTTCATCTAATTGTTATTAGTGTATAGAATCACACCCAATTTTTGTGTATGAATTTTGTATCCTGCAACTTTATTCATTTATTACTTCTAATAGATTTTTGGTAAAGTCTTTAGGGTTTTCTATGTATAGTAGGTCATCTGCAAGTAGTGACAGTTTTATTTCTTCCTTACCAATTTGTATGTCTTTTATATCATTTCCTTGTCTGATTACTGTGGCTAGGTCATGCAGAACCATGCTGAATAAAAGTGGCAAGAATGGACATTTTTGTCTTGTTCCAGATTTTAGAGGAAATGTTTTCAGTATTTCATCATTGAGTATAATGTTAGCTGTGAGTTTTTAATTTATTGCTTTATTATGTTATGTTCCCTGTAAACCCACTTTGTTGAATTTTTTTTCATAAATGGGTGTTGAATTTTGTCATATGTTTTATTCTGCATCTATTGAGATGATCATATGATTTTTATCTTTTGTTGATGTGTATATCATGTTGATTGATTTACAAATATTGAACCAGCTTTGCATCCTGTAAATAAATCTTGCTTCATCGTAGTAATGATCCTTTTAATATATTGTCGACTGTGGTTTAATATTTGTGCATTTTTACATCTGTGTTCATCAGGGATCTTGGCCTGTAGTTTTCCTTTTTTTGTAGTGTCTTTATCTGGTTTTGGTATCAGGGTAATAGTGGCCTCATAGAATGTATTTGGAAGCTTCCTTCCTCTTCCATTTTTTGTTTTTGGAATAGAGGAGAATAGGTATTAGCTTTTCTTTAAATGTTTGGTAGAATTCACCTATGAATCCATCTGGTTTTGAACTTTTGTTTGTTGGCAGGTTTTTTGATTAACAATCAATTTTGTTACTAATAATTGGTCTGTTCAGATTTTCTATTTCTTTCTGATTCAGTTTTAGAAGGTTGTATGTTTCTAGAAACTTATCCATTTGTTCTATGTTGTCCAATTTTGGCATATAATTTTTGTCGTACCCTCTTAGATTCCTTTGTATTTCTGTGGTGGTGCTTGTTACTTCTCTTTTGGGTCCTTTGTCTTTTTATCTTGATTTAGTCTGGATAAATGTTCATCAATTTTATTTATCTTTCCAAGGAACTAGCTTTTGGCTGGCTCAGTTGGTAGAGCATGAAATTCTTGATCTTGAGGCCATGAGTTTGAGCCCCATATTGGGTGTAGAGTTCAATGAAAAAAAAAAAAAAAACTCTTGGTTTCATTGATCAAATTATACATGAATAATTTAAGGCATTTCTCATTCTTTGAAGCTGAAAAAAAAAAGTGACAATAAAAAAAGCTATAGAAACATTTGGAATTGTGAGCTCATGGAGTTGAGCACCCCAAGCCTTACACATGCAGTGGTCTCTGCCAAGCCCAAGAATGGTGAAGGTCTGGAATATGTCCTATGAGGAATAGATTTTAGGATTCCAGAGGTAAGGCCATTCTGGAAGATTGGGCCCAGGTTAATGCTGTAAAGTGCCTTGCTAAAATAAAGTATATATTAATAGTAATGATATCAAGGAAGTATAATAATTAAGTTGGTGGAATTAAACTGCCTAAAATAGTTATTAAACTTGTCTTTGTTAATAAAAGAATAGTTTATAAAGGTCTTTGATTGTATAACTTGTAGGTAAAGTCCCTGTAAGCCTTTAAGATTTTTATTTTGCTTTGTTTTATTACTACAAAATTTAAGAAAAAAACATTTTCAAATAATTTTACTTTAAGCTTGGGAAATAATTCTTAATTTACAAAACATAATAACATATTTTCTTATTTGCATTTAACACGTTTCTATCCCTGAATCTAACATAAATCTTTAATGTTTTAATAGGTATAAATTCCACTTACTTAGGAATTATTGATACCAGGCACTGTATTAAACATTTTGCAAATAATTCTTACATTATGTACCAATAAATCTTCATATAAAACCTTAAGATATTAATAATAATGATAATTATTCCCATTGAAAATTAAATGTTGGAGTTTGGAGAGCTTAAGAAATTTACCCAGGTCATGTAGATGCTGATTGTTGGAGCCATGACCCAAACTCAGACCTATCACTTCAGAATGTAAACACTGTACCATTTGATACGCTGGTTAGAACAGTTCTGCTAAGAACAGACCCTCAGGATGCTTCTTTAGAAAGAGTTTCATCGGGAAAGCAATATCATATTCATTAGAGGATATTGTTAAGACTGATTAAGAAATTAACAGAGATTATATACACACTTGAGTTCTTCAGAGGAATTTCAATAGAGAATTTTTTTATATGAATGAATATGCAGTAGAAAATTTACCATATTGAAATGATATAATCATCATAAAAAAGAAAGTGTGTAATGTAGTAAGTAGTCTCACATAATATTCACAGTAAAACATTGCCTGAAATCAGATTTCTTTTTTTATCATGGATACCATTCCAGCTCGCTAATTCCTGGAGAAAAACAGAATATCTTGGAAGCTTTAAGGGAAGGGAGGAAAAGGGAAATATCCGAGGCTATCATACTGACAATGATAATACAAGTTAAATATAATTTGAGGACTGCCGAAGATATGATGTGTTCTAATAATTTTACCATTAATTTCACATTTGATGATATTCGTATTGGTTTAAAAGTCTTATTTCATCGTTTTGAAGTATAATCTTGAAGAAAAAAGCTAAATACTTTGTTTTAAAATTCCAGGAATTTATGTCAGCATAACCATATCTTGTATTATTCTGTTAAAATAAGTATGCCAAAACTTGGCCCAACATATCTCAAAATATTTTTCCTTCATGTTAAAACTTTTCATAGCCAAAGTGTGGAGAAAATTGCAGAGAAGTATGTACAAATTCCCATTCTACCTATTTTCAGTGTTTACAGTGATAGACTCTGTCAATTATAAGACATAAATAACAGAATCCAGAAATGCTCCTGGACTCCCTTTGCAAGGAGTAAAACTTGCTATTAAATGAAATTAGATTCTCACTAAATCTTAGCCAAGCCTTTATTTCACTTATGAGAAATAAACTGGCTAAAGCAGAAACATTTATGCTAACAAAACTGGGTTACAGTGTCAGCCCATTGACATTCAGTCTCCCCCGTAGTCACGGTTGTTGCCATAGAGTGGTGTTCTGCTAATTAATTTTCTTGTTAGGTCACAAGGGAGCACTTAGGGAAGAGCTGTAGTAGTTTGCTCCATTCTACCCTGGCCAGATAAACCAGTGATCATGGATTATTTTTAAACCTTTTAACATTCATTTTAGAAGTAATTCCATACTCAAAAAGATTTTATATTTCTTTCTATTGTTAGAATTTTTCATTAACAATAAGCTAAAACTCGAAATTATATTTAACCCACTCTTGCAAAAACAAAACAAAAACCTGCCATACTTTGGTTTTGCCTTGGTCTTATCTTTGGGCTAAAAAGAATTCTAGGGAAACTACAATTCTCTTCTTGCCTAGAGGTGAAGGCAGATGGTATCGAGTACGTTTGGTTCTTCAAAAACAGTTTTCTATAGCATTAGCAGTAAATCTACCATTTGCAATCTATTGTCTTTTTAAATCTATTTAATTTACATTTAACAAGACACCTCTTATTCTTGTGAGTTAATTAAAGAGTTAGTGACTATTAAAAAGAATACTAATTGAAATGCAATAAATAACTGAGTTGGTATGTAATTAACCAAATTTACATAAGTAATAAACACAGCATTGCAGGCTTCCAGAATGGAGTTGAACTAATGCTGATAGTCTAATCTTATATAAGAGCAAATATCTAGTCATTTAATTAGCATAAAACAAAGTAGCTGTGGCAAATTAATTGTATATAATTTTTTAAGTAACTGCCAAAGAATAATGTAACTATGCTTTATGTGGTCTTTTAACATTATGGTGATCTCTATTGCATTTTCAGTGTGTCTTTTCAGGAAGAGGACAAATTCAAATAGGGGGCAAAGGATCATTCTCACCTTCATAGAACCTGTCATTCTCTATAGCCATTACAATTAGTTACTTTTTGCAACCCTGGTTAACCCTTCATATGCCCTTCAACACTCTGTCTCCTATGTATCATGATCCTCAATTTAAGAAATGTTTCTGTAGAACTTTCACAGAACAATCTAACTTATTCAGGAAATCTATGTCCCTCGCAACTTCCTAATTTATGATGGCTTATACATTTAAGATACGATTTAATAGAAAATACATTGTTCATAAGTCTTTTTTTAAATTTTTTTATTGTTATGTTAATCACCATATATTACATCATTAGTTTTTGATGTAGTATTCCATGATTCATTGTTTGTTCATAACACCCAGTGCTCCATGCAGAATGTGCCCTCTTTAATACCTATCACCAGGCTAACCCATCCCCCTACCTTCCTCCGCTCTAGAACCCTCAGTTTGTTTTTCAGAGTCCATCATCTCTCATGGTTCATCTCCCCCTCTGACTTACTCCCCTTCATTCTTCCTCTCCTGCTATCTTCTTCTTTTTCTTTTTTCTTAAAATATGTTACATTATTTATTTCAGAAGTACAGATCTGTGATTCAACAGTCTTGCACAATTCATAGCACTCACTGTAGCACATACCCTCCCCAATGTCTATCATCCAGCCACCCCATCCCTCCCACCCCCCACCACTCCAGCAACACAGTTTGTTTCCTGAGATTAAGAATTCCTCATATCAGTGAGGTCATATGACACATGTCTTTCTCTGATTGACTTATTTCACTCAGCATAACACCCTCCAGTTCCATCCACGTCGTTGCAAATGGCAAGATCTCATTCCTTTTGATGGCTGCATAATATTCCATTGTGTATATATACCACCTCTTCTTTATCCATTCATCTGTTGATGGACATCTTGGCTCTTTCCACAGTTTGGCTATTGTGGACATTGCTGCTATAAACATTGGCATGCACGTACCCCTTCGGGTCCCTACATTTGTATTTTGTGGTAAATACCCAGTAGTGCAATTGCTGGATCAAATGGTAGCTCTAATTTCAACCGTTTGAGGAACCTCCATACTGTTTTCCAGAGGGGTTGCACCAGCTTGCATTCCCACCAACAGTGTAGGAGGGTTCCCCTTTCTCCACATCCCCGCCAACATCTGTTGTTCCCTGACTTGTTAATTTTAGCCATTCTGACTGGTGTGAGGTGGTATCTCACTGAGGTTTTGATTTGGATTTCCCTGATGCCGAGCGATGTTGAGCACTTTTTCATGTGCCTGTTGGCCATTTGGATGTCTTCTTTGGAAAAATGTCTGTTCATGTCTTCTGCCCATTTCTTGATTGGATTATTTGTTCTTTGGGTGTTGAGTTTGAGAAGTTCTTTATAGATTTTGGATACTAGCCCTTTATCTGATATGTCATTTGCAAATATTTTCTCCCATTCTGTCAGTTGTCTTTTGGTTTTGTGGACTGTTTATTTTGCTGTGCAAAAGCTTTTTATCTTGATGAAATCCCAATAGTTCATTTTTGCCCTTGCTTCCCTTGCCTTTGGCGATGTTCCTAGGAAGAAGTTGCTGTGGCTGAGGTCGAAGAGGTTGCTGCCTGTGTTCTCCTTTAGGATTTTGATGGACTCCTGTCTCACATTTAGGTCTTTCAACCATTTGGAGTCTATTTTTGTGTGTGGTGTAAGGAAATGGTCCAGTTTCATTCTTCTGCATGTGGCTGTCCAATTTTCCCAACACCATTTGTTGAAGAGACTGTCTTTTTGCCATTGGACATTCTTTCCTGCTTTGTCAAAGATAAGTTGACTATAGAGTTGAGGGTCCATTTCTGGGCTCTCAATTCTGTTCCACTGATCTATGTGTCTCTTTTTGTGTCAGTACCATACTGTCTTGATGATGACAGCTTGTAATAGAGCTGGAAGTCCAGAATTGTGATGCCGCCAGCTTTGCTTTTCTTTTTCAATATTCCTCTGGCTATTCGGGGTCTCTTCTGGTTCCATACAAATTTTAGGATTATTTGTTCCATTTCTTTAAAAAAAGTGGATGGTATTTTGATGGGGATTGCATTGAATGTGTAGATTGCTCTAGGTAGCACTGGCATCTGCACAATGTTCGTTCTCCCAATCCATGAGCATGGAACGTTTTTCCATTTCTTTGTGTCTTCTTCAATTTCTTTCATGAGTATTTTATAGTTTTCTGAGTACAGATCCTTTGCCTCTTTGGTTAAATTTATTCCTAGGTATCTTATGGTTTTGGGTGCAATTGTAAATGGGATCGACTCCTTGATTTGTCTCTCTTCTGTCTTGTTGTTTGTGTAGAGGAATGCCACTGATTTCTGGGCATTGATTTTATAGCCTGCTACTTGACTGAATTCCTGTATGAGTTCTAGCAGTTTTGGGGTGGAGTCTTTTGGGTTTTCCACATACAGTATCCTATTTTCTGCAAAGAGTGAGAGTTTGACTTCCTCTTTGCCGATTTGGATGCCATTGATTTCCTTTTGTTGTCTGATTGCTGTGGCTAGGACTTCTAATACTATGTTGAATAGCAGTGGTGAGAGTGGACATCCCTGCCGCGTTCCTGACCTTAGGGGAAAAGCTCTCAGCTTTTCCCCATTGAGAATGATATTCGCTGTAAGTTTTTCATAGATGGCTTTTATGATATTGAGGTATGTACCCTCTATCCCTATACTCTGAAGAGTTTTGATCAAGAAAGAATGCTGTACTTTGTCAAATGCTTTTTCTGCATCTTTTGAAAGGATCATATGATTCTTGTTCTTTCTTTTGTTAATGTATTGTATCACGTTGATTGATTTGTGGATGTTGAACCAGCCTTGCAGCCCAGGGATAAATCCCACTTGGTCGTGGTGAATAATCCTTTTAATGTACTGTTGGCTCCTATTGGCTAGTATTTTGGTGAGAATTTTTGCATCCATATTCATCAAGGATATTGGTCTGTAATTCTCCTTTTTGATGGGGTCTTTGTCTGGTTTTGGGATCAAGGTAATGGTGGCCTCAAAATGAGTTTGGAAGTTTTCCTTCCATTTCTATTTTTTGGAACCGTTTCAGGAGAATAGGTATTAATTTTTCTTTAAATGTCTGATAGAATTCCCCTGGGAAGCCATCTGGCCCTGGGCTTTTGTTTCTTGGGAGATTTTTGATGACTGCTTCAATTTCCTTAGTGGTTATAGGTCTGTTCAGGTTTTCTATTTCTTCCTGGTTCAATTTTGGTAGTCGATACATCTCTAGGAATGCACCCATTTCTTCCAGGTTATCTAATTTGCTGGCATAGAGTTGCTCATAATATGTTCTTAGAATTGTTGGTATTCCTTTGGTGTTGGTTGTGATCTCTCCTCTTTCATTCATGATTTTGTTGATTTGGGTCATTTCTCTTTTCTTTTTGATCAGTCTGGCCAGGGGTTTATCAATCTTGTTAATTCTTTCAAAGAACCAGCTCCTAGTTTCGGTGATCTGTTCTACTGTTCTTTTGGTTTCTAGTTCATTGATTTCTGCTCTGATCTTTATTATTTCTCTTCTCCTGCTGGGTTTAGGCTTTATTTGCTGTTCTTTCTCCAGCTCCTTTAGGTGTAGGGTTAGGTTGTGTATTTGAGACCTTTCTTGTTTCTTGAGAAAGGCTTGTATTGCTATATACTTTCCTCTCAGGACTGCTTTTGCTGTATCCCAAAGATTTTGAACAGTTATGTTTTCATTTTCATTGGTTTCCATGAATTTTTTTAATTCTTCTTTAATTTCCTGGTTGACCCATTTATTCTTTAGTAGGATGCTCTTTAGCCTCCATGTATTTGAGTTCTTTCCGACTTTCCTCTTGTGATTGACTTCTAGTTTCAAAGCATTGTGGTCTGAAAATATGCAGGGAATGATCCCAATCTTTTGGTACCAGTTGAGACCTGATTTGTGACCCATGATGTGATCAATTCTGGAGAATGTTCCATGGGCACTAGAGAAGAATGTGTATTCCGTTGCTTTGGGATGGAATGTTCTGAATATGTCTGTGAAGTCCATTTGGTCCAATGTGTCATTTAAAGTCTTTATTTCCTTGTTGATCTTTTGCTTAGATGATCTGTCCATTTCAGTCAGGGCGGTGTTAAAGTCCCCCACTATTATTGTATTGTTGTCAATGTGTTTCTTTGCTTTTGTTATTAACTGCCTTATATAATTGGCTGCTCCCATGTTCGGGGCATAGATATTTACAATTGTTAGATCTTCTTGTTGGATAGACCCTTTAAGAAGGATATAGTGTCCTTCCTCATCTCTTATTACAGTCTTTGTTTTAAAATCTAGTTTGTCTGATATAAGGATTGCCACCCCAGCTTTCTTTTGGTGTCCATTAGCATGGTAAATGGTTTTCCACCCCCTCACTTTCAATCTGGGGGTGTCTTTGGGTCTAAAATGAGTCTCTTGCAGACAGCATATTGATGGGTCTTGTTTTTTAATCCAATCTGATAGCCTGTGTCTTTTGATTGGGGCATTTAGCCCATTTACATTCAGGGTAACTATTGAAAGGTATGAATTTAGTGTCATTGTATTGCCTGTAAGGTGACTGTTACTGTATATTGTCTGTGTTCCTTTTTGATCTTTGCTGCTTTTAGGCTCTCTCTTTGCTTAGAGGACCCCTTTCAACATTTCTTGGAAGGCTGGTTTTGTGTTTGCAAATTCCTTTAGTTTTTGTTTGTTCTGGAAGCTTTTTATCTCTCCTTCTATTTTCAATGACAGCCTAGCTGGATATAGTATTCTTGGCTGCATATTTTTCTCGTTTAGCGCTCTGAAGATATCATGCCAGTCCTTTCTGGCCTGCCAGGTCTCTGTGGATAGGTCTGTTGCCAATCTAATATTTTTACCATTGTAGGTTACATATCTCTTCTCCCGAGCTGCTTTCAGGATTTTCTCTTTGTCTCTGAGACTCGTAAGTTTTAGTATTAGATATCGGGGTGTTGTCCTATTATTATTGATTTTGAGAGGGGTTCTCTGTGCCTCCTGGATTTTGATGCCTGTTTCCTTCCTCACATTAGGGAAGTTCTCTGCTATTATTTGCTCCAATATACCTTCTGCCCCTCTCTCTCTTTCTTCTTCTTCTGGGATCCCAATTATTCTAATGTTGTTTCGTCTTATCATATCACTTCTCTCTCGAATTCTGCCCTCATGATCCTGTAGTTGTTTTTCTCTTTTTCTCAGCCTCTTTATTTTCCATCATTTGGTCTTCTATATCACTGATTCTCTCTTCTGCCTCATTTATCCTAGCAGTTAGTGCCCCCATTTTTGATTGCACCTCATCAATAGCCTTTTTGATTTCAACTTGGTTAGATTTTAGTTCTTTTATTTCTCCAGAAAGGGTTTCTCTAATAACTTCCATGCTTTTTTCAAGCCCAGCTAGTATCTTTAAAGTCATGATTCTGAACTCTAGGTCTGACATCGTACTAATGTCCGTATTGAGTAGATCCCTGGCTGACGGTACTATCTCTTGTTCTTTTTGCTGAGGTGATTTTTTTCGTCTTGTCATTTTGTCCAGAGGAGAATAGATGAATGAGAGAACAAAATGCTAACAGGTTAACAACCTCCCCAGCAAATATACTCTATACAAATCAGAAAAGACCTGAAACCAGGGGAAAAGAAAGGGAAAGAAAGAAAAAAGAAAGAAAAAAAAGATAAAAACAAAAGCAGAACAATACAAAAAAGCAGAATATGTTCAAATATGATCAGGCTAGTGCATAGATCAGTGCCACACACTAGATTTTGGGTGTATTTTGGTCTGTTAGAAAAAAGTGCCTCCTAAAATTTTGAAGGAAGAAAGACATATATGTACAAAATAAGGGTTGATACAATGAAGGGATGGAAGATGGCTGTAAAGATGAAAATTATAAAAGATTTTATAAAAGGAATTGATAAGATAAGAAGTTGTTTGAAAAAAGAAAGAAGAAGATTTAAGAAAAAAAAAAGGGAGAGAATGTGATCAGGCAGGAGACTAGAACAAAGCCATTCACTAGTGATTTATGGTATATTTTGATCTGTTAGAAGAAACTGTATCTCGAAATTTTAAAGAGAGAACAACTTATATATATATATATGCCAAAAATAAGGGTAACTACTATGAAGGGATAAAATATGACTCTAAAAATGAAAAATAAAAAATGTTTTTTCTAGGGCACCTGGGTGGCTCAGTTGGTTGGGCGACTGCCTTCGGCTCAGGTCATGATCCTGGAGTCCCGGGATCGAGTCCCGCATCGGGCTCCCTGCTCAGCAGGGAGTCTGCTTCTCCCTCTGACCCTCTTCCCTCTCGTGCTCTCTGTCTCTCATTCTCTTTCTCTCAAATAAATAAATAAAAAAAAAAATGTTTTTTCTAAAAAAGGGATTGATAAGATGTTGGTTGAAAAAGGGAAAAAGAAAAATAAAAAAAAAACAGTTAACAAAAATTAACTTTGATGAACTAATGAATCATGGTAAAAAAAGCTATGAATTCTATGTGCAGTATTCCCCTAGCGCTGGAGTTCTCCAGTTCTCCTTGATCGGTAAACTTGGTCTTAGCTTGCTGGCTGTTTGTGCTGATATTCTGGGGGAGGGGCCTGTTGCCGTGGTTTCCAAATGTCTTTGCCGGAGGCTGAATTGCCCCGCCCTTGTTGGTCCGGGCTAAGCAAGCTGCTTGGGTTTGCTCTCAAGAGCTTTTGTTCCCTGCAGCTCTCGGTACAGCTTTGGAGGACCAGGGAGAAAATGGTGGCCTCCCAATCTCCACCCAGGGGAGCTGAGAACGTGGGGCCCCGCTCCTCAGTGCACCCCTAGAGAAAAGCAGTCACTCCCGTCTCCCTGGTCTCAGGCCGTACTCCGTGCTCACCCGGCCTGTGACCGAGCATTGCTATCTCTGGCACCCGACCCCGTGTGGAGTTTCCAAACCCAGCAGATCCCTGCAATGCGTTCCTGCCCCGCTCCTCCCCGGGGAGATAGGGGAGTCTCCCCAGCTCTGCCACTTGTTGGGTCCCTGCTGGATGAGCAGTGGCCTGACTGTGCCGCAGATCACAGTTTATGGCAACCCCGAGCTGACAGCCCGCGCCTCGGCTCCGTCTCTGCAGCCGGCTTCCCCGCTTCGATACCTGGGAGCTCTGGCGCACTCAGGCACCCCCGGTCTTTCTGTGACCCCGAGGGTCCTGAGACCACACTGTCCCGGGAGGATTCCACCCCCCATTTAGCCACTGGAGCGACGTCCCTCAGCAGAGCCAACCTCTAAAATGTCCCATTTTGTGCTCCGCGGCTCTAGCACTTGCCAGAAGCGGCCGGCGGAGGCCCCTCCCCCGCCGTCTATCCTCCCGAATATCGCCTCGGATTCACTTCTCCGCACGTCCTACCTTCCAGTAAGTAGTCGCTTCTCTGTTCAGAGAGTTGTTGCTACTCTCCTCTTCGATCTCCTGTTGAGTTCGTAGGTGTTCAGAAGGGTTTGATCCCTATTCGGCTGAATTTCTAAGACCAGACAAAATCCAGGTCTCCTGCTCCTCCGCCATCTTGCTCCGCCCCCCTGGTCATAAGTCTTAATAGACTTTTGAAAATAATCCCCTTTTTCTCCAATGTGTGTGAATCTGCCTATGGAACACATTAACACATCATGAATTGAGGCCTAAAAGCTCCATTCTGTGTGTTATTTTGGTGATGTAGCGTTTCTTGTTCGAGTAAATGGCCACCATATATTCTAAAGTGAGGACAGATGGAAAAGGGATAGAAGCCAATAGTAAACCGAAGTACTTTAGTATTTAATGTGTGGTTCTAGAAAAATATTTTCTGCTGTGATATTTGTTAAGTATGTTCATAGTTTTCTTTCTTTTTGCTAAATTATAAGTCTCCAATAAGCGGGCTAAACAGAATCTCTGAAAGTGTTGCATTTACAATGTAATTTTTTAGTATTTTGTGACCCATATGCACATTTTTTCCACTTAAGTTCTTCACGACTATTTTCATTTTTTTAAAGGAAAAAGTAAGAATTTTCCTTTTAAGAAAACTTGTATTATAATACTTATACTGATATAAGACCATGTTATAATTAATAGATCATTTGGGTCAAATTCACAAAGATATCTATGATTTAATTCTAAGGTTGTTGCTTTTGTGGTCTAGCTATTCAGTCTTTACTCTCATTAAAGTTAAAAACAAACAAAAACAGTGGGTGAAAAACCAGACAAAAAATAACCTCTAAGAGTAAGGCGGATTAGAAAAATAGAAACAAATACAATTATATTCTTATTAAGTAAATATTAATAGCATAGCCACCAAATATATTGGTGGTTTCAAAAGTAAAAGTAATTCGTTAGAAGGGGGCCAACTATTTCCAAAAAATTTATAGTCTTTAAAGAAATATTTAAGAAATAACAGCATTACATACTGAAAACACGTTTTTTAAGTATGGCTTAAACTTTCCAAAAGGTTTCTGCTACTACCATTAAAATTAAAATTAACTAGCCATTGTGTTCACCTGACATGTAATAATATAATGCAGAGAAGCATTATCTTCATTCTAAATATATTTGTTTTTATAAATAATAAAAGATAAAACATGTATTTAATAGCAACAATGGTTTTTAGAGCTTTCTGCTAAATATGAGAATAATTTGATCATTTTTCTGAATTCTTTTCCCTTCTTGTTTGGTTTCTCACCAGCATTTTCTATGGGGACATTTCTTGCTATGGCTAATCACTTATTTTGCAAACAACCCTTTTTTCAAATTATAAAGATTGATTATACAGTTGGACAGTACAAACATATACAAATTTAAATGTCTGAAAAAATTGTTTTTCACCATGTTGACTAATCAAGGTGACAAATTTGAATGTATGTGTGTATGTGTGTGTGTGTGTGTGTGTGTGTGTGTATGTATGTATGTATGTGTATATAGATAGGTCATTGACCCTGTCAGTAATTGGGATGGACTCCATGAAATTGAAAGCTATTTGCTCATAATCTGTAAACCATACATTCAAGCTAATTCTTCTCATTTCTTTTCCTTGTTTGGAAGCTTGCATACACTAAGCTAGGGACTCTCAAACTATGCTTTTGCTGCATATGGATATTCTGTTATCAAATTTACACAAGGAGCATTTTCTAAATTCATGGAGAAGAAAAGAAGAAAGAGCATTTTCTAAATTAAGTGCAATTTCTTAACCCTTTGTCAACTGCTATGAGAGCTTGCAATTACATAATGAGAGTAACAAAATGATTTTTATTTTGAATTATAAAATCCAATGTCAGTATTTCCTAGTGTTCGGCAAAGAATGCTTTGACTTCCAGATATTCAACCACATGAACACTGAGAATTTCTGCGCTAAGGTTTTAATTTGATACTTCCTCAGTCTCTTCATTTGATTCACATTTTCTCCCCTCCAGAATACTGATTTACTTTCTTGCTGCTATGGATTGCAGTGAAGTAATTCTAACTATTGTCTCTATGACTAGCCTTAATTTAACTGTTCTGCCCAAGGAAAAACATGTAAGCATTTCTCCTCACACTCATTTCTCCAGTAAGAGAAACTGTTTGAAAATCACTGCGCCCCCGCCCCCTCCCCCAATGTCTGCTCCTATTTTTCTCTTCCAACACAGAAGGCATCTTAGATTAGATTCTCTGGGAACAGACTCTGAGGCACAGATTTACATGCAGAAAGTTTATGGGGGCTACTCCCAGGAATAACATCTGTGAGGAGGGAGGGAAGGAGGCAGGACTGTAGGGAAAGAAGGGAAGTGCAGTATGGTTGGAATAATGACCTCAGCATATCCCACAAGGAACTCTGGAGTTGGGGTGACCATCAGAAATGTCCCAAATTGAGGCATGAGCTTGGGGTGTTTTACTCTCTCTTCTGACAGGTCTTTGAATGAGTGCTATTTCAAGGGAGGCATATGACCTTGGGTGAGGCAGTTCCCTTTGACCTTCCAGGGTATTCCTCGCAGTGCCAGCAGAAATGCCTTGGGCCCAAAGGCAGGTTGTAGGGGTGATGAGCAAAAGCATACAACTGACTCTACTGATGAGAGTCAAGTCTGGAAAATTTGCTGGTGTTTCATTTAACTAATTGGCATGACATAGCTTTCCATGTAAAGACAGTACCATTTTGTTTTTAACCATTAAAATCTTTTAAGACAAATAGTGTAAGGTATTTAATAAATTAGTTTCAGTTATTTGTATCTAAGTATACACATAAGGATAGATACAAATGTGGATATGGTCTTATGAAATAAATACTAGCATTTTAAAAGCAATTCCCAAATTCAGGTGATAGCCAATACCCAAATAATGTTGCATCTTGTGCAGAATAGGTGAATTTTTTTAAATTATAAGTGTTTTATTTTCCAATATTATCTAGACAAACTAAGTATTATAAATGCATTTTCTTACACTTCTCTGACCTGAAGCATAAGGAATATAAAATCTAAGACAAGAAAATATCAAATATTATTTATATCTCAATACTAATTATACTGAACTATAATATATGTTGATAACAGGAATCATTGTTTTCTACTTAAGAAATATTTAATTGGAATCAAAATTGGGGAAAGCTACTTCAGTATTATAACAGAATACATAAACCGTAAATTTATTTTTAGAAATTTTATAAACTCTGTTATGAGAATTAAAATTTTATTATGATTTTCAGTCAAAAATTTTTTTTTAACTTTTTATTGTTAGGTTAATCACCATACATTACCTCATTAGTTTTTTTTTTTTATTTTTTTATTTTTTTTAAATTTTTTATTGTTATGTTAATCACCATATATTACATCATTAGTTTTTGATGCAGTGTTCCATGATTCATTGTTTGTTCATAACACCCAGTGCTCTACGCAGAACGTGCCCTCTTTAATACCCGTCACCAGGCTAACCCATTCCCCCACCCCTTCACCTCTAGAACCCTCAGTTTGTTTTTCAGAGTCCATCATCTCTCGTGGTTCCTCTCCCCCTCCGATTTATCCCCCTTCATTCTTCCCCTCCTGCTATCTTTTTTTTTTTTCTTAACATATATTGCATTATTTGTTTCAGAGGTACAGATCTGTGATTCAACAGTCTTGCACAATTCACAGCGCTCACCATAGCACATACCCTCCGGAGCGTAACTTTGATTTGTACCGTATATTTCTTCTCTTCCTGTACTCCGATAGCTAAGTGAGATTTCTACCTCAATATAATTATAGCAGATTCCATCACTTGTGATGAAATAAACCTGCTATGCGTTTTGCTGAAGTGAGTATAAAACTGGAATATCCATTTGTGATTCTTACATTTATTCACTCAAAAATATTTATTATTCACCTACTATGCACATCACATTTGGCCTTAACATGTTGGAACTTTGAAAGTCTGTTGAAGAATTATGTATCTCAGAAAGGTCAGTAGAATTGATGATTAATATATTCACTTTAATGAAGATCCAAATTAGCTATTTCTAATATCTAGAAAATATACAAAGTTATTAATTGAATTACATATATTTAAATAAGTAGTGTCAAATAATTTCTATTATTTAGTCATCTATTGTGTCATGTGTTTGGTTTGTAAAAAATCATCTACATTTGATGAGGAGCAAAGCATTGTCTTAATTTCTGGTGGCATCTCATTCGTACTCTTGTTTTAGGCAAAAGTTACAATAGAAAGGTAAACAATTCCAGAAAAATGGTAGTACATTTGCAGTTTAAAATTTTGCTAAAAGTCAAAACTATTGAAGCCTCAGACTGTTCACTATAGTGGCAAGTTGAAGTTGGAACAGTTACATAATTTTTTTAGTCATGTGGAGCAGTAATAGTCATTTACTGCTTGAATAGTGAATTGTAACTTCTGGTAGTAACAGTCCTACTGAGTCACATCTTACAATTGGAAAAGTCAGACTCTTATGTCAGAAACACATTTGTATGTTACATTTACAATGTGTTGGCACTGGCACTTATAGAATTTAGGAAAGTTTATGCTCTTGTACAATTTATATAGGTAATGGATTTATTCATCCTCTTTTTTTTTTTTTTTAAGATTTATTTAAGCGTGTGTGTGTGAGAGAGAGAGAACACCCAAGCCAGGGTAGGGGCAGAGGGAGAGGGAGAAAGAGATAATCCTTAAGCAGACTCCCAGCCTAGTATAGAGCCCAACAGGGGGCTTGATCTCACCACCCTGAGATCATGACCTGAGCCAAAACCGAGTCAGACGCTCAACCGACTGAGCCACCCAGGCGTCCCCCCATTTTTTCTTTTTATATGTAACATTAATTTAGGTGATACCCTACATTTAAGAGTATTTTTAGTTATATAGTAGTCATTACTACTATTTGCTTTAAGGAAAGAAAAAGTAGACAATATATGTTTAAAAAATCAGATCATAATAGGTTAAATTTCACATTTTGAAAGATATTATGAACTTTCCCCTGCCACAAATGTCATCTACAAGTGCTCTAACACAAGTGTATTCTGCAGTGGGAAAATTTGTACATTCCTGAGTTATGCACGAGTCTCCTATGAAATACTGAGACTACCCGTCTCTTCTTTCAGAAAAGGCTGCAACCAGTTTACTCTCCTTGTCACCACTGGGTCTGGAATAGCAAATGGAAGTTAATTCTTTTTAATGGACTATTACCATAGAATAATTGATAGAAATTTCAATGAATAAAAAGAACCATTGGCTAAGAAAATATCATGGCTAGGGAAATATTAATTATATTATTCTAAATATTATGATTTATCAAAAGCATATTCATAAACAAGTAGACAAATTAAAAGCTGTTAATAAAAATTACCTACAGATATGCTTCATGATTTTACTTTAAAGTATCATATCTGATTAAGGGCCATGTCACTTAGAGAACCCTGAATCCAAACTTAACTTAGGGTTCTATACTCATGAAGCAACTCCTGAAATACAGTACTTATTTTTAACTGGTAATTACACCACACACACACACACACACACACACACACACACACACACACACGCACACACACACACACGTAAAATGGTGATAAGGATTCTAGTGAAATAGAACTCTTCTGTACAGTACCTCATATTATATAATTAAAGTATGCTGTGTCATCATTCTGAATGTACTTGTAGTCCAGGCTCTTTTAGGTAAAATATTGCTCAAGGTATTTCACTTCTGAGTTTTGAGTCCAGCTGAAAAGAATAATTACAAAGTAATGTCCAGGTGAAGTAGAATCATGTCCTTCTGAGTTTTGCTTTGCTTAATCTATTTAAAATTACTCTCAGTTGGACTTGCCCAAGCTTTAACCATAAAAAGCTGAAAAACACCATAATTTACAAAAAATATATAATGCCTATATTTGACTAACTGTATATTAATGGTAGGTTTGGTTTCGAAATATTTTTAGCATGTTTCCCTTGTACAAGATTTAGATGCTTTGCAGAGACATAAAAGATGACAGGTTAATTAAATATTGGAGATGTGCCCAAACAGATACCTCCTCATCACAGGGTTCAGCAGGTGCTTCCATCTCAAATGTTATATCTCAGTTGTAGGTAGGTTCACAAACTAATTAGGATCATACTGGATGATTGGTTATTAACTTGAATAATTTGGTATTCAGTGTTTAGGAATATTAGCATGAGATAACACTGGAAGAGCATGCAAATATTTATTAATAAAGTTGGTATTAACTCACACAAGCATTATGTTTGTTTCTTTCAAAATTTCACTTAAAATGAGCAGAAGTAGCACATGGGGAAACAAGGATACCAAAATCTATCTCACAAGAAGCAACCCAAGGTAAATCTAAGAAATCACAATTTATTAAACTTGTGATGATGGGGTTCAAGAGTTGGTATGTTGCATAGTTAGCTTTGTCTGACTATCATTAGTTCCTTGGTCATTTTTTTTTTGACAGACTGAATTATCTGAGTTATAATCAGGCTTACACTGGAGTCTCAGAATTCTAGGAACTTCCTCGAATTTCCTAGTCAGATTATCTGTTTATATTTTCTTTTTCATCTCTTTATCATGCCCAAATTTCCATAGACTAAGATCTCTTTTTTTTTTTTTAAAGATTTTATTTATTTATCTGAGAGAGAATGAGAGATAGCACGAGAGGGAGGAGGGTCAAAGGGAGAAGCAGACTCCCCGCCAAGCAGGGAGCCCGATGCGGGACTCGATCCCGGGACTCCAGGATCATGACCTGAGCTGAAGGCAGTCGCTTAACCAACTGAGCCACCCAGGCGCCCCAGACTAAGATCTCTTTGAGGACCATTATCTTTCATGTTTGTCACTCTAGAATCAGAATAATTATAAAAGAAACTCATTAAATATTTAAGGTAAATTAATTACAATGTTAGTTATAGATTGCTTACTTCAATTTATAATTTTTGTATTATTGTAATTTAGAATTAATAACATATATGAATTGAATTTTAGTAGGCAAATTTTATGTGTTGAGCTCAATTGTCAAACACATCTTTATTCCTTACACAGAACCTCTCATATATCCTATATTTTTATGGCTTTTCAGTGAGTCACACATACAAATACATACTATAAACACTGATTACATTTTTATAACATTTTTCTTTATTCCGAAGGGCAATTAAGTCTCATTTCTGTGAACCCAGCCCATACCATATTAATAAATCTATATTAATAGAACACTTTAAAAGAATCATAAAAAGAAAGAGTAAATCACACAAAAATTCATTTATATTTACCATTTAGAATCTCTCCACTCAAAGGCATGCATATTTTATAAGGAAATTGTAACTGCACCAGATATTAGAAAATTATAACTCTGTTTGGCCATGTGTTACCAGACAAATGTACCAGTTCTGGGTCCCAAAATGGTGAAATACCTTCAAGCCAATCTGAAAGAAATAATAACAATTTGGAATAATGTGTGCTTAGTTTCCATTTTACACCTCTGAGTGCACTATTAATTTTGTGGTTAAAGGGCTATTACAGAAAAGAACAGAATGAAGTAATATTCAGCAGGTGCTAGGCAATATGTGCACACGATAAGCATCAGGGAGCCACCTGGGTTTGTCTAACTCCAGCCAAATCAATCTTTTATCCAATAGTAAAAGATGTTTCAGACATAGAGGGAAAGAGAGCACAGTATTGCACATTATTCCTAATGCAATGGTATAGTTCTAGTGCAGATTAACTATTTGGGATCTCGATGTCTGTCTCTCTCTCCATTTTGTCTTTGTGTGCGTGTGTGTGTGTGTATGAAAATATCTGTATATGTATACAGATATATCTATATGAAAATATCTATATAGATGAAGATAATTCTATATTTCTATATGCCTTCTTCAAAAGTTGAAATGTCCTAAAAAGAACTAGCTAGGCTGGACACACTAGATATAGCCTTTTGTTTCTTTAGTATTTTAAGAAGGAAAATGTGTATTGTTCCCCAAGCAATAGCAATCAGTAAGCATTTATAGCATGCTTATTAATATTGTTGAACATTATTAATGGTGGCTAAATCTGTGTAATTGGTGTCAGATTATATAATTAATTTATTCAGCAAAGAATCAGAGTTTGAGCAGTGTCCAAGAGAGTTGCTACTCTGTAGTAGGAGATTCAGCTCATTATGTCTCAGCTTCCCTTCATTTATAAAATAGAAACAAGAGTTTCACTTAATATGGTTATTTAGGAAGATATAACAAGCTGATACAAAGAAAGTTCTTGGAAGAATGTCTACTACCACTTAGTAAGCACTGAGTATGTGGTAGATTATAGATAACATGCTAATTTTCTATTTTGATTAAAAAGATAAACTCTGATTAAATCTTCTTATACCAAATGCCTGTCCAAACTTCTTAGCTTATTAGATACTACTTCAGGGGAAAGACAGGTATTTACCAGGGGTTAGAATATTTTTTCCCTGAAATAATATTACTTTGATAGACATGGATCTTATCTTTGTGAAGGCACTCTTTGCAGTAGGAAAGATGAGCAGGATAACTTTTAAGATTATGTCTTTGTCATTCAAACTTTCTTTTTTTTGTCTTTTCTATTGTCAGTAGCTTTTTTATTCCTGGGGGGTAGAAGAGGTGGCACACATCTTTGACATCACCTCACAGATGATGATGCTGTTTATAAACTAGAGCATCTCTGAGAAATGGTTGAATATCAATGTACAGTTTGCCTAACTTGTGGAAGTTATGAGAAAATGTAATAAAAGGGATACAAATGTTATTTCCAGTTTCCCAGTGGGTATTAAAGCTGAGCAATTGAATGCTTTCAACCTTGGTAAGAAGTAAGAGACTTGAGATGCAATCAAGTTTTATGATTTTGGTGACATCCTTAAATTTTCTGGGCCATTGTGTTATGTTAACAGTGAAGATGCTGGTTTAGTAAGGTACTGTTTAGCACTAAAACGTTGCTGTTTTAGTATACTTTCTGTAAGTTAAAAAAAAAATGTCTCCTTTTACAGTTTCCTCCAGTAGATGTAGAGTGGCAATCACTACTATCATTTTCGTCTTTGAGTAGATAACACTTACATAAAATTTTAAAAGAAAACATGAAATATTCTAAATATTTCATAATCATGTTAATTATAAAATATTTTAAATTACTTGAAGTTGCAGATGCAAACGTTTCTGTTACTGTTCAACTGTAGGATGGAAATTCTTAATTCTTTGAAATATCAGTATCAGTTTTCTGAGCTCATTATAACTAAATACTTTTTTTAATGAAAAGTGTCAATAAGAATCCCAGGTGTAAATGGTTGTGTTTTTAAGAGTGTGGATCGATAATGTATCAATGTTTTGTTTCCTACTTCATTAGATCTCTGCCTCCAAAGAAAGTTATAAATTATTAAATATAGATGTTTTCTGAATATGGGCAGTCCCATTCTTCATTGCACAAACTAAGTTGAAGAAAGTAAATTGAAATGTATTGACAAATTAAGAAAACTTTATTAGAGGAAGAAGACTTTTTTTCTTAGTCTAAAAAGTTTATTTAGAGAATATGCATGAATTTAGTTTTTAAACCAAATTTATTACATAATGTGCTAAAGTAGTGAACATGCTTTAAACCATGTTCGTCTTTCTTTAGGCAGAAAATAAAGAAGTCTCATTTACAATTTAATTCTAATCCATTTGACTTGACAAGTTAAATGTGAGAATGTAAATAGAAAACCTGAAGGGAAGAGGAAAAAATCTCTTGGAAACAGGCTATTTTTTTTTTTTTTTTGGTGCTACTCTGTTAACATGTCAAGAGAAGAAGGGTCTGAGAGAACTCAGGGTTAGAATGATTTATGGTGATTCATTCATTTTAATTATCCTTTTAAAGTTTTGAATAAACACTACTCAAACTCTCTTGGTTTCTCTCTTTTTAGTTAATGGGCCTTTTGTAAGAACATTGCATTATAATTAAGTGATCAAATTCAGGCTGCTACAATAGAAAAAGCTATAAACTGCTTTTAGATTTCAGGAAGTACAAAATCATCTCATTTCCTCTGATACCATAACTTTTATTATTTGATTCATGCTTCTTCAACCGTTCTACCTAGTTTGTAAAACAGACCTTAGGTAATACTGATGAAATAGAATGTATAGAAAGCTGAAGACACTAGAAACAAAGATAAGATTATTTCTGGGATGATCATGAGAATCAACTGAGATTCCAGAAGAAAGACACTTGGTCATGGAGAAGACAATAAAGAAGAGCTCAAAAATATTGCTCATTTATTTCAGCACTATAGAAGTTTTCAAATCCAGTCTTATTGCTTAGGAAATGAATGTCTGAACCACAAATAATGGTCTTTTATTTTTAGAAGTTATCCAGGATTAGATATAATGATGCCTTTATGTGCTTCAAAGTAACTTATTCCCGCAAGCAATCATGATAAATAGAAAAGCCCACCATCATCTGAAACATTTAACTCCTCTATTGAGTTTCCCAAGTGTGTACTTATTTTCCCCAAAGTTAGATTAAAAACAATGGTATAAAAACATTTCTGTGTCTTACACTATTCTAGTTTCTCTTAGGTATAAACAATAAATTTCCCCAGTGCCTCTCACATTTCCAGATTTTATTCCAAAAGAGTGCACAAACTAGTTAAGAAAAATGCATTTATTAAAAAAAAAACCTGGGCATTTTTTTGTTATCTCAGAGGAACACAGTACTTTGCAAAAATTAGAGGCTTGCTTAGACCTGCATTAAAGGCTTTGCCAATAGTAGCATCATACACTTGGTTACTTCTTTGATTTAGAGAATATGTGTATTGTTTGATTTGGTTACTGCTTTGATTTGGACATATATATTTAAAAAAAAAATGATCCCTGCAAAATTTAAAAGTCTATAAAAGGGAAGGGACCCTTTATAAGCCATAGAAATTCTATTTCTGTAATTGTAAGGGTTAAAGGAAAGATCTTTTACAAAGATAGACTCAAAGTCTAGGAAGGTAACACTAATTCAACTACCACTAATCCAAAGTGGGGAAGAGCAGAGAAGAGCCTTCAAAGTCAGAATAAAATCCCTTGGGGAAAAAGAAACCATTGAGATTGAACGATGGGCAGAACTGCATACCATGAAACCTGAAGATATCTGTGGCATTTCAAAATGAAAAAAAAAAACAAAACATTTCTTAGCTTTCTTACTGGACCAATAAACAGTAGTCTAAACAATAGAGGTATTTGAGAGGCTAAGTCATTTGCAGTTCCTTACTGACATGTGTGTGTAAGTCTGTTCTTCAGGAAAATCAGAAGATGAAAAATTAAAATCTTATTTTAACCATCTATTTTATTTTCAGATACTGTGCATTGAAAGGTGCAAACCTCAAGGGATGTATATGTGGGATATGTTAGGACAAGGAGGTCTTAAACTCTGCAATATGACTGACAACAAGGCAGGTGATTTAAAAAGAAGGAAAAATTCTAAGTTACAAGCATGATTAGGGAGAGACTAGGATTGCATTAATTTACACATCTTTCTGTGTTTCTCCTTGCCCATGCTGGCTCTAACATGCTGTGCCCAGACAAGGACTAATTTTTCTCACCCCTCCTTACATATAGGTGAGACCATTTGAATATTTCTCTTCTAATGAAATTTGAACTGAGGGAATATATGACACTTTGGAGTCAATGGTTTTAATTATTTTCGACTTTTTTTTTAATCTCATTTTAAACTCAGCTATGTTGATGTTGGGAATCCCAGGTGGGTATCCTATAGTAAAATTAAGAAGAGCTGCTTATATAGTACATGAGCATTATGCCACTGGGAAAATTATTTCTCAAGTCACTGCAATAATGTGGCCACTCATAATGACTTCCATGTAGCAAAGCTCCAGTATGATCTGCTGCTTGATCTGATATAAGTTCTGAATTTTAGGGCTTGTGACAACTTTATTTCTCACTTTAATTAATAAAATTGCAATCTGTTTTTTTTTCCCTTCAGTCTCCACTCTTTAGTTAGCAGAAGACAGTCCCTGAGGGACTGATTATCCCTGAAAATGGAAAGAAGGGCATCCCAGAGCTTTTAAGGCAGAGGGCCAGATGCAGCCAGCCTTCCCTTTGATCATTTTATTATAATTTACATCTTCATTCTAATGATTTCTAAGATGAGGATATAAATGTGTTTGTTTCCAAATAATCCATTTTTAGAACATTAGTTGAACAATCTTTGCCTTCCTTATACAATGTTAATGTTTCATTTTAAATCAAAAATTGTTATGAGTATATACTGATCAGAAGGAAATTTGTCATACTGGTACATAGAAATTTGTGACATCAATAAATACATAAGTTGAATGTTATTAACTTTTTTAATATATGTGTAAAATTCTACATCTGCTTTTATATTACTAGATTTCTCATGTAGTACATTCCCATATTTGGGAGAGGTCATGGTGAATGTGGTAGGCAGAATAATCCCCTAAAAATGTCCAAACGCAATCCCTGGGATGTGTATATTGTTACTTTATATGGCAAAGAGTCAAAGGGTCTTTGATGTGAATAGGGATATGTATTTTGAGATAGGAAATTATCCTGGATTATCCAGTTGATCAAATCTAATCACATGGGTCCTTAAAATTAAGAACCTTTCTTGGCTGAGCTTAGAGACAGATGTGACAATGAAGAATGGTCCAAGAATTGAAATGGTGCTGGCTTTGCCGATGAGAGAAGGAGAGCACAACCTAAAGGATGTGTAGACCTCTGGAAGCTGGAAAAGGCATAGAAACTGATTATCCCCTAGAGCACTCAGAGCAGAACACAGCCCTAGTGACACACACAAATCTGTGTGGGACTTCTGACTTACAGAAATGTAAAATAACAAGTTTGTGTTGTTTAAGCTGCTAAATTTGTGGTAATGTGTTATGATGGCAGTAGAAAACCAATACAGTAAACAATTCACATCAATTATAAGAAGGAGCTACCTGTGAAGACATCTTATAGTCATGAAGATGAAGGACAAGAATGAAATAGAAGGAGAACTCGCAGAGAACCAACTGCACAAACAGCATATCATGGAATTCATTATAGGGGTTCTCCTGCTCACTATTGACCTTTAAAGGAGCAGCATCATATGTATACAAAGGACACTCCTTAACAGGACAAAGATTTTATAATCTCAACTTTGGGAAATGAATTAAGATGAAGGGTCTTGTTTGATAAAAGAAGATGCACTGACCATGAAGATATTTAAAGCAGGGTGCCAGCCTGTTTTTTCTCTCAGTGGTATTCTTAGCAACAGTGACAGTAGACTAAGTGTCCATGTTTCCAATTAAAAGAAACTTGGAAGTTCTCACTTGCTGCAGCCAGCCAGCACTCCATGTTCTCCTGCCACTTGTTCTCAGCATCCACTACCTCCACCTCCACAATGCAAGAAGAAATCACTGTGCTCGTCATTGGTAATGGGTCTGGCATGTGTAAGGGAGGCTCTGCTAGAGACGGTGTTCCTTGAGCCGTGTTCCTGTCCATTGTCAGGCAACCCTGAAACCAGGGTGTTAGGGTGTGTATGGGCCAGAAGGACTCCTACGAGGGTGATGAGGCCCAGAGCAAGCGGGGCATCCTGACCCTCAAGTACCTCATTGAACATGGCACTGTCATCAACTGGGATGACATGAAGAAGATACGGACACCACACTTTCTACAACAAGCTGTGCATGACCGCTGAAGAGCACCCAGTCCTTCTGACTGAGGCCCCCCTGAACCCCAAGGCCAACTGTGAGAAGATGACTCAGATCATGTCCCAGATCTTCAGCACCCCAGCTATGTACATGGCCATCCAGGCTGTGCTGTCCCTGTATGCTCTGGCCACACCACTGGTATTGTCATGGACTCTGGGGATGGGGTTACCCACACTGTGCCCATCTATGAGGGGTATGCCCTGCCCCACGCCATCCTGTGTCTGGACCTGGCTGATCACCTCATGAAGATCCTCATGGAGTGTGGCTATAGCTTCACCAACACCGCCCCCCCACCACCCCTGAACAGGAAATCGTGAGTGATATCAAGGAGAAGTTCTGCTATGTTGCCCTGGATTTCAAGCAGGAGATGGCCACCGCAGCATCCTCATCCTCCCTGGAGAAGAGTTATGAGCTGCCTCGTGGGCAGGTGACCACCATTGACAACGAGCAGTTCTGCTGTCCTAAGGTGCTCTTCTAGGTTTCCTTCCTGGGTATGGAATCATGTGGTATCCATGAGACCACATTCAACCCCATCATGAAATGTGAAGTTGATATCCAGAAGGACTTCTATGCAAACACAGTTAGCATGCACCCTGGCAATGCCGACAGGATGCAGAAGATCATAGCTCTGGCACCCAGCACGATGCAGATCAAGATTATTGCACCTCCTGAAGGTGAGTACTCCATGTGGATTGGGGACTCCAGCCTGGCCTCACTATTCACCTTCCAGCAGATGTGGATGAGCAAGCAGGAGTATGATGGACTGGCCTCCTCCATCTCCACCACAAATACTTCTAAATGGACTATGAGCAGATGTGTAGCATTTTCTCCATGAGTGAATTCCAAAGTATAAATTTGCCCTGGCAAATGTATACACCTCATGGTAGCCTCAGGAAACTGGAATAAGCCTTTGAAAAGAAATTTGTCTTTGAAGCTTGTATTTGATATCAGCACTGGATTGTAGAACTTGTTGCTGATCTTGAACTTGTATCCAAGTTACCTGTTCTCTTGGTATATGTTTAATACCCCGTATATATCTTTGATTTAAACCCTTAATACACGCTGCTAGGTCACTTTGTGGCTGAGGTTGAGACCATGTTTATGGAAGAGAAATTCATTGGTTTGAGAATCTGCGGGACCATGAGTTTCTTGATCTGTACAGGCTATTAATGTGTAAAAGATGCCTATTCCAGGATTTCTCTAGAGACTGGCAAGAGTCCTGAACGAGTTGTCATTTCTGTCTTGCCAGTCTGACAAGGTGGGGAAGGTCTGAGCCTTAGGACCCACTTTCCTTTCTTACCTGATGTTTTCCTGCCAGAACACCATGGGTTGTTAATTGCCTTGAGTTGGAAAACAATTTGCATTTACAACTGTAAATGTATTCATCTTTTTAATTTATGTAACATTTTTGTATGCAATTCTTAATTCTTTAAGACAGGAGAACAAATTTTGGTTTTCTACTGTCATGTGAAAACATTAGGCCCCAGAAACTCATTATTGTGTGAGGAAAATAAAGTGCTGCAGTGAAAAACAAACAAAAAACAAAACAAAACAAACCTGGATGAGGAGGCATTGGACTCAGTCTGATTTTGATTATTTTAGGTTGGGTTGGGTTTTTAGCACCTGTCAGATGCTTGCCCAAATTTTTCTAACTCTTTGCTGCTAGTCTTGATTGTGTAGCACAAAGAAAGCAGGACAGAGAAATCAGCAAAGACTTGATCATGTTTTTTTCTTTATTTTCTGCTTTGAGATATAATTTTTTATTATGTTAATCACCATACAGTACATCATTAGTTTTTGTGTTCCATGATTCATTGTTTGTGTATAAATATAATTGACATATTGTGTAAGTTTAAGGTGTACAAAGTGATGATTTGAATATATTGTGAAATGTTTGCTACAATAAGGTTAGTTAACATCCTTCACCTAACATAATTATCATTTTGTTATTATAGTAAGAATTTTAAACTCTCGTAGCAAATTTTAAATATTCAATACACTATTATTAACTATATCACCATTCTTGTGCCTTAAATGCCTAGAACCAATCAATCTTATAACTGAAAGTTTGTACCCCTTGAGCAATATCTCCCCAATTCCCCACCTCTCATCCTGTGGCCACCAACATTCTATTCTCCATTTTTATGTGTTTTGAGTTTTTAGAATCCACATATAAATGAATCATATAGTATTTGTTTTTCTCTTTCTGACTTATTTCACGTAGCATGATGTCCTCAAGTTCCATCCATTTTGCTGCAAATGAACATTTCCCTTTTTTTGGTGACTGAAGAACACTCTATTATGTATTTATACCACAGTTTCTTTATCATTCATCTATCGATAGACACTGAGTTTACTTTCATGTCTTGGCTATTGTGAATAATACTTCAGTGAACATGGGGGTACAGATATCTTTTCAAGATAGTGAATTCATTTCCTTTGGATATATACATGAAGTGAGGTGGATTGTATGGTAGTTCTAGTTTTAATTTTTTTTTTTTTTTGAGGAACCTACACACAGTTTTCCATAGTGGCTGCACCAATTTACATTCCCACTAACAGTCCACAGGATTCCCTTTTCACATCCTTGCAAACACTACCTCTTGTGTTTTTGATGATAACCATTCTAACGGGTGTGAGGTGATACCTCATTGTGGTTTTGATTTGCATTTCCCTGATGATTAGTGATGATGAATTCCTTTTCATGTACCTGTTGGCCATCTGTCTTCTTAGGAAAAAATGTCTGTTCACATCCTTTGCCCATTTTTTTTAAATGGGATTTTTTTTCTTTGTTATTCAGTTTTATGAGTGCTTTTTTTTAAAGATTTTACTTATTTATTTGAGAGAGGGAGAGCATGAACAGGGGGAGGGGCAGAGGGAGAGGGAGAAGCAGGCTCACTGCTGGGCAGGGAGCCTGACACAGTGTTCGGTCCCCAGACCCTGGGATCATGATCTGAGCTGAAGGCAGACACTTAACTGACTGAGCCACCCAGGTGCCCATTAGTTGTATGAGTTCTTTATATATTTTGGATATTAACCTCTTATCAGATATATGGTTTAAAAATGTTTTCCCGTTCCAAAAGGTTGCCTTTTAATTTTGTTGATTGTTTATTTTGCCATGCAGATACTTTTTAGTTTGATGTAGTCCCAGTTGTTGATTTTTGCTTCTGTTGATTGTACTTTTGTTGTCCTATCCAAAAAATCCTTGCCAAAACTGGTGCTGAGGAGATTTTTTCCTATATTTCCTTCTAGGAGTTTTATGGCTTCAGTATTATGCTCAAGTTCTTGATCCATTTTGGGTTAATTTGTGTGAGAATTGTGAGATAAAGGTCCAGTTTCATTTCTTGCATGTGAAATTCCAGTCTTCCTAATACCGTTTAATGAAGAGACTATCCTTTCCCTACTGAGTATTCTTGGCTTCCTTGTCCACTATTATTTGACCATATGCATGGGTTTATTTCTGGGCTCTTGATTCTGTTCCATAGGTTTTTGTGTCTCTTATTATTCTTATACCATACTGTTTTGATTACTATAGTTTTGTAATATAATTTGAAATCAGGAAGTGTGATGTTTTCAACTTTATTAGTAAGATTGCTTTAGCTATCAGGCTCTTTGGTGGTTCCATATGAATTTCCATGAAAAATACCATTGGAATTTTGATAGAGATTGCATTACAGCTATAGACTGTTTGGGTTAGTATGGGTTTTTAAGAAAATAATATTAACAGTTCTGATCCATGAGCACAGAATTTATTTCTATTTGTGTTTTCTTCTATTTCTTTCATCAGTGTCTTACAGTTTTTAGAGTAGAGATCTTTCACCTCCTAGGGTAAATTTATTCCTAAGTATTTTATTATTTCATTGTTTTTGATGCTTTGGTAAATGGTATTTTATAGGTAGATAGTAACTAAGATAAATATCTTTTTCAGACAGTTATTGTTGATGTATAGATACACAAGTGGCTTTTGTATGTTGATTTTGTACCTAAAACTATACTGAATTTATTATTCTATAGTCTTTAGTATTATCTATATAAAAGATCATGTCATCAGCAAACATACAATTTAACTTTTTCCTTTCTGATTTGGATGCCTTTTATTTCCTTTTCTTGCTTAATTGCTCTGGCTAGGACTAATAGTACTCTGTTGAATAGAAGTGGCAAGAGTGGGCACCTTTGTCTTGTTCCTAATCTCAGAAGGAAAGCCTTCAACCTATCATCATTGACGTATGATGTTAGTTGTTGCTTGTCATATCTGGTTTTTATTATGTTGAGATATGTTTATCCTATACCCAATTTGTTGAGAGTTTTTATCAAGACTGGATGTTGAATGTTGTCAACTTCTTTTTCTGCATCTATTGAGATGATCTTATGACTTTTTCTTTCATTCTATTATTGTGGTATATCACATTTATCGATTTGTGTATGTGGAATTATTCCTGCATCCTAGGGATAAATCCCATTTGATAATGATGTATGACCTTTTTAATGTGCTGTTGAATTTGTTTTGATATTTTGTTGAGAATTTTTGCATCTGTATTAAGGATATTGGTTTATAGTCTTATTCTCTTGTAATGTCTTTATCTGACTTTGGTATTAGGGTAATACTAGCCTCATAAATTATTTTGAAAGTGTTCTGTTTTCAGTTTTCTGGAAGATTTTGAGAAGGGCTGGCATTAATTCTATTTTAAGTGTTTAGAATTCACAGTGAAGCCATCTGGTCCTGAGCTTTTCTTTGTTGGGAGATTTTTGATTGCTGATTCAATTTCTTTACTTGTTTATTGGTTTGTTCAAATTTCTATTTTTTTCATGATTTAAATGTGCTACATTGCATGGTTCTAGAAGTTTATGCATTTCTTCTAGGCTATCCCATTTGTTGGCATACTAACTCATAGTAGTCTGTTAGGATCTTTTGCAATTCTTTAGTATCAGTTGTAACTTCTCTCACTTTTGATTTTATGTATGGAAGTACTCCCTATGTATATTCTTGGTAATTCCAGCTGAAGGTTTGTCAATTTTTGTTTATCTTTTCAAAACACAGTTCTTATTATCATCTTTTCTACTTTTTATTCTCTATTTGATTTATTTCTTCTTGGATTTTATCTTCTTCCTTCTGCAAACTTTGAGCTTATTTTTTTAGTTCCTTAAGGTTTAAAATTATGTTGTTCAATGAGATCCTTTTTTTTTTTTAATGTAGACATTTATCATTATGAAAGTCCCTGTTAACACTGCTTCTGGTGCATCTCATAAGTTTTGTTGTGTTTCCATTTTTGTTTGTTGTAAGATATTTTCTTAACTTTTGTTTGTTGTAAGATATTTTGTAAGATAAGATTTCCCTTTTGATTTCCTCTTTAACTCATTAGTTATTCAGGAATGTGTTTAATGTTCACATATTGTGAATTTTCCAGAGCTCTTTTTGTTATTTCCAGTTTCATACGACTGTGGTCAGAAAAGAAAACTTGGTATGGTTTTATTCTTAAAATTGTTAAGACTTGTTTTGTTACCTAACATAATCTCTCCTTGAAAATGTTCCATGTGCACTTGAGGAGAACATATATTCTGCTTCTGTTGAATGGAAATTTCTATGTATATCTGTTATGTTTATTTTGTCTAAAATATGGTTCCAGTCAAACATTTTCTTTGTTGATTTGCTGTCTGGATGATTTACCCATTGTTAAAAGTGGGGGGATTGGAGTGTCTTACTATTACTGTATTACTGTCTGTTACTCCCTTCACATCTGTTAGTATTTGCTTAATATATTTAGGTGCTCTACTGGTGTGTGTGTGTGTGTGTGTCCATCCTTGAAGCTAAAATGAGTCTTTTATAGTTGGGTCTTGGTTTTTGTTGTTGTTATTGTTTGTTTGGTTTTGTTTTTTAATCCATTCAGCATGCTGTGTCTTTTGTAAGGACTTATTTTCTCTTGCCATTTTGTTCATTGTTTTCTAGCTGATCCGTGGTTGCTTTGTTTCTTCCCCTTTTGCTGTCTTTGTGAATTGAAGATTTTCTTTGATTCCCTTCTCTTTATCTTGTTTTTTTTTTTTTTTGGTAATCCCAAGGCTTACTTGAAACCTCTTAGAGATATAAAATAACATCTTAACTTTGATCACACAAAAATGCTACCCTTTTACTATCCCCTATTTTGCTTTTGATGTCAAAAATTGTATCTTTTTATATTGTGTATTTATAAACTTTTTTTATAGTTATTGCTCTTTTAAATACCTTTGTCCTTTAATCTTTATATTAGAGTTATGTGGTTAACATGCCACTGTATTTCACATTAAAGTATTCTGAATCGGACTATATACCCAGCTTTACCAGTGTGTTGTATGTTTTTACATGTTTTTATGGTACTAATTGCCATCCTTTCACTTCAGCTTGAAGAACTCCCTTCAGCATTTCTTATAAGGCAGGTCTAGTGGTGTGAAATCCCTTAATTTTTGTGTGTTTAGGAAGGTCTTTATTATCACCTTCATTTCTGATGGACAACTTTGCTGAGTAAAGTATTCTTGATTGGCATTATTTTGTCATTTAGCACTTTGAATATATCATTGAACTCACCTTGCCTGAAAGGTCTTTGCTGAGAAATTTGATAGCTTTAGGAGGGTTCATGCAGGTGTACAGCTGGAGTGACTAGCACATGTGAATCCAGTGGTGAGACCAATGACTGGAGATAGGTCCGAATTCAGGCCCACAAGCAGTTGTAGGGCTTTATCTATGTACATTTCTATGGCTGCAGGATGTCATCATGGGTATGCATATAACAGTGGAGGCCAGTGACAGAATTCAGGCAATTGGTATACAGGTGCAGTGGCTGGAGGGCTAGTGCCAAGTGTGCACATGGTGGTAGGGGTCGACCCTTGGGGTCTAGAGTGGCATTTAGGATTTATGTAGTGGCAGAGTCCTGGGCTGTCTGCCTGCCAGTTCGGATCCCAGGTTTTGGCAGGGGTTGGGGGAGGGTTCAGGAAAGATTGATTGATTTTTATTTTTACTTTTTTTTGGGGGGGGACTGGGAAAGATTTAGATGGTAGTATCTACAAACATATATACCTGTGAGACTTAAACTGGTGAAATCTGCAGCGGCTTCTGTAGAGGTTGTGCTGGTTGTTGGTTTCTTCAGCGACAAAAGATGGGGTCCTCTGCAGAGCTGGTTAATGGAAATTGTGGTCACTCCCACTGCATGGTTGACACTGGTAGCCCCTGTTCTTCTTCCTTGTTTCCAACTGTCTGTGTATATCTCAGAATTGCTGTTTTCGGGATGGGGTGAAAGCCAAGTGGTTTCTTCCTATAGTGCCCTGAATGGCTAGGGAAGCTGGTCATTCACCTTACATTCACTTTTCCAGTGGAAAAAAGTCTTTCTAGCTGGCTAGGTCCTTCTTGGTGCTAAGCAGTGTGAGGCTGGGCGAGGGGATGTGGGGAGGATGGTGGATGATGCAGACAAAATGAAGCTGTTCTTACTTTTTTTGTGTAATTATTATCAGGTTTTTTGCTCTATCATGTTGGTGAAGTTTCTTAAGTGGACACTTTTGCTCTCCCAGAACTGTTTTTGTCTACAGAAAGCTGTGTCTTAATTTGTTGATTTTTGGAAGGTAATAGAGGCTGCGGTCTCCTAATTCACCATCTTGGTGCTGTCACACTTCTTATGTTTTTTCTTTCATGGAATTTTTGCCCATCCATATGCCAGTTCAGGTGTTTCAAATATAGTAGTAGCTTTATCATGTAGTTTAATATTTAGTGAAATAAGTGACCCTGATCATTATTCAGCCCTTTTGGATGTTCTAGTTATTCTTTTTTTTTTTAAATTGCAGTATAAATGACATACAAAGTTACATTAGTTTTTGGTGTAAAACATATTGATTTGACAGTTCTACACATTCCTCAGTGCTCACCACAATACATGTAGTCACCATACAACATTATTAAAATATCATGGATTATTTTCTCTATGCTGTACTTTTCATCTCTATGACTTTTATATATATATTTTAAGATTTTATTTGTATTTTAGGGAGAGAGTGTGAGTGGGGGGAGGAGCAGAGGGAGAGGGAGGGGGAAAGAATCTCAAGTATACTCCACTCTGAGCATAGAGCCTAATGTGGGGCTTGATCTCACAACCCTGAGATCATGACCTGTACTGAAAACGAAGAGTTAGGTGCTTAACAAACTGAGCCACCCAGGTGCCCCATCTCCATGACTTAAATATTTTATAAATGGAAGTTTATACCTCTTAATCCCCTTTATTTTTTTCACTGCTCCCGAACCACTTCGTCTCTGGCAACCACATTTGTTCTCTGTATTTAGAAGTCTATTTGGTTTCGTGTTTGTTTTTCTTTCTTTTTTTTTTTAAGATTCCATGTATAAATATGTGAAATCATAAGGTATTTATCTTTTTCTGTTTGAATTATTTCACTTAGCATGATATCTCCAGGTGCATCCGTGTTGTCACAAATGGCAAGTTCTCATCCTTTTTTTGTGACTAATATTCCAGTGTGTGTGTGTGTGTGTGTGTGTGTGTGTGTGTGTACACATCACATCTTCTTATTAATGGACACTTAGGTTGCTTCCATATCTTGACTATTGTAAATACTGCTGCAATTAACACAGTAGTGCATATATCTTTTTGAATTAGTATTTTCATTTTCTTTGGGTAAATACCCAATAGTGGAATTACTGGATCTTATGGTATTTCTATTTTTAATTTTTTTTGAGGAATCGCCATACTCTTTTCCCCAGTGGCTATACCAATTTACATTCCTACCAACAGCACACGAGGGTTCCTTTTACTAGCCACATCCTCACCAACACTTATTATTCCTTGTGTTTTTGATTTTAGCCATTCTGACAGGTCTGAGATGATATCTCCTTGTGGTTTTCATTTACATTTCCTTGATAATTAGTGATGTTGAGCATCTTTTCATATGTCTGTTGGACATCTGTAGGTCTTTGAAAAAATGTCTATTCAGATCTTCCCATTTTTAATCAGATTATTTGTTGCTTTGGTGTTGAATTGTGTAAGTTCTTTATGTATTTTAGATATTAAGTCCTTATCAGATATATCATTTGCAAATATCTTCTCATATTCAGCAGGTTGTATTTTCATTTTGTTGTTGGTTTCCTTCACTGTGCAAAAGCTTTTTATTTTGGCGTAGTCCCAATAGTTTATTTTTGCTGTTGTTTCCCTTGCCTGAGGAGACATATCAGAAAAATGTTGCTAAGGCTAATATCCCTGAGATTATAGCCTGTGTTTTATTTTAGGAGGCTTATGGCTTCATGTCTCACATTTAGGTCTTTAATCCATTTTGAGTTTATTTTTGTGTATGGTATAAGAAAGTGGTCCAGTTTCGTTCTTTTGTGTGTAGTTGTTCATTTGTCCTAACACCATTTGTTGAAAAGACTATCTTTTCCCTGTTGTAGATTTTTGCCTCCTCTGTTGTAGAACAATTGACCATATAGGTGTGGGTTTATTTCTGGGTTCTTTATTCTATTTCATTGATTTGTGTGTCTGTTTTTATGGCAGTACCATGCCATTTTTGTGGTTATTTGGGGTCTTTTGTTGTTCCACACAAATTTTAGTATTATTTGTTCTAGCACTATGAAGAATGAAGTTTGTATTTTGATAGGGATGGCATTGAATCTGTAGATTGCTTTGGGTAGTATAGACTTTTTAACAATATTACTTCTAATCCATGAGCATGGAATATCTTTCCATTTGTTTGTGTTGTCTTCAATTTCTTTCATCAGTTTTTTATAGTTTTCAGAGTTCTTTTACTCCTTTGTTAAATTTATTTTCTAGATATTTTATTCTTTTTGGTATAATTGTAAATAGGATTGTTTTCTTAATTTTTCTTTCTGTTAATTGTTATTAGAGTATAGAAACAACCAAATTCCATATATTAATATTGTATACTGAAACTATTCAATTCATTTTTTAAAAAAATTTTTATTGTTATGTTAATCACCATACATTACATCATTAGTTTTTGATGTAGTGTTCCATGATTCATTGTTTGTGCATAACACCCAGTGCTCCACGCAGAACGTGCTCTCTTTAATACCCATCACCAGGCTAACCCATCCCCCCACCCCCCTCCCCTCTAGAACCCTCAGTTTGTCTTTCAGAGTCCATCATCTCTCATGGTTCGTCTCCCCCTTTCAATTCATTTTTTACTTCTAATAGATTTTTGGTAGAGTCCTTAGGATTTTTTATGTATAGTAGGTCATCTGAAAATAGTGACAATTTTATTTCTTCCTTACCCATTTGAATGCCTTTTCTATCTTTTCTTTGATTACTGTGGCTAGGGCATTCAGTACCATGTTGAATAAAAGTGGCAAGAATGGACATCCTTGTCTTGTTCCTGATCTTAGAGGAAACACTTTCAGTATTTCACCATTGAGTATGATGTTGGTTCTAAATTTTTACGTATGGCCTTTATTATGTTGAGGTGTGTGTGTTCTCCCTAAACCCACTCTGTTGAAAGTTTTTATCATGAAGGGATGTTTTATTTTGTCTGTATCTGTGAGATGAACATATGAATGGTTTTTATCCTTTCTCTTGTTTACATGATTTATCATATTGATTTGCAAATATCGAACCACCTTGCATCTTTGGAATGAATCCCATTAGATCATGGGGAATGATTTTTTAATGTATTATTGAATGTGACTTACTAATATTTCGTTGTGGATTTTTGCATCTATGTTCATCAGAGATATTGGCCTGTAGTTTTCTTTCTTTTCTTTTTTTTTTTTTTGTAGTGTCTTTGTCTGGTTTTGGTATCAAGATAATGCTGGCTTTATGGAATGAATTTGAAAGTTTTCCTTCCTCTTCTAGTTTTTGGAATAGTTTGAGAGGAATATATTATCTCTTCAAATGTTTGGTATAATTTACCTTTGAATCTGTCTATTCCTGGACTTTTGTTTGTTGAGAGTTTTTTGATTACCAATTCAATTTCATTACTTGTCTGTTCAAATGTTCTATTTCTCTATGTGGATACCTGAAAGAATAGCAATCTAGGCAGAGGGAACACCCTGTGCATAGTCCTAAAATGTGCAATTGTCTACTATTTCAAGGAATAAAAAGTACAGAGAATGGTTGGAGTAAAGAAAGGGAGGTAGAATAAAGTAGGATAGGGATTAGAGACTTAACTGGAAGCCAGATCTTTAGGGACTATATAGGTTGTTGTGAGGACTTTGGCTTCTATTGAGTTGAGGAACAGTGGTAGAATTTGATCAGAGGAGTCACATGATCTGACTCACTCTGGCTTCAGTGCTTAGATGAGAGTGTAGGAGAGTAAAGGTAGAAATAGGAAGACCAAGTAAGACACTATTGCTAGAATCTAAGAGATGATGGTGACTTGGACCAAGGTTGTAGCAGTGGAGGTAAAATTATATTTTGAGTAAATGACTATTTTTTATGTTTAAAAGGTATGCTCAAAAGTTTTATTGATTGAAAAGTATAAGAAAATGGTTTGGAAACACTAAAGAGTGTTGCTGAAACCACTCATAGTATGAAAGATTGTATGGAATACATTTTGGCTTTCTCTGCAGTTCATCTCTTATTGGGTTCTCACCAATTCTCAACTGCCAACCCTCTATATTTTAGTATCAAACTAATTACAGGTGTTTGAAAATCTTTTATGCAACACATTTCTTTGTGCCAGTCCCTATGATATTATATGCCTTGGTGAAAACAATGCACATGGTTTCCACCTTCCTGAAGTTTATCCTCTAATCCAGGAAAGAAACAGTACACACATACACAAACATTTATTTGAACATTTATTTTAGATAAATCCTCTAAAAGAAGTTAATGGAGTGATGGTCAAATGTGTGAAAAGTGATGTGCAAAGGCACATCAAGGGAGGCATTATCTATGCTGGGGCCTAAAATTTGAGAAGAGGCCAGCTTTGCAAAGAACAGAAGGAAGAGACCTGCAATTTACATAGATCCAAGAGCATACATGATGGCCCTAATCAGTTTACTAAAATATATGCATGACTTTTCATAAATGATAATGCATAAGTGTATTTTATTATAACTGGTTTAAATTTGTACTTTAAACATTAACCATTTTGGTACCTATTGAGAGAGAGATAAAGAACCACTAAATCTTTTTGCACATTAAAAATAATCTTTGTAGTCACATTTGTCTCAGAACTTAACAAAGTAGTTATGTTCTCTTCCTGAAATATTATATCTAGGATATATTTTTAAAATTGGGAAAAATCAGGGGCTCCTGGGTGGTTCAGTCACTTAAGCATCTGCCTTTGGCTCAGGTCAGGATCCCAGGGTTCTGGAATAAAGGCCTGAGCCCTGTGGTGGTCTCTCTGCTCAGCAGGGAGTCTGCTTCTCCCTCTCCTGCCTGCCACTCCTCCATCTAATTGTGCGCTCTCTCTCTCTCAAATAAAGTCTTTAAAAAATAAAATTGGGAAAAATTAACTATCAAACTCACAATTACTTCATATGATATTGCTATAAATAAAGGCAGTATTATATGGTATTTATGAGCCCAGGCTCAGAAGCTAACCAGGCTGAGTGGAAAGCAGGGTCAGCCCCTTAACAGCAGGATGACCTGGAACAAATTACTTAATCTCTAGGTGTCTCAATTTCCTCCTCGCTACAATGAGGGTTTTTATGAGCATTAGATTTATACATCTAAAATCTTGTTATAGTGCCTGGCATATAGAAAATAATTCATAAGTGATTTTTATAGCCCAGATTACTACATAATTCCATTTCTAATTAATTTTGTTTTAATAAAATAAACCTTATAACACGTGCAAGAGAACCCAATGAACAGTTTTAAGATATTAACATGTGTATGATAGCATAAAAAGTACTCCATCTAGAACAATCAAAACAGTGCTACAGCAATAGCCATAGTTTGCTTTAGCTATTCAAGTTTCTTTTCGATTTTTGGGAAATCCTAGCTATTTAATGGTAATTATTGAAGTTAATTAATAGAACAAAATTCTTATATATAACCCATTAAATATTAAATAACTCTACCAAATATTTCTGGATTAATTAACAAGTCTCTAATTCAAATAGAGGCAGAGGCAAACCTACTTATAGAAAAGTACAATGCAATAGTCATAAAATATTTGTCTCATCCAGGGTGGAAAGAGAATTTTAAAAATGCCGTTCTAGGGACGCCTGGGTGGCTCAGTCATTAAATGTCTGCCTTCGGGTCAGGTCGTGATCCCGGGGTCCTGGGAGCGAGCCCCGCATCCGGCTTCCTGCTCAGCAGGAAGCCTGCTTCTCCCTCTCCCACTCTCCCTGCTTGTGTTCCCTCTCTCGCTGTCTCTCTCGGTCAAATAAATAAAATCTTTAAAATATATATATAAAAATAAAAATGCCATTCTACATCTTACTCCACTTTCAAATTATGACCTATATTTGGCAAATCAAAAAGAGTCTTGAGCAAAAGTCATAGTGGACAAAACTATGGTAAAGAAGGTCTTGTACGTGACACTGCTTTATTTATTGTATTTAAAGGAAGGAGAGAGTTGTTAAATCTGGTAGTGGGCAAACCAGTTTCTTCTAGATTCTGGAATTGTTTTGAATAGCAATCCTTTAATGTACCTTGCCATTTAAATAAACGTCATGTTTCCTAACTAGTTTCACTTTCACACATTAGTTATGAAAAAATTGTTCAAGGTTATTTTATTTTTTTAAAGATATTTATTTATTTGACAGAGAGAGAGAGAGCAAGCACAAGCAGGGGGAGCGGCAGAGGTAGAGAGAGAAGCAGGCTCCCCGCTGAGGAGGGAGTTGGATGTGGGACTCGATCCCAGGACCCTGGGATCATGACCTGAGCTGAAGGCAGATGCTTAACTGACTAAGCCACCCAGGTGCCCCTTAAAGATTATTTAATAGTGTTAAACCAAGTGTTTGGGAGGCTACAAAACTGAAGTATTGTATGAGGCTTGTCCTCAAAGATCCTTGAGTCTGTTAAGAGGGAAGAGGCATACCCATTGTTAAATAAAACGTAGGCAGAGTTAGATTTCATGAGAAATGCTTTAGGGGTTCATAGGAGAGAGATTAGCATTCTAACAAGGATTAGAAAGGGTTGAAATGTGAATGCCTTATGGGGAATAGGCAGCTAAGTTAGAAGAGTAAAGCAGTCTAAGTCGGAGATATAGGAATATATTAAACCTATACACATTCTTCACACCTGCAAAGAAATATGCTCAAATTCTTGAACTGTAAGGCTCTCTTATTTTGTACACATTTTTCAACTTTTGATACAAAGAGAAAAATAATTTTAAAAATTAAAAAACAGCCACAAAAATAAATTAAAAACTAAAAAAAGAAAATAGGGCAAGAGTGACAATAAATGGTAAAGAGGATTTGTCTTATTGTTAATAAGACCACAGGAAAAACTAGATAATGGTGGGTTGGAGAAGGCTGGTGCTAAGTCTCAGTCTTAACAATGGTCCAGCTGATAGGTGAACAACTGATACTGTGGGCCTGATAGTACCAGATCTTCTCACTTTCAAGGGAAGCTAGAATTCAGGCTTTGAATATAAAACATCACAATTTTTAAAAGTTGGATCTATTAAAAATTGAAAAAAAAATGTCTGAGCCACACAAAATGCATATGCTGGCTGAATTCAGCTATCCAGGAGGAAGCAATTTGCAGCTATTCCCTGAGGTAATGTTTTGTTACGTTTTGAAAGAATAGTAGGAATTTTTACCTCAATGATGATCATTTCTAAAAGTCTGTATTTGGCTTAGGTTCACAGTTAATACAATATAAGAGAAGAACTGTCAGGGTGGTACACATTCATATAATCTATTTCTTCCTTAAAACCCTTCTTTGCTATGGAACTAAGAGCAGAGAATGACATGGATACTCTTGCAATGTGAGAATATATTATTCTAAATTTGTGCTCTAATACCTTTACCAAAAACATCAGTGCCCTGTGTAACAAATTTATGAATCAGTTAGTGGGTGCCTTTGCCTCCCAGAAAGAACTGCTGTGAGTTATTAGATATAAAACTTTGCCGTTGCACAAAAGGTGATAAAACATTACTTTCTAAACCAAGGGGGTAGTCTACTCACAACAAATTGAAGCATACTGAGACAGAGAAGTATTAACTCTGTAAGTTGCACTGTTTCCTTCATAGACTTCTTTCCATAAACCTTTGGTTAAAATCCCATAAATAACTTATCAGATCAACAATAAATCCAAGGGTTCTCCAATAATCATTTTACATGCTTTCTCTTCCATAGTTTCATTTTTAAACACTCTTTGGTTGAGAATATAAATTATTATTTAAAGAAATCAGATTTTCTCATTCTTAAGAAACATGGCAATAAGTGAAAACATAATTTTGAAAACTTTGCCTGGCATATCTAATTGACAGAAGGAAAAATTTTCTTCCACAGAATGTCTTTTTTCTCAGGTGGCATTGTATTATGATTTCTTATTTAAAACTTTTTTCCCAGGAACATTTTTAAAATGAGCCATCACAGTAATTCTGTCTCAATGCCTCAGCATCATTTTCAAACACTGACTGATAAAAAATTTAAGGATGGTTTTACTTAATTTGCCGGGTCTTGCTTTTTTCCATTTCCTAAAAAAATACGTATTTTTATTTTTTTCCTCTTCCCCTTCCTCTTGTATGCTCTTTCCGTTCCCTCTCTTCTTCGTATTAGAGTGTGTTCCCTTAACTTCACTAAACCCTTTAACTTAGTAGATCCTCCCCAGATACCTCTCCCCTTTACTTCTAGCTCTCCCAGGACTGTATTTCATGGCAAAACCCTATTAGCTTATTTTGATGTTTTTATCTTTCTGTGATTAGGAACCAGTCCATGCAGCCCAAACAGACAATTTTCCAAGGGCACTAAGTGGGTTTTCAGATCTCCTGTGAGGAGGAATGAGCTTCAATAAAACATTAGGCCACTACCAAAGTTGACTGACTTGAGCGATGTAACGTCTTATGTGGTTCCTGCCTTTTACTGTAAGTTTACACTCCCATGAACATTAACTCTGCCCAGCTGTAGTGCTTTAAGTGAAGGTTTGCACGCAAATATGGCCTCCATGAAAGTTACCTCGGGGCTAAAGTACTTCCATCATTGACAAAATTAAACGTCACACTAAGTCTCTGGTGGTTTAGTTGGCCTCAGATTCAGTTGTGGCTCATGTTTTATTAATGTGGTGAGATTGTCCTTTATTTTCAGCCTCCCACAGCAGGTGAGCTTGTCATATTCACTAAGAGAGAATGAGAGAAGATTGCCAACCACTTGTGCCAATTGTTTCCACAGCTCTTAATTTCTGTTGAGAGGCACGCAATATAAACAAAGTTTTACTTAACTGCTGGAACATTTGTCAAGGACTTGATACACGCAAACCTCCATTTCTATGCTATACTATGAAAGCACTGCAGTGTCGCTCCTCTGAGTAACCCTGTGCATGCCAAGCAGAATCCCAAATTAAGGTCTTCAAACACATCTTCTGGCTTTAGCTAGTGGAGAAATCTCACTACCCAGAAAATTAGATGGGTGGCCTGGAAATAAGTTAAAAATCACAGTAAGCTAGAGTAGAGAGGTTCTGGTCCCTCCTGAGGTTTAACTTTGCCTCAGCCAATTTTTCTGTGGTGGATTTTTTTTTTTAAGTGTAGAAAATGCCGAATCCTTAAAGTTTCTAATGTGCTAGACAAATCTTCAAATTTTATTTTATTCTCCATACCCAATATATCAGTGAATACGAAGATTGTCTTATGAATTAACAGAAATTAAAAATTGTCAACAGTTATGAGAATCCTTACTGTTTTTAATCTCTATTAGCATAAGCATTCCTCCTTTTCTTGAAATATTTGCTGTAATTGTAATTTTTTTCTTCAATTTGAGACCTATAGTTTAAGAGAGCAGGATTACAAATTGTACACTACAAATAATGACAACATGCTGGTCAATGGATTCTCTATATTAATCAAATTCTGTATATTAATCTAACTAGATAATATGAGTTGAGAAAATGAACCAACTGCATCATTGCTTTTTTTTTTCCTTTTTCTTGAAATTATAATACAGTAAAAGACTTTGGTGAAAAACATAGTTTTGTTTAAAAATGAAACAGAAGGAGTATCTGGGTGGCTCAGTTGGCTAAGCATCTGATTTCGGCTCAGGTCATGATCTGAGGTCCTGGGATCCAGCCCAATGTCGTGCTCCATATTCGGTGGCCATCTGCTCGTTCCCACTCGCCCCGCTCATTCTCTCTCTCTCAAATAATTAAAATCTTTTTAAAAAGTTAAACAATATGTTTAGTTTTATGTTCATTTTATTTTCTCTGAAAAATGTTGCAATCTTGGATCTCAAACAGTTCTAAAGGCTGTATATCCATAATCCATAATGTAAGTCAGGGAATGCTTTCTTCAATATACAATATATTAATCTATTCTTTGAATCGTAGAAAAAGTAGTTGCTATTAATGTTTTTAAAATTTTCTGGTCTTGAATTATCTAATTTGGCTACATACACAAATATGTATACACATTTTTTCGTTTGACTATATGTTAGTTAAATGGGTATTACCAAACTCTCCTCTTTTTTTAAAATTTGTGCTTTGAGAATCCTTATCTATGATTTCTAATTCTGTGTTTTGATTTAGCTACCTTTAATCAAAGTTTCTAGAATAAACAAATGATATGTAGAAGTTGAAGTTCATGGTTGACACTACTATAAATATGAAACCGCTGCTTTATATATATATATAAAATATATAAAATTATAAATATATTTATATATCATATTTACAAATATATGATATATATCCACTTGATTAACATTATCTCAGTGATCTAGAATTAATGTTAAAAATCTCATTGCTATTTTCACATCATTAAAGTGGTTGTCTTTAATTGCCACTTGATTATTAACATATGCCTTTTAAAGAATCATATCATAATTCTAGTATTGGGAAATACATATCTTGTATTTTTTCCTTCTAATGTTTTAAAAATCTATTTCATGTATATTTATAAATTTGTTATTTTAAATGTAGAATTGATTATTTTATCTAAACAGGGAAAAAAAAATATATTGTATTTTAAAAGGACCAGCAGTAGTTTCAAACGCAATGCATTTCCATGTGGGAGACTACTATTTAGTGTTCCGGAGAGGTCTTTCAGGTACCTTATCCATAATCTGAACTCAAAAATAGCAGCTTAAAATCAAGCTTAGTTTAAAATCATTGCCTTGAGTCCTGCTCATTAAGGGGGTAATACCCTCTGACGTTGCCGTTCATGTCAGTGTTTGAGGAAGAGGATGTGCTGGAATCACACAGACCTGGGTTTAATTCCTGTTCCACGTCTCCCTGGGTAAAGAACACTGGGTAAGTTACTTAAACCACATTCAGTTTCTCTATCTATAACATGAAGGTATTAATAGTTTTCTTCTAAAATTATGATTAAACAGCTGCTCTTTTTATGACAATGCATGTTAGCGCTTTATGGTGGCCAAAATTCTAAAGCTGCTCCCCCCACGATTTCTGTCCCTTGATTATTAAGCATGAATCTAGGTGCTGTTATGAAGGGACTTTGCAGCTGGAATCAAAATTACTAATCAACTGACCTTAAAAAAGGGAGATTATTCTAGACCCAGTCTAAACACTTGGGTCCTTGAAAGTAGAGATGTTTCTCTGGCTGGGGTCAGAGAAAGGCTGCAGATTTGGGTGGGGGTGGTAGAAGAGAGCTGAGCACGCAAGATCGGTTAGATTCAGAGTGCGTGGTCTAGTCTTCCTGTTGCTGGGGGCCCGCATATAAAGCACAAGGAAGAATGTGGGTGGCCTGGCCTGGCTGCTGGCTGACAGTAATGAAACAGGGACCTCTTTCCCCTAACTGTGAAGAACTGAATTTGGCCAACAACCTAAATGAGCTTGGAAGCAAATTCATCCCTAGAGCCTTGGGAAAAGAATGCAGCCTTGCTGACACGGTGATCTCAGCCTTGTGAGACTCTAAGCAGAGCACCAGCTGAGCTGGGCTTTGCCTGGACTTCTGACCTATAAAAAAGTGAGGTAATAAACAGGATGTCTTTACTAATTGACTGGAATACACAAACAGTGAAGAAATGAAGGAATTGTAGGATAAGACACAAATATTGAGGAAACCAATGCATGATAAGATGGAAAACATTAAAACCAACTTTCAGAGAAAGTAGGTGAACTTCTTTGTTTTAAACCTACCATGGTTACACAAACAAAGGCAGGGAGGGATGAAGATGCAGTTGTACAAGCTATTTGATGTGTCCTAACTGCAGTTAAGCTGATTGCATGGAGGGCCTAGTGTTATGAAAGCCAAGGTGAGAGATGCAGCTGGCTCAGAAAAGAAGTGAAGGGAATGGTAAATGAAGATAGAGATGGCAAATTTTGTGCTGTATTGAATCAAGCTTTCAACGAATTAATGGCTCAAGAAACGCTTTTAGTGTACATTGTTGTTGATGTAGCTGCAGCTAATTTTGGCTTAATATAGAACTAGACTTAAAATGTTGATGATTCTTTTCCCTGGTGATCCATGTGGTTAATTCTGTCCCTTCCCCTTAATTTCTATTCAAATACCACATTATGAGGGACCCCTGCTCTGATACTCTAAAGAAGTGTGAAGTAACCCCCTACGTGAGCTCACTTCTGTCCTCTCTTTGTAAGCTTTATTTTTCCCCGTGGAACTCATGCAGAAAACATTTACTTCTTTATCTCTTTCTCGCACTTGAATGCATGCTCAGGAACATAGAGCAGTGTACAAACATGCTTCCTATCTCTAGTACCTAGAGAATTATATAAGTTGCTGAATGATTGTCTGTTGAGTGGATGAAAGAGAAATCTAAACGCTTGATTTCTGTCTGGAATATCCTCCCCCGTGTTGTCAAAGTACTTCCCTGCATCGTTCTTCTTCAGGTTTCCAAAATGTATATAAAGTAAGTGAACCTGGATCAAACTCAATTAAAATTCAAACTCATTAAAATATTTCTAGAGAAATTTTGTCCAACAGCCTAATTAGTGATAATATTTTCATTATTTTTTTGATCTTGGTAATTTTGGCCATCTATTTAGAGAACGCTTTTCTTTTTTTTTGTCCACTGTAAATGTAATTCTAAGAACAAATGGTTCTATACTAATACACTAACCTGATTCATGTCTCCTGTCATCATCAAAACAGTTTGCAAAGAAATTATGTATTTTTTAAGATTCAAATTCTAATCCAACTGAGCTACGTGGAGTCACACTTTTATTTAGGAGAAGAGTTTATTTAAAAACAATGGAGTTTAAAAAGCTGTTTCATGTCATGCAGTAGGACTAGCATTTAGTCCACCAAGCTAAGGAAAATAGCAAGGGACTAATGTTTGCTGAGTAATGGAGAAGGCAGGCAAGTTCTTATCAACTTTCTACTAAAAGAGCTAGTCCACAGATTTCGTTTTTGTCCTGTAGCATTGTTTATTAGTGCTGTCTAATTTTTCTTATTGTTATGTGGCTAAACAATTTTAGCACATCAACACAGAAGAATTCAGATGCTGATTTATCTGGGTTCTTTGAGGTTTATTCCTGCACATTTTTGAACCTTAACATTTTGCTCTTTTTTACTATATAGTTCACATTTTCTTTAAAATATAGGGCTAAATAGCAACAAGGATTATTTGTGTAAAATGAGTTCCTTCTGTGCAGCACTATCCATAAACAATGCATATGGTTCAATAATGCAAGTTGAAAATCAGAATCACGTTTTAAAATGACTGCAGTATAACAGACTAAAATCAGTTCCTATTATTTAATTAGATTTATTTTTATGAGAAGATGCTCAAGATTATTTCACTTGAGATATTATTTTAGGCTTTCTTCTAGAGTGCAATAATTATTGACACTATTTTTAGCTAACCACAGCATTTTGACTGAGAAGTAATTCTACCATCACATTTCTGTCACATGGTATAACTAATAGGCTAAATTTTTCCAGCAAAGGGAGTTAGATGTGTAAAAACAATTCAAAGCTAGTAAAATGCAGCTACTTGGAAACATTATAAGGAAATGTCACACAATAACACTTACCTGCTATGTTTTATTCTTTAACCCCCAAGCACTTTTGTTGTTTCCTGAGCTGAGATTAGTAACTTAAAAAGCTTTTATTAAACATGTACAATCTAAATGAAACACTCAACCAACTGTAAATTCTCTCAGACTTCCTGCAAATGACAAGTGAGTGTGAATGTGCAATAAACCTTTGAATACCAGTGATTTAAGGCTAAGCAGAACTAGAGGATTTCTAGTAACAGATTGAATGCAATTGATTGTGTGGTAAAAGGCAAGAAAAGTGTGTGGTGGTTTCTTGTTTGCCTTTCCATTCCTTAAATCAAGAGAGGATACTTGCAATGCAAAATTTATATTAATGTGCTTTGAGCAACAATTTAGGGCACAGAAAAGACAAAACAACTCCTAGATTAACAGTTGCATTATTTCAAGTCACTAGACCTCAACTCCTTTTCAGCAATATAAGAATTACTTGTAGATAAGAAAAACTCATCCAAAGTGTCATTTATTTGCTTTTTCTTTTTGTGGAGGAACAGTTTATGGTATTTCTTTATGGACCATAATTGACTTGCTTTAGACTTTCTGATAGAAGCTTACTGTAAATAATGGAATTACTTTGGTCCACATTAGCAATTTTAAAATTTGATTGTGGCAGCCAAGCATCTCTGCCTAAATATGATATTTGGCATTTATATTTATTTTCTGGAGTTCTATGTTTAATCTCCTGTGGATAAAATTTTGGGCTCTGTAAAATTTGTAGATCAATGATACGGTCTTGAAAAGTGAACAATATTTGCCTTTTAAATAGGAAGACACAATATTGACTTATAAAGTATTGTATTTTATTTTGCAATATATATTTATCTTTAAAATTAGATACAGCACTAAAAACCAAATTTTGATTATACACACATCATATTGGGTTACATGGTGACAGCAAGCAACCCCAAAGTCATGTGACTAAACAATTTTAAATCTGTTTAATTCTCATATTAAAAATTATGAGTTTATTTGAGCAAAAATAATTCTAATCTGGCAGTACCAAACTAGAAGTGGTTAGGAGCTCACCACCGGCAGGAGCTGGGGAGACTTTTATAGAGAAGTGATGGAAGCAAAGCCAGGAAATGATGATTGGCTATAGGTTAAGCATTTGCCTTCTAGGGAAAAACCTAGTTGGCTGTTTGGGATTGGTTTTCCTTAGGTTTTGATTTTTTACCCTTGCAGGATTTACAGGCTTAGGTTTTGGTTTCCTTGTGGAGTCCACTAAGGCACTGAAGCCACCTCAGTCTAATGGCCTTTTTAATTAAGTTAACAATTCTCATTCATGCTAGATGTCCATTACCAGACAGAAACAGGGGATCTCAAACATGGTCACTTAACAACCCAGGCTGACTGATCTTAAAAACTGGCCCTTACAGTTTTAGAAGGGCTCTGGAAATTCTCAGTCCAGAGGAGATACATGTTATGTTCACTTAAAACTGAAAAAGTAACTAGTTTTGTTTCTTTTCGATTTCCAGGAGGCAGGTGAAAATTTTCAAAATACTACCTGGTTTTATAGTTCTTTTCTTAGCATCGTTTTCAAATAAATCACAATTGGCATTGTGCTACTACATGTAAAGATCACAAGTTGTCAAAATTGTATGCACACATTTTTATGGATGCTCATACACTGACAGTCTTCCACCATACTGTATTGAGGTTGTATCAGTTTGCTGATATTTTACAATTTTAACACTAAATTGTAAAGATTTACCAACCTCTGTGACATGTAAACATAGTAAGTTTAACTATACTTCAACAATAAATAAACAATAAGCTAATACAGGGGTTGGCAAACTACAGCTTGATGGACAAATAAGGCTTACAAACTCCTTTTGTATATCTCATTTACTAAGAATGATTTTTACATTTTTCAATGGTTGACAGATAAAGAGAAAATATTTTACAACACATGGAAACTATATAAAATTCAAATTTCAGTCTCTAGGAGTAAAGTTTTATTAGGATATAGCTGTGGCTGTTGGTTTATGTTATCTATGTGTTTGTGGTACAATAGCAGAGTTGATGGTTGGTACAGAGACTGAATGGCCTTAAAACTGAAGATATTTACTGCCATTTCCTTTATGGAAGAAAGTTCTTTGGCCCCTGAGCTAAAAAGGCAGCCAATTTAGCTTGAGCTTGACTGGGATGGCTCTTCTCCACATGTCTCTCATTTCCCTTGGAGCTAATGGGCATGTTTCTCTCATGGCAATGATGACATGCATGGCTATTGGTATCTTATGAAGATATTCTGGAATGAACATACAGAGAAAATTTGGCAGTAGAAAAATTTGAAATATCTTTTGCCTGACAGAATTTAGATCAAAAATGCCAAAAAAAAAAAATAGATCTGGAATCGCTACCATTTTTTTTTGAAAGATTAATACGTGACACACACCTGGTGTGCATTTTCTGGGCATTGAGATGCAAGATGTATTAGATAATTCCACAAATATTTATACCTAGTAAAGTAATAAAATTAGGATTAGAGCTCCAGGTCTGTGTGCAGTAGGCATGATCATATGCCATGGTAAGCATAGGAGAGTTCTAGGTTTTATGTATCATCCAGCCTAATGATCAGGAGTTCTTCCTTTGTTCTAAAAATTGTCTGGTTTAGATGATAAATTAGATGGTCACTTTTGTCTAAGTCCAACTCTTTCAACGGTGTCTCCTTGTAGTAGAGCAGAACAGGAAGCTAAATATAAAAGCCCTGTACCATCAATTGACCTTCCTTTTGGCCTTAACCAAAATGTATTTATAAAAGACTTATTTCTAGAAATAAAATCCATTTTGCTCAGGATTTAAGCCCTTTATTTCCATTTTTAGAAGTAAGGAAATTTTTACCACACTGATCTCAGTATTGTGGGACTCATTTGAGTTACTGAACACTTAGAAACATTATTCTCTTATACCTATGGTTTCTGGATATGACCAATCTTGTGTTTTGGAACAGACTTTTTTTAATATACCTGTTTGTGTTTTTGTGTGCTTTGACATTTTGAGAGTTGGTTGTACGTGGTTTGTGTGACATACACTCCGTAATAGGAATTAATTTTGGGAGACTTTCAAACTAAAGCTGATTTAGACTATTGTCTGCCTTAGAATTGATCTCTCATTTCTCTACATGAATCAAAGTGGGATATATGTAATCCAACAAATTTATACTCATTACCAAATATTGTTTAATGGAAGGCTGTGGAGAAATATGGGGTTTGTTTACCTGACTTTCAGTTATAGAAGGTAGAGCTTGAATTATTTACTAATTTAAAATGTTAAGTGGTCCTTAAGCTTAATAGTTTACAATTACAATAAGTGTAGAAATTTCACTACTTTACTGCCTTCTTTGAATGTATTGTTAGTATTAGTTTTTCTGGCCCCAAACCTAATCATATGCAGAGTCTGGTACTCAATGAACATTTATTGACTAACTGACTGACTGATAGACTTAATGCACCAGCTCAGTGCACTTAGAAGGTAAATTTGAATTCTTTTATTAGAATTCAGTGATATATATGTTTATTTTGTTCCAACTTTTTGAGAAGGAAGTTTTACTAAGAAAACCATGGTGATAGATCATATAGATTAAGCAAACAGAAAATATAGTCAATAAAACTGCAGATTTCTTTTAAAAAACATCATGGGAACATAAGCAAGAAAACTTCTTGGGGCGCCTGGGTGACTCAGTTGGTTGTGTCTGACTCTTGATTTTGGCTCTGGTCATGTTCTCAGGGTTGTGAGATCAAGCCCAGCATTGGGCTCCGTGCTCAGCAGGGAATCTGCTTGAAGATTCTTTCCATCTGCCCCTCTCCCTACTGTCTCTTTGTATTCTCCTTCTCTCTCTCTTTAAAAAAAATAAATCTATACTTTTAATAGCTACTCTGCAATTATGGGACTATGATCTTGAAAACCTCCATGGTTGGAAAATCTGCAGTTGAAGAACAAATCTCAGGTTAAAATAGGACTGAGAGGACTAAGGTAAACCTATGTAGGTGTATGCACTTTTCTTAAAATACGTACTAGAAAAGATGTGTATTTACTAGATTAATGTGTTTTTTTTTCAACCATGGGACAATGTATTCTCCAATGACTTATATTCTTCTTTCTTAATCATACAATCATGATGGGAAGCAATATATTAGTTTCTCTTTGCTGAAAGGAATCCTAGGTGAAAATAGATTCTCATTGGATAAAACATGCATGTGAGATAGTATTCACATAACCATATGTAGCATCCCTCGGTCAGTCACATTCTTCTTGCAGTAGTCTGGGAAGTTGTTGCTGTTTAAATGTGTCATTTTCACCATCATGTAGATAACAATTGCAAAACCTTTTAAATGGGTTATTAAGAAAAAATAAATCACGCCCATAATTCTCAAATAATGCAAGGAAGGAGGTAATGAACTGTAGCTGTGGTTCTTTTTGTTATCCTCAGGTTGTCATTTTTCTGACCAGGTGTTCTAGGTAGCTCCCAAGTTAGACAGTGATTATCACACTGGCTACCTATGAGAATACTGATGTCCCTAGCCAGATCAACTTTATCAGGTTTTTCTGTGTGGGGGAGCTTGGTGGTGGTGGTTAAAGTCTTCCAGGAGATTACAATGTGAAACCAGGCCTGAGAACCACTGAACTAGATTTCTGTGGGAGAACATCATTATCTTCAATCTTTAGCTATTGTCCCTAAGAGGATGATTGAAGTGAATTTTATTTTTTATGTATTTATTTATTTTTATTATGTTATGTTAATCACCATACATTACCTCATTAGTTTTTGATGTAGTGTTCCATGATTCATTGTTTGCGTATAACACCCAGTGCTCCATTCAATATGTGCCCTCTTTAATACCCATCACCAGGCTAACCCATGCCCCCACCCCCTCCCCTCTAGAATCCTCAATTTGTTTCTCAGAGTCCATAGTCTCTCATGGTTCGTCTCCCCCCTCCGATTCCCCCTCCTTTGTTTTTCCCTTTCTGCTATCTTCTTCTTTTTTTTTTAAACACAATTCATAGTGCTCACCATAGCACGTACCCTCCCCAATGTCTATCACCCAGCCACCCCATTCCTCCCACCCCCCACCACTCCAGCAACCCTCAGTTTATTTCCTGAGATTAAGAATTCCTCATATCAGTGAGGTCATATGATACATGTCTTTCTCTGATTGACTTATTTCATTCAGCATAATACCCTCCAGTTCTATCCACGTCGTTGCGAATGGCAAGATCTCATTCCTTTTGATGGTTGCATAATATTCCATTATATATATGTACCACCTCTTCTTTATCCATTTGTCTGTTGTTGGACATCTTGGTTCTTTCCATAGTTTGGCTATTGTGGACATTGCTGCTATAAACATCGGGGTGCATGTACCCCTTTGGATTGTTACATTTGTATCTTTGGGGTAAATACCCAGTAGTGCAATTGCTGGATCACATGGTAGCTCTATTTTCAACTTTTCGAAGAACCTCCATACTGTTTTCCAGAGTGGCTACACCAGCTTGCATTCCCACCAACAGTGTAGGAGGGTTCTCCTTTCCCTGCATCCCCGCCAACAGCTGTCTTTTCCTGACTTGTTAATTTTAGCCATTCTGACCGGTGTGAGGTGGTATCTCATTGAGGTTTTGATTTGGATTTCCCTGATGCCGAGCGATGTTGAGCACTTTTTCTGTTGGCCATTTGGATGTCTTCTTTGGGAAAAATGTCTGTTCATGTCTTCTGCCCATTTCTTGATTGGATCATTTGTTTTTTGGGTGTTGAGTTTAAGAAGTTCTTTATAGATTTTGGATACTAGCCCTTTATCTGATATGTCATTTGCAAATATCTTCTCCCATTCTGTCAGTTGTCTTTTGGTTTTGTTGACTGTTTCTTTTGCTGTGCAAAAGCTTTTTATCTTGATGAAGTCCCAATAGTTCATTTTGCCCTTGCTTCCCTTGCCTTTGGCAATGTGTCTGGGAAGAAGTTGCTGCGGCTGAGATCGAAGAGATTGCTGCCTGTGTTCTTTAGGATTTTGATGGACTCTTGTCTCACATTTAGGTCTTTCAGCCATTCTGAGTCTATTTTTGTGTGTGGTTTAAGGGAATGGTCCAGTTTCATTCTTCTGCATGTGGCTGTCCAATTTTCCCAACACCACTTGTTGAAGAGACTGACTTTTTTCCATTGGACATTCTTTCCTGCTTTGTTGAAGATTAGTTGACCATAGAGTTGAGGGTCCATTTCTGGGCTCTCTATTCTGTTCCATAGATCTATGTGTCTGTGTTTTTTGTTTTTTTTTGCCAGTACCATACTGTCTTGATGATTACAGCTTTGTAATAGAGCTTAAAGTCTGGAATTGTGATGCCACCAGCTTTGCTTTTCTTTTTCAACATTCCTATGGCTATTCGGGGTCTTTTCTGGTTCCATAAAAAATCTCCCAACAAACAAAAGCCCAGGGCCAGATGACTTCCCAAGAGAATTCTACCAAACATTTAAAGAAGAATTAATACCTATTCTTCTGAAACTGTTCCAAAAAATAGAAATGGAAGGAAAACTTCCAAACTTGTTTTATGAGGCCACCATTACCTTGATCCCCAAACCAGACAAAGACCCCATCAAAAAGGAGAATTACAGACCAATAGCCTTGATGAACATGGATGCAAAAATTCTCACCAAAATACTAGCCAATAGGATCCAACAGTACATTAAAAGGATTGTTCACCATGACCAAGTGGGATTTATCCCTGGGCTGTAAGGTTGGTTCAACATCTGCAAATCAATCAGTGTGACACAATACATTAAGAAAAGAAAGAAGAACCATATGATCCTCTCAATAGATGCAGAAAAAGCATTCAGCATCCTTTCTTGATCAAAAGTCTTCAGAGTATAGGGATAGAGGGTACATACCTCAATATCATAAAAGCCATCTATGAAAAACCCACAGAGAATATCATTCTCAATGGGGAAAAACTGAGAGCTTTCCCCCTAAGGTCAGGAACACGGCAGGGCTGTCCACTATCACTACTGCTATTCAACATAGTATTAAGGCACCTGGGTGGCTCAGATGGTTAAGTGTCTGCCTTCAGCTCAGGTCATGATCCCAGGGTCCTGGGATCGAGTCCCACATCGGGGTCCCTGCTCCTTGGGAGCCTGCTTCTCCCTGTGCCTCTCTCTCTCTCTTATGAATAAATAAATAAAATCTTAAAAAAAAAAAACATAGTATTAGAAGTCCTAGCCACAGCAGTCAGACAACAAAAAGAAATCAAAGGCCTCCAAATTGGCAAAGAGGTAGTCAAACTCTCACTCTTTGCAGATGATATGATACTTTATGTGGAAAACCCAAAAGACTCCACCCCAAAACTGCTAGAACTCATACAGGAGTTCAGTCAAGTGGCAGGATATAAAATCAATTCACAGAAATCAGTGGCATTCCTATACACCAAAAAGACAGAAGAAAGAGAAATTAAGGAGTTGATCCCATTTACAATCACACCCAAAACCATAAGATACCTAGGAATAAATCTACCAAAGAGGCAAAGAATCTGTACTCAGAAAACTATAAAATACTCATGAAAAAAATTGAGGAAGACACAAAGAAATGGAAAAACATTCCATGCTCATGGATTGGAAGAACAAATATTGTCAAGATGTCAAAGCTACCTAGAACAATCTACACATTCAATTCAATCCCTATCAAAATACCATCAACTTTTTTCAAGAAATGGAGCAAATAATCCTAAAATTTAACCCTGGCCAGACTTATCAAAAAGAAAAGAGAAATGACCGAAATAAATAAAATCATGAATGAAAGGGGAGAAATCACAACCAACACCAAAGAAATACAAACAATTATAAGATTGTATTATAATTATAATTATGAGCAACTATATGCCAGCAAATTAGATAATCTGGTAGAAATGGATGAATTTTTCATGCAAGCCATTGAGAGAGAAGTACGATAAAGAGAAGGGTGATGGCATGTATGCCGGCATAGGTCTTCTACCTTTGATAGAGCGGTCTGGTTGGTCTCCTTAGGATACAAGCCACTGGGAAGGACACACACCAGTGAGGACTCTTGAACCATGGCTTGCTCACTCTGTGAGTCTGGAGCCTTGGTAAGACCAGAGTTAGTGCCAGATAGAGAGGGGACTGAGGTGGAACCAGAATGGAGAGCAGTATGGAGAAGGAGGGTATATTTTTGTTTTGCTTAGTTTTCTCAATTCAGAAAGAATTAAACTTGAGGAAAAGAAAAAAAGAGTTTAAAGATATATGAGTCTTTTTTTCCTTTAAAAAACTTAGCCTGCAAGAGAAGCAAGCAATACACATTAATTATATCATTTATTAAGCATACATTTGGTGCATGCCATGAGTGAGATATGAATTAGGCATACTTAGAAGAGATACAACATGCACATAAGTAGTTTTAATATTAAAAAGAAAATACTGTTATAAAAGTATTATATTTTTTAAATGTTATTAATATTTTAATATTTTCCTAATGACCAGCACATATAGGTCTGTCGAAGCCATATTCTCCAATGCCACTTTCAAACAAAAAGGGGAGCAGAAATATCCAATATTCTAAAAAGAAATAACCAAAAAAAAACTACCACACTACTTGTGATACCTGAGTCAAAAAATAGAAGCATTTGGTTTCAAGTGTTTTGTAGAATAACTACAACAAAATTCTGAAAAAAGCTAATAATTTTCTAGAATTTCAAACTCCAAAGAATTTATAAATTATCTGGTAAATCTTTTATTTTTTATTTGTAGAAATTGAAACCCTGGGAAAGTGTGACTTGTGATACCCTTAATTTCTGGCACAGAACTAAAAACTCAAGGTCTTAATACTCAGTTTTGTCTTATTTTAATTATCTCATAACAGGTTTTTTTTTTTAAACTGTAAGAGAAAGATCAACTAGATTTTTATTCATTATCTCAACAAATGTCAGAAACATATCTGTCTCAAAACCTCAACATAAAAAAATACACTTAAGGGGAAATTCTATAATATGAAAAATTTATCAATTAAAAAGTATTTTAAGATAAGTTTACCAATTATAAACACCAAGATTCACTGATTAGAGAGTAGCGATATATGAAAACAATTTAAAATATTTTAACCATAAGGAACACTACAACATCAATAGAGTGAAAATATAGCATTGTGCCTTATAAAAGATTTTCATACGAATTTAGTTAAAAAATATTATTTTTCAAATAATTTAACATTTTTGTTAAATCTTCAGGGAAGTTTTGTAAGCAATTTTTAGAAAATAAAAACAGGCAGTATTGCAACATAGTACATTCATGGAAGTCATATAGGGAGACAAAATAGAAATCCCAAAAGATCATACACAGAGCAAATCAAAGCTCGTTTAACAATATTAAGGGTATTAAAGAGGGCATGTACTGAATGGAGCACTGGGTGTTATATGCAAACAATGAATCATGGAACACTACATCAAAAACCAATGATGTAATGTATGGTAATTAATATAACATAATAAAAAAAAGGAACACTAAAAGAATAAAGCTATTTTGTTATATAAAATTGATTAGTTTTAAATGTATGTATTAAGTATATTTTTGTAGTTTGAAATTGCCTGATTTCTGGAAGGTAAATATTAGAAAATATTTGGAATGATTTTGGAGAGAAAGAATGAGACAAAACAAAATTATCATTGCTTTCCAAGTCTAGCAGATGATACATTAAAAATTATGTACAAATTAACCTTTATAGATTTATAGTAATTATAATATGCAGATTTTTATGTTTACCTGACTCAAAGTCGAGGAATGTGAGATTAACACAGACTCTAATATACATTATTTTTGTCAGTTTGGAAAGATATATGGAAAAAGGGAAACTAATTCATAAAACAAAAGACTTTTCCTTTTATATTTGTAAGTGAAATAAAGTAAATTTATGTTGTGTCAAGTCATTTTAGACAAAGTGAATTGGGAAAAAAGTGAAAGCAAAATGATTGCTTCACAGATGCCTGAAGTTCACATGAAGTATTAAGGTTGTGTGAGACTATGCCGAAAATCACCCTCAGTTCTGCTAAATGTTTTTGCTAGTATATTAAAAAATAAATAAAAACCTGTCAAGAATGTTTGAATTAAGTGGAACTCTGATAGTCATGATCTTCCCACTGAGTTTAAATATCACTCTGTATTTCTGAGGTGTCAGTTATTATATAAGCAGCACATTAATAGAAATACATCATTTCTTTAAGCATTCAGTTTTTTGTGCTTGCAATCTTACATTTTTTAAATCTTAAAGATAATGTTTTAGGAGTAAAGACCATGGGTTTTTTCTAAATTAAGATAGATAAATCTACTAGTATGCCTATGGTGTTCTGTGTATAATAATAACATACAAAATGACACTATATAAATAGATAGGTTTTTTGGAAGCCCATCTTATTTCCCAGAAAAGAAAGATTAACATAATCTATTTCTTAAAAAAATAACAATAACAACCAACTAGACTGGAACTCTAAAAAGAAATTGATAATAAATCTTAAGTAATTATCTTCATTTTGTCTCTTATTATGAATTATCTTTTGCTCTTTCAAATCTGAAAATGTTGAATAACACCTGAGAATTGCACGTTCTGCATGAAGCACTGGGTGTTATACACAAACAATGAATCATGGAACACTACATCAAAAACTAATGATGTAATGTATGGTGATTAACATAACATAATAATAATAATAAAATAAATAAAATAAAAGTGTATGGGCATATAAGGTAATAACTTATGACCAAAATGAAATTTCAAATCCTTTGGAAAATGAGATATTATGCAATAAACAGTGTTGATATAAATTTAAAGAAAAACCTTTTTTTACAGTTTTTCTTTTAATTCCAGTTAACATACAGTGTTATATGTAGTTTCAGGTGTACAATATGGTGATTTGACAATTCCATATATCACCTGGTGCTCATTATCACAAGTGCACTCTTTAATCCCCATCACCTATTTAACCCCTTCCCTCTGGTAATCATCAGTGTGTTCTCTAGAGGTTAAAACTCTTGTTTCTTGATTTCTCTCTCTTTTTCTTTTTCCCTTTGCTCATTTGTTTCTTAAATTCCCTTTATGAGTGAAATGATAAGGTATTTGTCTTTCTCTGACTGACTTTTTTGCTTAGCATTATACTCTCTAGCTCCATCTATGTCACTGCAAATAGCAAGATTTTTTTTTTTAAGGCCAAATAATATTCCATTGTATGTATCTACCACTTCCTCTTTATCCATTCATCAGTTGATGGACACTTGGGCTGCTTCCATATCTTGGCTATTGTAAATAATGCTCCTATAAATATAGGGGTGGATGTATCCCTTTGAAGTAGTGGTTTTGTATTTTTTGGGTAAATACCCAGTAGTGCAATTGCTGGATCATAGGGTTCTATTTTTAACTTTTTGAGAAACCTCCATACTGTTTCCCAGAGTGGCCGCACCAGTTTGCATTCCCATCAACAGTGCAAGAGGGTTCTCCTTTCTCCACATCCTCGCCAACAATTGTTGTTTCCTGTGTTGTTGATTTTAGCCAGATTTTAGCCATTCTAACTGGTGTGAGGTGATACCTCATTGTAGTTTTGATTTGCATTTCCCTGATGATGAATGATGATGAACATCTTTTCATGTGTCTGTTGGCCATCTGGATGTCTTCTGTGGAGAAATATCTGTTCATGTTTCATGACCTTTTTTATATAAGATTATTTGTTTTTGGGTGTTGAGTTGTATAAATTCTGTATATATTTTGAATACTATTTATTGGATATGTAATTTGCAAATATCTTCTCCCATTCCATAGATTGCCCTTTCATTTTGTTGCTTGTTTCCTTCACTGTGCAGAAGCTTTTTATTTTGATGTAGTCCCAATAACTTATTTTTGCTTTTATTCCCTTGCCTTAGGAGACATATTTAAAAAAATGCTGCTTTGGCTGATGTCAAAGAAGTTACTGCTTGTGTTTTCTTCTAGGATTTTTATGGTTTCAAGCTTCACATTTAGGTCTTAAAACATTTTGAATTTATTTTTGTGTTTGGTGTAAGAATGTGGTCTGGTTTCATTCTTTTGCATGTTGCTGTCCAGTTTACCTAACACCGTTTGATGAAGAGACTCTCTTTTTCCCATTGGATAATCTTTCTTGCTTTGTCGAAGATTAATTGACCATACGGTTGTGGGTTTATTTCTGAGTTTTCTATTCTGTTCTATTAATCTATGTGTCTGTTTTTGTGCCAGTACCATAGTGTTTTGATTACTATAGCTTTGTAATATAATTTGAAGATTGGAATTGCGATGCCTCCAGCTTTACTCTTCCTTTTCTACTTTGCTTTGGCTATTGGGGTTTTTTGTAGTTCCATACACATTTTAGGGTTATTTGTTCTAGCTCTGTGAAAATTGATATTTTGATAGGAATTGCATTAAATGTGTAGATTGCTTTGGGTAATGTAGACATTTTTGACAATATTTGTTTTTCTCAATCCATGGGCATGGAATGTTTTCCCATTTGTCTGTGTCTTCTTCAATTTCTTCAGTGTTTTACAGTTTTCAGAATGCAGGTCTTTCACCAATTTGGTTAGGTTTATTACTAGGTATTTTACTATTTTTTGGCACAGTTATAAATGGGATTTTTTTTTATTTAACTAAACTAACCTTGAAGATAGTTACCGAATGCTTTATGTTTGTAAAAGTCTAATTTGTTTTAGAGTGTTTTGTCTAATCAATGATTTCAGCAATATTTTACTGGTTTATATGTCAGAAAAAATATTTTTATGGCAATTATTTTTGTTTTTAACAGACTTTAAATTTACTTAAGCTTTTCTAAAAATTGAATATTATATAATCTAGATTTCAGTGAATGCTTTTGTTATTTCTCTTGATTGTTCATCTGAGTTTCTTACTCTTTCTTGTCCTTCATGACATGGATGTTTTTGAAGATACAGAACTTTCTTTAGATAGAAATATGTATTTTTTTGAGTGGGTCCATAATATTTCCAAATCAATTTTAACATTACAAAATTGAAAGTTATTTGATCTTGATCTTGTTCCTTTCTACTGAAAATTTTGGTTCATAATATTAATGTGATACATATTTGCATTATTCTACACAGTAAGTTTAAAATAGTAATATCAATTACACTCCAACACTTAGACTGCTGAATGATATTTACTATTTCTTTGCACTTCTAATTTATTTCAAAGCCATTTAAAGTAATTTATTCCTCTATGTGGCTGTGTCACCACTTGATTTACAGCTGGGTTTCTTTGTTTATATTTCTTTTCAATTTTTTTGGTGGAGGAGGCTTCTGTAAATTTCCTTTGTGACTATGTAAAATGTTTATATATTTTCTAAACCAGAGCTATTGAACAGGGTATATTTTGAGAAGACACCCTTCCCTTATTGCCTCTTCACCCTGTTCCTTTCCTCCCCCATAGGTAAACTTTTTATTAATTTACAAGTTCAGTGAAGTGTTTTTCTTTTATTTCTTAGTTTCAATTTTCTTATATCATGTTTATCTTGGGATTTTATAGAGGAATAAATTTGTTATTAACCTGCGTTGGTGCAGAAATTGTTAGGATTAGGCCCCTTTCACTGAAGATAAAAAGTCTTCGGATGAAATGGTCTTCATATAAGCCAGTTTTTTTTTGTTTTTTTTTTTTTTCCTCACTGTTTTTCCATCAGGCCTCTCTAAATTGGATGAGTGGCTTTATGCTTCTTTTCTTCATAGATACTAGTTGTTTCTACTGGAAGGTGCTCACTTCATTTCTATTAGGGATAGAAATCCTTTCAACAGGGAGCATGACTGAACAAAATAGCTGTATGAATCCATTTACCATGTGAGTGCAACCCCATGGGCTAGATTTTACCTTGCTGTTCTTCTCACCATTGATCATGATGGTACCTTGATTGACAAATTTCTCTTAGTTTGTGTATTACTCAGAGTTCTCCAGAGAAATAAAGCCATAGTAGGTTCACATAAAGAGACTATAATAATTTAGCTTATGCATTTATGGAGGCTGAGAAGTCCCACGATCCGCCATCTGAAAGATGGAAACCCTGGAAAGCCAGTGGTGTAATCCCAGTCCTTTCCCAAAGGCCTAAAAACAGGGAAGCTGACAGTGTAAATCTCAGTTCAAGGGCAGGAGAAGACTGATATCCTAGCTCAAGCAGGCAGGAAGGAACCAAAAAGGGGTGAATTCCTCCTTCATATACCTTTTTGTTCTATTGGGGCCCTCACAGATTGGATGATGCTCACACACACTGGGGAGGATATATTTAACTGAGTCCACTCATTCAAATCCTAATCTTATTCAGAAATGCTCTCAATGACACGCCCAGGAAAAGCATTTAATTTGGGCAACCCCTTGCTTGGTCAAAAATGACCCATAAAATTAACCATCATAATTTATCTGCTTCCCCACTAAAGATTCTGCTTTATGAAAGACTCAGCCATGTTTAATGTGTTCTTGGTTCTGTCTCTTGTAGCTAGCATACTGCCCAAGCCACTTTTTGTCATACGATGAGCTCTTGCACTCTGAAATTCAAATGCTTACTTGGGAGTGAGCAGCTATCCCATATACAACCTCCTTCTGAAGATGTGTGAAGATATAGGAGATGACCAATATAGCAAAAAAAAAAAAAAAAAAGACAAGTTTGTTACTTATAAATCGTCATTTTATTTTAAGGATATGTATCTGAGGCATACCCATATCCCTGTACTCTTAGCAACAATTAGGCTTTTATAAAATTTCAACTTTCTCTTCTAAAAACCTATTTCTTCCCCAGTTTTTGAAACTTTGCTTATTAGAATCATGAATTTCTCAAGTTACAAACATTGTATCCCACATCCAGTTGTTTACTGGGCAATATTGATTCCATTTTAGGATTATCTCTTCAAGTCAATCATTCTTTTCTTTATGTATGCCTGTTCCCCTGACTTAGTTTAGACATTAATTTTCTCTTTCCTAATCATTTTCAACAGTCTTTTGTCCAATATCTCTATAGTGGCCTGTTTTACTCTTCCATCTGACTTAATGAAGCTTGCATTTCTTTGTATAAAATGTATCTTTCATATCATTCTTTGGTTTTAAAAAGTGCTTTTTAATATTTAGGATTATGTCTAATATCTTTAACTTGAAAATGAAATATTTCAGAATTTGTCCTTATCTACTTGCTCACATACTTTCTATTTTGTAACCTATGTTCCAAGCTTAGTAAATCTCTATTAATTTCCTCTGTATATGATGATCTTACATGATTCTTTGCCTTTAAGTATGTGTTTTCTTCTGCTTGAAAAACCTATCTTGCTCTCTGCCTGAAATATATCTACTTATTTTTCAAAAGGACAGATAAATTATTATATTCTACTTTGATAATGTCAGATCCTACAGAGAATTAGTCGCCTCATTTTCTCTAACAATGATATCAACAAGAATAATTAGACTTTCATGTGCCACTTCCTATCATGATTGTATCAAATTCTTAAAACCACTGTTTTCTCAGGTGATAAAGCTAAGAGGTTCAGAAACATTACTTAATTCAGCCAAAATAGTATAAACCGAGGCCCTACTACTTAACACTTTAAAAAGCCCCTGAGTGATTTTATAAAGAATTTTTCATATTTAGATACACATCAATTCTCATCATACACTGTTCATTTAGCTCTGCTGCTTCTCATCTACTTGTTTATCTCCCTAAGAAGACCTCCTTTCTCATTACTATTTTTTTTTTACCTTGTTTCCACTCTAATTTCTCTGAGCTAACCTGAAAAGGAGTAGACCTTTTCAAATTCTCTATTTCCTATTTTTAACCATACCAAAGATGAGGTCTTTGTGTCCATAAGCAGTGTGTGCCTCCCAACCTCTAGTTCTCATAAATGTTTTCAGTTAATTTCCTATCAAATTCTTGATCTTCTATTTTTCACCAAGTTCTCTTGGCTTCCAAGGTCCGAGTTCTGATCTACTGCTTGAGTTAGAATTATGTCCTTTGGGTCTCTCTTGATTTCTTGCTTACCATATTAGTAAGCATATAGGCTACATATGGTTGAGTATGTAGTAACAATGAGACGTGGACATTCAAGGCTAAAATAAGATAGATGCTTGCTTAACTTGCACATATATCTAAGGCTATGTTGGCTCCGTTCTAGGATATCATTCAGTAACCAAGATCCCTTATAAAGTTGCCCGTATCCCAAAGTGCTGTCCTGATCTGCATGGTCCAAGATAAAGTACTACCAGGTCTGTGTTCTAACATTTTTTTTTTTTTTCTGGGGGAAACAGTGCAAAGTTGCAAATACCACCTCTGCTCATATCCCATTAGTGTGGACACAGTGATGTAACCATATCAGACTGCAAGAGGGGTTGTAAAATACAGTCACCATGTAGAACGTCTGAAGGAAAAAGAGTAGAAACTAAATGATAATCATTAGTGTGCATTATGCTTATGTATTTATTATTCTGAAAACATGCTTAATTTATCATATAGTTATCCGTTTATTTAGTAGGAAAATCCACACTTGAACTAGAAAGTCCTGAGATTGAAACCATGAAAAACTTGGGACTTTGGACATGACATTTTCTGAGATGCAATTTTTTTTTAATGGCCAAAATGAGAGTTTGTGGAAATTCTATCAATATACATAGAGTTATTTTTAAAGTATTATCCACTGCATATTTCAGGAACATCATGCACAGTGACAGAAGTTACCCTTAAACCTCATTCATTTCACCAACAACTCATTTTTATAAAAGAGACTATTCTTTATCATTAAAAGGGAAAGTGATTTAAAATAATGAGAAATATTCTTACTAAAAGGACTAAAGACAGAATGGATATTAGGATAATTAATGCTTAAAGAAGAAACCTAAAATTACCAATACTCTAATGACCATATAATCTCTCCCATAAACTTGTTCTTTGATCTTAAGCTTTCTGTCTATTCTCTCTTGGCCTCAGTTTTCTTATTTATAAACTGAGATGGTTAGATTTGATGATCTCCAAGTTTCTTCCCTTTACTAACATTTCTGATTCTCTCACTAAAAATATGTATTTTTTAGACATTTTATTTATATGTATATGAAATAATACATCATTCCTATTGCAAGGCAGTTTGCTATAGGTTGATGATAAACTGTTGAACAAAACAGACCTAGATTCCTCTGTTAAGAAGCTTACATTCTAATGAGAAGATTGGTAATGGGGACACCTGTGTGGCCCAGTCAATTTAGTGTCTGCCTTCGGCTCAAGTCCTGCATTGGACTCCTTGCTCAGTGCGGAGCCTGCTTCTTCCTTTGCCTGCTCTGCCTGCCATTCCCCCACTTGTGCTCTCTTTCTCTCTCTCTCTCTCTCTCTCTCTCTCTCTGACAAATAAATCTTAAAAAAAAAGATTGGTAATGAAAATTGGGGGAAAATGACAATGGAGTAATTACTAGTAGAAAGCGTCAAAGCCAGGCTTAGTAGAAAGAAAATGGATATATTTATACAAATCTATGGTTTTCAATACATAAACTGTTATATACATGGTTTCTTAAACACTTAGGTCTTGGGATAATGTATAATTAAAACACAACTTAGGGGCACCTGGGTGGCACAGTCAGTTGAGTGTCTGACTTTTGATTTTGGCTCAGGTTGTAATCTCTGGGCATGGGATCGAGCCCCGCATATGACTCTGTGCTCAGCACAGAGTCTGCTTTTCCTCTCCCTCTGCTTTCTGCCCCCATCTCTCTCTCTCTATATATATATATCTGTCTATCTCTAAATAAAATCTTAAAAAAATAAAACACAGTGCTTTTTCGCAACGGGTTTGCCGCCAGAACACAGGTGTCGTGAAAACCACCGCTCAACCTAAACCAAAATGGGAAAGGAAAAGACTCACATCAACATCGTCGTCATTGGACACGTAGATTCGGGCAAGTCTACCACTACTGGTCATCTGATCTACAAATGTGGTGGGATCGACAAAAGAACTATCGAGAAATTTGAGAAGGAGGCTGCTGAGATGGGAAAGGGCTCCTTCAAGTATGCCTGGGTCTTGGATAAACTGAAAGCTGAACGTGAACGTGGTATCACCATTGATATCTCCCTGTGGAAATTCGAGACCAGCAAGTATTACGTGACCATCATTGATGCCCCAGGACACAGAGACTTTATCAAAAACATGATTACAGGCACATCTCAGGCTGACTGTGCTGTCCTGATTGTTGCTGCTGGTGTTGGTGAATTTGAAGCCGGTATCTCCAAGAATGGGCAGACCCGTGAGCATGCCCTTCTGGCTTACACACTGGGTGTAAAACAACTAATTGTTGGTGTTAACAAGATGGATTCCACTGAGCCACCCTACAACCAGAAGAGATACGAGGAAATCGTTAAGGAAGTCAGCACCTACATTAAGAAAATTGGCTACAACCCCGACACAGTAGCATTTGTGCCAATTTCTGGTTGGAACGGTGACAACATGCTGGAGCCAAGTGCTAACATGCCTTGGTTCAAGGGATGGAAAGTAACCCGTAAAGATGGGAATGCCAGTGGAACCACACTGCTTGAAGCTCTGGATTGCATCCTGCCACCAACTCGTCCAACTGACAAGCCCTTGCGTCTGCCTCTCCAGGACGTCTACAAAATTGGTGGTATTGGTACTGTCCCTGTGGGCCGAGTCGAGACTGGTGTTCTTAAACCTGGGATGGTGGTCACCTTTGCTCCAGTCAATGTTACAACTGAAGTAAAATCTGTTGAAATGCACCATGAAGCTTTGAGTGAGGCTCTTCCTGGGGACAATGTGGGTTTCAATGTCAAGAACGTATCTGTCAAAGATGTTCATCGTGGCAATGTGGCTGGTGACAGCAAAAATGACCCACCAATGGAAGCAGCTGGCTTCATGGCTCAGGTGATTATCCTGAACCATCCAGGCCAAATCAGTGCTGGATATGCACCTGTGCTGGATTGTCACACGGCTCACATTGCTTGCAAGTTTGCTGAGCTGAAGAAGAAAATAGATCGTCGATCTGGAAAAAAGCTGGAAGATGGTCCCAAGTTCTTGAAATCTGGTGATGCTGCCATTGTTGATATGGTTCCTGGCAAGCCTATGTGTGTTGAGAGCTTCTCTGACTATCCTACTCTGGGCCGTTTTGCTGTTCGTGACATGAGACAGACGGTTGCTGTGGGTGTCATCAAAGCAGTGGACAAGAAGGCAGCTGGAGCTGGCAAGGTCACCAAGTCTGCCCAGAAAGCTCAGAAGGCTAAATGAATATTATCCCCAATACCTGCCACCCCAGTCTTAATCAGTGGTGGAAGAACGGTCTCAGAACTGTTTGTGTCAATTGGCCATTTAAGTTTAATAGTAAAAGACTGGTTAATGATAACAATGCATCGTAAAACCTTCAGAAGGAAAGGAGAATGTTTTGTGGACCATGTTTTTTTTTTGTGTGTGTGTGGCAGTTTTAAGTTATTAGTTTTTAAAATCAGTACTTTTTAATGGAAACAACTTGACCAAAAATCTGTCACAGAATTTTGAGACCCATTAAAACAAAAGTTTAATGAGGAAAAAAAAAATAAATAAATAAAACACAGCTTAAATATATCCCTAATGAATTGACTCATACATTCTACCTTATCCCACCTCTACCCATTCCCCCACCTATAAAACACATATAAATCTCTATGGGCGTAGTATAGAACTTAAACATAATCTCCTCCATCTTCCTACTTTAGATGATATTCTACAAATTGTGCAATGACACCCAGACAGCTGTTACATTTAAGTCTATTACTGACGTTATTAATGTCTTTTGATACTGAATGATACCGGAAATAAAATAGTCTCTGTTGAGTTCACATACTGTCTATAAATATATTTTACCTATGAAAACACTTTGCCTCATAGCATCATTATAGGATATTAGTTATATGTGCCAGTAAAAATGTCATAGCACAATAAATTTTAAATATACATGTGAAGTATAATTTGACATGGTTCGATATCTTAAAATATGCATTTCATTATATCTTTATTCCAAGGCACTTCTCCAACTTTGAATTACTGACTAGCTGAATAAGTGAAAATTTATTAACTACCATCTAGTCCTTTTCAATTAGTCTACATTAACTTTCTAAACTTAAACCCATTGAGAGGTACCCAGGTATACATTTTCTATTTTGTCACTTAATCTTAGTATCCATTTCTAAATTGGCATTATATAATACAAACTAATCTTTTTGGAGATCCATTTGTGTGCCAGTTACAGTGCTAAATAATTTTTAATCTTCATCCGACTTGATGAGTTAGGTTGTATTCTCATTTGTCTGTGACTGAAACGTTAATCCAAATTTATGATTATAACTATATACTATAACTAAGTCTATTTGAAAAGATGCTAAAATGCAGGATTTCTCTCAGATATACAGTTCTAACACTCTTCTGGTTTTTGTTTTTTTTTTGTAAGCATAGAGGATCTTCTGCTAATTCAACAAGGCTACCATATATTACCTTTTCCCTCCAATTCTGTTCTATTCACATATGTGTGAATAGATGAAGCAACATTCATTTAAAGTCAGTATACTATGTATATTACTTACATACAGAAAAATATTTTATAGTGATAAGCCTTCAGAAATTCTTAGGCACCCAAATAGCTAAAAGTTAAGACCACTAGCTTTCAGCAGTAAAACATTAGTTTAACTAATTCTGTCCATTTTTATATTTGGCTTCTTTCTACTTTAAAATTTTAACTTGTGCTATCTGTGTAACTATTCACTGTAGATGATTTGGAAAATACAGAAAACTATTAAGATGTGGGCTATACTCTAACTGGGAACAAATAGCAGTGGCTTAAACAACATAATACCAGTTTTTTCCAAAACTTCTGAAATGCCAGGTGACTTGAAGGGAGAGAGGTATCTTCTACATTGTTGTGCTACCATTCCCTAGGATATAGCTGCCATCATGCCACATCTGAATCAGGTTGAATGTCAGAAAACATTTTCTTTACAGAAATTATTAGAAAGTCACATTCCTCATCTTCTATCTTGTTGGACAAAAGTTAGACATACAGCAAGTTTGATTGCAGGAGTCTTTCTAATATGGTCCCTGACTGGGTGGTCAGGTATCCAGCTAAAATGATCAATGTTCTATTATTAAAAAAAAAAAAAAAAGAAAAGGAAAGAAGAAGGAGAAGAAAAGGAAGAAAAGGAGGGTGGATATTGGGATCAGTAACCATGAAAGACAAGTACCTATAATCTCTGATTTTTTTAAGCGGGGGGGGGGCAGAGGTAAAAGGAGAGAGAATTTTTAGCAGGCCCCATGTCCAGTGGAGAGCCCGACAGGGGGCTCGATCTCACAACCTTGAGATCATGATGTGAGCCAAAATCAAGAGTTGGATGCTTAACCAACTGAGCCACCCAGGTTTCCCTCTAAAAATCTCCCCTCTGAGATTTTTAATATTAACTTCTAATTACTATGATTAATGCTGAAATAAACATATGGGATACACTAATTATTCCACAGGTTTGGTGATCTTAAGATAGATTCCTGAAAATGTAAATTCTGGGTCAAACTGTATGACAAACAAAATTATAATTGTGCCTAAATATATCTTATAAAAATAGTACTAGTTTATGCTTAAACATAATTTGTTTGAAAACTATGATATATTTCCAGTGCATATTTATAACTCTTAGCAAATGTGATAGGCAAATTACTTAAAAATGTACATGACTTTCATTTTTAGCCATTATGTATTTCTAAGTTAATTGGCCAATTTTATTTGCTCTCCACATTGTCTCCTTATGCATCCTCTTATTGTATGTAGAATTTAATGTTTCTTACTAATTTATATGAATTTCATATATGTCATGGATAGGAACACTCTACTGATTATGTTTTTTAAAAAATATTTTCCTAGTTTGAGCTGTGCTTCTTGTTTATTAATTTACTGCTTTTCTATGATGTTTTAGAACTTTTAAAGCTTTATGTTTCCAGTACTCAAATCCATCAATAATATTCTCCAAGGGTCTCATCCTTAATTTTACTGAGATGTAATTGACATACACACTGCATAAGTAAAGCGTACAGCATAATGATTTCACTTATATATACCATGAAACGATTACTACAGTAATTTCAGTTGACATTGATCATCTTGTATAGGTACAAAATGTTTGCGTTTTCTTTGTGATAAGGCCTCTAGGATTTACTCTCAACAAGTTTTATTGTGCCATACAGCAGTGTTAGCTATAGCCATCATGTTTTACGTTCCATCCCTAGTACTTATAATGGAAAATTTGTACCTTTGGCAACCTTTTCCATTTCCCCCTACTCCCACTCCCATTTCTGGTAATCATAAATCTGATATTTTTCTATGAATTCCTTTTACCTATTGGTTGATTTAGCTATTTATTTTTAAATTTCCAACATGTAAATGAGAACATGCGGTATTTGTCTCTCTTCCCTCACCACCCCCTTTTATTTTCTAGAAGTTTTTACCTCTTACTTCCCTTCATGTATTTTGCCCACCCACAGCTTCTCCCTGCTGTGGTAATCCATACTTTGTTCCCTGTAACTAAGTTTGTTTTATTTTGTTTGTCTCATTGTTTAGATTCCACATAGAAGTATTTGTCTTTCTCTGATTTGTTTCACTTCACATAGTGCCCTTTAAGTCCCTCCATGTTGTCACAAATGGCAAGATTTCATTCTCCTTTATGGCTGAGTAATATTCCTTGGCATACCTTGGAAATACTGCAGTTTCAGTTCCAGACCACTGCAATAAAGTGAACATCACAATAAAGTGAGTCAAATGAATTTTTTTGGTTTCCAGTCCATATAAAAACTATTTTTATACTTTAGACTATTAAGTGTACAATATCATTATGTCTAAAAAAATGTGCATACCTTAATTAAAAATAATTTACGGCTAAAAAATGCTAACCATCATTTGAGATTTCAGCAAGTCATAATTATTGATCATAGATCACCATAACAAATATAATAATGAAAAAGTTTGAAATATTACAAGAATTACCAAAACGTAACACAGACATGGAGTGAGAAAATACTATTGGCAAAATGGTGCTGATAGACTTGCTCAAGGCAGGGTTACCATAAACCTTCAATCTGTGGAAAAGGCAGTATCTGCAAAGCGCAGTAAAGTGAGCACAGTAAAATGAGATATGTCTAATAAATGAGGTGTGTTTGTGTGTGTGTGTGTGTGTACATATCCATATGTATATATGCACACATACATATATACACATGTATACATATATCATTTTTATTCATTTATCAATGGATTCTTAGGTTACTTTTCTATCCTGGCTGTTGTAAATAATGCTCCAATGTACATATATCTTTTTGAACTGATGTTTTTGTTTTCTTTGGATAAATATCCAAAAGTGGAATTGCTTGTTCATACGGTAGTCTATTTTTAATTTTGAGGAGCCTCCATACTGTTTTCCATAATGACTGTACAAATTTACATTCCTTCCAACAGTACTCAAGGATTCCCTTTTCTTTATATTCTCGCCAACACTGGTTATTTTTGTCTTTTTGTTAATAGCTAATCTGACAAGTATGAACTAAAATCTCATTATAGCTTTGATTTACATTTCTCTGATAATTAGTGATGTTGAGCATCTTTTCATATACCTATTGGCCATCTCTGTGTCTTTTTTGGAAAAATGTCTATTCAAGTTCTCTGCCCATTTTTAAATTTTTTTATATTAAGTAGTATAAATTCTTTATGTATTTTGGATATTAGCCCCTTATTGGATATATGGTTTCCAAATATCATCTCCCATTCATTTGATTGCCTTTTTGTTTTGTTAGTGAGTATTTGTCTTTCTCTGTCTGACTCATTTCACTTAGCATAATGCCCTCAAAGTCCATCCATCTTGTTGCAAATGACAGGATTTCCTTCTTTTTAATGGCTGCATAATATTCCATCGTGTATGTACATATACACCATAATTTCTTTATCCACTTATTCACTGATAGATGCCTAGGTTGTTTCAATTTTTGGCTATTATAAATAATGCTGCTATGAACATGGGGGTGCAGACATCTTTTCAACGTAGTGTTTTCATTTCCTTTGGATGTATTTCCAGAAGTGGAATTGCTGGATAGTATGGAGTTCAATTTTTTTTTTTTTTGTGAGGAATTTGAGGGTCTTTTTAATGTTCTATTTGGACAAATTTTCTTCCCTTTTCAATATTGGTAACACATTCATCCTTATTTTTTTTTTTACTAAAAGTATGTGGGTTTGTTTTATTGTTGTTGTTATATAAAAATACATGTGAATGGTTAAAGAAAAAAAGATGTAAGTTACCCCAATTAAAAAAAAATACATGCCAGTCATCATTAAGCTGTTGGTAATTTCTCTGAGTGTTTTCTACAGATGAATAGAAAGTATGGCTTATAAAGTTTTTAATAGAAATTCTGTATTATAGGAATTCAGTCAGTGTAGCAATTAATTGTGCAACATCTACTTTTTTAAAAATATTTTTACATTGCCTTGCAGGTTTGGATTTAATAACTTGTGGAAGTGGAGCTAATTGAGTGTTTCTTTTATAAGGCTGTGCTGTGGTTGGATTTATGTAGGAACTTCAAGATCTCTGCTCTAGATTCTATATTCATAAATCAAAAAGAAATTAACTGTATTTTTGTATTATCTAGTGACTAACTTGAGGGAGGGTGAGGTGAAGAAGTAATACTCTGCCTAATACCTCATCCTTCCTGTGTAGATCATCAAGGCTCAAGCTCATACCAAATATGGTGACCTGAAATTTTGCAGAGGAGAAAAGACAGACTGCTTCAATGTCAAAGTTTCTGACAAAGTTTTCTTATATTGCCATGTGTCCAGGTTCTTTTCATATGTAATAGTGACAAGTTTTATTGTATAGTGAAACATGCGTATTGAAATATCTAAGAAAGTTTATTTGTTGACCACTCTTTTCTAATTTTATTATTTACATTTAAATTACAAAGCAATAATGGATGAATGACATTTATTATTTTAGGGAGCTACTACTTGACCTCTAACACAGATTATAGAAGTCTTACTAAGCAGGAGAACACAGCTTTAGATGAGGACTCAGAAACTGTTCCCTAACTCCATAATATTGAATAGAAATGGCTAATAGAGGGTATTTAAAAATTTTTGATTCATGAAAAAATTCAGGCCTTTGAAAATCTATATTTAGAAGTCATAAATATAAATGAATATATAAATCCAATACCAATGTCCTAGCACAGGCTGCTATAACAAAATGCCATGGATTAGATGTCTTAAATAACAGACATTTATTTCTCACAGTTCTGGATGGAGTCTGAGGTCATAATGCCAGCATCATTAGAGTAGGGTGAAGACTCCCTTCCTGGCTTGCAGATGGCTGCTTTCTTGCTGTATTCTCAAATGGTAGGGACGTAGAAAAGAGAAGAAAGAGTGTAGACTCTCTAGTCTCTTCTTATGTGGGCACTAATCCCATCATGAGGACTGTACCCTCATGACCTCATCTGAGCTTTATTGCCTTCCAAAGGCCCCACCTCCAAATACCATCACATTGGGAGTTGGGACTTCAATATGTGAATTTTGGGGAAACACATTCAGTCATTAACTACCAGAAATTGTACTCAAAATATAATTCTTCCATTCATTACGTGTAAATTATCATGGGTAAAAACTTAAATGGCCTTGAGCATGGGACCTGAACCTGTTGGATTACAGCAGGTTGGAAGCCTGGCTGAGAGTGTCAGGATACCTCAGGCCCCGGGTGCTTCTGCAACAGTGTCTGCACACCTAGCTGCAAGTAAACCCTGCTAAGGGGTCACCAAGGCCCAGTGGTGGAGGTTCAGAGAGATTTAGTGATCTATGTGTGTTTTTTCAGCAAGGGAGCTAATAAAGAACTTCTTCCCAAAATGGTTAGTACATTGTTAAATATGAAATTAAGGGAAAAGGAAATGGCAAGCATATATTAGGTCTACCTGACAATGTTCTTATCATCCCTCAAGCCACCCCCGGGAGGGGAGAGTAAAAGGAAGAAACATGCAGTATCACTCTAACTCTGGAAAAGAGGGGTTAGAACTTTATTCCCAATTTGTGACTCTATGTGAAAAAGAATTCGCTGCTAACAGCAAGAGCGCCGAAGCTGGGGTTGTGGAGGAACATGGTATTTACAGGAACAGGCAGGTATTAAAACTGGATACCAGTGGACCATACACACACCTAATTGAGTTTTTTGTTTGTTTTGTGTTTTTTTATTATGTTAATCACCACACATTACATCATTAGTTTTTGATGTAGTGTTCCATGATTCGTTGTTTGTGCATAACACCCAGCGCTCCACGCAGAACGTGCCCTCTTTAATACCCATCACCAGGCTAACCCATCCCCCCACACCCCTCCCCTCTAGAACCCTCAGTTTGTTTCTCAGAGTCCATAGTCTCTCATGGTTTGTCTCCCCCTCTGATTTACTCCCATTCATTCTTCCCCTCCTGCTATCTTCTTCTTCTTCTTTCTTCCTTCTTCCTTCTTCTTCTTCTTCTTCTTCTTCTTCTTCTTCTTCTTCTCCTTCTCCTTCTCCTTCTCCTTCTCCTTCTCCTTCTCTCCTTCTCTCCTTCTCTCCTTCTCTCCTTCTCTCCTTCTCTCCTTCTTCTCTCGTTCTCTCCTTCTTCTCTCGTTCTCTCCTTCTTCTCTCCTTCTTCTCTCCTTCTTCTCTCCTTCTCTCCTTCTTCTCTCCTTCTTCTCTCCTTCTTCTCTCCTTCTTCTCTCCTTCTCTCCTTCTCTCCTTCTCCTTCTCCTTTTTTTAACATTTGTTTCAGAGGTACAAGTCTGTGATTCAACAATACCTAATTGAGTTTTAAAGAATTAAAAGTTTCTACAGTTGTTTCTGATATAAAATGATCTAGACCATAATTAGATTTTCTTTCTCCTCTTCTTGAATACACTAATCTGCAGCCTTTTTTAGACAAGAAAATCCTGGGTCCCGTCCATAACTCTGCAACCTGCTAATTAAGTGACCTTGCCAACTCACCAAACGCTGGATCTCAGTCACCTTTCATCCTGCTTTCCCCTACACTTCCACTTGAAAATTTGAAAAATGCTTTCTATTCACTTTACAGTCATTGTGGAAATGCTCTTAGAGAGTGGTATTTATGTATTTTGCAGTGAACTTTGTGCAATGAAGAAAAATATTCTTATACCCTCAAATGTATGTAGTATGTAATAAAAATAACTTTGCATTAAAATTAGGTAAAATCTCACACAAACTAAAAAATATTTAAATGGCCTTTGTCTCACAAAATGCACAGACAATACTGTAGGTCTTGTATGATACTGTAGAAGCATCTTTATTACTGCCTAAGTGATTTACAGTCGTGTGATATAACCACCACTGCTTCAGTAAACAAAAGAAAGCAATTTCAAATTCAATTATTCAAATACTAACATTAGTTTGGGATGGAACCAAACAGAAAATCATTTTTGTCCGTGGCTTAAAAGTAACATTATCCACAGTATGAAGTAACTTGAAATCAATATGGAGTCAAATGTAATGAAATTGAATAACTTTATTTTTTCTTGATGTATTCCAAGAGTTATCTTTTACTAAATTCATAACTCAACTAGTCCCACCTGAAACTTTCCCAGGAAGTCTCCTTTTATAAGCTCTTATGTCAGATAGAAATACAAAGGTGAACCATTCATTTCTTCAGCAAATGAGTAAATTTTGTTGAGCGTCTCCTATATGACATATGCTATTCCAAACACATACGTACTTTGCCTTATACATTTCTCCTTCTCTTCCATCTTTTCTCCTGCTTCCTTTAGAGAGTTGACCAGAGCCTTAAAAAAGTATAATTGTGTATAAATGCTAAGCTGAATTTTTTTATTTATTAACATTTTAAAAACTTGAGATGCACTGTAGATTTGATGATATGCCATCATCAGTTTAATGGGTAATGTTTATTTCTTAGTGGTTCACTAATAATGGTGCATCTCATAAGTGTCCTCTTGTTGGGGTGCCTGGGTGGCTCAGCTGGTTAAGTGACTGCCTTCGACTCAGGTCATGATTCTGGAGTCCGGGGATTGAGTCCCACCATTGGGCTCCCTACTCAGCAGGGAGTCTGCTTCTCCCTCTGACTCTCCCCCTCTTGTGCTCTCTTTCTCTTTCTCTCTCTCAAATAAATAAATAAAATCTTAAAAAAAAAAGTGTCCCCTTGTTGTAAGGAAATATAGTATAGCAAAGCACTTAGAATAAGCACCTAACTGCTGGTATGAGTCCAGTCCAGGTTAGCTCTTATTTAATGTGCCACACTAATCACAGACTGGCATACAAAAAAATAAATAAAATAGTGCAAAATGCTTATTCCCCTTATAATTGAGTGTGATAGAAGAAAAATAACACAACTGAACTCACTCTCTCAATAACAGCTATTTAAAATCTTTTCAGTCTCCTCTAGGCTTTCCTCTCTTAATTTCTTTCTCCCCATTACTGTGCTCTTGGCAAACAAAAAAGTTCTACCACTATGTAACTGCCTAAATAGCAAAAGAAAAAAAAAAAGGTAGAGGAAAATCATTTTCCATTAAAAGTGATTCAACTGATAACTTATTTTCCATTAATGAGGACTCACGTAGGTCAAAGGTCTAAGGTCTACTTGTCTCTTTTTCTATGTACATTAGATCCCTAGGGGAATGTTTTCTAGTCCCTTGACCTCTCTACACATTTGAGAACTCCCAAATTAATTTGCTAGTCTACATTTCTTTCCTGAAATTTACACTTAAAATCTATATACCTACATAGTGTATCTATATGGATTCTAACAGATATCTCAAATCTACAAAATCTAAAAGTTCAGTTTTTGGTATTCATACCTCTCCCCACAATAGAAACAAACAAAAAGCCTGCCCCTCCCAAGGTGATTCCTATCCCCTTCATGGTAACTTCATCATTCTAAGTAAACAAGGTCAAAGTCTTATAGTCATTCCCGACTTCTCTTTATCTCTCACATGCAATCCATGAGCAAATCATGTCAGCTCTCCCTTCAAAATGAATCCAGACTTCTGCCTTTGATGGTGAAAGAGATGCTGGTATAGGACTAGACCACCTTATGTAAAACACCAGAAAAGAGAACAAAATATATGACACAACTATTTTCAGATACAGAAATTAGGAATTATAGGAATGTGTCCCTTATGAAAAAAGAAAAAATATGTAAGACTTACATTTGTTCAGGATCTTGGTATAGAGGGGATTTCTGGAGCACAATATGGCAACAGAAAATACAAGCAGGACATACGAGTTTTACTGAGATGAGGAAACAGACTATTGGGGAGGCTGAGAAAGCTGAAATTATCAGGAAGATGTACTGGGTAAGAGGAAGGTACTCAGGAACAATTTTCCATACATCTCCAGAGAAATATCTGGAATCTTTGGCTGTATATGTGTATAATCTACAAACAGAAAAACAGCAACTACTGGGGAAATGTAATCTCAAAAACTTGTAGAGCTCCAACAGAATTGGGAGATGTTAGAATTCCATGAGCCGACATGGGGAGAACTCACTGAATACTCAGGGCAGTCAGGTGAGTCCCAGAAATTTCCTGCTTTAAATCCAGATACTCCACAATGCATCATTCACAATACCTAGCATTCAGTAAAAATTGCTAGAGATATAAAGAGCAGAATAATATGGACAAAGTATGTAAAATAGCTAACAGTTAATGAAGTGAGGAAAATTTGAACATAATGGCTGCATAAATTTCATAAAAACTGAAAATACTTGAATGCTACAAAAGTTAGAGTGCTCTGTATATTGGTTTTCTAACTTAATGAGGGGTGGGGTAGGGAGAAATGGGTGAAGTTCTTTTGTTTCTTCTTAGTTTAAATAAATTGGAAAATCACCACCTAACAATCTCCAATAACTTAACGTATAAAAGCATTAAGCGTCAAAGCCTAATATTACAAAGAGAAACCAGTTTCTGGATCTAGCTGCAAATTTTCAGGAAATACAGGGACAGAAGACCATGATAAACTTTACCATCATTGTGCAATCAGCAGAGCCCAGACTGGGAAATTTTATAGGGCAAGCATCCCTCGTCCAACAAACTGTAAGTAAACAATATGGATGGAGGAAAAATCTAGAGATTAAAGGAAACTTGAAAGATAAATTTTAAAATGTCTTAATATAGGACTACAATTGTGATATTAAAAAAAAAAATATTCCTTTGGCCTCTGCCCCAATTCCTGGCACAGAGCTCCTAACAACCTTGAAATCTCCTGAGGCTAAAAGAGTCTTTTAGTATGCTAACGAGATGACTCCTAGCTGAGAAGACTCTAGACAGCTTTTGGATGGGGGCTGGTTGCCAGAGGAATCAGCCATGTAATCATCAGTGGATTGGAACTTTCAGCACCACCTCCCGAACACACAGAAACACCCCCGGGGGGGGGGGGAGGCGGGGGGGGGGTGGGGGGGAGAGAGAGAGAGAGACAGTAATTGATTTAATCACTAATGGCCAATGTTTTAAGCAATCATTCTTACATTATAGAACCTCCACAAAACCCTAAATTATAGGGTTTGGAGAGTTTCTGGGTTGGTGAACACATCCACATGCCAGGATATTGACACATCCCAAACTCCAAGGGGACAGAAACTCCTGTGCTCGAGATCTTCCCAGACCTTACCCTCTGTACCTCTTCATGTGGCCTTTTGGTTTTATCATTCATATAAACAAGTAATAGTAAGGAAACAAAAACCCCACAAATACATATGATTCAAATATTTTTTAGATCTTAAATTTATGGGTATTTGGTTTGTTTGCAATATATACTTTAGTTTTGTTTCTGTTTTTTTTAAAGATTATTATTTGAAAGAGAGAGACACAGTGAGAGAGGGAACACAAGCAAGAGGAGTGAGAGAGGGAGAAGCAGGCTTCCCGCTGAGCAGGGAGCCTGATGCGGGGCTCGATCCCAGCACCCTGGGATCATGACCCGAGCCAAAAGCAGACGCTTAACAACTGAGCCACCCAGGTGCCCCTACTTTAGTTTTTTTTTCATAATTATCTTCAATATTAGTAACTTCAAAATTATTTTTACAGTTTTAAAATAAGACCATTGACAACTTTTGGTTTAGAGACTTCCCTTCACACTTGGACAAAACACTTTTAAGATGAGCAGGAATATGGCTCTAAACCGCTAACACATGGCATCAGTAATATCTGCACTATTTTAAAATGTCATGAGGCACCAGCACAGTTCTGTTGAATGGCTACTCAGGGTGCAGCATAAACTTAGCAGAAGAACGGTGCGAAAGCCGTAGGATCAACTGTTGTTCCTGTACATATTTTTTGGCCAAACTGGAATCACTTATATGTGGAATCGGCTGCAACCCATGTCATTCCATCACTCTGCTTTGTTCTCATAGTTGTGTTCTCCTCCCACACACTTGTATTTATCGCAATATTAATATAACTGTGGTTTCTATGTGTATTCAACACACATTTATGAGTGCTTAATAGATGCACAGAGCTAGAAACAATATCTTAATTAAAATTTTATATGGAGATCGTAGACTCACATGCAGTTTTAAGAAAGAACATAGAAAGATCCCGAGTACCCTTTACCTAGATTCCCCCAGCGGTAACATCTTATAAAACTGTAAGATGGTTTTCTGTTGGTGTTTGATTGGAATAGTGCAAGTATTGACAGAAAGACGTTCTGTTGTTAAGCCACCCTGATCTGGTCCTTTTGCTAGGGAGAATAGGTTTTCTTGGAGCTCTCTTGATCCATGTGTGTGTCGGTTGGCCAGCTTGGCAGTTTCTGCAGGGACCCATCTGGGATAGATGGACCAGGAAGGGAACCCAGGGGACTCAGCACCACGTGCTCCTTAAGCCCTGAGGTCTCCAGGGAGTCTGCCGGCTTCTTTCCACCTTTCAGAATTTCCCTATGCTTGTTTGTTCTGCTAAGTCCAGGGTGTTTTTGTTGTAAGAATGATGACTGGGAGGAATGGAGTCACTGCATATTGGTGAACCAGAAAATGTTTTGAATACATGCCAGTAGAATGGGTTTTGTAGCTTGTAGAATTGAGAAAGCTACAAATGGGACTTATCTGGGTTGAGGAAAAAGAACATGTAGATTGTGCACCTAAGATGGTAGAAGACAGATTACTTATGGGAAAGATACAATGTGAGGAATATGGGAAAACAAAAGACAAACTGGGATTGCCATGCCCCTTTTCCCTGAGAGATGGCACAAGATGCCAATATTTCTAAACACACAGAGGTTCTCGGGAGCACTGAATATACAGAAGGCAATTAAGAGGCCTACTATAGGGACAAAATTTAATCTGAATGAATTGAAGAAACATATCTCTTATATTGTGCCTAGGCCTTCTTCAAAATAGAGGTGAGATTATAATTTAGATATCTACAAAAAACACTTAGTATTAAATATATTTGTAGAATATAATGTTGCATAAAAGGAAGGGAGAAAAAGACTCAAGAAAGAAAATTTGTTAGAAATTTCAAAGTATTGAGTCCTGATGTAAATATGTTCTTGTCATTTTGATAACATTGCATTGATATCTACTAATAGCTTTTCTCAATTTTTTTTTTTGGAAAAAGTTGCAGACAGGGACCTTTATTTTTTGTATTTATTTAATTATTTATTTTATTTTATTATGTAAATCACCGTACAGTACATCATTAGTTTTTGATGTAGTGTTCCATGATTCATTATTTCCGTACAACACCCAGTGCTCCCCGCAGTACGTGGGGGGATGGGTTAGCCTGGTGATGGGTATTAAAGAGGGCACGTACTGAAAGGCAGGGACCTTTTATTTAGGTATACTGAGGTAATGTATCTCATTGACTTGTATACCAAAATATACCCTCAATGAACTGAAAAATGATATCACTCCTAACTGACACGTCTTAAAAACTTGAAAGAGACATTGCTATTCATAACACAGAGCAATACTTTTCCCAAGTGTTTCTCTTATCCATTTTTCTGTTCAAGGCTGCCCCAGTGACATCATGTTACTGTTTTCTGTCTCTCTTCTCTAAGCCCACGGGGCTCCATCTCTGCCAACTCTCACCTTTCTCCTCCTCCCTTCCCCAATTAGCTCTTTACTCCCTCCATTTCTAAATCAATCAAGCCAGTTCCTAGATGATTTCAAACCCCAAACCCCCAACCCAAACCCATTATGTATTATTAGGTAACAGAGCCTAAAATTTAGCTAACAGGAAATTTCTTTCTGGTTGTCAGACTGAGGGCCAACAATATGAAATATGTTTTAGGTGGTTTCTTTTCTTACCAAATTGGAAAAAATATGGTGGTGTTTTGTTTTTGTAAGAACTGGAAGGTTGTTAGTTAAGGTGAGGCATGAACATGTACATCAAATAGAAAAATGCCTATTTGTTATTCGAGACAATTGAACTAGCATGACTGTAGATATAATCAGATTGGCAAATCCACATTAAGGGAAATCACTCACCTAGCACCATCAGACACTTAACTACCATTTTTAAAAGTGCTAGGGCATCTCTGATGTTTTGAGGCTGCTTAATGAACTGATGCTCCTGACAATTTTTTTAGATTTTTAGAAAAAAACATGTGTAAGCTTCTTTGTGATGCCTTTCCAGTCTCATCAACAAAGTATAATACCTGAATTCCCTGATGAGGACAGGGATGATTCAGTGTTTGTGGTAGTTCAATCATGTTGCTTTATATAGCGGTGGTAGAAAACTTGGCTGGATTACGAACAAATTATTCCACACCAAAATTTTGTAATTGTTAAGATGTTATAATTTTGTTTATAGGCAAGATTTGGATCTTTGATTCACAAAAGCTCTTGTGCTATAATTTTTAAAGTAAACATTCATAAAAATAATAGCCAGAACCAAACTTTAGTATTCTCAAAGGCACAGTATTTTAGTGAATAAACCGTATTTAAAAAGGGGAAGGAAAATAAATCCATTTATATGTCATTTGGTATGGCTATTTTATTGAGATAAGTATAGATAGAAAAATTATAGCTTATTATGGTTATGTAGAAAAACTATACCTCCTTGATGCTAGAGAAGAGTAGAATTTTTAAATCATGAAAATGCAGGGTAATATAGCAAATGCTTATCATGACCTTCTGAGTAGTGGACAAATCTTAAAATGTGGCATCAAAAGAATATTTGAGCGTTGTCTGTGCTTAATATTCACATATGAAGATGTTGAATGTGAAAGAAATAAGATAGAGATACCTAATTCACACATTATTGTGGGAAATAAATTAATAGATAAAAAATTCCTGAAATGTAATACTTTTAATATATTTTAATAACCTTTCCCCAGCATTAAATGTTCATGCATTATACTTTTCAATCCTTATTATACCCTCTGAAGTATTTTACCTTGGTTTCTAAATCTCACAAGATACAGATTCAGCTAATAGCATTCTTAAGATCACAAATGAATGTGGGATTTGAAGTCCTTACTTACAAGTTCTATTCAAGAACTAATTCTGTTACTCAAAATCGGCTTTTAGTAAATTCAGATCACCTTATCATCCTTAAGGATGTTTCTCCTGAATATGGCTGCAACATGATTTATCACTGGATCTTGCCTCACAGCTCCTTTTATTTTTACCTTATTGTTTTTATGATCTTTTTATATTTCCTGTGAGTTTCCATAGGGATTGCTTTCTCTACCTCAGTATTGAAGCCTCAGCATGGTATACCACCATGCTTTGTACAATAAAGACTTATGCTGAATATTTACTAAATTGGACTGGATTTGATTTTTTAAGAGGCAGCGTTGAGTATTGGTTAAGAACCCAGTTTCTGTAGCCACATTTCCAGGTTTCAGAGCTTACCTCACTTTATCACACCTTTTGTATTACTAAAGATAAGTCACTCACCACCTCGGTGCCTCAGTTTCCCATCTGTGTCATGACCATAATAATTGTACAATAATATACCTACCTTGTAGGCTTAATGAAGGATTTAAATGAGGGAATAGATGAAAAGAACTTAGAACAATACCTGCCACATAAAAACCCCTTAATCTCTCTATTATTACAAGTGTTTTTACTGCTTATCAACAAAAAACAAATGTTGTTAAACATGCATGCCAATTTGTATGAGGAGTAAGAATAATATTTTCTTCTTTAGATGGAATTATAAAAGTGAAGGGAAAAATGTATAGTTAGGAACTAGTCATACTTCTAGTGGATCAAATCAAAACAAATGCCCACTGCGTGTAGAAGCTGAAGAAGGCAGTGTGTTCCTCCTGAGACATTAGCTCCAGCTCTGATGATGTGTCAGTCCACTAACTACTCAAAGTAGCATTTTTAGATGGCCCCAGTTAACTTCATGAAAAAAAGGGATGGATATGTACTCTTAAAAGTAAGAAATTACTTGCAAATCACAGCTAAAAATGTGGAAGATTTAGAAAATACAAATTGTAGCTTAAAATACAATGACATAAACCAGCTTTTGTTGTATTCAAACAATATATCTTCCTCAAAGTTTTGCCACCTGTATTTCTTAAATTCATGAACATTGGTTTCTAGAAAGAATAATGATAATAATAAAACTCATGCCATGTTCCCATCTGTAAGCCTTTTAAAAATTGTAGTTCTTTAAAAATTAGATTAACAATATAAAAATCAGATTTGACTAGAAACATCTAAGTTTATCCATTCGAATGACAATATGTTAGAGAAATGAGATCTTATTTACCGAATTAATTATGTAGTAAACAGTAAGATCACTGAAGAACACACATGAAAAAGTTCAAAAATGAAGTATAAGCCTAGTGGTTTTTGTTCTCCTACAAATATTAAAATAGATTTCAGTACTATATATTTAGGGTTTTTTGTTCTCTCTTGGTAATTGGGTATGTGCCATAGATCCATAATATGTTTTCAAATGGATCATGACTATTTTCTCTTGGCCTTTTGGCTGAGATCAAATGTTACATGTTGTCTCTAGGGACTCTAGCCTGCAAAACCCAAGAAATAGACTGTTATCTAATAAGCATTTAGCATCTTTTAACTAAAATGATGGTAACCAATATTACACTAAGTGTTGGATTATTTATGAGTAATCTGTTCAATAAAGATGTTCAAAGCATTAGCCACGATGGATCTTCATTTCCAACTATGCCAGACGGTAATCACACTCTATTTCTTTCCATCCTTTATCTCTTGATCTTTTTGCTCCTTGACACCAGGTTTGATAATAAAACCCAGCTAAGTATAGCTTAAAATCACAGATCCTACTGGTTTGGAAGCACTTCACTCTTTTTCCTTTTTATTATCAAGATATTAATGGAGCACCTATTGTATTCACTGTAGCATTTTTTAAAGACTCCTTAGGAAAGAGGTAACTCTATACTGCTAGTAAATGGATACATCAGCCGTGTGTGTGTGTGTGTGTGTGTGTGTGTGTGTGTGTGTGTGTGTGTGTGTGTGTGTGTGTGTTCCTACAGATTGCCAGAGAACACTAGGAGGATGATGAACTTTTAGGTTCCCATATTTCAGCAAATGATTTTCTTGCCCTCCTCCAACTATCAACACTCAGGTATAACCATTTAAGATGCATTCTTCTATGTGATACAGAGACTGATCATTCCTTACCCATTATTTTTTATCCTTTCATTGCTAAGAGAAATCAGATATTGTTGGAAGAAGGAAATTGGCTTTGCTCAAAAAATGAAATACATCTGCTATCCTCCTTACTATTTACGCTATCTTCACCAAAGTGCAATATGAAGTTGTTTACTGGGGGGCTTCTGGAGAAGCACTTTAAAAAAGAACATACCTGACCTACGTTGACTCTTGGTCCCTCATAGTTCCGCTTCCCCCTGCTCGGAATAGAGCTGCCATGCTCCTAGCTGTCCTTGTGTGACTGCATGACTTTCCCTGAGGATGGCAGAGCAGAGAAGCAAAAGGAGGTTGGGGTGTTACTGGAATCCTGGAGACCCCACCAGCCCAGGGCTTTCTGTCTCCAGATTTACCATTATGTGACATATTCATCATCAATTTTGTTTAAGTCATTCCTCTCACCATGAAATAGCATTCTTTTTTTTAAAGATTTTATTTATTTATTTGAGAGGGAGAGAGAATGAGAGATAGAGAGCACGAGAGGGAAGAGGATCAGAGGGAGAAGCAGACTCCCTGCTGAGCAGGGAGCCCGATGTGGGACTCGGTCCCGGGACCCCAGGATCATGACCTGAGCCGAAGGCGGTCGCTTAACCGACTGAGCCACCCAGGCGCCCTGAAATAGCATTCTTAATTTACATCTTCCCAAGAGATCTGTATTTTAGAAAGTACTTTGGAAGAGTATCTTTAGATACTAAAGAACTTGATTAACCTAAACTTTAGATTCTGAAGCTGGAATCTCAGTTATGATTTGTGAAACTTAACATACTTTGCAGTTCCACTAGTTGCCCTTATTAAACATATTTAAATATGTGGAAAAGTTATCCTTTAAACATTGACTCTTACTGTTTGGGGATTAATCAATGCTAGATTACTAACCCTGACAGACTGTGATTCCATGAAAGGGAGAATCCATTTCTATCTTGTCCAGAATTCTCCAGGGCCTATCACACAAATCAGCACATAGAAGATTCTGAATAGATATATTTTACATGGATGAGTAAACTAATGAAAAAGTGAACAAACCCACATTGTCCCAAAGCATGAACAAAGCCGATCCAATTTAGACCTTTCTTCTTTGATGTTCAAGAAATTTTTGCATGGTTTCTGCCCTTGAATAGGTTCAGCCAGTAAGAACCTGCAGCTGTCATTCTCCAGATGCAGACTTCCATTTTCTGTGGTGTCCTTCTTCCTCGCTCCCTTCTCTTCTCTCTCCTTTTTCTCCTTCTTTCCTTTTCTTCCCCTTTTTTCTCTCCCCAGTTTATTCTGTTGATGTCTCTCAGCAGCCCATTTGCTTAATGCTCTGTAATCAAGATTCTGACTTTTTGAACCATGGAGATTTTGAGAGTGAACGTTTGCATGTATTGACTCTTTTCATCAGAAAAATAAATCCACTGACTTGTTTCCCACTAATAGTTGCCGTCCCATCAGCCCCCATCTTAATTCTAGTTTTCTTTCCCATGAAAGCAAAATTAGTTCACTGATGAGTTTATGTAGTCTAGCACTCATATAACCTTAGAGGCATAGTCAAAACATCTTTTCATATTAAAATATTACATTTTAAACCCAGTCAAAACACAACAACATGCAGAGATAGCAAATGATTTTATCACAGCACCCAAAATATTAGATTGCACCTCTCACCGAAACTGATTTTCAATACCTTTTCAAGTTCAGGAAAAATGGGTAAAAACTACCGTGGTCTGTTAAAAAAAAAAAAACAAAAAACAGAAAAACTGACCAAATTCACTGATCCTAGATAGATTATTTTGAACTACTCCCCTTCCTATCTTTAGCTTGATCTTGAGTTTGATATATATAGGCCTCTTCCTTACTCTGTTTCTGGTCAACTAGGTAAAGTACTGAACTAAAATTTCTATATAATTTTCTACCGCATTTATTAGTGCCTCTTAGATGGAAGTACTGCCCAAATTGGAAATAAAAGATTTTCTGTTCTTGGATTCACTGGAAATATTCGCTCATATAAACATTTCTAAGATGCAGGTTATAACCTGAACTTAGTTTATCCTTGAGACATACCAACATCCTAACTGAAGTGTTTGTGGTGGCGGTGGTACGGGGGGAGACCTCTTGATTTTTTTAAAAATGTATTTCAAGTGTCAGCTTTTGGCTTACCAATATCCTAGAGTCTATTCTCAAGTTACAGGGACATTTCTGTATTTATATTTAAAAACATGCATGACATATGTATTTGAGGAGGTTGTTTAAAATTATATCCATCACATAACTCTCAGTCATTCACAAAGTGAAGGATATTATAACAAAGTGGATGGCATCAACTGCGACGTTATCAACTGATAACATGAAGATAAGCTTCCTTGAGAGGCCAACTCCCAGAGAAGCTGCCAGAGCCCAGGCCTAAGACTAAAGTGAATACAAAGTATGTTAATTGTAGAGGCATTTGATGTTTCCCAAAACTTTTGTAGGTGTTCAACATAATATGATTGCCACTCTTCTGTTTTGATGTTTAACACCCTCTTTCAATTTTCCAAATGCATAGTTCTGTCTTTCCCATAAAGTAAAATAATATTTGAATATTAATACATATAAAACTATACATTCCATTTTGATGTGTTCTTTTTTAAGATTTTATTTGAGAGCAAGCAAGCATGAGTGAGACAGCAGGAGTGGAAGGGCAGAGGGAGAGGGAGAAGCAGATGCCCCACGGAGCAGGGAGCCCGATGCGGGGCTCAATCCCGGGACCCCGGGATCATTACCTAAGCTGAAGGCAGATGCATAACCAACTGAGCCACCCAGGCACCCCTCCATTTTGATGTTTTTATACACATAAATTATATAAAATGTTTGGAGGAATAAAAAATATTACAGAAGGTAAATTCAAGAGGAAAGAGTTTGGTAGTCAAAGAAATTCTAGTGTCATGTGCTTTTTTGTACATTTTATTATATTGAGATCTATATACTTCTTTAAGTTTATAAATAAAATACTATTATAATTATATCTCAGAACTAAAAAGGAGCTTAGAGATCATTTAGCATATGTGACCGGAAAATTCACAATTTTGATAGATAATAGTAGAGTTAAAACTAGAATTCAAACCATTTTTATTAATATTTCTGTTTTAAAAATTAAATCCACATGAGACCAATTACTGTAAATTAAACTCTAGTTTACCACCATAAATTACAATAAAAAGAAACATTGTTGAAGATTTTTCTTAAAGACTTTATTCATTTATTTGAGAGAGAGGGCAAGAAAGAGCATGAGCAGGATGAGGGGCAGAGGGAGAAGCAGACTCCCCACTGAGCAGGGAGCCCGATGTGGGACTTGATCCCGGGACTCCAGAATCATGACCTGAGCTGAAGGCAGTCTCTTAACCAACTGAGCCACCCAGATGCCCCAAGAAAGATTTATTTTAACTTATTTTTAGTAAGTTAAAAACACAATAATATGGTAATTGTTTAAACCTTTTTATAATTTATTAATGGCAACAATTTAACAAGTAAAATGACTATCCTAATTTTGCTCAAATTTGTTTCTCTTTGTTTGATCTTTTTTTCTTAAAGATTTATTTATTTATTTTAGAAAGATTATGTGAGCCAGAGGAGGGGCAGAGGGAGAGGGAGAAAGAGAATCCTCAGGCAGTCTCCCCACTGAGCATGGAGCCCAGTGAGGGACTTGATCTCAGGACCCTGAGATCATGACCTAAGCTGAAATCAAGAGTCAGCTGCTTAACCAACTGAGCCACCCAGGGTCCCCAATTTTATCATTAAAAATATAGATTTTTACACTTAAATACCACATTGCAATTTATTAAAATATGAATTTGAAATCTTTTTCACATTGTTATTAATATTTTTGTTAAATGAGATTATGTATCTGACAAATACAAGTACTTAAAATTATAGTTGAAATAGGTAGAAATATGCATGGCAGATAATACATACATATATGTGTATATTCTTAATTTTTATATTGATTTGAGCCGTTTAAAAAAGAATCCAGGAAAATTCAACTGACAGGAGAAAGATACAAGTGACCTTCTGCTTGCTGAGAACTACATACCTAGTAATAGTGAATTTAAGAAACTTCAGACCTTTCTGAAATAAATTAGACTAAATAGAGGAGAGAGTGATGCAAGTCTAGCAACAGCAGGAAATTACAGAAAAGGGAATCTCTTTATGGAAACCTAAAAAATATTATCTGTATTTCTAAAAAAGGAGGCTTCTGGCCCTACATTTATGACTACCCTGAATATACATTATGCCACTTGCTAATTATAGTAGAAAACACCCACAAATAAGAGTTACTGGAACTCAAAAACTTAAACTAAAAAAATAAAAGAAAATGGGATTACTTAGGAGATTGACTGCCCCAAAACAAGCATGTGAATTTTAAAAATCATTACTCCTTTTTAAAAATGCTTTTTTGGAGAAAAATCAAAATAAAGAACTTTATTTTCTAGATTCAGCCACTTCAAAAATATAAGCCACTTCAGAAAGAAATGTAATTCTTGTTAGGGGAAAGGGAAAACAACAACAACAACAAAATGTTAACTAATTTCTGAGCTTATCTAGGAGAAAACTGAAGGTAGAGCACCTATTGGCAGATTTTACTTGCTGATTGACTCCTTTCTGCAGTTTCAGAGCAAGAAAGCCTCTGCTACCGGATTATTTCCAGAGTAGACTGGTTGTTTCCTTAGCAGTACAATAATCCGTCCAGAAGAGTTCTGCTCATAGGTTTTCAAGCAGGGAGTTTTGTGGAGAGCTGAGATTTTGCTGTGCAGTTGTGTGTGCGTATGTGTGTGCAAGCTTGTACGCGTGTGTATTAGTGGTGAGGTGAGACGGGGCTCTGACGGGGCTCTTTCACTATGAGAGTGATAGCTTTGTTCCCATGGAAATCTCCATTGGGATTTTTTTCCTTAGCATGTTGCATATACAAATATTTTATGCAATTCCCTTTGTCTGTTTTTAATTTTTTCAAAGCCATGACAGCATTAAGGGACAAGTATGTATTTCCTTAAATTTTTATCTGATCCATAATCGATGAACCACATACATAATTAGAAGCAGTTACAGCCCTGGAGCTAAAAGTACAAGTTTTTAAAAATTATTCCCTGCAGCTTATGTCAGTTTCAATCTGCAAATATCTAAAATTTCAAAAACTTTATATGTGTCTGAACTTTGCAATTAATTCTTGTGTCATGTCTGAAAATAGCAGTTTTATTAAAACACTTCTAAAACTTGGTCAAGATTTAGTTGCAAATAAAATTTTCCCCACCACTAATTATATTCTCTAAGATTGATAAAACAGGAGTCATATTTTGTCACATATTCTCCCGAAATTGATGCATGTGGAATACTCCACTTACAAACCATATACTTCATAATAATACATTTAATATTACATTTTATGTATTTCTTATTTTAATATATGTGTTATCTCATACTGTGTGGGTAGGTGATTTAATCATTTTAAGGTAAATAATATTTATGAAAGTTTATATTTAATTTGTAGAAATCAAGTGTTGAACACATTTGTTCTACATTATAAATGATTATATTAAGTTTACATGCCTTATAATTACTTTTAAATTCCAATTCTCTTTGGCTGATTTGCTCTGAAAATTGTCTACTATAAGTGGATAATAAAATTGTGCATTATTGATTATTTGCATTTAAAAGAAATGAAATTATGTTCTGTGCAATGTTTCTCCTTAAAACAGTATATTGAATAGCATAGCTGAGTGAATAAATTCAATATTTCTGGCAATTTTTAGAAAATTAGCAAGGCTTAAAAATCTATGTGTAGATTCGTATTACCACTATATAAAAATAAGACAATATATATTGACCAAAGCTTTTCAGGAATCATATATAAACAATTTTGGAATCTTCTTCCCTGTCACCTAAGCCCTGATGCTCTACTGCATATTTGGAATATAACAAGTTGTTGTCCTTGAAAATAAAGTTCTCCTATAAGAGGTATTAAAGTGAATTGTACTTTGTATGAAACATATTGCTCTCAGTGTATACCAAGTTAGTCAACTTAATCAAAAGCCTCTATTCGATACAGTTCATTGGCCTCAGGGAGGTAGAACCTCAAAATCTCAGCGAAGGCCTGAGTGGCGCAACTAAGCAACACCAGAGAAGTCCCACCATTGATATGAAAGCCTTTTTTCACCTCCCCAGGATGTGCTCACTGTTGCCTGCCTTTGCCATGGTGGAACTTTTCCAATGCTCACCATTGCTTCCTTTTACTTTTAACCTTCAGTGATCATGCTGGTGTTTATTTCATTGTAGGTGTTCAAAGTACTGACCTATGAAACTTTGATACAGAGCATCAATGGATTCAAGTTAAAAAATATTTCTCATTTCTAAAATGGTATTTCTGCAAGTACATAATATTTGTTACAGAGTAGTTAAATGACATTCAATACAGATGTATTCCCTGCTAGATGACTTTGATCTGGTCCCAATATACTTTTCTATAAAAACCCTCATAAATCGCCTTCAAGAAACAAGTGACAAATAAGGACAATTGTCATTCTGTAGTCACCATTAGCATGCATGATCTTTCCTTTTCTCTGTTATTCATTATTTCAAATGGAAAGCTCAAATATCACATTCTTCATCATTCTTTACCTGATCTCCAAGTCAGAATTAACATTACTTAAGTTGGTTTTCCCATAAAATTATGCTATATCATAACATGGTATATGTTGCCTTGAATCATTCCTCTTTGTGAATCTTTCATGCTGATTAAACATTTTATGTTCCAGCTCACTCCCATCCCCTTATTCTGGTACATAGCATAGCTGCTCCCCAAAGAGATGTTGATTGAATCACTAGAATCATCATATCACTAGGATCATCTCATACGTAAGGAAGTTGACCAGGTTGAATAGTATCTTTCATTTCATATTCAGTTTGTTAGTTGTATGAAAGCACAGCTTAAATGTTATGGGAAAACAAAATGTTTAAAAATCATTCTATAAACACTTTTAGTTCCATTGATGCCATTTAGGCTGCTCTGAAGCAAAGCACCAGAGGGACCTCAGTATTAAGATAAGGAAAAATAAAATTTCAACATAAACTGTCAGAATAGTGTAATGAAAGAGCAAGCCCAGGGTCTGAAGACTTAGTTTGCAGTTAATGGCTCTGACATGACTGATCCTGGTGAACTTCTCCAAGCTGCCTACACTGCCTCAGCTTGTGTGTCTTTGGTCAAATTAAGACAACAGATGAGATCATTTGTCAAAGTCTTACCCTGTCTTGGTTTGCCAATTTTGGTTATGAATAAAGGGAACCAAAAGCACTTGAATTTTAAACCCATAATATGTAAACAAAACTGCAGCCACAAAAACTCTTGCAACTAAGTCTGGGGAAATTTACTGAATTAAATGACCACCTATCCTGGCTTTTTACAGACAGTCCTCATTTATGCCTCCATCCTGGTGTCCCATCTAGTTTAACATTTTGCCTGAATTTGTTTTAATATAGTGAGTATTATTAGTAATAGTTATATAAGTCAGAACGGATATGGTAGATGGTCATTACAGCTTCTGCCGTAATCTCCTCTAGTGGTGTGTATGATGATGTCTTTGCCCTGGACAGTGTTTTTGCTTTTATCACATGAATAAACATAAAAGAAGATCAACAATAGCCTGTCTCTACCCAGCTGTCCAAGTGGCAAGGTAATCAAAACCATTCCTTTAAGATCAGAGGTACAGGTGCTCACCTGTAAAATAAGTGCTTTCTGATTCATGTGACTAGTCTTGGCTAACAGTAAGACAGGGTGGTCCCTGACAGCCACTTGAAGCACAGGCCAGCTCTCCTATGTGCCAAGACCATCAAGACACACAAGCCGCATCAGGCTACTTTTTGACAGGGTCATTGGAAACAAACAATTACATTAGGAGTGAATAAGATATGTGAGCAAAATAGAGGCGAGGTAGTCTTGTCTTGGAATGTATGGTCTGAATGCTTTTGCTACAGTGCTTTTACCAATTTTTGCATGGTGAAAATCTCAGTCCTATTAATTTTCTTTTTTTTTAATTTTACTTTTTTTAACATATAATATATTGTTTGTTTCAGGGGTACAGGTCTGTGATTCATCAGTCTTACACAATTCACAGCGCTCACCGTAGCACATACCCTCCCCAATGTCCATCACCCAGCCACCCCATCCCTCCCACCCCCCACCACTCCAGCAACCCTCAGTTTGTTTCCCGAGATTAAGAGCCTCTTATTGTTTGTCTCCCTCTCTGGTTTCATCTTGTTTGGTTATACCATACTGCTTTTGATTTTGTTTTATTTTACTTTTTAAAATAAACATTCTAGGATAGATTTAGGTTTGCAGAAAAGTTGTAAAGATAGTACAGAAAGTTTGCAGATACCCCGGACCTACCTTCCTCTATTTACCAATTTCTTATATTAGTAGGAGACATCTGTCACAAGTAATAAACTGATATCGACACATTTTTTTTTAACAAAAATCCGTACTTTCAGATTTTCTTAGTTTTTAAATAATGTCCTTTTTCTATTCCAAGATCCCATTTGGGATACCATAATACAGCTATCAAGTCTCCTTAGTTTTCTCTTGACTGTGACAGTTTCTCAGGCTCATTTTCTTTTGATGGCTTAGGCAATTTTTCAGGAGTACTGAGATTTGGTAGAATGTTCCTTAATTGGGATTTGCCTGATGTCTTTTTTTCTCTCATGAGTAGATTGGATGTATGGGTTTGTGAGAGGAAGACTGTCCAAGCCATTTTCATAACATCCTATCAAGAGTACCTACTATCAACATGACTTCTCACTAAATTTTCTTATTGAAGTATAGTTGACACACATTATATTATTTTCAGATGTTCAACACAGTGATTCAACAATTCTATACCTTATGCAGTGCTCACGACGATAAGTGTAGTTACCATCTTTTACCATGCAAAATTATTAGAATATTATTGATTTCTGTCTGTTACTATTAATGCTGATCATGAGATAGTTTAGATTAGGTTTTTCCACTGTAAAGTTTCTCTTCTTTCTCTCTTTCCATATTGATCTCTTTGGAAGGAAGTCACTGTGCACAGACATTTAAGGACTGGAGAGTTATATTTCATTACCTTGATGACAGAATGTCCATATCAATTATTGGATATTGTTCTGCATGTGATACTTACCTATTTCCTTTATTTGCTTCTTTAATCACTTTTTTTATATCAGTCTGGGATCATGCATATTCACCTTATATGTTGGGTTATAATCCAACACTGTGTACTTAGTTGCTCAACTTGTTCTGTCTTTGGTTATTGGGGGGCCCTTTCTACCTATGGCATACCACCATTGTTGTGTTTATTTTTGAGTGCTTCCTTACTTTGTTGCACTACAGATACTAACTCATCCCATGCGTTTCCTAGTCCAGTATTAGAATCAGACACTTCTCCAAAGAACTCTGATTCCTTGTGTTGGAAAATGTAATTAAAAACCAAGATCAAAGTGCTAGGTATATTTATTGCTTCTGTAGTGTCACTGCTTCTAGGAATTCTCAGAGGACAGAGCAAGAACACATATGTGTATACAACTTATGTTTATATATGTATATAAAATATTTATGGTTTGTGTGTTTGTGTATATATTTATCCATCTGTATCTATGGTAAGCTAACCATGAGTTCATACTGATGTCTTCAACTCTATTCCACAACCCTGTTATTCTTGATTGTAGCTTCCCACTTCAACAGTACAAAATCTGGCTTCCACCATTTACCATCCATTTACTTAACTTTCAATTCCAGTATACAGTTATAGTGGCTTTCAAATTATTACCTCACACCTCCATGGGAAATACTTTTTCAACCAGAGTATATTTCTTATGTTCAGCTCATTTTGCTATTAGTTTTATAAAATCTGCTCATTTCCAAAGTTACCTGGGTCAGCACCTGTCTCCTCACCCCTTCAGTAGGACTGTTTCATACATTTGTGATACAATTACCTTCATCAAAATCTTTATTCAGTCATTGGATAATGATGATTTCATTTTTTAAATGATTTTTTAAATTTGTGCACATTGGGTCCATTCTTTCTGTTGTAAAGTGCTTTGTGTTTTAACACATGCCTAGTGTCACGTATTATGATATGATTACATATCATACAGAATAGTTTTGTTGTCCTAAAACATCCCCTGTGCTTTATCAATTAAGCCCATTCTCCACTCCCACCACCTGGCAACCACTCCTCTGTTTATTGTCTCTATGGTTTTGCCTTTGTCAGCATGTAGCCTTCTCAAATTGGCTTCTTTCACTTAGCAATATGCATTTAAGATGCATCCACATCTTTGTATGACTTGATAGCTCAATTCCTTTTTATCACTGAATAGTCTTCCACTGCATGGAAGAACAACAGTGTATTTTTCTATTTACTTATTAAAGAATATCTTGATTGTTTTCACTTTGGGGGAAATTATGAATAAATCCACTATAAGCATTCACATGTATTTTTTGTATAGACATAAATTTTAAAATCAATTGGATAAATATGTGGGAGCATGATTGCTAGATCGTATGGTTAAGACAATGTTTTACTTTGTAAGAAACTGCCAAACTGTCCTCCAAAGTGTATAAATTTCGCAGTCCCTTCAGCAACGAATGAGAATTTCTATTGCCCTGCATCTTCTCTAACAATTGGAATTGTCAAGTTTCTGAATGTTAGCCATTCTAACAAGTGTGTAGTGGTATCTCATTCCTTTAATTTGCATTGCCCTAATGACAAATGCTATTGAGCAGGTTTTTATATGCTTATTTGCCATCTGTGTATCTTTTTGTTGATGTGTCTATTCAGATAATTTGCTCATTTTTAATTGGATTGGTTTTCTTTATTGTTGAATTTGAAGAGTTCTTTGCATATTTTGAATGTAATTCTTTTATTAGATATGTGTTTTGCAAATATATTCTCCCAGTCTGTGGCTTGTCTTTTCATACTCTAACAGTATCTTTTGCAGAGTAGAAATTTTAATTTTAATAAAGTCCAACCTATGATTTTTTTCTTTCATGAATCATGCTTTTGGTGTCATATCTAAAAACTCATCACCATGGGTGCCTAGGTGGCTCAGTTGGTTAAGCATCTGATTCTTGATTTTTCTGCTCAGGTCATGACCTCAGGGTCCTGAGATGGAGCCTGGCATTGGACTCTATTATCAGCAGGGAGTCTGCTTGAGATTCTCTCTCTTTGCCCCTCCCATGCTCATGTGCTCTCTCTCCCTCTCTCTCTCACTCACTCAAATAAATCTTCAAAGAAAAAAAAAAAAAAACCTCATCACCAAACCCAAGATCACTTAGATTTTTTTCTTATATTTTCTTCTTAAAGTTTTATAGTTTTACATTTTACACTTATATCTATGATCTATTTTTGGAGTAATTTTTGTAGATGGTATAGTCTCTGGGTTCATTTTTTTGTTGCTTATAGATCTGCAATTATTCCATCATCATTTGGTAAAAAGACTATCTTTATTCCACTGATTTGCTTTTGCCCCTTTGTCAAAAATCAGTGAACTATATGTGTGTGAGTCTCTCTATTGGCTTTTATTCTGTTCCATCGGTATGTGTCAGTTCTTTTGCTAATACCATGCTGTCTTGATTACTTTAACCTAATAGTCTTGAAATCAGGTGGTATGGACTTTATTCTTATTCAGTATGGTGTTGGCTATTTTAGATTTTTTTTGCCTTCCATATAAATTTAGAATCAGTTTGTTAGGCATAAAATAGCTTGCAGGGGTTTTGATCAAACCTATTGATCAAGCTGGAAGAACTGACATCTTAACAATATCAAGTTTTCCAACCCATAAACACAGAATATCTCCACTTTTATCTGGCCCTTTGATTTCTTTGGTCAGTGTTTTGTAATTTTCTGCATAAAGGCTCTACAGATATTTTGTTAAATTTATACCCAAGTACTTCAGCTTTTCAGTGCCCTTAAATATGTTATTTTTTATTTCCAATTCTAGTTGTTTATTGCTGGTATATAGTAAAGCAAATGACTTTTCTATATTAACTTTATATTCTACAACAATAATATGCTTCCTTATTAGTTTAACAAGTTATTGTGTAGATTTTTAAGGGTGACATAGATAATCATGTCATTTACAAATAAAGATAGTATTATTTTTTTCCTTTCTAACTTGTATACCATTTATTTTCTTGTCTTGTAGTAAGAAAGGGCTTCTGAGATGATATTGAACAAGAATGATGAAAGAGGACATCATTTCCTAATCTTGGAGTAAAAAAATGTGAGTCTCTTATTACACATAATATTAGCTGTAGATGTTTTGAAAATGTGCCTTAGCAAGTTGAAAAAGTATCCTTTAATTTGTAGTTTGATGAATTTTTATAATAAATTTTAGCTTTTGTTAAAGCTTTTCTCTATCAATTGATCATTCTTCGATTATTGTTTGATTATTCTTTGCCCTGTTGGTAAAATTTTATTGCATTGATTGGTTTTTGAATATAGAGCCAGACTTGCATTTCTGGAATAAATCCCATTTGGAACTTGGTATGGTATATAATTCCTTTTACACATTGTTGGATTGCTTTGCTAATACTGTGTTGAGTATTTTTGCATCTATGTTTATGAGTAATATTGGTCTGTAGTTTTCCCTTCTAATATATTTATCTGATTTTGGAATTATGGTAATACTAGCCTCATAGAAGAGTTAAGAAATGTTTCCTCTGCTCCTATTTCTAGAAAAGACTATGGGAGGATTGGTATCATTTCCTCTTAAGAGTTTGGTAGAATTCACCAGTGAAACCATTTGGGCTCGATGCTTCATTTTTTTCTAAGTTATTAATTACTGATTCAATTTTAAAAGTAGATATAGCTTTCTAAAATTCTCCTCCTCAGGGAGCATCTGTGTCTTGCAACCTTTTCAGCTGTAATCTACTGCTATACTGGAATCTTATTGGTGAGGTGGTAAAGTATAGAGAAGAGGCAATATTCTATATTTTTATGATTAAATCTCTCTCTCTCTTTTTTTTTTTTTTTTTTGTGCGCTTGTGTTTCTGGGATATGACCCTCACAAATGTGTCCTAGCTCTCTCTCTCCACCTTTTGGTGATACAGAAAGACAAGGAACACACTTCCAGGGCTTTACTTTGAATTTCTAAATTGGATGGGGGAAAAATCAAATCATTATTGATAATAACTAAATTTCTGTTTCAAGGCTCTGATGAACTGATGCAAATCTGGTATCATTTCAAACTTTGTGAAGTTTCTTATCTACTAATGGGGTCAATAAATTAACAGTTACTATTTCATTGGGGATAAAAAATATGTGAAATTAAGAAGTCATCTTACAAACTAAACAAAAAGTCTTTCTTTACCCAGTGATATAAAATACACTTTTTGCAAAAGCACAATTAAATAGTTTTACTAAACCAAAAGGTAATAAATTAAAAAGACCTATGATTTGGCAGCACTGAAATTATAATACATTTAGTGTTATACCAAAATAAATATAATGTTTTGGAGACTTCTGTCAATAAAATTATCAAAGGAATGGTGATAGAATATGATACTTGAATAAATATTTGCAATGGAATATTTAAACATTTTTATTTGAAGTAAATTGGACTTTGGAAAAGTCCTCCTTTAGCTTCCTTTGCTGAGCTTATCAGGCATTTTAGCTCATAGATAAGCAATATTTTTTTCAATTAAAAATGTTATCTACAGAGAAATGCTAATTGAAGATGTACACTTTTGATTACTTATGTAAATGCAGCTTTGAAGAAGATAAGTAGACATGTTTGGGTGGGGAGAGACCATAAAAATCCAGTCATCAAAAAACAGCTGTATTTTTCAGAAGCGCTTTTCTAAAAACTGACACAGTATTGGAGACAACTGTGACTAAGAAATTGATTAAAGTATGTGAATATTCTAGATTATTTTTGGTCTGGATTATGTTTTTAAGTTTTTATTTAAATTCCAGTTAGCTTACAGTGTATTAGTTTCAGGTGTACAATATACTGATTCAACAATTCCGTAGAACACCCTGTGCGCATCATGCCAAGTGCACTCCTTAATCCCCATCACCTATTTAACCTATTCCCCCCACCCACCTCCCCTCTGGTAACCATCAGTTTGTTCTCTAGAGTTAAGAGTCTCTTTCCTGGGAGTGCCTGACTGGCTCCGTTGGAAGAGCATGAGACTCTTGATCTTGGGGTCATGAGTTTGAGCATAACATTGAGTGTAGGGAGTACTTAAATAAATAAATAAACTCTAAAAAAATGTCTATTTTCTGATTTGCCTCACTCTCTCTTTTTTCCTTTGCTTGCTTTTGTTTCTTAAATTCCACACATGAATGAAATCATATGGTATTTGTCTTTCTCTGACTGGCTTATTTCACTAACATAATATTCTGTAGCTCCATCCATGTCATTGCAAATGGTGGTCTAGATTATTTTTAATGTTCTGACAATTTATTTGAAGGTTTAAAAAATTTTCCTTTAATGTACATGGACTTATCTTTAGAAGAAAATTTAGTTTTGAAATTAGATTTTGAATAGAGCTATTTTCATAGATAACCAATATAATCACTCAACCAAGTGAATAAATATGTAGAAAAAATGCAATTTTTACTATTTGTGGCACTCTTTCTACTATCAGAAGTGTTTGTGGAATAAACTATGCAATTAACCTATTTAGTGAGGACATATACAATGAACTCTGAAAAGTGATATCTAAATATGTATTTATAAATTATTTTCTGTTGGGCTCTAGTATTTAGTCATATGAAACTATTAGGAAGCACAGATTACATGGTAATCTTTGTCAATTAAAATATGATCTCCCAATATTTAATGCACAACCTTTCAGGATTAAGACACTTTTCTTTATAAGCATTCTAGGTTATAAATACAGGAGTTACTGCTTTCCTCTCTTTGAATTTATCTATGTCACCTGGGACTGCAACAGTGAACATAGATACAAGTCTTTGTAGCAAAAATAAAAATAGAGCACAAAGCACCATATGTTTAAAATACCTAATGCTTATTTCACAATCTGAACTTGATTCCAGGTATAAAATATGATCACATTGTGAGAATAACTTGCACTTTAGCTATTTGAAGTGTTGTATATAAATGAACAAAGTAATTAACTAGACTCTGAAACTCCTCTCACCTGAAAGATTAAAATTTTGTGTCTTTGTAAAAAAAACTATTTTCCACACTATAAAGATTAGTATTAGTGCTGGGGTGGTCATTCACCCTAAATGACAAAGAATTTCCAGGTCGTCTCTGCACTCATCCATTGAAAGAGGAAGAAGAGACACAAAGTTAAGGAGAAAACTTTCTCCTGCTGCACCCTGCTTCATTGTGAAGTGGATATTCAAACATCCAAACTTTTGGGTTCTCTTAAATATTAAAGTAGAAGAATTATTGGCATAGAGGCCAAAGGCATTGGGGATGTAAAAAACCAAAGTGCGCCCTCCATTTGAAATGCAGTAAGTAATGTGCAGACTGTTGACGGTGATGGATGATGATAGTCCCTTAGTCGGCGCTAGCCACTTGGCTGAAAGGCAAATCGGGAATGCAAGGCAAACTCAGAGCTAGGCAGGCCATCAAAATAAATAAGTAAAAAGAAAGGACACTAAGAGGCAATGGATTGTTAGGATGAAGGGTTGTAATATGTGATGATGTCAGTGATAAATTAAGGTTGCTTATGCCATGGTTAGAATTTCAGGGAAGGAAACAGATTGGAAAACTCAGCACTAAAGTATTAGAAACCAGTTTTCAGAGTGCTAAGTTTCAAAAGGAAACTTTTAGGAGAAATGCAAACTTAAAATTTAGGTGATGCCAGAGGCTATTATACATTAATATCTGTTTCCAGTTATTCTTCAGATACCAATGGAGGTTGATTGCCAAAAGAAAGGTCTGTATCAGAAAATCAGGATACACTGTAGTCAAAGTTTATTAGTTAGAGTTAACTTTCACAAGCCCTCCCTGGAGAAGTTTATTGTCTTATATATTTGACCCCTACTCACGCTGAGCTCGATCTTTCATATATGTTGTTAAGATACCCCAAAAAGTGTTTGGTTCTACTCACTCATCGTGTCAAGTCAGTCAACTACTTGCTAAACTCTGCCTGCATGTTCCTACCTATGTGTTGAGCTTTGTATTAGTCACTGATGGAAAAACAGTCTCTGCTTTCAAAAAGTTTCCATCTAGTGCAGTGACTTAGAAAAATGTTTATTGTAATTTCAACAATTTATTTTAGAATGCTTGAAAAAGAATTAGAACAATGTATACCTTTAAAAATCATGATCTAATATGATAGTTTTTGTTTTGAGACTGTCCTCCCAAGTTAAGTGGGTACTTGGAGGTCCATGATCTGGATGGAGACACAGAGGATTGAAGACAATGGATCTGTCTCTGGGGCAGGATTTCAGAAGTCTTCAGTTTGCATGTCATCAAGGAAAACCCAAAGATAATGTCCTACAAGTCAAGAGCCTAGGAAATCATCTAAGTGAAATCACATCTGAAGAGAAAAAATGGAAACAAAGCAGTAAGAAAGAAACTAGAGACACTAGAAAAGAACAAATTGAATTTTGAGCATTGGGTAGGAGGCAGAGTTTAGAAAAAAATTAAGGAGCCAGGATGCACCGTTACAGCCTTGTCATATGCCTGTGACCTCACCAATTGTTGTGGAGAGAACTTTGAGGGGTACCAAATACTTTCAGATGAAGATCTATCTCATCTACACAACAGAGGAGTCCTTGAGACAAGATAGAAATGTCTATTTATAAATTTCCTAAAATAAGCAAAGCCTAAGCTATAAGATAATACCCTACCATTGATAGTTTTTTCTCCTACAGTAAATTTAATAGAAGTAAAATATAACAAATATATTGGTTTCTGTTTATATTTTTTATCTTGATTTAATTTTATTGTACTTTTGCCTTAATTTTTCAGATGATCCAAAATCACATATGATATAGGTAGTTATTCTTAATGTTTATCCAACATATCCTTTGTACAGCCCTGCTCCTCCTTTTATCTGTATGCTCAATTTGGACCAATACACGAAACAACCCTATTGTAGATCTTTTGAATGCATGCAGCCTGGAATTTTTCTACTGCTGAAGGATCTAGTGTCCCTGGGGCAAGCCCTCATAATATGTGTGTTTGTGCTTTAGGCTTCTTCTAGTTCCCACTATGTTCATGAATTTCTTTTTCTCATTAAAACTACAATTTCTTGCTAGAACTGAAACTGGGACTTCAATCTTAGATTATGTGACTGGCTTCTCAGAGGTGATTCTGAGGTGCAGGTAGGGAGAGCAGCTTTGTTCTCCACCAAAAACCTCGATCAACCTTGGCCCTCCCCAAATTACTTCAGTCTTTCCAACACAAAATATCTTGACTAAAACATTCTCTAATGCTCCCATCCAACCAAATGCTTACATCTTGCCTAATTCATTCCAGCTCCTCAATAGAAATTGAATATTGTTTCATATTCTGAAAATATAATAATTTTGCATGGAACCTTGATTGTTGCTTGATATCTGCTCTTGGTATGCTGCTCTGTCCCACCCAATAATTTCTCTGAACTCTCTTTCTCCTAAGATTAGTTTAATTAAGCCCAAGTTGCTATTCCCCTCGTAACCTTAGAGTTTGATGGTTATAACTGAGGGAGGACATTCTACAGCTCTCCATTGGTCTTATTGGCCTTTTTAACCCCACTGAGTCTCAAAACTGAGCTTCTGCAGTTCTACCACCATTTGCCAAAAAGTATGAAGCATAATCTCAATAAACTGATTTTATGAGGTTTTATTTATTTTTATGCAATACATTATACATGTAAGCATGCTTTTACATTTTGAATTGTGTTGATTAACATTATTTCTAAATTGAGTGTCCTCCAAAGAAAATTAATGCTTCTGTCAGACACAGGGTAAGTACTTGACTCTTTAAAAAATTTTTTTTAAAAAGGACTTTATAAATATAATGTTTTAAAGAGATGCAAAGCAACAAGAACAACAATATAGCAAACAATAAAAATATCAAAGCAGAAAGCATCTTCTTTCAAAGCATTTGCTCTTGACCTAGAAATCATGCAGTGTGTGTTTATCTCTAAGGACACACTGTGCAACAGAATTTTTTCAGTGCAACCTTGAACATGTCTCAGCACTAGTCCTTTAAACCTCAGAAAATGTTGTGCTAAGATACAGCATGTGAGTATGAGTGTGCCTGTGCGCGAGTACATATCTGTTAACTGTGTTTAACAGGCAAACTGCCTTTGCCTCTTCCTATTTCAGCTTGCTGAGCTACTTGAAGAGAAACATTTTGAAACACAAAGAGCTTTTTCATTTCTTGCCAGTGATTATCCACCCTGATTCATTCACACCTGAGAAAACATGGAAAGTCATAGACTCTGAATCTCTTGGTATTACTGTTTAGATGACAGTTACTGGCTACACTGTAAAATTTAACAAAGAATACTAGAATCTCATTCTATTACTTATCTCCCAGTTTAGGGCTCTACTTCTCTCGGTTTCATACTCCCAAACTTCAACTGAACATTAGAAATGTAAGTATGTTTTGAACTTAGAAATGAAAATAAGACAATAAAGAATAAATATATGGAGACATGAGGGAAAAATCAACTGAGCAACAGGAATTAATAGTTTTTAATGTATACAATATGCCTGTCATTTTGTAATCTACTCCACTTGATCCTCAGTATAGTCCCACTGAAGAAGTATTATTTACTTACTTAGGAGAGGAAAAAAAAAAAGTGCCTAAAATGTTAAGAAATTTTCCTCTAATTACTTAAGAGGGCAAGAGGCAAAACTTGAACCCCAGTACAGTGTGTTTCCAAAGATACCTCTCTAACACATGCTTATCTCTGAGAACGCTGTGCTTAGTCATGCCCTAGTCATATATACCACGTTCTCGCATAACTCCCCCATTCTCTAAGCATGCTAATAATTTTTTTAAATACAGTCCAAAACTTGTTTCTTCAACAGACTTCACAGATTCTCCCACAGAAGTCACCAATAATACAGTTTTTTCTTTCCTCCTTTTAACCCTAAGCATTCATCATGTGCACACCACTTGTACAATCATGTGACATCCTACATTGTTATAACTTTTCATGGGGGTTGCTTTTCTCTTTAGTGGGGTTGTAAATTCCTTCAGTCTAAAGCTGAGTATCAATCAATTGACAGATAATCACTGAGATCTTTCTATGATTGAAACATTGTGTAACGTGAAATGGCGGATAAAATAATTTGAGCAGTAGATAAATGAAAGTCTGAAAAGATGGTACCTGTCTCAGTATACAAATAGCATAGTAATCCAACAACAGTCAGGGCTTATAAAGGTAAGCCTCTCTCTCACACTAACTGGTATATGAATTGACTGTCCTTCAGCTTCAGGCTGTGGTTTGGTCCAGACTGGCTCTAGTTAGGCTGGGGACTGCCTCATTCTAGGGTCCAGGCTGAAGGAGCTCTGTGTGGGAAACACCTTTCCTTAGGAACTTAACTACATGTTTGACATCCCAAAAGGATTTTCTATTAACCCCTCCTCCCCATAAATTACAAAATAATTTTTAGTTATAACCATGAAATAATCATGTATTATTCAGTAATAATCAGTATTTTATTGTATAAATTAAACTGGCTACTATTCTAATTCAATAGAACTTTTTATATTAAAAATAAATTTTATTTGCAAAGCCAAAGATTTACCCCTTCAAATTTGCTCTTTTCACTATCTTTCTTTTTTCTTTTTTTTAACACAAACACACACTCTAAGTGGTTCCTTACAATGGCAGAAATAAAATAACTCAAGTTCTGTTTCTACAGTTTTATAATCATTATAAAACTATCATTTAAAAAGAATCTACTTGTTAGAAGTAGGGATATGTAATATGAGAGTAGTAGGAGATTCAAACTGCTTCTGAAGTGAGGTTGAGTGTGATCTTGAAAGATTATGAATTTATTCAAAATCCATATACTTTAGCCTGCTGTGCTGGTTGCTGACTGTAACAGCAGTAATTACCTGGAAACAGCTCAACAAAAGTTTCTTTGACTTTTTGGGGGCGGAGTAGGGTAGGGTAGGGGCCATACTCCATTCTTGGTAAATTTCTCTCTGCTTCTGTGTTACATATACAGAATTCCTAGGGTCAAGCTTCACCACACAGTCTCAATTCCAACTTCTATTCATATGATGCCCAATAACATCCTATTGGTCATAACAGGTCATATGACCAAGCACAAAGCCCCTACCAAAGGGGTAGGGAAGTATACTTTTCCTGTGATGAGGTCATGGCATGGTATGAGGAACAAAAATTCAGATCAATATTTTAATCCACTCTAGTAAATAATAAAAATAAGTGACAATTTTATGAAGAATATTTAACTTGTAGAGAAAAAAATCTGGTTATAAAAGGATTTCTTAGTTCAGGAAAATATTTACACTTAAGTGTAACTAAGTGTATAAAAACCATGAGAATGGTTTTTATATACTATAAGATTTACAAAATCCTACATTGAGTATATTAAATGAATTCTTTCTGTGGATCTCTTTTACTCAGCCATATCCCCTGGAGTAGACCTTGGTAGAGTAAAGGTATGAAAGAGTAAATATCCAGTAAGCTATTAACTAACTAAAGTATATATAGCAGGGTTAATTAATTCCTATTAATAGAAATTATAAAGGCCATTAATAAAGGCCCTTTCCTCCGATTATTTTATGATGACTAACTTCTATGCATGTTTTGAATAACAAAGAAATTAGAAACTAAATGCAAAGGGTTTATGGTTTCTTGAACAAATAGAAAAATAAAACAAAAATTAGTATTCATTTGGAAATGATAAAATGTCAGCTCCTTTATAGTTGTTGAAGTCTTTAAAAGTATTACTTGTAGAACATTATAAAACAAAGAATTTGTATTGTTAACGGAAGTCTTACACTTGTAAAAATACATGTATTTATAGCTCTCAATTTTTAATTATGATGGTAGTCATAGCATAAAGAATTGAAATATACAAACATACCTTAAATTGAACCCTTTATTATCATGGTTCTGACCATTTCCATTTTTTTTTTTTTTCAATGAGTTCCCTGCCTGGCTTACCCAAAATTGCTCTATGAGGATCGTCTCCTTGTCTCTGGACTTTTATATATCAAGTTTTGGAAATGTTCAATCAGTTTACAAGTGATTGAAGTTCACATTGTAAATTCTCTCTTCATCAATGGTATTTCTAAAAAGGATTTTTTTTTTTTTCCAGTACTGCTCCTACAGAATGACCACAGTCTTTTTATGACATTAACCTCTCTCTGCTGCTCAGTTTTTGACGTTTCTTGGTCTCTTCTGACTTGTGTTATGGTTGCTGAATGGCTCTTCTGTTTCTGAACTTTTGGATGGTGGTGGGGTTTGGCAATCAGTGTCCATTGTGAGTCAAAACAGAAAGATCACCTTCACTGAACTCAAGAACTACGAGAAACGTCCAGGTCAGCCCCCAGATGGCTGAATTAGCTCTTGGTTGTTACACCTATTATGCAGACTTCAAAAGCACTCCAACTTCAGTCCCTAAACCAACAACCCTACCTGAACTTAACAGTATTAATTTTGCACATTCAGAGTTCTTTCACTTGATGTTTTCTCAAAGATTTTCCCAAAAATTCTTCTTTAGAATGTCAGTGGGATTTCCTAGGAAAAGATACGATGTATGTATTATAGCTATAAATATAATCCTAGTTATATTTAAGTAGTATATTGCTACTTAAGCATATAGTTTTAATATTTTATTCTATTACTGTAAATGTAGTAAATAGTGCAACTAAAGACAATTTCTCTGTGCTTATCACACAATGACCATTTCAGATAAGTTTTGCTGTAGCTTTGTTTGGCTTTGTTTTTCTCTCTCGTAATTGTGTATCACTACTAGAGCAGCAAAGAAAAAGTGAATACTGTTTACTTTTCAGAATATGGGAAATGCCTTAGGAGTGTCCTGTGTACTCTGGGACCTATAATTGCAATGGAGAAAATTGGTTTAGTTAGATTCATTGTAACACTGTGAATCAAGCTAATTGCTGTTTTCAATGTAGGCTCCACAATGCTAATAAGACAAGCAAAATAACTATTTGTTCATTCAACATGTGTTCACTGACCAATGACGATTTTGGAGTCAAAGAAAGGATAAGGGACAAGGAGGGAATTTAATAGAGTAGATTTTTGCTAGATAATGAGAATTTCAAGAAAATCCAAATTCAGAATGATCACTATAGCAAAGGTCCTGTGTAAACTCGTAAGAGTATAAAACATGTAGCTATCTAAAGAAATTTGAACAGTGTAGGGGTTAGAAGCAATGACCCCCCACAGTTGAGAGCCCCCTTATAATTTTGACTCCCCCCAAAATGTAACTATTCATAGCCTACTGTTTACTAAAACCCTTACTGATAACATAAACAATCTGTTAATTCAAATTTTGTACGGTATATGTATTATATGCTATGTTCTTACAATTAAGTAAGCTAGAAAAAAGAAAGTTTTATTAAGAAAATCATAAGGAAAATATACTTACAGTATTGTATAGTATTTACCCCAAAACTGCCATAACTCGACCCACATAGTTTAAACCCATGTACTTCCATAGTGTTTTTTGTATGTCAAGTAGCCTTCTAAACATTTTACATGTTTTCAACTCGTTCACTCCTCACAATAACCTTCTGAGATAGATAATAACATTATTTCTTTTTTTTTTTAGATTAAAAAACTGAGGGCTAGATAGTAATTTGCCCAACTAACTCTTGCTCAATCTGGGATTTGAATCCAGTTTGGTTCCAGCGTCTGCCCTTAACCAATAAGATGCAAATAAAATTCTTTGATACTTCATATGTAGAGAAATGAATCCTGGCAGGGGTACAACTAAAAGTCTTTCAAGTAATTTGTATTATCAGATCTTATCTCATGAGAGTAACTGGGCACGCGGAAACATGGTCACTAGGACAATTACTTAAATATCTTCAGAACAAATTGCCTTTTGATGGGAATGGAAGACAGGATACACAATAGTGAGGAACATAATAATTTGTCTCTCTACTTCCATATTTGCACAACTCTTGAGATGATTCACTGATAACACCCTGAAGAATGTTGACAGTCACTTAAAGCAATATATAAGTATGTAACGGATTCATTTTCACTGTTAAAGGTATAACAATATAGTGGAGGGAACAACGGATTTGAAATAAAAAGATTCAATTTTTAAGTTCTACTATTTCTGATTCTCTTATATAAAACAACGAGTATGATACTTGAATTGGGATGTGGGGTGGGTAAGAAGCCAATTGATTAGCCTTCTCTTCTAATATTTAAAGCAACTAAGAGATGGATAACTAGGTAAGATGTCAAATGTCATATGTATTGCTTGACATCACAAGGTCTTAGAAGAAAGCATGCAGCAAATGGGCAGTCAGGTGCCAAGAAAGGTCAAAGGCCATGAATATGCAGGATGCTTTCTTCTCATATCAGTAAGAAGAGAAACTTCTCCTTTGGAGAGGAAGGAGTGAGAGCCAGAGAGAGGGGAAAACACTTTTTCCACATTACTGGTAAGAGTGTTCAAGTTCCCATTTTACTGACTGAGGCAAGAATATGAGTAAAAGGGAAAATAAGGATTCTCTTTACATTTGTTTCTTTTAGGATTTTCTTTAAGGATTCTCTTTCTGATTTTGTCTTTCTATCCCACTGGACTTTATTTCTAAGCTGGAGGCTGCTTTTCTTCAGGAAGGAGATGGTTATTGTAAGTAGTTTCCTCTTTTTCAAGAATTCTTCCAGTATGTCAGTTACTGCTCCTTTGTATCTTCTTTTGGAAAAACTGACAGAAGATTCATCTTTCTCTGAGGAAGACTCTGAAATGCAGCCAACAACAACAAGAACACCAACAACAAACCCGTAATTAACTCTAGGACCACACTGCACCTTAAGCCAAAAATGTACTCTCTATTTTCCTTTTCATATCAAGTGCAAACTTACCAAAGTTTCACAATTGGTTGCACCGAGGATTACATGGACAGAGTTTAAGAGAGTGTCCAAGTGGTCAGACACTGACCTCCTGGCTTCCTCTGGCAAGGGTGAGGTGAAAAACCAGGTGATCTTTGAAGCACCCGTACCATACTGCCCCTTCCTCCTAACACTCACAGTGTTGCAATCTCTGAATGCATCAAGACCATTAGGACTAACCCAATTATGTCTTTCTTAAGGTATGTTGATCACCACAAGATACTGGGCTTCCCAGGTCATTTCTCACCCCACACACTTGAATCTTCAGATTCAATGTGACATGACACTATGTCAGCAATAGGAATGCTAACTAAGCAACTCCTTTCCATTTTCCTTCTTTTTATTTATTTATTTATTTAATGTATTTTTATTTATTTATTTGAGAGAGAGCATGAGCAGGGGGCAGAAAAGGGGGAGAAGGGAGGGAGAGAAACTCAAGCAGACTCCCCACTAAGCAGGGAGTCCAACCTGGGGCTTGATCTCACCACCCTGATCTGAGCCAAAATCAAGAATCTGAAGTTTAATGGACTGAGCCACCAAGGTCCCCTCCTTCCTACTTTCTAAAACACTTCCAATTTGCCCTCTAGAATACATCATTAGCAAACACTTCTCTATTCTCAACCTCTTTGAGGTTCCCTTAGCCTTCTTCCTTTAAGTTAAATCTGGTACTTCTCTACTTCTCTGGCAGCTCTTTCAAGAGATGTTTGTTTTCTTTCCCTAGCCTTCAAAACCACTAGGCCTGGACTTGCAGCATGATGCCCCCTTGCTTTCCGATGCTGCTTTTCAATTAATTGCTGTCCCTTCACTATAAAAGCATTGATTCTGAATATCATGCCATCAGACTCTACTAACCCCCACCTCTCCTTGCTGCGGGCATCTCCTAACCCTTGGAGCACTCTCCCTCATACCATGAAGAGTTTAGCATTGGAATCACTATCACATGACCCAATTTCATTGCTTTTCAATATTTTTATGGCTAATCTGTCCAGTAGCCTGTCCTCTCAATTTGCTGTCCTACTCAGATTTCGTCCCCTGTCCTTTCTCAGCTGCTCACAAAAAAGGGAACAAAATTGTCTTACACACTCCAATGTGTGCTTTATAAAGTTGAATAGTGTCTTGCTCATAAGTGAATCATTAATGCCCAGGTGGAGCCAGTCATTCAGTGCTCATTTACTGAATGAATAAGTAGTTAAGAGACATCAGCAAATATTTAGTGAATAAGCCAATGCCGTCAGTCTCACCAGGATGCCAACTAATCTGAACTAGTTTTCCAGAGTCTACACCCTATATGCTTAAACTTAATTGGGAGAAATCTCTGAGTAAGAGTTGAGGGTGACACCACATAAACCATAGTGAAGTGGAGGTGGTAAGAGGTGAGTCCCTTCATCATACTGCCTTCTCAGAAAGCTTCGGGATGGGTCTTCCTGAAAGAATAAAATTGAATAAACACATAACTAGATAATTGTGCTAGCCCTGCAGGCACAGTGCTTTCTGGAGGCTTTCTTCTTTTAGTATCCACCTCGCTTTTATTTTGTTTGAGCATTTTCTTCCTAAATGATGATACAACCATGAATTTCTGATAACACTCACCCTCAATTAAAGCAGGCACCCATCAAATTAAATGTCTTCATTCACATTCCCCTGCCCTCTCTTTTTGCTAATTCTTTATGAATTTTCCAGTTTTCAGGAAAATCTTTTGGTATTTTAACTCTGTGCCACAAAAAAGACAGACTGTATCCTTTCACTTTAAAACTCCCACATCCAGTAGAAGGGTTTTTGTTGTTGTTGTTGTTATTTTTGGTCCTAAATTTGTCTCAGGTAGAGATTCATTTCCGGCAGGTTTCTGACCTGACCTGAAGCTGCTTTGAGGTTTGATGCTTACAAAGTAAGCTTAGATACCAGCTTACACTGGTATCTAAGCAATACCTCCACAGTGTGGGCCTCCCCCCACCCCACTCCTGCCTTTCCAGAAATTTCAATTGTTCCAGCACTTGAGGGACTTACGTTTCTTTTATGACAGGAAAAATATTTTTTGCTATTTGTTTTTCTTTAGCAGGTTGTTTCATTTTTCTTGTTTCCTTTCTCCTTTCAGACAAGTTTAGGCAAGTTTAAAAAAAATTAAGCTGCTTTGGGTGTTAGCTCCTTTCCTATTCCAATGTTGTCTCAGGCTACCACTATTTGAAGTTTCGGAGAGCTGGTATTTTTTCCCTTCCCTTTGCTTTTTGGACAAGACATTTTATCTTCCAACATCTGGTTTTGATACTGTGTTGTAGGGTCCCTTATAGGGAGTGATGCAAATCCAATTCCTTCTTTGTCTGCAGGCAAGCATTTGTCATCCTAGCTCACCCAGGGTTTGGTACTGTCACCTAGAATATAATGTTTGATGGGTCCAATACCTCCATCTCCTTGAACTTCATCCATATATGGTTTTCCTGTCTAGAACCAGGCAATGCGTCTCATTTTCTTTGAGAATTCCCTTGTAATCTAGTTTCACAATATTGCATGGCATGGACACCTTTACTTCATAGACAATAACCTGCAACACCCACTTTCTCATGTTCATATTGAAACTTGTGCTCATGCTTGAATTAGCCTATGCTCCCCTACACAGCCTCCTCACCTTATTATCTTCAGACTGAACTAGGTGTTAATGAAGTATAACTATCCTAGTCTTTAGGCAGTGGTTCCAAAATATTTCTTACTGACTGCCTGTAATTTTAAGAGGAAGGCTCACACTTCTTTTTTGTACCTAGGTTTTTTTTTTTTTTTCCCCCTAGAAATTGCTTTTGTTTTGTTTCTAAGACCTCTGTGTTTTCCTTCTCTTAGATGTAGTTTAGCTCTAGTTCTTCTCCCTGACCCAGGAACAACCAAAATATTTTCCCACTCTCTGGTCCCATTTAGAAGAGCAGTGGGTCAGGTTCTGTCTCCATTTATCTTTCATGGCTACCAGTCCAGGCCTCCCTGTCCTTCAGCATCATCAGCATGCACTCCTCTGTTATCTTTTTCCTTTTCCATTCTCATTTTCTGACCATATCCATTTCTTTGTGAACGGATCCTTGATTATTTACACAAACCCAATTCCTAGAACAGAGTGTTATAAGCACAAGCCTCATTAATTTCTTAGTCTCTGGATTCATAAAAATTTCACTCAGCATTTACTCAATCTAAACAATATAATTAGTCCTTCACATAGTGAGGGCCTAGTTCTCCTTACCTATTTATAGATAAAATCAACCACAGTTTTGGAGTTAAGCTACAATTTGGCTGATTGAAATTGATAACCTTTATTAAAATGTATAATAAATTCACGATACATTGAAGTGGAGATCTATTGCTGTATCAATTTATATGCACATGCTTCTTTAAATGCTAAGATTACTAAAGACAAGATTTACTAGCCCAATATCCATGAAAGACCAACACTGAGTTTAGTTGATTTGCTTTACTCAATCTAGAGGTTGCTAATTTCTTTCAACCTATTCAGTAGAAGAAAAATACTGACCATATAATATGTATCTTTTCTTATTATTAAAACCAATTTTATCCATCCCAAGAAATTTAGGCTGGGAAAGACATTTTGTGAAAAGCTATTAATGACAGGAGTTAATAAATTTTTAAATTTTGCTGAAATACTATCACTATGAATGACTTTCAATCTTTGCCTGTTGTGGAAAAATATATTACATTTGTACATATTTAAGTAGAAATACACAGAAATAATGCTGAATGTGTATACCATATAATTCTATCATTTTTATACATAAGAGACAAAGCTCCTAGCCAGAAGAACATGTTGAAATATGTAAAACACTGTAAGGTTCATGGTCACTTAATGATTATCATTCATAGCCACCTACTTCTGTACCAAATACTGCACTTTGGGGAAAAAAAAAAAGTCAAGTATATTTCTCTCTCTCTCTCTTTTTTCCCTATTTTGCAGGTAAGATTCCCAGTAGGTGAAATTGTACCCTTAATAAGAAGCAGAGCTTGTATTTGAATCAGTTTGCTCTGATTGCACAGCAAATGCTTTGTGAGGTAATTTTTGATTCATTGGAGAAGCTGACAATATATTCAGTGCCCTGAAGTCAAGGTTTATTGAATATCAAAGACATACTCCTTTATTAAATGATCATTATTTTTAAGAAATCAGCCTAAAGTTTGCCTTTAAATTCTGTGTGTGTGTGTGTGTATCATATGTATATGAATAGATCTTTGAAGGATTGAAGCTTTTTCTTACCCACAATTTTGAGCATTTCCTGAATAAGTATAATCCTCTTCCATGGACATTCCCTCTATAAATCTATTTCAACTTTAGTAAGTATCAAATTTATTCCATCTACTTGGTTTATTTTAAGTTTTAACATACCATCCTCTTATTTTTCTCATTTGGGTCATGGTTTATTTTCCATTCTTAACTTTTTTTTCCGTATGTGACACAAGTTTTTCTAGCATATTCTCATGTTCAAATGTTTGTATTTCTTATCATAAGATTTTCTAATTTCATGAGAAAAACTGACCAAGTTACATATTTTTACTTTCCCTATCCCAGTATCTCTAAGGAAAAAGGTAACTTTATTAGCATGTTTTTCTAGGTAGGAGGCTATTGCTCTAGGGAGTGACCTCACCTTAAATACAGTGAATGATTTCTTATGTAACTTTTCCTTCAGAAAAGAGAACCAGTAAAAGTCTCTACATATGACTTATTCAAAGACAACAGTCACAATCTACTAAAGGAGGTTTGAAATGTGGTTTTTAACTTTTAAAACACTCAAATCATTACCTTTTGCTCTCTCCATATGACAAAGACTCATCAAGTCGTGGTTGGGTCTCTGGGTAGAAGTGATGTTCTTATGGTTATAGCTTATTTCAAAGACTGTAGTTTCAGTGAAAATTATTTATACAGCAAGATCATTTTTTCCCAGTTAAGTTCTGTCCACTATAATATAAATATGTTGGGCGAGACCTGTTCTGAGAGTGCTTGATAAACATTTAAAAGCTAACTTTAATTTGATTTTCTGAGACTAAGAGAACCTTTATTTACTAAACAGCTATCAATGAAGTGATGTCAGATTTGTGGGAGATTTGCCATATCACTTTAAGATTGCCCAGCAGCTGGGACACACAGGTTCCTATAAGGATAAGAGCAAAATACCATTATAGAAGCCACAGTAACGTCACTGAATACATGAGTTGTCTGGCTTGTCTTTTAGGGAGCACTGATATGTGTGAGGTTCCAGGCTCTCAAGCATTCTATTTTTTAGGAGATGCTCTCTGAATCATGTTTGTGCCAAGTTTTGCATAATGTCTTATGTTCTTTATCAGTACAACAGAATGAAATATTTAGTAGGAAGTTATCACTGTGGCCAATATAAAAGATTAAACAGACTTGTCAGTCTCTTTTGTCAAGAAGAAAACCTATTCAGAGAGAATAAAAGAATAGTATTAGACTTCCAGGTTTGGATTCATATCAAAACATTTGTTTTCTATATCATGAGGTTTTGTCTATTATTCTTAAGCAGAATGAAACCATAATAAACTCAATGAATTTTTACCATGATAAAATATTTTATTCTTTTGAAAAGTATAAAACTATGTTACAAAACCTATCAAAATGATCATTTGAAATTAGGACTTGGTGATGAAGTAGTGATGTTGGAAAACGTATTTTTCAATCTTAGAACTCAAAACATAACATTTAAATATTAAAGGAAAAAACTATGGAATTCAATAAAATAAAAAGAAATCACTTGAAACTTTGCTGAATTTATAGGTCTGAAAAATCACATTAAGGGAGGTTAAACATTTCATCAGAGAAAAACTGAAGTTACAGATCTAGGATGTATATATATGTGTGTGTGTGTGTGTGTGTGTGTGTGTGTGTGTGTGTGTGTGTGTGTATTTTTTCCCCCTCTCAGCATACCATGTACACACAGGGCAATGGCAAACTGCATCAGAAAGCCATTGGTCATTGGGACAATGACTTGTCATGACACCCAAAGTTGTTTGTTCTTCTCGAACCTGAAATAAACAAGTACAATCTCTTACTCTATCTAGGCAAACTGCCTAATTCTTTGAGGCTGTTCCTACAGTCAGCATGTGGTGGTCATCCCATCCTACTACACTCTGGTTTAATATGAGACAAAGTGCAGTAGGTAGCCTGAATTACATTAGCTGAATCATTTTAGTTATAATGTCACATCTCGCCCGGCACCTGCTAGCCTCTGGCCCTCCTTTAAAGCAGCACCTCAAGTTGCAAGTGCTATTGCCAAAGCATCAAAAAATTGATCATCTTGCCCTACTTTTCTTTCAAGTCCAACCCTGCTCCATCCCTTTGGTTTTACAGGTTAAGGCTTATTTGGTTTCAAATTATTTTAGGTCTTACTGGCTCTCATTTTCTTTTGTGAGAATTGAGCAAAACCTTTGTGTGTGTCTCCAGGTTTTTTGTATAACTTATCCTCATCCAGAAAATACATCTCATGGAAAATAACTCAAAGTGGATCCTAGTTGACTCATGAATCTTGCATTTTGCCTTACTAAACATGAGAATGCCAGAGAGGTAATTGCTTGAAAATAAACATTGTGCATGTTGGATAAAGGCTTGAAGAGAGTTAAATAGAAAATAAAGCTGTACTGAAAAGTTACCTCAGAAGTTGCATGAAGGAATTAGAGAGCTGGGATTAAGAGAATAGATAAATGACATATTTTTAGGGAGGAAGGATCCTCAGATGTCTGCAAGGATGTTCTCTCTCCTTTTTTGCTGTGGATGGATGAAGGACATCTGTCTACCAAGGACAAATGGTGTAGAGACTTCTTAATATTTAGACCTGACCCTCAGAATAAGACGGTCACATCTTAGGCTGACGGACAAATACAGGTATTATTGGTTTTATTCAAGCAGGATTTAGATGACAATATACAGCAGAAGGAAACACTGCATTGGGTGAGATGTCTTTGATTCTGATTCAGAAGCACCTATCCTGTAAGTTCCTTAGGGACAAGGTCACATCTGTTCTATGTTTGGAACTATTTCTAGCCTTAGATTATAGATAAACCTTTAGAGAGGTAGATTGTAAACTATCTATCACCTTTTGTTTGCCCACAGTGACTATTGCAGTGTTCTGAATATATTAGAGAGTCCATAAATATTTTATGGACTAATTGGCACATGAAATTTTGAAACGCATGTTCTTAAAAATGCAGCCAATAGGACTTCACAGCAGACGCAACCTTGTCTCAGCAGATGTTTGGACTTGAAGTGATATGATCTGTCTAATACGGCACCTTGGCATAGAAAGGCGTTTTCTACTCCAGGTGGCAATGCCTTGAAATAATCACAAATGACTGTTTCTCGGCAGTGAAGAGGCAAGCCTGCTGCTGCACAGTGATTCCCTAAGTTCTTCCTAACAATTAAAAAAAAAAAAAAGGCAATCAATGGAGATTAACCCTAGTTGCTGAGCTTTTCATTTCCACTCCTTACCCCTCCTGATAGTGTATCATTAGTTAAGAACCTATGGAAGGAAATCTATTTCAGTAAAAACATTGTCAAACAACTATATACCATACACATATATATGAACATATCTTACAGTAATTGTGAATAATAACAGAATCTCATTTCAAAGTAGATAAAAGAAAAATAGATCCAATATCAGATTCAAGTATTCTAATAATATTTTATGATATATACATTACTATCTACCAAAAAAGTGTTCGATTTTTATTACTGGAAAATAAATAAATTGGTTTTCTATCCTATTTCAGTCTGTAAAGTTTCAGTCTTCACAAAAGTATATACCTTTAAAGATTTAACAGATTCCTACTCAGTTTTTTTTTTTTCCTCCATGTGGTCAAGTAACAGAATTCCCATCTGCAAGTCAGTGAAACCAATCACTTTATGCTTTTTTGTATGAAGGCATCCCTCAGAAGAACAGATAAAGGTTCACCCAACTATGTAGCTACCTGGCAGCATGAGGAGAGACAAAAGGACTCAGTGAGAAGGTAGTGGTCAGAGCACAAGCTGTGGAGACAGACTGAGTTTACATCTCATGTGCTACCACTGATTAACCTGTATGATTTGGGGCAAATTATTTAACAATTCTGTAGTTTCATTTCCTCGTCTGCAAATGATGATGGTGAATTGGTGATAACCTCTACATTCTAATGTTTATTAATAAATTAATATGTATAAATTGCTTAAAATAGGGAGTTAGTGAAAAAATAAGTTTTAGATTATCCTTTATATTTCAGCTTATATATACAATTTACATTTACATACTTTTGATAAATTAATAGTTGCTTCAACCAAAAGTTAGTCACAGGACATATGGAAGATTTCTGTCATCTGAGTTGTGGACCTAGTCACCACATTCTTCCCTATGTCCCCTTCAATAGTTCCTAAACGATATTACAAATATCTATGGCTATTATTTGTGCAATGTATTATTTTACATTGTGAATAATAATAGAAGCTATCAAATTCAGCAGAGGAAATATAAACGTACTAAGTGTGGTTCATTGCCAACATGAGGTATTAAGCTAAATATTTTTGCACATTCTAAAAGATAAACAGTTCTCTAGAAAATAACTTTTAAAACAGCATAGTGGAAACAGGATCATAGCTACAAAAACAAAGACAGCAAATATTCTGCTTTTGATTTGTGCAACTAATGGTGAATCAGTGAAGGTGAAAATAAAAAGAGAGTTTATAACCTGAGGGAATAATTGTTCTCTGCATTTGTATGGAAAGATACTTGGTGCTAAAGTCCATCAGCCCACTCCACCACCCTCTGATGCTTCCTGTCACAGAGCTCTGGGATTAGACCATCCTATAGAAAATAAGTGGATTTCTTTTTTCCAGTTACTGTGCTAAATCTACTGAAAACTTCTGAAATTAACACACCCTACTAAACTAAAAGAGTAAAACATTGTGACAGAGCTGGGTAGGGCTAACTAGAGCTTTCCTTCCTAGAGGAATGTGAATATTAGAGACCATTTTACAAAAAATATAGCTGGAACTTTCTTTGTCACTTATTGTTGAACAATCTTTGTCACTTATCCTGTGTAGTTTTATAGGACTTTAGAGGAAGTAATCTGGCAAGAACAGGTAAAGAATTTGAAAAGGTATGCAAGTGTGGTGTCATTTAGATGTCAGTTAGAATTTAAGCTGGTAAAACTGATGAATTTCAGTTTTACTATTCTTATATGTTTCATATATCAGAAACAGTTATTGACCCTAAAGGACTGACTGTATATTTCTCTTACCTAGTAATCAGGTTAAACATACTTAGGTTAGAGCATGTTGTTCATTCCTCTCATGGTGTTACACCAGATTTTTTGTGACGGATTGGATGGAAAGACAAAGAGTGAATATGCAGTTTTTCAAATTGGAGGGAAAAGGGGGGGAGGGGAGAATAATAAAAACTTCAAGCTAAAGAAATCTATATAGATTCTGATATTGGGGAAATTAGAATTGTACCTTGTAAAAAAAAAACATTGATTTTATTTCTAAGTACTGAGAATACATACTGAGTATAAAGGTGAAATAAATTTAACAAATATTGGTTGATCCTGTCTTATGTACCTGGACTTCCAATAGATGCTGTATGTTATAGAAAATAGCACTTGAATAACACTTGTTCTCTGATATTGAAGCATTGACATCAAAGATAAACACAATAAAAGTAGCAAGTGAAATATGCTGTTGCAGGTTTTTCAAATATGTATTCTTGATCATGTAAAAGAAACAGGAAGAATAATTTTACGTGGGGGTTGGAGGAACCTATAGAGTATTTCATTGAGGAGGTAGAATTTGAAACAGATGTTATAAGATAGGTAGAATTTAGTAGATGGATATGGTGGGGAGTAATGTTCCATATAGAGAAATGTGTGATCAATAATAAGACAAGAAAGTTTGGCTTGCAGTTGTGTGTCTCTGTAAAGTCTGTAAAAAAATAAGATACATATAGAAAAGAGGAGTAGGAAAGAAACCATATTTTTTAAAAAATTGGAGTTAAAATTACAAAAGACTCTTGATTTTGATGAGAAATAGATGTTTTATTTTTTCTAGGCATGGGAATCACTTCAGATTTTGAATGAGAGTGATAGAAAAGATTATGTCTAGGGAGGATATATCTGTGGTTATTGCAGTGGTTATACCAAGACTTAATATTTTATTATCAGTCAAGTCTATAAATTTTCTTACATTCAAAATGATTACTTCTTTAATCCATAAAGGTATATTTGGAATTATTTTACTTAATATCTAAACATATGCAGTTTTACTAGCTTTTTTTATTTTGTTTCTTGCTATCAACCAACTAACCACACCACACTTACACACACACACATACACACACCCCACATGAACTTATAATGCAGTATTGATATTTCCTTCATCAAGGTGGGCCTATGCTCCATCTCCTTGAATCTGAGGAGCCATTCTAACTTCTTTGATCAATAGTATGTGGCAAAAGAATGCTGAGGTTAGAAGACATTGCAGCTTTTACCCCCCATGGTTTTGGGGTATGTGTTTGTGTGCATAAAATTTGTTACTGAGACTGTCCATCATAGGAATCCCTACATCTTCTTATGAAGTAAGCTATTATCATTAGGTAGCTACATTCTTTATCTTTGTAATGTTTATAACATTTGTTTTTTTCTGAAATTAGTGTAACTATTCCAGCCTTCTTTCTATTATAATTTACTCAATATTTTTCCCACTCTTTCACTTTTATTCCTGTTTACTTGCATTTTCATTTTGTTTCTTATAAGCAGTATCAAGCTAGATTTCATATGTCATTCAGTGTAACATTTTCTATGGAGTATATACATCATTTCTACGTATCATTACAACTGATATATTTGGATTAATTTTTAAGACCTTATTTGGTTATGTTTATCCTACCCTTTTCCCTCCCTTTTGTTTTTCCTCTTTTGAGTAGATATTTATTTTCTATTTCATTTCTTTCCCTCAACTAAATATTTTTCTCATATGTCCTGCTTCCATCATTTCCTCTTGTAAACTTGCATCTGGGATAGCTGTTCTTCTTTCTTCCTTAGGAATTTTTCTGGAGAGGATTTATTAGTTATAAATTCTGCTTTGTTTGTCTGAAACTTTTCTTATATTGCTCTAATTTTTGAAATAGTTTCTCAGTGAGTGTAATTTATAGGACACATTATACTTTTATCAGTACTTTGAGGATATTTTCCTGCTGTCTTCAGGTTTCCGTTGTTGCTATTGAAAAGTGACCGAGGGGTGAAGTATTGAAAAATGGTTGGTCTTTTGAAAATGATCTACTTTTTTCTCTGTGGCTAATACAAAATCACATTGGTATCTTTGGTATATATAATTTCACTGTTTAAGTCTTAAGGTAGAGATTCCTTTTTACTTTTATTCAGCAAAACTATTATTTTAACAGAAACATGACTGCTTTGAGAACACATCAATTCTATGGCAAACCATTAATTTTTAACATGTTGCTGACATTCTATGATGGTTGACCCAAACTTTCTTCCTAATACCTCTTTCCTTTAATTGCTTCTACACGAAAGTGACCCAAAATCCTCTGCCTCAGGTGTGCATGGAGTGCATATGTGACACTACTCTTAATTTAAAATAACATTTTAAAACTCGTAAAGAATATGTTCCTTTCTCATAAAAATTCAGATTCATTAAAAGGAAGTCCTTTTACCTTTCTGCTTTTTTCACTTTGCCCTTTTCTTCTTCCTCTTTGTGCCCAGATCTACAGCATTATAGATATTTTTCTGTTTACAAGAGTGAAATTGAAAGCCTATGGTAGAATAGAGAGATATTCCGATGGACCATTGTACCAACTCTGGACTACCTACACTCAGTCCTTTTTTTTTTTTTAAGATTTTATTTATTTATTTGACGGTTAGATAGAGAGCACAGGTAGGCAGAGTGGCAGGCAGAGGGAGAGGGAGAAGCAGGCTCTCTGCTGATCAGGGAGCCAGATGTGGGGCTCGATCCCAGGACCCTGGGATCATGACCCGAGCCGAAGGCAGCCGCTTAACCGATTGAGCCACCCAGGCGCCCCTACACTCAGTCCTTTTGATTAAATAAATAAACTTGCATAATTTAAAAATACTCTAGTAAAACTTTTATAATTTGGGGTCAAAAACTTCTAATTCTGAATGTGTATAGTATTTTAGAATTCATGTGAGTGATTTTATGTGCTAGATCCAGGTGAATGAGCTTAGCTGTCTCTTTTAAGATCTTTCCCAAAATAATGGGAAATCTTTCATAATTTTTTTTATATTTAGAATATTTTAAGCGTATGACTGTTTTGAGCTTAGAGCCTAACCTTTTATTTTACAAATAAGATCTTTTTCCTCTTTGTGATGAATATATTAAATAGTTCAATTAATGAGATATATTTTATAGTCGAAGTTGTTTCCATGAATATTAATTGTCAACATTGTAATTTCTTAAAAAAATGCATGACTTTCAACAACCCTCACAAAGAGCTCTGATAAAATAAATATTAACTACTACTTGGATAGTGCTAATGAAACTTTTTTGTCTAAGTTTGATCCTCCTAGCAAATCTGTGATGTGTCTGTTACTCTTGCTATCACTGTTTTTAGAAACACATTAATAAGATGTAAATGGTTTCTTAACGTTTATAAAACTAGTACATAATAGAGACAAACCTTGTAACTTCAAAACTGATGGCATTACCTGCACACTTTGACACCATCCTGCTAAAAATTGTGAAAACAAATTTGTCTTGCATTTGATAGTTGTGATTACTTTGGGAACCCAAAGAGATCCTAAGATACTCTTATCTGACACTATGCTTGAAAGAAAGCCACGGTTGCATGAGTGGGTTTTGTTAAAATTTGAATAATAAATAATGTCAAATGCTATGTCATACTAAAGGGCTTTAATGGCTTAATATTTTGGAAACCTCTTCCTACATGCAAAAATCGATAATTTAACTGTGTGTTATGTCTTCAGTGAAAAGAAAATATAAAAAAAAAACTAACATATATAAAATATTTCTAATGTAGTTAATATCTCATCCTTCAGACATAATGATTCATCAAATAACTAACAAATATTTATTGAGTATATGTTATGTGCTAAAAACTAGAAGTGCAGCAACAACAGATAACCAACATGCAATCATTTTATGGGTTAGAAGGACATAAAAGTAAAGAAGTAAATAACATTTCAAATAGTAATAAAGATATAAATGAATAATGTTTCTGTCCTACTCTATTGGTTTTCACAGGAAAAGTTTTTTTAAATAAACATTTTTGGCATCTTGCATTAATCCTCACAACTCCACAGGTAGGTGGAGTATATCCCAGCCTCTATTTTTTTAGGGAGTAACCTACCACGTGGTATATGCATTGTGTTCTGTTCTCTATAGTCCATGTTTTACAAGCGATGTTTCAGTATTACTTGTGATGGGTCAGTGTTATGAATTAAATTGTATCCCCTCATAAAAGATATACTGAAATCCTCATCTCCTCAGAATGTGACCTTATTTGGAAATGGGGTCTTTACAGAGATCATCAAGAAAAATGAGGTCATTAAAGTGGGCCCTACTCCAGTATGACTGACATCCTTATAAAAGGAAAAATTGGGGTACCGAGGCAGACACACATGGGGTTAAATGTTGTGAAGGAACACAGGAAGAATACTAAGAGCCGATAAAATATTGGAGGGACACATCGACAGGCTAAGGAGCACCTGGACTACAGCAGCAAGGAGAGAAGCACAGAACAGATCATTCCTTATAGCTTTCGGAGGGACTATGGCCCTGCTGACGTTGATTTCAGATTTTTGGCCTCCAGAATTGTGGAACGACAAATTTCTATTGTTGTTTTAAGCCACCCAGTGTGGTACTTTGTTATGGTAGCCCTAGGAAACTACTACAGTGAGTAAAGTGACCAATTATGGGGTTCAGCAACAGGTGCACTTACGTTCAAATGCACCTTTAAGCTTTACAATATGCTTACAATATGCTACAAAGGGGGAAAAAAAGCCCCACAAATAGCATATGGTGATCTATAATCAAATGGGAAGAAATACTCCATCAAGGGACTGTGGTTTTTCTTTTATGTATGTTTGGTGCAGACTGACGGGAAATCTATTGGGACTGAAAAGCTACAGAGTGGCCTTAAAGTCAATTTACTTATTTTACTGACTAAACCTATTTCAGAGTCATCAAGAGACTTCCAAAACTAAGACTAAACAAACAGTAAGATGTGAGGAGGATAAATTCCAGGTTTTGTTTTTTGTAATTTTAATATACAGGTTTAAAGATGTTGTTTGGACACGATTTCCTTTGGACTTTAATTTTTTTTCTAGGAAATTCATATTAGGGAGTTTTTATTCAAATTTGGGGAAGTTATATATTGCAGTTTATGATTAAATTATCATTACAATTGTGTTTAAAATTCCAGTTACAAATAATATTAAAAAATAAAATAAAATTCAATTACAACTCTGAGACAAATGATGCCAATCTAAAAATAAGTAGCACACAACATTCAGTCTTAAAACAATGACAATAACTAATTGTCCCTGGTGTATAGTTTTTAAATATAATTTTTTTTACTAAAGATGAATAAGTTTATATACTCTATTTTCCTCCTATCTTTTTTTTTTTGTCAGTAGCAAAGTGTTTGTGTTCTTACACTGATTTTTTTTTATTTTGAAATCACTTGGTAGGTGAATTCAGAAACATTTTTACCTGAATGTAAAAAAAGAGATGAAGCAAACTGGGACATTAAAGTAAATATTTTGATGTTCCCTGACTAGTTTCCCTTCAATAGTAGACTTAAAAAGAAATCTATATAGAGCTATTGTGAGGTGATAGTCTTCATTGATCTGATTTAATAATGCAAATTTCAAAATTTAATGACAAACTTTATGAAATCTAAGCTAAGGCTATCAGTGTTCGAGTGTTATGAAGTCCTGTAATGATTAATAACACTGCAATATCCACTAGATCAAAATATCCAATGGAAAGTAAATTATTTTGGTAATATGATACATCCTCCCTCCACTATTGATTCTTCTTTCTCAATAAGATATTTTCAGATGAAAGACAGTAAAAATAAGATAAAGAAAACACTGGAAAGACAAAATAAGTATTGAGATTTTGTATAGTGGTAAAACGAGACTGTATTATAAAAAGCTTAGTGATTCTGAACTATGAAAGTAACAATAATGTGCACATCTAATAAAAAGAGTTTCCTTTTCTTGAATACTTACTATATACTAGATCTATGCTAGGAACATTGCATAGATTATTCCATTTGATTAAAAAGAAACCTACATTAGTATCCCTTTCTTCACTTTTCTTCTGTAAAATGCAGAAGGAAAAGTTACCAAAGGATTATTAAGTATAAATATTAATATCTATATGTATAATAGATAGTTTTAATGCCAAGATTTGAACCCCTTTTATTCTGTTTTTAAAGCTTGTATTCTTAACATGGGTTATTCTGCCTCTTTATTATGTAAAATCTCAGTAGTTTTTAATAGCTGATTATTCCAGTTTGGAATATTTCATGAGCTTTATTTCTCTCTGGTACTAACTATTCATTTCATAGCTCATTAGCACCTTCACCTGAAATGTAGAAAGGGAACTAGAACACTACATAATAGAAGAATTTTAAATTTGTAGAAGATATGGTATGAATGAACATGAAAACTAATTGCTAACCTAAGATCTCTGGCTTTTATCTATTGTTTTATTTGAATTTTTAAGTTATAGTTGCAACTCAATTTTCTATCCTCTTTCTTTCTCTGATAACCATAGAAAAATAATGAATTGTTGGGGTTAGTTATTTCCCACACTTAGCAGTTATCTATCAGTCTCTCTCACACACACATATACACCAAATAACAAATATTATTTTCCCTTTGACATGTTGTTTTGTAATTTGAGATATTTTTTTAATTTTTTTAAAGATTTTATTTATTTATTCATGAGAGAGAGAGAGAGAGAGAGGCACAGGGAGAAGCAGGCTCCCAAGGAGCAGGGAGCCCGAAGCGGGACTCGATCCCAGGACTCCGGGATCATGACCTGAACCAAAGGCAGATGCTTAACCATCTGAGCCACCCAGGCGCCCTGTAATTTGCCATATTTTATTCATAAATGTCAAAAAGTAATACTTTTCTTTAAATTCTTACAATTTTTTGCATTTATAAATGAATGAAATGGTTGTTTTTATTTTTATTTTTAATATCAAACATACAACTTGTTTTCTTAGTTCTTTCTAGAACCTTCTTTCTTCTTTTTATATGCCCAGCATTCTGTAGCATGTAATACTTCGAATATCACTGCTCTAGTTTACAAAAATTAATATTACATTTTTATATTCATATAAGTAAACACAATAATCACTACTTTTCTACCTTAGAGATTATGAGGTTTAAATTCATGATTCAGTAGAAGAATTATCAAAGACTTTATTTTACTTTACTTTCTATGCATGGGGTAAATTAAGTATGTTCATGTTGTGACTAATACATTATTTTCAGTTACAAATAGAGATAGGCAAACATTTGAACAAAGTAAGAAATTTTTATTATGCTTTGAGAGCTATTGCTTCAAATTATTTCTAACTTCAATTTATTTCACTGGTTTTTTTTGTTCTCTTCGAAAAGAGCCTGATAATTACAAACATGCAGGGAAAGTTTAAAATTCAATTTTGTATTGTTAGATCTATAATTATGATAATAGCAGTTCTCAAAGTTGAACTGCATCTTAAGACACCCATACTAAGATTCCAACGATAACCAAATTCGATTTCTTTCCTAAAATTACCTGAAATCTACTTTGTCAGAAAAGCAAATATTCTGTATTGAACATGTTAATAACAATGAGGGTGTATTCACAATGTTTTACCTAATTAGAAATAATGCTACAAGGGCAGATCTAAAATAACATAGCATCTTTGCACACTATTGTTAAATCAGATTTACTGCCTCAATACATAGCACATTTATAGTAGATGGTCATTAAGACTTTTAATGATAATTAGTATTCTAAAAAAAAAAAACCCTGAACTGGTAAAAATTATCAATCTTCACAGGAAATATTAGCTTCAAGTTCACTAGGACAGAGGAGATAATGAAAGCTATGAAAGAGAATTTTCTCAGGGAGAAAGTCACCAGAGTAAAAGAGAAAGCTGAGGCTTCAGGAAGTAAAAGAAGAAAAAGGAAACTAGAAAAATGATAGAAGAATGAAGAGAATCAGAGTAGCACAGGGTCTTTAGTAAACCACAGGGAGAGAAATATTCTCAATCTATTGTGTTAATAAGGATATTTGATAAGTATTTTTACATGACTTTTGATAGTTTTACTTTGAAAGTAAACTGAACAGGTCCAAAAATACTGGGGATGTTAGTATTATATGGGCTGAGGCAATATTTGATAATTTTGAATTAAGTTCAGAGTAATGGATTTTATTAGAATTAAGGCCTTTTTTCTCTTTTATCTATCATTGTGAGTGTTATAACATCTTTAGAAAAAACGTCATCATCTTAAGTACATTTTCGAGTAAAAAAAACAACATAATTGTAATCAGTGGAATGTAAAGTACTTAGCAAGTGCTTCCAAGATTAAAATATTGATCAAGATCATAAGCAGTGAGTAGAAAAATTCTCACACTCAAGTGAGCCTAACACAATTACCTATGGGCATATAAAATTATAGATTAAATATTGCTTACATTTTTAAAATTGTTATTTTATATTTCCTAACATTTCAAGTAGAATACACATGAATCTTTTGTGTATCCATAAACTATTTTTACCAAAACTTAGTAGCTGCCAACCACTATAAAGATAACTTGAGGAAAAGTGCACAGCATGAAATATGATGGCATCAATGATCCTATGGAAGTAACATTAATATGTAGACTTTTATTTCCTGTTGGAGATTTTGGTTTGCAGATATACCATTTCTTTGGAGATTAGATTAATATAAAACTTCCTTTAAATACAATGACTCTCAAAAAGAAATACTTTTGTAATGACCTTAATAGGTAAAAGAAATCTGAATTATACAATTTTAATGACCATGTCATTAATTTCTATTACCTCGGTCATGAGGTTAAATAAAATTATATTTCATGTAAACTAGTATTTTCCATAGGCATAGAGTCTGGATAACATGAAAGATCCTTATACTACTAGTATGTCTCCAATCAACTTTAACAGGGAGTCTTTTTTTTTTTATTCCATTTATTATTTATTTATTTTTAAAGATTTTATTTATTTATCTGACAGAGAGAAAGGGAACACAAGCAGGAGGAGTGGGAGAGGGAGAAGCGGGCTTCTGCCAAGCAGGGAGCCCGATGCAGGGCTCGATCCCAGGACTCTGGGATCATGACCTGAGCCAAAGGCAGACGCTCAATGACTGAGCCATCCAGGCGCCCCAACAGGGAGTCTTTTTAATTTTGGTGATTTTCCTTGTGGAAATATCAGTTAATCGTCTCTGATAAATCTACCTAGAAGTGGTGAAACACTAAATCTCAAACATCTTAAAGAGTTTGAGATATGGACATTAATCATTATCAGCTAACGGATGTATTAAAATGTATCATTCTCTTCTAAAGTTCTTCTGCCAATTTGGACCCAGTCCAGGGTGGGCCCCTTTCACATAATATGAAACAAAACAGACTCATTTCAATTTGGTCTGTTTCACTGCAATGACTTGAAAAATGTATTCAATAAATTGTATTCACAGATTTATGACTACCGGATATTTCCATTTTTGTCTAGAACTGAAACCAGATATTTTGCCAACCAGTTTTTGATGCTTTCAGTCCTATATCTAAAGCAATATTTGAGGCATGCATTCACACACACAAAAAGAAAGATTACTATGTCCCGCTTCACATACTTGTGTTCAAAATGTCCTGACTGCCATCTGCATTATAGATAGTTTCAGGAAATGTGCCTAAAAGGTGAAATGAATAAAGAATTCAGTTTAAAAGAGATAAAAGTAACTTGACTTGTATTTTTAATGTTTCTTTATTTTATAGTATATAGTTGATAGTGTTCCATTCTCTGTGATCTCCGGATCTAGCTTTTACTTTTCTCAGTTTCTCTGGAAAAGAAAAAAATATTTTCATGCATAAAGAGCTCTATAGCTTATATCAAAATATTTATGTTTCCCTTTACCCAACATAAACCATAGCTAAAGCTTTCCTTGCATTTTCTTTGCACTTCCTCAGACACAATATTTGAGAACTATATTCTTATATCATTCATTGAAATCTTTTAGCAACAATATAGTAGGTAGCAATTTAACCCCTAGGGAAATTATTTTTTTTTATTCTTCCAGAGATTTTTAAAAATGCCTATATACATATAAGAGTAATGGATCGTCTTTCTCCTGTCTTTAATTCAAATGGTAGCATGTTCTACTTTGTCACATTTACTTAAAATATATATTTTTGGAAATTTTTCCATATGGTTACATAAAGTGCTTTTTCATTGTGTTCTTCTGGTAAAAAGCTTATAACATAAAATTTACCATCTTAACCATTTTTAAGTGTACAGTTAAGTAGTGTTAACTATATGTGCCTTGCTGTGCAACAGATCTCTAGAACTTTTTCATCTTGCCAAACTGAAACTCCATATCCATTGAACAACAGCTCTTTTCCTTCTCTCCCCAGATCATAGCAACCTTGATTCTACTTTCCTTTTCTAAGAGTTGGAAGAATTTACATACCTCAAATAAGTGAAATCATGCAGTATTTGTCTTTTTTGTGATTGGGTTATATCATTTAACATTACCAGGTCAAAGTTCATCCATGTTGTATTGTGTGACAGGATTTTCTTTTTTTTAAGGTTGAATACTGCAAGTATATGCCACATTTTCTTTATCCATTTGTTGATCAATAGACATTGAAGTTGTTTCCATTCTTGGCTATTGTGAATAATGCTGCAGTAAACATGGGAGTGCAAATGTCTCCTCAAGATCCCGATTTCAGTGCCTTTAACTGTGTACTCAGAAGTTGGGTTGGTGGATCTTATGGTAATTTTACTTTTTGGAGGAACCTCCATACTATTTCCACGGTGACTGCACCATCTTACATGTCAACTGACAGTACACAAAGGTTCAAATTCCTCCACATAGTTGGAAACACTTGTACTTTTTTAAATTTTTGTGATAGTGGCCATCTTAACAGGTATGAAGTGATATCTCATTGTGGTTTTGATTTGCATTCCCTAGATGTTTAGTCATGTTGAACATCTTTCATATGCTTTTTGGCCATTTATATATCTTACTTGGAGAAATATCTGTTCAAGTCCTTTGTCCTTTTAAAATGAGATTTTTTTTTTAAAGATTTTATTTATTTATTAGAGAGAATGAGAGATAGAAAGCACGAGAGGGAAGAGGGTCAGAGGGAGAAGCAGACTCCCTGCTGAGCAGGGAGCCCGACGTGGGACTCGATCCTGGGACTCCAGGATCATGACCTGAGCCGAAGGCAGTCGCTTAACCAACTGAGCCACCCAGGCGCCCTAAAATGAGATTTTTATTGTTTATTTTTGTTGTTGAGTTATAGAAGTTTCTTATATATTCTGAGTACTAATCTCTTATCAGATATGTTTTACAAACACTTTCTCCCATTCAATAGGTTGTCTGTTCAAATTTTTACAATTTCCTTTGCTTCACAGAAGTTTTTAAGATTGATGTAGTTCTAATGTATTATTGCTTTTGTTGCCTGTGCTTTTGGTATAATATTCAAGAAATCTTTGCCAAATCCATTGTCATGGAAGTTTTCTACTATATTTTTTCTATGAGTTTCATAATTTCAAGCTTTATGTTTAGGTCTTTAACCTATTTCACTTACTTTTTGTGTATAGTGTGGCATAGGGTCCAACTTTACTTTATTGTATGTGCATATCTAGTTTTCCAACGCCATTTGTTTTAGAGAATATCCTTTACCCATTATTGGCAACGTTGTCAAAGATCATTTGACCATCTAAGTGAAGGTTTATTTCTGTGCCTTCTATTCTGTTGCATTGATCTATATGTCTGTCTTTATACAAGTACCATAATATTTTAATTACTATAGATTTGTAATATGTCTTGAAATCAGGATGAGTGATTCCTGAATCTTTTTTTTTATTTTTGCAAGATTGTTTTTGTTATTTGGAATAGTTTGAGCCCCTATATGAATTTTAAAATTTCACTTCTATTTCTGTAAAAAAAAAATGCCATTGAGATTTTGATTTGGATTTGCTTTGAATCTGTAGATTGCTTTAGATAGTATGGGCATTTAAAAAATATTAAGTTTTGTAACCCTGAACCCTGAATGTTTTCCTTTTATCAGTGTCTTTTTTAATTTCCTTCATCAACATTTTGTAGTTTTGAGTGTATAAATCTTTTCCCTTGTAATCTTTTGTGAAATTAACATTTGTTAAGTAGATCCTTGGAATTTTGGACATGTTTCAAAGAAAAACCACAAGGGGAAGTGAAATAGAGAAGTTTTTTTTATTCCTATGTTCTGCAAGAAGTACAGAACATGCCTTGATGGGCCACATGGAGAGGTCAAGGCAAGGTGCAGGCAAAGAGCAAGCAGCAGGACCTGAGGTTCTATGAGTGGAGAGCTTTGGGGTTCTTGGACTAAGCTGGATTGGTCAACTCAAACCCAAAAGAACAGATTTTAGTGATCTCCATGGGGGTCTTATCTAAGAGATGTTCAAGGGGGAAGAGTTGAGAGGCAGAAGAGACTGTTATTACAAGGTACATTGAGGGAATCATATCAGGAACTTACATTTACTTTGTGACTCTATGTGCTGTTATCTAAGGCATAGGGAGGGGCTCAGTGTCAGTTCAAGTCCACTTAGCCATACAAAGTAGATGTCAAGGCAGCAATATTATGGAAGAGTTTAGTTAAACTTTCAACATGCCTCTTTATTAAGTTTATTCCTAAGTATTTTATGTTTTCCATGCCATTATAAATGGGATTGTTTTCTTTTTCAGATTTGTTAGTGTATAGAAACACAACTTACTTTGTGTGTTGACTTTCTAGACTATTACTTTGCTAAATTTGCTTATTCTAGTAATTTTTTTGTAGAATCTTAAGGATTGTCTACATATACGATCATATCAACTACAGAGATAATTGCACTTTTCCCCTTCCAGTTTGGATGGCTTTTGTATCTTTTTCTTGCCTAATTGCTTTGGGCAGGACTTTTGTTACTATGTTGAATAGAAGTGTGAGAGGTCAGTCTTGTCTTCTTCCTAATCTTAGAAAGAAAGCTTTTCAACAATGAGTGCCATGTTAGCTGTGGGCTTTTTATGTATGACTTGTATTATATTGGGGTAATTTCCTTTTATTCTAGTTTGCAGAGTTGTGGGTTTTTTTTGTTTTGTTTTGTTTTTTGTTTTTTTACCATGAGAGTTTTGTTTTACCATGTTAAATTTGTCAAAGTCTTTCTCTGCATCATGAGATAATTATATGTTTTTTTGGTCCTTCATTCTGTTAATGTGGCGCATCACATTGATTGATTTTTGTATGTTGAGTCATCTTTGTACTCCAGACATAAATCCCACTTAGTAATGGTGTATAATCATTTTAATGTGTTGTTGAATTCAGTTCACTAATATTTTTTTAAGAATTTTAGCATCCACATTCATGGGGTTTGTTGGTCTGTAGTTTTCTTTCAGGGTCCTTATCTGGCTTTGGTATCAGGGTAATGTGGGTCTTCAAACAATTAGTTTAAAATTGTTCACTCCTATTCATTTTTTTGGAAGAGTTTGAGAAAAATTGGCATAAATTATTTTTTAACTGTTTGGTAGAATTCACCAATGAAGCAATCTAGTCCAGGATTTTACTTTGTTGACAGATTCTGATTAATGATCCAATCTCCTTATTGTTATTGTTCTGTTCAAATTTTCTATTTATTCATGGTTTGGTCCTGGTAGGTTGCATGTTTCTAAGTGTTTATCCATTTCTTCTAGGTTACCCAATTTGTCGACATATAATTGTTCATGATAATCTAATGAGCAAGTGCTCAATATATTCAATATATTTAAATATTGATATATTGATATATCAATTATAATGTCTCCTCTTTTATTTTAGTCTTTTCCTTTTTTTCTTGGTAAGAGTACCTAAAGGTTTGTATATTTTTTATCCAAAAAAAAAAAGCTCTTAATTTCACTGATCTGTTATCTTGTCTTTTTAGCCTCTTTATCATTTATTTCCACTCTAATTTTGTTGTTTTCTTCTTCTACTAACTTTGAATTTCATTTATTTTTCTTTTTCTAGTTCCTTGAGGTGTAAAGTCAGCTTGTTTCTTTGAGATCGCTCTTTCTTCTTGTAGGCATTTATTGTTATAAAATTCCCTCTCAGAACTGTTTTTGCTAAATCCCATTAGTTTTGGGGTTTTGTGTTTCCATTTTGTTTGTTTTAAGATATAATTTTTACTATATTTGTGATTTTTACTATATATGTAATTTTTCATATATATTTATATATGTTATATATATATTTTAAATTTCCCTTTTGATTTCTTCTTTGAGCCATTTGTTTTTCAAGAGTGTATTGTTCAGCTTCCACATATTTGTGAATTTTACAGGTTTCCTCCTGATGTTGATGTTTAGTTCCATACCATTGTCATAGAAAAGATGCTTGATATGATTTCAGTCTTCTTAAATATATTAAGATTTGTTTTGTGGCCCTAATATATGATCTGTCCTGGAAAATGTTCTGTGTACACTTGAGAAGAATATGCATGTTGCTGCTACTGGGTGGAATATTCCATATATATCTGTTAGCCAATTTGGTCTAAAGTGTAGTTCAGGTGCAATGTTTGCTTACTGATTCTCTGTATGGATGATTATCTATTATGGAAGTGGGGGTAATGAAATATGGTACTCTTATTTAATTGCTGTCTAGTTCTCCCTTGTTATCTGTTAATATATGCCTTATATATTTAAGTGCTCCAATGATGGGTAAATGTTTATTAGTATTGACATTTCCTCTTGATGAATTGATCCATAATCATTATAAAATGACTTTTTCTCTTACTGGTTTTTACTTAATATCTATATTGTCTGATATATGTATGCTACCTCTGTTCTCTTGGTTTCCATTTGTATGGGATATCTTTTTCTATCCCTTCACTTTCAGCCAATGTGTATCTTCAAAAGTGCAGTAAATTCTTTGTTGCCACCATATTGTTGGGTATTTTTTCAAAACATTCAGTCATTCTATATCTTTTGACTGGAGAATTTAGTCCATTTACATTTAAGGAAATTATTTGTAGGTAAAGATGTCCTATTGCCATTTTGTTAATTTTTTTCCTGAATATTTTATAGATTCTTTGTTCCTTTTTTCTCTTGCTGTCTTACTATGTGAACTGATAATTCTCTATAGTCGTTTGTTTTGATTTTTTTCTCTTCATTTTTTGTGCATCTACTATAGATTTTTGCTTTGTGAATACAATGAGGCTTACACAAAACACCTTACCATTATGACAGTCTGTTTTAAGCTGATAACAACTTAGTTTTGTTCACATACAAAAGCTCAACATTTTTATTACCACCCTGCCATATTTCATATTTTTGATGCCACAATTTACATCTGTTTATATTGTGTATCCATAAACAAGTTATTGTAGCTATAGTTATTTTTAATTATTTTGTTTTAGCCTTTATACTAGAGTTATAAGTGATTTATATACTACCATTACAATATTTGAGTATTTTAATTTGACTATATATTTACCTTTATAAATGCATTTTATGCCTTTATATGAATTCGTTTTACTAGTGTACTTTTTTTTCAGCTTGAAGAATTCCCTTTAGCATTTCTTGTAAGGCGGGTCTAGTAGTGATAAATTGCTTCAGCTTTGGTTTGTCTAGGAATGTCATTATCCTTTCCTTCAATTTTGAAAGACAGTTTTTCTCCTCCTACTGGATAGTTTTAAATAACCTATCTCTGAGTTCATAGAAAGAAAAGTAGTTCTTTCTTCTGATTGTTCAAGTTTGATGTAGCTCTCCACTGCGTTTTTGAGTTAAATCATATTCTTCAGCTTCAAAGTTTCTGTTTTTTTTTCTCTTTGTTGAACTTCTCATATAAGTCCCATAAGTTTTCTTCCTTTTTTATTTCTTTTCTTTTTATTCCTCTGATAGGATAACTTAAATTACCTATCTTCAAATTAACTGATTCTTTCTTTTGATTGATGAAGTCTGCTGTTGATCTCCTCTAGTATATTTTTCAATTTATTTGTTTTATCCTTCAGCTCTAGAATTTGTTTTTCTTCTTTGTAGTATCTGTCTCTGTTCTTATTCTCATTTTGTTCCTGCATTATTTTCCTTCTCTTGTAGTACACTGAGCTTCTTTAGACTACTATTTTGAATTCTTTGTCAATTCATAGATCTCCATTTGTTTAGGGTCAATTTCTAGAGATTTATTTTGATTCTTTGGGCCATATTTCCCTCTTTATTTATGAATCCTGTTATTTTTTGCTGTGATATATGCATTTGAAAAACAGCCACTCCTATCAGTCCTTACAAACTGACTTTGTATGGGGGAAGACCTTCACCACCAATCAGCCCAGGTAAAGATTCTCAAGGATTCTCAGATCTTTACTGGGGGTGTGTCTTTGAGCTTGGACATGTAATTTCCTAATTAGGTCTGCTTGTGTGTTTTTTTACGAGTTATTAATCTCTTGCTTCTTGCAGTATCTGTCTATAGTACTTCAGGTTCTGTCACTGAATAATCTGCTGAGCTCTTTTGTTCTCAGTGGCTCCTAGACACCAAAAGATGCCAGTTCCCCCATCAACACTCCAAATCAAGAGGCACAGAAACCAGTTCCTAAGGAAGTCCTCTGAAAAGCTAAAACATTGGGTGTACATTTCATTCTTATTGTTCCCTCCCAAAGGAGAAGCTATGATCTGGGCTTTTCATTTGTACAAATTTGTGTTGTCTTGGGGAAAGGTCTATCACAGTTGTTATGAAATAGTTTTTCTTACCAGTTTCAATGCAGCTCTTCTTGGCTTTGAGTTTACTTGGAGTATGGCACCTTCTTAACTGATTTCTAGAGTTCTCATAAAGGTTTTTTGGGGACTGTATATTATTAAGTTGGTATCTTTGTGTAAGAATGGGCGCTAGGGCTTTCTATACTGCCATCTTGCTACTGTCACCAAAATATTTTTACTAATAACAAATAAATTGAAATTCTTGCTCTTTGGTATTTGTTACATTTATACCAGTGTTGGGCTAATTGGAAAACAGTGCAATGTAGGATTAAATTTATATTTTCTTTTGGGTTCATGGCATACAGTTAAACCTTCCATAAGGAAAAAGAGATAAATATTTATCAGTATTGGTAATAAAACTTTACATGACTCCCACAGAAAATTTTGTAAAACACATTAAAAATTCATGATGGTCAACATGCATAGGATATTGTTCATTCTGAGTAAATGTGGCTTAAATTAATTTATTTATAATTAAATCAGTAGTTTGAAGCCCATTTAACTAGATAAATGATGACATCTTTTTGTCACAAATGCTGTCAAGTATGCTGAAAAGGAATATTTAGTCTCATTTAATTTGATTTTTATATGAGTTGGAGTATTTCTTTCTACATTGGGATGAAAGTTTCCTTTTTATAAAATTATTGGATACTCAATAATTAAGAATTTTTTTTTATTCTAATGGTGATTCCCTAAAAAATAGTGTCACTTTTCTAATAGTTATATATTATTTGCTCACTTTCCTTTTCCCTCTAAAATGTGTACTTACCCATCACTGCTGTACTGTGGTTACAGAGATGTTCACTGAGAAAATAAATTCTTATATCCAGGGCACATTCTTACATTAATTTTTCTATTTTGGGTGGGCCCTATATCCCCCATCCAAATTTGATCTAGTTCTTTAGGTGTTAATCTGATCTGCACAGACTGGATCTACTGTAGAGGTTATGATGGTTATTCTTCTATAATTTTGAGGTACAGGAAAAGTTGTATTTTATTATTTATTTAATTAATTAATTATTATTATTTATTATTTTTTTTTTTTAGTAAGACAGCATGCATGAGAGCCAGTGAGGGGCAAAGAGAGGGAGAGAGGGAGAGAGAGAGATCTTAATTAGGCTTCATGCCCAGCGTGGAGCCTAATGCAGGGCTTGATCTTGCAACCTGAGATCATGATTTGATCCAAAGTCAAGAGTCAGATGCTTAACTGATTGAGCCACTAGGTGCGCCTTTATTTTTATTCTTTTTAAACAAATATAAATTACCCTGACCCTACACTTCACATGCAAATGGGAATTTGAATTCCAATATGCAATGAGCTACTTATTTTTTTTTTTACCAAGTCTACAAATTTTTCTAAAAAGGGAATGGTAAGAATACTTCCACTGCTTCTGTGCCCCTATATTGAAGTAGCAACCCAGTGTCTCCCCAGATGGCTCTTTTCCCACTTATATTAACCTCACAGTTAATCTTCTGAGTTTCTATCACCTACCCTGGGTTTTTTAGTAGACCAAAGAATTATTCCAACTATTCCAGAAACTTGCAGATATCACTTCTTCTTTTAGGCCTGGAGAAATTTCCTAAGTCAGGTAGTTTTAAAACACCTGACTGTAAAATTTCAGAGCACCAACCCTTAGACTTAAATTGTCCTTCTTCTTTTGGAAGGAAAACCTGTTATTTCTACCCTGGGAGCAATAGGAACCTCAATTCCCTTCGAGCCAAAGTCCTGCTTAACTCAGAATTCCACTTTCACAGGAGTAGAAGGTAAAGAAAAGGAAGAAATTGCCTCATTCTTTCTAATTCTTCTATTCTAAAGATATAAAAAAGTCACAATAAACTAAAATTAATTAACCTGCCATATCAATAAATTAATATTAGGGAGGTCAGTGTGATTCTTCCAAGTTGTCCATTTTTTGTCTTATATATAATCTGATTCACATTTTCTATTCTTGCCATATTTTCTCTTACTCATAAGTGTTTTTCCAAGGTTATAAGATAATGTCTTACATCTCTAATCTCAGATAAGAACATGTAATAGGATTAAGTTAAAATATCTAAATGTGCTTTTTTTTTTTTGCCATTCTAAGTGCGAAAATCCTTTGCCTTTGTTTACCCTATCTACCTGAGAGATCACTTGGCTGCCATGTTGAAATTGGACTATAGTGATAGAAAATAGAAGTAAAAATCTTAACCTACATGAGGGTTAATGGTAACTCAGACAGTGTTGTGGCTATAAATTTGATGAGAAATGGTTAGGTCTTATTTTGAAAATTGATCCAACAGGATGTACTGATGAATTAGATACAGTGTGTGGAATAATAAAAGATATCAAGCATGGCTATAAAGATTTTAGACTTGGCAACAAGAAGAAAATAGATGCCATCAATTGAGGTGAGGTAGACTCTTGGAGGGGCAAGTTTAGGAGCAATACTAATGGTTCAGGTTTGGAATATGTAGATTATAATACCCACCAGATGAAACTGGACATATGAAAATAAGAATTTGTGAAAGAAGTCTTTTGGAGAAATAGAATTAGGAGCATCACAATATTAACAATATTTTTAATAGATGGTATTAGATGAGATCACCATAACATCACTATTAAGTGAGTTGGGGGACATTGCAATATTAAAATGCCCAGGATAAAGTAGGAAACAACTGAGGGTAATGATTAGAAGCAATCAATGATATATACAGGAAAAAGAAAATAAAAAAGAGAAAGTTATGTCCTGGAAGCCAATGGAAGAAAGTACATCTGTGAGGAAAGCGCAATCAGCAGTCTCAAATGATGCAGAAAGGTCAATAAAAATGAGGACTGAAAACTAAATTAAACGGGCTATTAATATTATAGCAGATTATGTAAGATATGTTTAATATATATTTCTTATTTTTATTTTAATTTCATGCTTTTCTTTAAAATACATGTTTAAGTAAATCCTGTATGTGTGACTTCAAAAGTTACACAAATAGTAATCTTTATCAATCTTTCAGTCAAGACTGAAATATAAATCAATAAATCTTAAATGAAGATCTTTTTTCTATATTAGTTTTTAATATGGAATTTATGCAGTTATGTCTTTTACAAGGATAACCTTTTTTTCTCCTTTTAATTGGCTATGTATCTATATATGCTGCAGGAACAAAATATAATGATACAGATATTTTTACAGTCATTTCTTTTTTTGTTGTTTTTTGTTTTTTTTTGTTTTTTTTTTTTAAAGATTTTATTTATTTATTTGAGAGAGAGAATATGAGAGAGAGCACAAGAGGGGAGAGGGTCAGAGGCAGAAGCAGACTCCCTGCTGAGCAAAGAGCCTGATGCGGGACTCGATCCCGGGACTCCAGGATCATGACCTGAGCCGAAGGCAGTTGCTTAACCAACTGAGCCACCCAGGCACCCTTTACAGTCATTTCTGATCATCTGCCTATAAGTGATAGGATTTTATTTTTCTCCCCTCTACTTTAGAATAATCATCATGCATGACATACTCTCTTTGGGCAGCCAGAGTCACATTTTTTTGGATGATAGCTGATACTTGTTTTTTGAAGATGGAACTGATTTTAGAAAACTGATAAAATTTCAGTCTTTTCTGATTTATGCACTGGTAAACCCAATTTGGTAACATTTTAAATTATACAAGGTAAGATTGGAGAGTTAGCTTGGGTAATCCCCAAAAGCAATTACCTTATTAAAAAAACAGTAATCTTTAATAAATTACAAATTTTCCTGTATGATTTGTTACTGGTTGACTTAAATAAACATGTATTACAGACCTAAACTATACCAAAGGCTTTGCTGAGTGCTGATCCTGAACTCAGATAAGAGTGTCTACAGATACTTCCCTGAATAAAATAATAGTACCAATTTTGAAAGATGTATTCTTTTGAAGATATAAAAACTGGTAGATATAATTGATCAGAAATTGTATTTGATTGGAAAATACTTACAATTAACTTTTTAGTGTCTTCACTGTCTCCAAATATAGTTCATGTCTTTATACTAAGTCATTTCTGGTGTCTGTAATTAAAGGTATCAATGGTTATGAATAGTTTCATTGATTTGTTTTTCCACTTAAAGCTTTATTTAAATACAGATTAGTTAATCACATGACTTTGTCACATAATTCCTTCTTGTTTTTTACACAAAATGACATTTTCAATAAGGGTCACAAAAATCTACATTTCAGTCTAGCACCAGCCATTTATGAGCTCTGTAACTTTGAGTCACTCAATTTCTCTAAGTTCCTTTATGTGTCATTTTCTTTGGTATAAAAAAAAAAACCCTGTAAAATGCTAAGCAATGATATAATGAGTTCATTCATTTGTAAACCATGTTACAAGTGCAAATATTGAGGGAATATGGTCTATTTAGGGATCATAAGACTGAACTAATTCTTCCTCTGCCCCTTATTTTGGGTAACATTGGGAGAGCTACTTTATGGCTCAGTTTTCCTCTGGCAGTTTCCCCACCTAGATCAGGGTTGTGAGTTGGAGAACACAAGCAGGGGAATGTAGATCACAGGGTGTCCATTTATTCTATCAATGTTGCTACTTCTGTTATTATGTTCAACACTGCCTTTTTTTTTTTTATATAAAAGATATTAGGGGTAAGAGTGAGACTGCCTCATGTGACTGGAGGTCTGGGTCCTTGGATTCCCCAGCAAAAGATTTATGTGGAGATCCCTGCTGGAAGGAAAGTAGCGAGAAAGAAGCAGTTTATTAAAGGGAAAGCACACCCTCAAGATGTTAAAGTCTTGGCAGGTTCTGTGAGGTAGGACAGACTTCTAGGTATTATTGAGTCTCTCTGGTCTGGGAGGAGCTATGACACACAGTGGGGTGGTTTCTAATGGAGGCTGCTTCCAATCATTTGGGAAACTCCTCTCACAGTTTGGGAGGGGGAATTTTTGTCAGCCCCAAGGTCTTGGAAGCCACAAGGTCAGAATGTTGTGCCCCAGGGCTTCTAATATGTAACCTATTTATCACCATCCTTGCCTCCAGCTCAGGTCTCTGTCATTCCCCTTCAAGGACTTAGGACTCTGCCTGGGGGCGTTCCTTCCACTTCTCTGTCTAGCTTCTACCTAACAAAACTACAAAATTTTTAGCATAAAATTGATTTGTGTTTATCACAAAATGCAGCTTAGAGAATTAGACTCATTTTCATCCCTATAATAGGGCCCCCATTGTAATGTAAATCATAGGTAACACCAATTCAAATAAGACGTGACTATTCCACCACATCATTCAGATGTTTGTCCTGAACATGAACACTTTGGAATAACTGACTGAACGTTTCATTTTTCATCCAGATGTTTGGCTTTGAGCTGACATAGCCACTGTCATAATTATACCCTTCCAAGATATATATAGAATTAGGTACTTCTAATCCTTAATGCTTTCAACATATTATTATCAATCACTTTTTCAATTACTTCTGCAGGATCTAAATTTATTAAACTCTTCATTTAAGCCCATTAGGATACACAATAACCATGTGTATTTCAAGAAAGTATTTTGGTGGTCCCAAGTGATATTTAAAAAGCACTTTCCACATCATAAACAATTCTTCTTAAGGGATAAGTTTCTCCCAGTTGGCACTACAGTACTCTGAAAATTCCAGTAAACTTTACATATACAGGAACTAATATGTCCTTTCAAAATAATAAACCACTCACTCCATTCTCTTAAATTCATTTTTAATTTAGCCATTACCTGTGTGAGTATGAATACAGTCCTCATACACAGGGTTAAATCCTCTTTAAAAAAGGACTGAATCATGGTTAGTCATTCCTATGGCCAATATTCATTTTAAGCAGGAAGTATTTAAAATATAATAATCCAAACTTTTAACTCAATTATCAAGTCACCTTTTGTCTAGTCTGACTTCTGACCATGTATACTTCAATTATAATAAGCTACAGAATGAAATTCCCCCAAGCAACTGCTGCTAGTTAGGTCTTCCTACTGATTTTTCACATATTTCCCACCCATAGTTGATAGTCTAACTTCAGGTCCCAGGAAACTGCTGTCTACTTTATGACATTCCAGTTAACTAAGACATCTTTTACTGTTTCCTAGTGCATGCTAGGGATTTTCTTTTCTTTTTTCTTTTTAAGATTTTATTTATTTATTTGACAGAGAGACACAGCCAAATAGGGAACACAAGCAGGGGGAGTGGGAGAGGGAGAAGCAGGCTTCCCACGGAGCAGGGAGCCCAATGTGGGGCTCGATCCCAGGACCCTGGGACCGTGACCTGAGCTGAAGGCAGATGCCTAACGACTGAGCCACCCAGGCGCCCCTGCTAGGGTTTTTCTGTGACACATTTTTCACAGTGTGTTCATGAAACATTAGTTTCCGAGGAGGATGTTCAAATACTTTGCTAAATTGATTCATATTCAGAATAAGTTAGCAAATCTCTTGGCTAAACAAATCTAAACAGTTTATTTTCTGAATGACTTCTTTGTCAACTGATTTAATATGCAGAATTCTTCAAATTTACTTGGCTGTCAAACACCTTTTTATGTGGAGCATGTCATGGGACTTTACTATTCTCTGAGGTGTCCTAAACATTCAGGAATGCAAAATTAAAAATCGATTTAATAAGTCTCCAATATTAAAAACTGAGTTGTTTTTGTAACTTTAGTCAATTTCAAAAGTAGTTTTTCTACCTCTAGATTTCTCTGACAAATCTATTTATTTATTTCATTCATTTTAACTACGCATTAAGTAGCACTTACTCTGTGCCAGGCATTGTTCCATATACTTTTCAAATGTTAATTCAGTTTACTTGCATAACAAGCCTACAACTAGGTGAATTATTATCCATATTTTACATATGAGAACATGGATGCCACAAAGGTGATTTTTCCCCAAGGTCATTCAGCTCCAAGTGGGTAGAACTACAGTTCAATCCAGATTGTTTTCAGGGTCCATTCTCTTAGCCAATAAACTGAATGGCTTTCCTGTCCCAAAGTCACACTTGATGATACAAAATTTTTGTAAATGCATAAGTGTGCTTACCTATGACACATTTGCTCTTGACAAAGAAAACTTCTAATCAATGTCTAATCAAAGCATTTGTCCTACTTTACATTTCGTTTCTAACAAAAAAAAAGAAAGAAAGAAAGAAAGAAATAGGAGGGAGACAACTTAACCAAGTATTCATTATCCCCGTTTTGGCTTGCCATAACAAAATATCCCAGACTGGATGGCCTGAACAACAGAAATTTATTTCTCACAGTTCTGAAGGCTGAGAAGTCCAAAATCAAGGTGCCAGCAAGGCAATTATCAGTCTGAGGACCCCTCTTGACTTGTAGGCATCTCCCATTCCACTGTGTGCATAGTTTACCTCTGTGAGTATGTAGGAAGAGAAAGATTGAGAGTGAGTTCTCCGGTGTCTCTTCTTATAAGGGCACTAGTCCTATCAGAGTAGGGCCCCACCCTTATGACCTCATCTAAACTTAATTACCTCCTTATAGGGCCCTACCTCCAAATACAGTCACATTAGGGCTTAGGGTTTCCTGTAAATTTTGGTGGAAGACAGTTCAGCCCACAGAATCCCCTACACTTCACAGGTGCCCTTACCATTAGGTTGGAATCATTTTGGTGTAGTTTTGGAATATAGGTGAGGTTTGGTGGGGTGAGATCCAGAGCCGATGGCCACAAAAGAATCCTTGAGGTGACTGTGGTACAAAATGGTGGTTTTATTAAAGCTTGGGGACAGGACCCCTGGGCAGAAAGAGCTGCTGCACTGGGGTTGTGAGGGGGGGCTGATGATACACTTGGAAGATGGGGGTAGGGAAAAAGGGAGGTTTTCAAAAGAACTTTCATATGCTAAAGAGGACCTACAAGATACTGGAGGCCTTGCCATTGCCAAGTTAAGGTTGTTTTTCCGTCTAGTAAGGCATTAAAATTAAGACAGTTGGAAGGTCCCACATATCCCACCCAGGAGTGGGGAGGGGGTGATGTTGCCTTGTGCTTTGTCCTCAGCTAGACTTCTGCTTCCTCAGCATCTTTTTAAAGATTTTATGTATTCATGTGACAGAGAGAGCACAAGCAGGGGCAGGCTGGGGGAGAGGGAGAAGCAGGAAGCAGACTCCCCGCTGAGCAGGGGGCCCAACGAGGGGCTCCATCCCAGGACCCTGGGATCATGACCTGAGCCAAAGGCAGATGCAGAACCGACTGAGCCACCCAGGCACCCCTTTAATTTGGCTGGTTCTTGTCAATATACTGAGAGCAGAAGTGATGAATGGGTCAAGATAATTAAGAGCCTTTAGTCCTCTGTCATCTTTCTCTTTGCCTGCTGTGGTGGTCATGTAGTTTAAATAATGTAGTTCTCAGTTGAAGGAGGACTGTCTGATTTCCAACAGACTGTACAGTTTAAGCAAAAATATGTTTTTCATGCGTTAAGTCAGAGTTCTGGTCTTGTCCATTGTGACTTCAAGCATACTATTTTTTCCTTTACAGTTGGTCAGTCATTTTACAAAGAAAATATATAGCTTGGAGTAGGGGAGTGGGTAAATGTCATGTATGGTACAGCCGATTCTAAGAGAAAAATTGTAACTAGCATTTATATTCCCAAATCAGCTGTTATTTCACTATAAAATCCCCTAGAAGCCATAATTTTTTTCTCATTTTTTTGAATCTACATAAAACTTTACTAAGTTTTCTCAGGTATTGCATAAAACACATTTTACATGGGTAGAAGTATTTAGGAAAACAGCAGAAAGGATGCTCACTGAATATTGTAGACTGGTTATAATCCCATATTTGCTAGGACTTAACTCTGACCTTTAACAAATCACTTAACTACTCTGAACCTGGATGTCCCCATATAAAAATATTGGCCAGATTGAATGACTATCTCAAGATTTCAAATCTATTACTACGATATAAAATATAAAATTGGAGAAACCATGCTTTTATCTGGATGTGGTAAGATTAAAAATCCTGTAAGAATATTGTTTTAATCTGTTTTCATTCATACTATTTTTACTTGCCTTTTCTAGTTCATAATTAGCATCAAATTCATTAAGAACAGCAGGGATTTTCATTTATTTCACCATAATCTGAAACTTTAAATTTATTTTCATAGGATCTTAAAAAACCTTTAACAATAAAAATGTCAAAATATGTGAAATATATTTTTTAAAGATTTTATTTATTTATTTGACAGAGAGAGTGAGAGAGGGAACACAAGCAGGGGGAGTGGGAGAGGGAGAAGCAGGCTTCCCACGGAGCAGGGAGCCTGATGAGGGGCTCTATCCCAGGACCCTGGGATCATGACCTGAGCCGGAGGCAGACGCTTAACGACTGAGCCACCCAGGCGCCCCCAAAATATGTAAAATATTGCAAGGTTATTTAATTGTCTATATTAGCTTAAGCTGCCACAACAAAATTCCACAAACAGGGTAGCTTCAGCAACAGAATCTTATTTTTTCACAGTTCTGGAGGCTGAAAAGGCCAAGGTCAAGATGCCAGCAAGATTGGTTTCTCATGAGACCTTTCTTCCTGGCTTATAGATGACCACCTTCATGCTGTGTCCTCACATTGCCTTTCCCCTTCTCCCATGGACACTAGTCCTATTGGAGTAGGCCTCACTCTTATGACCTCATTTAACCTTCATGACTCCTGTAAGTCCTTCGACTTCTCCAAATACAGTCACAATGGGATTAAAGCTTTAACATGTAAATTTTCGAGGGAAACAATTTAATAAATAACATTGTCACATATTACATTTTTTTTCAACTAACTTCAATGTTCTACATTTGATGAAATCTGTTAAATTTATTAATCACAGATATAGACATCTGATCTTTGATATAGGAGAGGACAAGTATTTAATTTCAGTATTATATACTTAACCCTAAACTTTGCCAGATAAATTAGAGTTATTTAATTTGATAACATTTTTCTTTCTTAAGCATCTCTAAGCCCCAGCTTTTCTTTTACAAAATGGGAATGAAATTCCTGTATCATAGAATATTATCTCATAAGACTTAAATTAGAAGTAGCTCTTAAGAAATTAACATGCTAGGCGGGTGATAAAAGATTTTTATTCTCTTTATTCTACAGATTAAATTGCAGGTTAGTTTGACATTAAATCATCTTGGTCTATGCTAGACCCAAGCAAGTAAATGGTAGGATAAAAGCTTAAATTTCTGAAAAAATATATAGCAAGTTGAAAAAGTTCAAGAGAAACATGGTTGGAAGAGGTGTTATTTTATGTTTACACTACAAAGTTTAAAAGTCTATATTTAAGATGACCAGAAATGAAATTAATGTTTACATTTTCTGCATACTCTGAGGAAGATCTGCCTTTGACCGTATCGTGAAGCCCACTAACAGCCTTTGAAGGCATCAGTGGAAGCCAAAATTAATAGAAGGCATGATAGAGAGGAAGCAGGTCAATAGTAGATGTAATCAGCATGGCGTACATGAAATTAGTATACTTCAAAGATAGGAAGATCTATATTGTTTTATCACAGAGAGCTTCCAAAGAGCTAGGCAATTGTGACTAACAGCATTGCTACCGTGTTCTAATGATAGAAGATATAACATTATCTAGGGACAGCACATTTAACAATAAAGAGTATGGTGCCCACAAAAAACTTTGCCAAGGAAATTTTGTGTTTTAATGACGACCCTGGTGTTGAGCTTCCCACAGGATTTGAGACAGAAACTGGAATTAGGGTATTTAGGTATTAAGATAAAGAGTAATCCCCATACTTTAGAAGACTTGGCTACATCTGCCTTACCCTAATAAACTATTCTCACCCTTTTAACCTAAGCTTGTCTGCATGGGTTTCTATTCTTTGCAATCAATTAATACCTGGCAAATATCTATACCACTGTCACTAAGTGTGTAAGGGGAAAAGATGGTTCTCAAAACTCAGGTACTTTGATTCCTAGTTCTATGCTCTTTACACTAAAATAAGTGCTGTCTTGTTGAGAAATTTAGCTTTGTCAACAGCAACAAATAGTCTTACAAGTTCTACTTATTTTTCTCTATCCCAAGCATAGATCATGTGGCCGTAGGGTTATCTGGCTTATGCAATTCAACAAGATAGAGAGATACTTTAAGAAGGGTAATAAAGATAAACTCTTCACCCTGGCTCACATGCACTACGCTTTCCAGGCTGTCTATAGAATTCTTAGCTGCTCTATTTTGACAGGCGTCAGTGAGATTCATGGATTTTTTTACCTAGTATACTGCTTTACAATTTAATAATAGCTCTTCCTACATCAGCTTTGCATTAAATAAGGACACAACAAGATTGGATAGCAGCCTTACCGGCTTCACGATAATCACTAAAATACCAGACCCAGATGCGTATGTCTAGATGTCTGGGACTTTTGAGGGCCAATCCCAGAGTCTGCATTTTTATAGAAAAAACCCTTATTTTTTTTAAAGCAAATGTTAGTGGATTATTAATAAATGCATATAAAGTGCATAGTGAATATGCCGTATGCCATGTGAGGTCCCCAGGGCTTTACTTTTTAAAAAACAAATGACAAATCAGGGGATGCCCTAAAGGTGGTAGCCCAAAGGATAATTGAAAATGAAAGGCAATTTCTCTTGATAATCAACCATAATCACTAAACCTACAGATACAATGCATTTTGTTTCTCCAAAAGATCAGAAATAGTAAATCTCAGAATAATTAGGGGAAATGCCAAACAACTGAACCTGTATTTTCTGAACCTCTTAATACCTCCAGTTTAAAGTACATTATCCTTGATATACATACAGAATGACAAAGAATGTAGTTTTCAGACTTAAATGCTTTACTTTTGGGGTTTGTGTTTAAAAAATCCTTATAGAAATGATTCCACAAGATAGGAAAAACAGAATTATGATTACATAAAGGACATATCAAACCGGAATGGACAGTTAAAAAAAAAATCAAACAGCAGGCTAAGGAATGCTTATGTTAGCACAGTGACTGTCATGAACTTAAGTGTTGATTAAAAGTTGAAAGAAACAAACAAAAAAGAAGAAGTGATTCAGGTGAATAAGAGAGGACATAAAGAGGATTTAAACAAGTAAAATGGGGATCTGGAGTATTTTAGTTATTATGACAAGTGAAAAAGTAAATGTTCTTGTGTAAAATAATTCGAACTACAAGCAATTTAGAATTGCTTAAATCCTTTGAAGTGTCTTAAGCTTTTACTCTGAAAGTTACAAACTTGCTAAATATGGAACCAAATTTATCACCAGGTGTTTTGTATCTCTGATAACACAAAACAAATGAAGTTTGCTGTAAAATATTTTTAGACTACCTAAAATTGTGTTTATATATTTTAAAAAATTTATTTAGGGGTCATGGTGGTAGACCTCCCAGCATCTACGTAATCTCATATGATTATTTGTAACCAGTCAAATGAATCTTTTTTTCTTGCTGGTGAAAACGGTAGGAATGAACATGTATTCTTGTTTTGTCCAAGGAGTCATAAATTGAAATATGATGAGTTGTTCCAGAGAGATTTTTTTATTATTGATAGAAAAACACTGGAGGGGATGTCTTCTTGATCATTAGAATATCAGTAGCTTTTATCTAACTGTTAAACTCAAAGTAATGGCAGATACTGGGCAACCATGAGGGAAAATAGTCTTATAAAGAAAAAAGCTAATGAAAGTTAGAATAGGAAGATGGAAAGGATCTAGGTCTTTGATGTTATTACTGAGTTGTTGATCAAATTATTTTCTGCGATCCTATACTAAATGTGGGAATTTTGGTGAGAAAATAAATTTTCTTGCTGTTTTAGCTCTTTTGAGTGAGATTTTCTGCTTATTCTGATTTAAATCATCATGATGTATAAAAACAAATTTTAAATGTAAAAGTCTGCCAACTAATTCCTTACTTATAGACAACTGTGAGAAAATTACCTAAATTTTAAAAATGCTTATATATAAAACATATATATTCTACACACACACACACACACACACACACACACTGCTATGATTTACTCTGCTAATTTAATACATTCCTTTTTTAAAGGCATTTTTTATAGTCAAGTAATAAATAATAGCAAAGATAATCCTATCTAAAGCTGCCTCTCCTTGGATCTCCTCCTCTACCCGACCTATTATTTTGGGGGGGGGGGGGGGGAGGCAAAGGTTGTTTGCCTGGTTTTTAATCCTTTTATTGACAATGTCTATATCCACACTTGAGTCTGTTTCCCATCCATTTCAATAGGTCTCTGCTCCTTCTATCCTAGTGCTGTCCTTGCAGATCAATAGCTTGTGTAAAAGAACAAAAGATTTCCTTAAATCCAGATAGATTATCATTAGTATGTCTATTTTACTACTACTTTAATGTGCAAAAATTTATAAGATATCCAACTGAGTTCTCCTTGATTATATTTTAGTAGTCAAATATGATTACTCATCATCATAAGAGAACATACTTTTTTAATTTAATCAATTTTAGGGAATTGATGGCCTGTCTGTGTATGAGAAAAGGGATATCTATTACAAGGCACATTTTCCCAAGAGGTCTCAGGATGATTCTGTGAAACTGAGCACATTATTCTCTTTATTTACCTTTTCAGTTTCCTCTAGGAACCTAATAAGATGGTATTGTTTGGGGAGATGTTAAACATGAGAAAGTATTTTAAGAGATTTTTGTTGTTCTAGGATAATGGCCCTATTAACTTTAGTTACACCTGTTTTCTTATCCAAGCAATTGGGAAATGGGGACTATTGAAGTCTTTGTTAATGTCATGCTATATTTTCATAACACTTTTTGTTTGAATCTATTGCCTTTAATTTATAATAGTTAGAAAAATAAAGTAGTCCTTTTCCTCTATCTAAAATGGGCTGCCCTTCTGGCATATATATATATATATATATATATATATATTAAGATTAGATTTCATGGCTACTTGAGAATAGAAATAAACTAAGAAACTGAATTCTCCTACCTTGTCAAACCCAAAACTATGATAAAAGAAAATAAAAAATAAATACATAAACAGCACAATTTGGAAATAATTTATACAGTAAGTTGAACATAATTTCACCTCTGAGCTAAAAGAAATTATTTATATATTCAGTCACGATTTGCATCCCCCAGAACATAATTGTTTTTTTTCCTGATAACCCCTAATATTTAGAAATTGATTTTAATACAGATCCAAAATCCCTTATTCAAAATACATAGAATGAGATGTACTTCAGAATTCCATTTTTACAAGAACAAGATGGTATATATATATTTACCATGTAATACTCCCATGAGGAGCTGGGGCAGCATCCCATAATCATTCATATTTATTCAGTGGAAGATATAACTGTTCACTATATGTGGAGTATAAATAGTCTCTTTTCACTTCAGGGTTTGGCAACAAAATATTGTAAACATGAAAAACTCTTCATTTTCATAGAGATTTTGATAGTAGGATCATAAAGAGTTGAAAATATGTGTTTAGTTTAATATATATCTCATGATAAATATTTTAATAAATGTTTGCTCAATAGATCTGGAATGGGAACTAATTAAGAATATATTTAGTATTATAATGAGGAAAGCATAGGACTGGAAGTTGGAACATTTTTGCTCTAGTCTCATGCCTGTTGCTAAAGTCCTCTAGATATTGATAGGTCATATTTATTTGGTCTTTGAATTAATATAATTTTGACAATGAGAAAGGAAATGCCAGTTATTGTCATACTTCTTTTCTAGGTGTCATACATATAAATACTATAAACTCAGGTTATTCTGAAAATGCATTATGTTTCCACCAGAAGACAGGCAAATTTCAGACGACAATCTCGACTCTATTAGTCATTACATTGACTAAGGAATCTTTAATAAAATCTAAGGAAAAATAGAATGGATAATTTGCAAGGAATTTTTTTCTTCAGGTTTTTTCAGTCCTTTTAAATAGAATCTGTGTGTGCACTAAAGTTCCTTCGGGAGTTTTATATTAGCTTTTGCATTTATTTAGTCTTACCACTAAAAAAAAAAAAATGTTTCAAGATAGGGAATTTATTTCTTTGGCTCAGAAAATATAAAAATTATTATATAGAAAGAGTAGTCACCTTGGTCAATATTGAAGAATAAGAAATGGAGACATTTAAAAATTATTTCTTCACAATAAAGGTAATTAAAACCAAAGTGAAAAACTTTGAAGGGAACTTTGGATAAGAAAGTGTGTTTTTGGGGGGTGCATGGGTGGCTCAGTCACTTAAGCGTTCAACTCTTGATTTTGGCTTAGGTCATGATCTCAGGGTTGTGAGATCAAGTCCCCATTGTGCATGGAAACTGCTGAAGAGTCTGTCTCTCCCTCTCCCTTTGCCCTACCTCCTTCCCTCTCCTAAAAAAAAAAAAAAAAGTAAAAAGAAAATTTGATTTGTTGTAATTTTATCTACTCTCACATTTTTAGCTTAATGACCTCATTTCAAAGTGTGTATCTTATTCCCACTATCACAGACAACTTAAAGTTACTTTAAAAGGATAAAGTGTTTTATTGTGGTAAAATATGCATATTTAAACCATTTTGGGTGTATATATTTGTGCCGCCGTTAAGGACATTCAACATTGTCATGTATCCATCCACCACCCATTTTCAGAAAATTTTCATCTTGAAACTCTACCCATTAAACAATAACTTCCTATTCTCTCTTCCCAGTTCCTGGGAGGAGATTCTACCTTCTGTCTCTATGAATTTGACTACTCTAGGTACTACATGGAGGTGGGTTTCATACAATTTTTGTCCTTTTGTGTTACCTTATTAATGTAATGTCTTTAAGATTTATCTATACTGTATCATGTGTGAGGCTTTCAGTCCTTTTTAAGATGAAATACTGCATTGTATGGAATGTCTTTTTATGTAAATTAACTTTTTATGTTTTTGGTTAGAGCTTAAGATGGTGCAGTAGTCTTTTGTCATGTTGTGCTGTTAATGCATGTGATTGTGCTCTCAAAGACAGGAATTTACTTTTCACCAAGTGAGCTATATCTGTCCCAGTCTAAACCAATTCCAAATCATAAAATTAGAAAGTGATGTGCTCCAAAGCATAAATGAAATTACTAAGCCAGCAACAGTTGAAATATAAATACTATCTATGGTTAGGGTCAAAATATTTAGTTGGAAAGTAGCTATTCAACCTATTAACCAAACTATTTTGGAGATGTTGTTTGCCTTTATTTAAACAAGGTTATTAAAATTTCCCATCAAGGGGTGCCTGAGTGGCTCAGTCCTTTAAGCATCTGCCTTCAGATCAGGTCATGATCCCAAGGTCTTGGGATCGAGCCCCGCATTGGGCTCTCTGCTCAGTGGGGAGCCTGCTTCTCCCTCTCCCTCTGCCTGCTGCTATGCCTACTTGTGATCTCTCTCTCTCTCTGTCAAATAAATAAATAAAATTTTAAAAATAAAATTTCCCATCAATTTTATTATCAATCATCAGAAGCTGGTATTTTGTTTTAATAGCCAATAGCCAGATTCATAAATGTATCTCTCTGCTTAGTTGACACCCAAGATCAAAGTCACTAAATAATGCCAAAACATATATCACCTGCATATTACATTTTATATCTTTACATTAAGTTAGTGGATTCTTACTAGTTTTCAGCCAAGTAAATAGTAGACTTCATATTCTTTTGAGTTATATTTTATTTCAAGTTTGCATGTTGCATGAATACAGAGGCGAAAGAATGTCAATACCGGGTAAATTGCACTGACAGCTTTTGATCAAACTAAGCTTTTTGTAGGACCTACATTTTCAAATCTTCCTATATATATGCTACATAATTATGTTCAGAGGAACTTTAATCATATTTTAGAGGTATTTTATTTACATACTTGAATCAATACTGAAAATACTTCAGAGGACAAAATTTAAATTCCACAGCAAGTACAAACCTGAAGGGTTAAAAAACTGTATGAGCTCACATTTGAAGTAATTAATTTAGTAATTGTCAGGGATGAGTAAGTAGAGCATGAGAAAGAATATTCATTATGTGAATAAGGAAAGGCTCTGGATTCCCAATTAACATTAAAGCAGCATCAGCATAAAATGAGCATTAATATTCCACAAGATAATTGGCAACCTTTGTGATGTGATTTTTTTTGTTTGTTCCCCCCCCCCCCACTTTAGATATTCTCAAAAAGGTGTTATTACTCCTAGCTGACTGAAAGGGATCACAATTTATGCTATGTTCTACTCTTATTCCAACTGATAGTCACAGGCTTTTATTATGGATTTAATATACACCATGCTGAAAACCTTCTATGGGTTATCTTGTTTAATCTTCAGCATAGTCCTATGAAATAAATAGTATTTTATATTTATTTTGCAAATAAGATATATTATGGTTTTTGTAAGGCCATTGGACAAGTGGCTGTACCTCCATGTTTTTTTTTCTTTTTTTAAAATTTTTTATTGTTATGTTAATCACCATATATTACATCATTTGTTTTGGTGTAGTGTTCCATGATTCATTGTTTGTTCATAACACCCAGTGCTCCATGCAGAATGTGCCCTCTTTAATACCCATCACCGGGCTAACCCATCCCCCTCCCCTCCTCCCCTCTAGAACCCTCAGTTTGTTTTTCAGAGTCCATCATCTCTCATGGTTCATCTCCCCCTCTGACTTACTCCCCTTCATTCTTCCTCTCCTGCTATCCTCTTCTTTTTCTTTTTTCTTAAAATATGTTGCGTTATTTGTTTCAGAAGTACAGATCTGTGATTCAACAGTCTTACACAATTCACAGCGCTCACCATAGCACATACCCTCCCCAATGTCTATCACCCAGCCACCCCATCCCTCCCACCCCCCACCACTCCAGCAACCCTCAGTTTGTTCCTGAGATTAAGAATTCCTCATATCAGTGAGGTCATATGATACATGTCTTTCTCTGATTGACTTATTTCACTAAGTGATTTAAGTTAGTTATATGAAATAAGTTAACTTATTTCACTAAGTGAAATAAGTTATTTCATAACACCCTCCAGTTCCATCCATGTCGTTGCAAATGGCAAGATCTCATTCCTTTAGATGGCTGCATAATATTCCATTGTGTATATATACCACATCTTCTTTATCCATTCATCTGTCGAGGGACATCTTGGCTCTTTCCACAGTTTGGCTATTGTGGACATTGATGCTATAAACATTGGGGTGCACGTACCCCTTCGGGTCCCTACATTTGTATCTTTGTGGTAAATACCCAGTAGTGCAATTGCTGGATCGAATGGTAGCTCTAATTTCAACCGTTTGAGGAACCTCCATACTGTTTTCCAGAGGGGTTGCACCAGCTTGCATTCCCACCAACAGTGTAGGAGGGTTCCCCTTTCTCCACATCCCCGCCAACATCTGTCGTTCCCTGACTTGTTAATTTTAGCCATTCTGACAGGTGTGAGGTGGTATCTCATTGAGGTTTTGATTTGGATTTCCCTGATGCCGAGCGATGTTGAACACTTTTTCATGTGCCTGTTGGCCATTTGGATGTCTTCTTTGGAAAAATGTTCATGTCTTCTGCCCATTTCTTGATTGGATTATTTGTTCTTTGGGTGTTGAGTTTGAGAAGTTCTTTATAGATTTTGGATACTAGCCCTTTATCTGATATGTCATTTGCAAATATTTTCTCCCATTCTGTCGGTTGTCTTTTGGTTTTGTGGACTGTTTCTTTTGCTGTGCAAAAGCTTTTTATCTTGATGAAATCCCAATAGTTCATTTTTGCCCTTGCTTCCCTTGCCTTTGGCGATGTTTCTTCTAGGAAGAAGTTGCTGCGGCTGAGGTCGAAGAGGTTGCTGCCTGTGTTCTCCTTTAGGGTTTTGATGGACTCCTGTCTCACATTTAGGCCTTTCATCCATTTTGAGTGTTTTTTTGTGTGTGGTGTAAGGAAATGGCCCAGTTTCATTCTTCTGCATGTGGCTGTCCAATTTTCCCAACACCATTTGTTGAGAGACTGTCTTTTTTCCATTGGACATTCTTTCCTGCTTTGTCAAAGATAAGTTGACCATAGAGTTGAGGGTCCATTTCTGGGCTCTCTGTTCTGTTCCATTGATCTATGTGTCTGTTTTTGTGCCAGTACCATACTGTCTTGATGATGACAGCTTTGTAATAGAGCTGGAAGTCCGGAATTGTGATGCCGCCAGCTTTGCTTTTCTTTATCAACATTCCTCTGGCTATTCGGGGTCTCTTCTGGTTCCATACAAATTTTAGGATTATTTGTTCCATTTTTTTAAAAAAGGTGGATGGTATTTTGATGGGGATTGCTTTGAATATGTAGATTGTTCTAGGTAGCATTGACATCTTCACAATGTTGGTTCTTCCAATCCATGAGCATAGAATATTTTTCCATTTCTTTGTGTCTTCC
>NW_027397066.1:53323839-53337922 GCF_003265705.2 Callorhinus ursinus | reverse complement strand
ACTGAATTCCTGTATGAGTTCTAGCAGTTTTGGGGTGGAGTCTTTTGGGTTTTCCACGTACAGTATCATATCATCTGCAAAGAGTGAGAGTTTGACTTCCTCTTTGCCGATTTGGATGCCTTTGATTTCTTTTTGTTGTCTGATTGCTGTGGCTAGGACTTCTAATACTATGTTGAATAGCAGTGGTGAGAGTGGACATCCCTGCCGCGTTCCTGACCTTAGGGGAAAAACTCTCAGCTTTTCCCCATTGAGAATGATATTCGCTGTAGGTTTTTCATAAATGGCTTTTATGATATTGAGGTATGTACCCTCTATCCCTATACTCTGAAGAGTTTTGATCAAGAAAGGATGCTGTACTTTGTCAAATGCTTTTTCTGCATCTATTGAGAGGATCATATGATTCTTGTTCTTTCTTTTGTTAATGTATTGTATCACGTTGATTGATTTGCGGATGTTGAACCAGCCTTGCAGCCCAGGAATAAATCCCACTTGGTCATGGTGAATAATCCTTTTAATGTACTGTTGGATCCTATTGGCTAGTATTTTGGTGAGAATTTTTGCATCCATGTTCATCAAGGATATTGGTCTGTAATTCTCCTTTTTGATGGGGTCTTTGTCTGGTTTTGGGATCAAGGTAATGCTGGCCTCATAAAATGAGTTTGGAAGTTTTCCTTCCATTTCTATTTTTTGGAACCGTTTCAGGAGAATAGGTATTAATTCTTCTTTAAATGTCTGATAGAATTCCCCTGGGAAGCCATCTGGCCCTGGGCTTTTGTTTCTTGGGAGATTTTTGATGACTGCTTCAATTTCCTTAGTGGTTATAGGTCTGTTCAGGTTTTCTATTTCTTCCTGGTTCAGTTTTGGTAGTTGATACATCTCTAGGAATGCACCCATTTCTTCCAGGTTATCTAATTTGCTGGCATAGAGTTGCTCATAATATGTTCTTATAATTGTTTGTATTTCTTTGGTGTTGGTTGTGATCTCTCCTCTTTCATTCATGATTTTGTTGATTTGGGTCATTTCTCTTTTCTTTTTGATAAGTCTGGCCAGGGGTTTATCAATCTTGTTAGTTTTTTCAAAGAACCAGCTCCTAGTTTCGTTGATCTGTTCTACCGTTCTTTTGGTTTCTAGTTCATTGATTTCTGCTCTGATCTTTATTATTTCTCTTCTCCTGCTGGGTTTAGGCTTTCTTTGCTGTTCTTTCTCCAGCTCCTTTAGGTGTAGGGTTAGGTTGTGTATTTGAGACCTTTCTTGTTTCTTGAGAAAGGCTTGTATTGCTATGTACTTTCCTCTCAGGACTGCCTTTGCTGTATCCCGAAGATTTTGGACAGTTGTGTTTTCATTTTCATTGGTTCCATGAATTTTTTTAATTCTTCTTTAATTTCCTGGTTGACCCATTCATTCTTTAGTAGGATGCTCTTTAGCCTCCATGTATTTGAGTTCTTTCCGACTTTCCTCTTGTGATTGAGTTCTAGTTTCAAAGCATTGTGGTCTGAAAATATGCAGGGAATGATCCCAATCTTTTGGTACCGGTTGAGACCTGATTTGTGACCTAGGATGTGATCAATTCTGGAGAATGTTCCATGGGCACTAGAGAAGAATGTGTATTCCGTTGCTTTGGGATGGAATGTTCTGAATATGTCTGTGAAGTGTATTTGGTCCAGTGTGTCATTTAAAGTCTTTATTTCCTTGTTGATCTTTTGCTTAGATGATCTGTCCATTTCAGTCAGGGGGGTGTTAAAGTCCCCCACTATTATTGTATTGTTGTCAATGTGTTTCTTTGCTTTTGTTATTAATTGGCTTATATAATTGGCTGCTCCCATGTTCGGGGCATAGATATTTACAATTGTTAGATCTTCTTGTTGGATAGACCCTTTAAGAAGGATATAGTGTCCTTCCTCATCTCTTATTACAGTCTGATATCTATTCTAAAATCTAGTTTGTCTGATATAAGGATTGCCACCCCAGCTTTCTTTTGGTGTCCATTAGCATGGTAAATGGTTTTCCACCCCCTCACTTTCAATCTGGGGGTGTCTTTGGGTCTAAAATGAGTCTCTTGCAGAGAGCATATTGATGGGTCTTGTTTTTTAATCCAATCTGATAGCCTGTGTCTTTTGATTGGGGCATTTAGCCCATTTACATTCAGGGTAACTATTGAAAGGTATGAATTTAGTGCCATTGTATTGCCTGTAAGGTGACTGTTACTGTATGTTGTCTGTGTTCCTTTTTGATCTTTGCTGCTTTTAGGCTCTCTCTTTGCTTAGAGGACCCCTTTCAACATTTCTTGGAGGGCTGGTTTTGTGTTTCCAAATTCCTTTACTTTTTGTTTGTTTGGGAAGCTTTTTATCTCTCCTCTATTTTCAATGACAGCCTAGCTGGATATAGTGTTCTTGGCTGCATATTTTTCTCGTTTAGTGCTCTGAAGATATCTTGCCAGTCCTTTCTGGCCTGCCAGGTCTCTGTGGATAGGTCTGTTGCCAATCTAATATTTTTACCATTGTAGGTTACATATCTCTTCTCCCGAGCTGCTTTCGGGATTTTCTCTTTGTCTCTGAGACTCGTAAGTTTTACTATTAGATGTCAGGGTGTTGTCCTATTATTATTGATTTTGAGAGGAGTTCTCTATGCCTCCTGGATTTTGATGCCCATTTCCTTCCTCATATTAGGGAAGTTCTCTGCTATTATTTGCTCCAATATACCTTCTGCCCCTCTCTCTGTTTCTTCTTCTTCTGGGATCCCAATTATTCTAATGTTGTTTCGCCTTATCGTATCACTTATCTCTCGAATTCTGCCCTCGTGATCCTGTAGTTGTTTTTCTCTGTTTTTCTCAGCCTCTTTATTTTCCATCATTTGGTCTTCTATATCACTGATTCTCTCTTCTGCCTCATTTATCCTAGCAGTTAGTGCCCCCATTTCTGATTGCACCTCATCAATAGCCTTTTTGATTTCGACTTGGTTAGATTTTAGTTCCTTTATTTCCCCAGAAAGGGTTTCTCTAATAACTTCCATGCTTTTTTCAAGCCCAGCTAGTATCTTTAAAGTTATGATTCTGAACTCTAGGTCCGACATCATACTAATGTCCGTATTGAGTAGGTCCCTGGCTGACTGTACTACCTCTTGTTCTTTTTGCTGAGGTGATTTTTTCGTCTTGTCATTTTGTCCAGAGGAGAATAGATGAATGAGAGAACAAAATGCTAACAGGTTAACAACGTCCCCCACAAATATACTGTATACAAATAAGAAAAGCCCTGAAACCAGGGTAAAAGAAAGGGAAAGAAAGAAAAAAGAAAGAGAAAAAAAAAAAGAAAAAAAAGATAAAAACAAAAACAGAACAATACAAAAAAAGCAGAATGTGATCAAATATGATCAGGCTAGTGCTTAGATCAGTGCCACACACTAGCTTTTGGGCATATTTTGGTCTGTTAGAAAAAAGTGCCTCCTAAAATTTTAAAGGAAGAAAGACATATATGTACAAAATAAGGGTTGATACAATGAAGGGATGGAAGATGACTGTAAAGATGAAAATTATAAAAGATTTTATAAAAGGAATTGATAAGATAAGTTGTTTGAAAAAAGAAAGAAGATTTAAAAAAAAAAAAGAAAAAAGGGAGAGAATGTGATCAGGCAGGAGACTAGAACAGAGTCATAAACTAGTGATTTAGGGTATATTTTTATCTGTTAGAAGAAACTGTATCTCAAAATTTTAAAGAGAGAACAACTTATATATATATATGCCAAAAATAAGGGTAACTACTATGAAGGGATAAAATATGACTCTAAAAATGAAAAATAAAAAATGTTTTTTTTTTTTAAAAAGAGATTGATAAGATGTTGGTTGAAAAAGGGAAAAAGAAAAAAAAAACAGTTAACAAAAATTAACTTTGATGAACTAATGAATCATGGTGAAAAAAAGCCATGAATTCTATGTGCAGTATTCCCCTAGCGCTGGAGTACTCCGGTTCTCCTTGATCGGTAAACTTGGTCTTGGCTTGCTGGCTGTTTGTGTGTGCTGATCTTCTGGGGGAGGGGCCTGTTACTTTGATTTCCAAATGTCTTTGCCGGAGGCTGAATTGCCCCGCCCTTGTCCGTCCAGGCTAAGCAAGCTGCTCGGGTTTGATCTCAGGAGCTTTTGTTCCCTGCAAGCTCTCCGTACAGCCTTGGAGGACCAGGGCAAAAATGGTGGCCTCCCACTCTCTGCCCGGAGGAGCTGAGAACTCGGGGCCCCGCTCCTCAGTGCACCCCAAGAGAAAAGCAGTCACTCCCGTGTCCCCGGTCTCCAGCCGCACTCCGTGCTCGCCCGGCCTGTGACCGAGCGTTGCTTTCTCTGGCAACCGACCCCGTGTGGAGTCTCCAAACCCAGGAGATCCCTGCGGTGCACTCCCGCGCCGCTCCTCCCCGGGAAGGAAGGGGAGTCTCCCCGGATCTGCTGCTTGTTGGGTCCCTGCTGCAGGAGCAGTGGCCCTACTGGGCCACGGATCACAGTTTATGGCAACCCCAAGCTGAGAGTCTGCGCCTCGGCTCCGTCTCTGCAGCCGGCTTCCCTGCTCTGATACCTGGGAGCTCTGGCGCATTCAGGCTCCCCCGGTCTTTCTGTGACCCCGAGGGTCGTGAGACCACACTGTCCCGGGAGAATTCCACCCCCTTCTTAGCCACTGCAGCGACGTCCCTCAGCGGAGCCGACTTCTAACCGTTCCGATTTTGTGCTCCGCGGCTCTATCACTTGCCAGAAGTGGCCGACGGAGGCCCCTCCACCGCCGTCTATCCTCCCGAATATCGCCTCGGATTCACTTCTCCGCACGTCCTACCTTCCAGTAAGTGGTCGCTTCTCTGTTCAGATAGTTGTTGCTACTCTCCTCTTTGATCTCCTGTTGAGTTCGTAGGTGTTCAGAATGGTTTGATCCCTATTCAGCTGAATTCCTGAGACCAGACAAAATCTAGGTCTCCTACTCCTCTGCCATCTTGCTCCGCCCCTGTACCTCCATGTTTAATTTCTATGTAATAAACTCTTCTATAATTCATACTTTGTGTTATATGTAACCATTTTCCAAATACTTTTACGTACATTGTCTCAATATCAACAAAGCCACTCTATGAAATAGTTATTATCTGGATTTCAGATGAGGGAATCAACACTCACAAAAATTAAGTTGCCACAATGACAAAATTAGGAAGTCATTCATTTTCTATCTAAACACACCCCTTTCTACTATTTAATGCCTCCAATATTAGCCATTTATTTAAAAAGGCATAAAGGAAAGCAAATTTCGTGTAGCCCAGTGGCTGATAGTAGCCCCACATGTTTTTCTAACTTTGAATTGGCTATAAATAGGTAAAATTAAGATTTAAAATAAAAGTCTATTTCAGTTTGTTTAGAAAAATTAAGACATATGACCACATAGAAGCAACCACATGGGACCGAACAGGGCTGCCTGTTCAGAAGGGGTATGAACTGTCTGATTCACAGTCCTCACCATTCCATTTGTTTTATACTGGGGCTAGTTCACTTATTAACTTGTCTGCATCTGAATTTGGTTGAATCCTAAATAGTTGAATATTTGTGTCAGAAGAAACTTTCTCTGTGTTACCTTACACAATATTCCCTCTGTGTGGAATATGACTCTCTATACCCCTCTATTTATGAAAGCCCTACTAAAATTTTTTTTAAGATTTTATTTATTTGAGGGAGAGAGAGAGAGAGCATGAGTGGGGGGTGGGGAGGTGCAGTAGGAGAGGAAGAAGCAGACTCCTAAGCAGGGAGCTCGACATGGGGCTTGATCCCAGGACCCTGAGTTCGTGACCTGAACCAAAGGCAGACACTTAACTGACTGAGCCACCCAGGTACCCCAAAAGTCCTACTAATCTTTTAAGATGCAAGTCAATCCCTTCTCCATGAAGATATCTTCCCAGATAATTTTAGCACATTGTTATGCCCATTCTCTCAAATTGTATATTAAAGCAAAAGTTACACTGGACAGTGTTAAACAGGGAAGGAAGATTTATTCAAGGCTACTGCAATAAGAAAGAGACCAGAACAGAGTCTGAGCTCAATGCTGCTAAACAAAATGCAGAGGTTGACCTAGTGCAGAAGTACTAGAAGATAACAGGAGAGAAGTTGATCAATGGGAGATATGTATTCCATATTATGGGGTTTGCAAATTTTTCCTCTGTGATTAGGCAGTTTGGTCATTGATGCTGGCCCACTGAAGGCCTCTGCCCTCCCACAGAGACTGAGATGTAGGGCTCTGTCTTCCTTGATGATTATAATTCAAAGGGATGGCTTCCAGGTCCTTGAGAAACATTTCTAGGTTATAAATCAAGAAAGGGGCTTTTAAAGAGGTTTCTGTCTCAAAAGGACAGAGAAAAATTGATAAATGCAAATTTTTTAAGGCAAATACTCTAAGAAAAGGGAAATAAGGTGCCTAGAGATAGGAAGAAGCTTTAGTCAAGCTGAAGGGAGTATTAAGACAGTCTTGTTCATCCCATATAACTACTTGTGGCTGAGACTGCCAGTTATTAGTCAATGTCTGTTGCTCCCTGATTCCTTTAATAATTAGAATTAAAAGTATGATGCTGGGCACATGGCTGACCTGATAAATATAACATATTCTGGCCTCTAATGCCAGTAAGGATGCCATTTGACTTAATTCCGAATGATGAGATGTGAGTGAGTGTGAAATGTTCTATCTCCAGAAAGGAAAGAGAGCTGGCCTCTCCTTTGCTTTCTCCAAGCCTGCTGGATGGAACGTGGACAGCTTAGTAGGAGCTGGAACAGACATCGTAGATGATGACATGGAAACTACATGTCATAGATAGCAGAGTAAAATGATAGAGCGTCCTGAGTACTATTAAAAGATAATATTTTTGATGGTAAAATCATAACTCTCAGAGATACAAGAACTAACATGGATTAAAGATTTTATTTAAATCATTAATGAGGAAACTGGCTAAGTGTTAAAAATCCATTCAAAAGAAAATCTAAAGAACAGAACATTTATGGTCTGAAAAATTATAGTGAATGTGAATAGAGAAACAAGTAGGGTAGTAATGGTTGCCTCTTTTTTTTTTTTTTTAAGATTTTATTCATTTATTTGAGAGAGAGAAACTGTGAGAGAGAGAAAGCATGAGAGTGGGGAGGGTCACAGGGAGAAGCAGACTCTCTGCTGAGGAGGGAGCCCGACGTGGGACTTGATCCTGGGACTCCAGGATCAGACACTTAACTGACTGAGCCACCCAGGTGCCCGTAAAGGTTGCCTCTTGACATCAAATTCATTTGTATATGTGTAGAGAAGAGTACTTTTGCATTGCTATCAATTATCTACAATTAATAAAGTGGTGCTATAGCTCTCCCAGTTTCAGAATCAGATAACTCTGAAGGATGCACTGTAGAGAATGCATGGTTTTCCACTGAGCACATTTTCCCCGTTTTATCCTTAAAGTTCCTGAATTTGGGCAGCTACCACATCATTATTGGGATGTTTATATTCAGACTGTGATGTAAGAAAAATGTAAACATATGTATTTTTTAAGCAGCTCCAGTTTTTGTTTTGTTTTTAAAATTTTTATCCTTTGATACAATGGCCAAACTTAGGTTAAATAGTATTTACAGGTTACTAAACACACACTGTCTTGAAATATCTTATTGAAGTCTTTTAAACAAATCATGTAGGGGCGCCTGGGTGGCTCAGTTACGTATCTGCCTTCGGCTCAGGTTATGATCCAGAGTCCTGGGATCCAGCCCTGAGTTGGGCTCCCTGCTCAGTGGGGAGTCTGCATCTTCCTCTCCCTCTGCCCCTTTGTGTACTCTCTCTTTCTCTCTCTCTCTCTCTCGCAAATGAATAAAATCCTTAAAATAAAAATTGAATGCAAGTAAAATGTTTATATTTCTTTATTCCCTTTCACTCTAATTATTCTGACTCATTCATAGAGATATTCTATGAATATTTGTATATCAATTATTTAGAATCTAATTTGACATTATTCTAGGAAAAAAAATCTGGAGAGATTGAGATATTTAACTCCACCTTTGGTGAAAGAAGCTTATAAAAGGGATCTAGGCTCTTGAATTATTTAAAAAGGGACGATGTCAGCATAACTGTTCCCCATCCAATGCTAATATTAATTGCACTAATGCTTTGGGCATTGGAAAATTTCCATAAAAGAAGGAGATTTTAGATATCTCTTCAGAGCAAAGCCATTTGGGAACAGAGTTGGAAGATGGTCTCAACAATAGCTCCCACTACTTATTCTAAGTCTTGAATTACATGGTAAAATTACAGTGCTAATGTTTTGCAGAAACCAAGTATATACAATTTATAACACTTATTTTTGATAATTGAGTATAATATAAATATAGGTAATTAAACTATAACCCCAAAGTATTATTTTTACCATTAAATTCAACCTACTGTTTCACCAGAACTTTTACTTGAGGAACTAGCAGGAAGTCAAATTAATTCATTTGAATTTTTCCTCATTTAATCCACATCAACTAATCCTATGATTAGAGTGAATGCACAAGTAGAAATTTAGTCCAAAAAATATTGTGCATTTTTCAGAAAATGGACTTAGAAATTAACATGTAATAATGATGATAATAGTGCTATATAACAGGTATTTTGTAAAATATTCATGTAATATGTAATATTCATGTAATATGTAACCCTCACCATACCTATTCATCATATATTTTTTATTCAAAAATAGTCTTTCATTTTCTGCCTGCTTAGGTCATGTTCAGTCCTACAGAAATGAACCAGTCTGAGAGTTCCTGTGCTAATAAAGCCAGGGTACCTTCATGGGCGTGTCACTGTGCCCATATTCAGAAGAATCCCTCTTTTGGTTTAATGCTCTGCTTTTACTATCTTGAAATTTTTAATTTTATTATTAAACTTGTGCTTTGTATGTGGAGGCTATGTGGAAATGGAGAAAGAACATGAGCAAAGGAGGTACATAAAATATGTATGTTTCCCTCTGGCACCATTCCCATACAGCATTATGATGCCCCATGTCCACAGAATTCTGGTGCATCAGTGATGCATGAGATTCAGTGAGACTCAATGCAAATACAAGATAAGTAACTTATGAAAGCTGCCAAACACATATGTAAAGATTGATGACATAGAAGGAAAGAAGACTGTATGTAACACATAGATTCTTTCCTTTTTAGTTTTTCCTTACTCATCACTAAGCCTGAGCCAAAGGTATAGGATATTAGTAGAATATGCATGTATCAAGAAGTCAAATACAAAGTTACAATGTGGATGGAGCTAGAGAGTATTATGTTAAGTGAAGGAAGTCAATCAGAGAATGACAATTATATGATTTCACTCATATGTGGAATTTAAGAAACAAAACAGATGAACATAGGGGAAAGAGAGAGAGAGAGAGAAAGGTAAACCAGAAAGCAAGACTCTTAACTACAGGGAACAAACTGAGGTTTGCTGGAGGGGAGGTAGATGGTGGGTAGGATGGGTTAAATGGGTGATGGGTAGTAACGAGGCACTTGTGATGAGCACTGGCCGTTGTATGTAAGTGATGAATCACTAAATTCTACACCTGAAACTAATTACGCTCTGTTAACTAACTGGAATTTAAATAAAAACTTGAAAAAAAATAAAAAGAGTGGAATAATGGAACAATGTCTCCACTGTTCTGGTTTGAATGATGTGTATGAATTATATAACTTCTGTGATTTTTGCATGAGTTAATTCTCTCATTTTAATTTAAATTGGTTTTGCATGATAAAAAATGAACAGAAAAATTCATTGTTAATACTTTACTTTAAAATTAAAATATTTCTTAGAATTATATTAAGTAGCAAATAAACATACTAAGACAATTGAGAAACACCACAGGGGGAAAAAAAAGAGGAAAGCTTTATATTTTAAAATTTTTTTTTTTTAAGATATTTTTAAAGTAGTCTCTACCCAACATGTGGCTCAAACTCAACCCCAAGATCAAGAGTCACATGCTCTACTGACTGAGCTAGCCAGGTGCCCATATTTTAAAACTTGTTTTTGAGCAAGCCTCATATTTCCATTTTTCACTGGGGCCCATAAATTTAGTAGCTTACTCCATTTAGTGGTTACATTCTCATGAGGAAACAGAGAGTAAACAAACCATTAAAACTGCAGATATGAAAGTGTTATAATAGGAAAAGGAAATAGTAATGAGGGGAAAGGGCCTTTAGATAAGGATTTCAGGGAAGGAAGTCCATCTTTTTGAGAAGATACATTATAACAGAGACCACAATGATGAGGGGGAGCCAAGCATAATAATATCTGTGGAATACCTAGGAGGAAGGAGACAGCATATGGGGCTGTCTCAAGAGGCAGCGAAGTCCTGGGAATGGGTTTTCAATTTCCATCTAAGTGGGATGGGAGTTCCCAGATTTTTGAACAGGGAAGTGATAAAATTGGATAAAAATTCCTTACTATTCCTTTTCTAGTATGGTTGAACTGGAGATTTGGAGGTTTAGGGAGTTTTAATCTCTTGTCTAAGGTTATATAGCTAATAAACAAAACAGACAGGACTAAAAAGTAATTAATCTGACTCTAGGGTCACACATTTACTATGCTGTATTCTAAAAATAGACACTGCCTTCTGTGAATGACAGTATGAACTGAACCATTAAGCAGATGATTTCATTCTGGCTATTGCAGGAGGGGAGGACATTCATTACTCAGGACATGGGAGTAAAGGAGAGGGTTTGGAGTCTTACAGAGGCAAGGAAATGAGAGTCCTGAGGATGAATGAAGGCAGGTTATATATTGGAATATGAGAAAGCAGTGTGGTCCTTTGCCATTTGCCTATCTCTTGGAACACAAAATAACAAAATGGTGCAAGGATTTCTCAAATGTCACTGCTTTCAAGGAGAGCAAGGCTCAGGTTCAGTTCTGTTTTGTCATTCCATGCACAACTTTGGTCATAACTCTTCAAACTGATGTGACTTAAATTGAGTTTGGTAAACTTAGGTGTTTGAAGTGTCTTCCTAAACAATAACCTCTTGTTTAACATTGAAACAGAAAGTTACTCTATACTCAGAAAGGCACAGAAATAGAACAATTTGTGGATAATAAATAGTGAAGAAAATATTTGCCATTTGAAAGTGACAAAATTCCATATTTTTTGGAATCCTCAACCAGGTGCTTTATACCTTTTCTACTCCCAGTGTGGTCCCAAATAGCTGAGGGCTTGTTAGAAATGCAGAGTCTTGGGCTTCATTCCAGACCTACTAAACTAGAATCTACTTTCTAATAAGCTCCCTAGGTGATTTAGATGCTTAAAATTTGAGAATCACTGCTTTGAGGTTGTATATTTCTTTATTTCTGAGACACAAAATAATTTCTATCATGGACAAAGCAATGCTAATAAAGTCACAATAAAGTGCCAAATGCCTTGAATATTTGAAAGAAACTTCAAAGCAACAGTAGATTTATGAGAGTGATTAACATGTTATCCAGTACTGTTGCTGATGTATAGTGTTATAATTGGCCACTTTTTCTTTCTCTGTGATACACAATGATGTGATGGATCTTACAGTAATAGTATATTTAATTCATTGAAATACATTATTGTTCCCAATTTGTAGATGAGGAAACTGATTCAGAGAAAGGTATCAGATGAATGCATTCTCTTTATGCTACAAATTGTGTGGTCATAATTAAATAAGAGAGAAAGAAAATGCTACTCCCAAAGGAATGTTTGATAGTTTTACAGAAAAAGCGTCAAAGATCTCTGTCCTGCCCAATTCTTAGATTTGTCCATATTTGAGAAATTGCTGTTTCTATCAAGAAATGGTATACAATAACCCTTTCTTGTGGAAACACTTATATCATTTAGACAAAATATACAGATGCAAAATACTGCATAAAACACAGACAGGAGATAAGATCCAAAAGAACTGTAATAGGACACAAATCAGAAAACCATTTATTTGACTACTGGAGGGATGCAAGCTTTCCTAATGTCCAAGTAATAATTACTCTGTACATTAAGTGAACTTTCAACATGAGCCTATGCCAATACCAAATGAATCTGCAATTAGTGATCCTGTAAAAAGGCAAATATCTTGGTACAGCCTAGAAGAATAAACAGCACCGAGGAATCTGTAACACAAGGTTTACACCTGTCTCCATACCTACTTTAAAAATGGAGATGTCTCTGATTTGGGGCTTTGTGAAGTTTTTATTGAACATAAATGAACATATACTCTCACCAAAACTTCATATTGTTTGCTATGCCTAATTGTATAAAATGAACCTCAAAAGATACAGGGATCCTTACATGGTTCTTACTTACTCATTACTCAAATACTGGCAATGAATCTTAACCAGTAAGACTAAGGGGATCTCACTAGGTTCACTTTGCGCCAGTTTCTGAGGCCTTTGGAACGGAGTTCTTTCATGTCCTGTGTTACTGTGTTTCAACTTTGCTCATGGAACAGTTCCCTATGTATCTGCTTCTTGCAACAAGTTTCTTAAACTTAAGATTTTTGCTTTTGTTTGTTTTCTTTGTCCAAAAAATCAGTATTTAAGAATGGGCTTATAAAATTAATTTCCATGGGAAAAATTGCTTTCCTCAAATTTGCTCTACTAAATTTTGACTGCATGCTTTACTTATTAACCCTTGAAATGTTTAATAGTATCAATATTGTAAGTAGAGAAGAATAAATTTTCCAATAGTAATGTCATAAATTCAGATCTTTTTCACATTCAAAATCTACACGTTATAACAAATGCCCTTGAGTGTATTTATATAACCAAAATTAAACTGGACAAGTTTAATTGAAAATCACAATATGAATGCACTTTTATTTGAATTCCACACATGTGCAGATGAAACATTTAGACAGATAACCATGCCTGTTATGAGCTAGGGTAATAGCATTATGACTTGATGAGATAGTAATAGCTCATTTTTTCTTCAGGGAAAAAAATCCAGGCTTATACTTTATTTTTGGTGTATTTTTTGCAATTTGCAAAGTTATGTTGAAAAGGAGAGAGAAAATTTTCCAAGTGTAAAACAGAACTCTAAAGACTTCTTTCTTCTCACTGATTTCCCAACCATGTACCGGTAACCAGGTCCAGATTTGTTTATCTGAGCCCAGTGATAGCAAGAAGTAAATTTCCACACACATGCATGTAGTTCACATAGTTGGTAAATAACAGCTTTGAAAATATTACAACCTGGTACCAAATTATTACTACAAATAGAGAAGTTGAATGGTCATCCAAAAATGCCAATTTGTTAGACATTAACATGTTTTAAAATGATCCTCTTCCCTATGTATATATGGAAGATAATATGTATTAAAACATATTAATCATTTAACATTTAAATGTATTAAACAGTGAATCATTTAAAATTTAGAGTTGATTTTTGTCCTAAAATTATTTTCTCTTTGGGGGGATATAGTGGCTGCAAGGAGAATTTCTTAAGCTTGCAGATGACGAATTCTTCTTAGATATCAGATTTTTTTTAATCGCTTGCTAAATAAAGTAGTAATTAATCAGAAGTGTGTTTCATTCCAAAATTGCATTCATTCTAAAATGTAGTTAAGGAAAAAATACTCTTATGAACTGAGCCACAATAGTTTGAGGATTATCAAAAAATACAATGTTTAAAAAATTATTTTGAGAATTTGTTGCATAAAAGTAGACACATAAAGAGTGTCAGTTTTGCACAGATGCTTTACCTGTATTATGTCATTTAGTCCATACAACATCCTTTAACATCTTGTATCTAGAGAAACAGAAGTCCAGAAAATAACTTCCTTAACTTAACATAAATGGTAAATAATGGAATAGGTTGAAATAATTGCTACCATGTGGGGCACCTGGATGGCTCAATTTAGTATCTGACCCTTGATTTCAGTTTGGGTCATGATCTCAGGGTCATGGGATTGAGCCCCACATTGGACTCCTGACTCAGTGGGGAGTCTGCTGGAGATTTTCTCTCTGGCCCTCTCCCCCATCCTCTCTCTTTCTCAAATAAATAAATCTTAGAAAGAAAGAGAAAGAGAAAGAGAAAGAGAAAGAGAAAGAAAGAAAGAAAGAAAGAAAGAAAGAAAGAAAGAAAGAAA
>NW_027397066.1:53322973-53323739 GCF_003265705.2 Callorhinus ursinus | reverse complement strand
AAGAAAGAAAGAAAGAAAGAGAAAGAAAGAAAGAAAGAAGAAAGAAAAAAGAAAGAAAACAAAGAAAGAACAAAAATTGCTACCAGGTGTCAAACTTGATTTTTCTACATATAGAAGATGGATAATCTAGCATAAGAAAAAACTGATTATAGAAGTTAAATGAGGATTAAAGAAGATGTCAGGCATGTGCATTGATAGAATATGTTTAACTCTTTCCTTTTCATTTTATTGATTTACTATGTACCTTATAAATAAGAGATTATTAGTTATCTAAACTAAAACAATAGTTATTCCCATGTAAGAAATGTATAAAAACAAGTTACAGCAGGAGAGGGAAAAGGAGTCGGGAAAAGGAAAAGGAGAATATTTATAGGTTGGCTCCACGTTTTGACCTCTGTTGTTCAGTATAATGATGAAGTACCTCTTTTTTCAATTTTCTTTTGTATTGGTGTTTCTTGATTCCTTTCACTCTTGCTTCCTGATCCAAGCTGTGGACCAAGTGGCCTGCAGACTAGCAAGGTCAGTGTCACCTGGGAGCTTGCTTAGAAATACAGACTTTTAAACCCCACCCCAGACTCACCTGAAGCAGAATCTGCATTTTAAAAAGATCCTCAGATAACCCAAAAGTTGATGCTTCAGAAAGTTACTCTACAGTATATTGCTTTACAAGGTATAAATATACAGATCTCAGATCATGGCTGAAATAGGAGCTCACTGAAGAGGTCCTTGAAGCAAGGTATGCACAGGGTGATAACTCAAATTGCTC
>NW_027397066.1:53305794-53312973 GCF_003265705.2 Callorhinus ursinus | reverse complement strand
TAATTAAAAAATATCTTTAGCTGTAAGCATGGATAGGGAATAGGTCCTATTCTACATTCCCAAAGTGAATACAAGTTTCAGTCAGAAAAATTCTAAACATATGATAATATTTATATAGATTTTCATTTATTATAGAAATAGGCAAAGTTTGAAATATAACTCCTAAACATATTTCACTCATTAGTATTATGCTATGTCTTTATTCCAGTGGAAAAAGGAATGGACTCTTCCAACTGAGAAAAGGAAAATGACAGTTATCTTAAGAAAGAACCTGAGAGGGGCACCTGGGTGACTCAGTTGGTTAGGCATCTACCTTTGGCTCAGGTCATGATCCCAGGGTCCTGGGATAGAGCCCTGGGGTTCAGGCTGGTTTTGGGCTCCCTGCCCATCATGGAGTCTGCTTTTCCCTCTCCCTCTGCTCCTCTCCCTCTCAGTGTGCTCTCTCTTTCTCTCAAATGGATAGGTAAAAAAAAAGAAAGAAAGAAAGAAAGAAAGAAAGAAAGAAAGAAAGAGGAAGGAAGGAAGGAGAGAAAGAAGAGCCTGAGAATAAATAATAATAAAAAATGCTAGTTTGAAAAATGACCATTCTATGATTTTAGACATGACAAAGAACTGGGTTTCAAAAATGAGTGAAATTTGAAAAAACAAAAACAAAACAAAAACAGAATTCAATAACAAAAAAGGGAAGTTGATTTGGGGAAAGCAAACATTGGAATGCTTAATTATTTTATTACTGAAGTTGGTAGAACACATGAAGTTATTCATAAAGGATGATAACAAGAAATACTATTTGATTAAAAATAAATGAATAAATAAGCAAATGATATAATTGAAATATTACACATATTTAAAAAATTTAATCCTTACTGATAAGTTGAAACATGGAGGTAATGGCTCATGATGACTCTAGATCATTGAAATAAAATATTAATATAATTTAATAGTTTATACAAATGTTATTATCATTTTAAATGAAATCAGAGTAACTCTTAGATTTGTTGTTAAAATTGCTTCAAATTTGCTTTTGAAGAAAATCAAGAGGAAGGGAAATTAAATTAAACATGTCTCATTTAATCCCATTAGTTGTTTACCATGGGCATTATTACAATACTTACTAGAAAAGGATACAAAAGTTCAGAGACATATTCTTTAAGAAAACCTAGTTGAGGGGCGCCTGGGTGGCTCAGTCATTAAGCGTCTGCCTTGGGCTCGGGTCATGATCCCAGGATCCTGGGATCGAGCCCCGCATTGGGCTCCCTGCTCCGCGGGAAGCCTGCTTCTCCCTCTCCCACCCCACCCCTGCTTGTGTTCCCTCTCTCACTGGGTCTCTCTCTGTCGAAAATAAAATCTTAAAAAAAAAAAAAAGAAAAAACCTAGTTGGAGGAGTTTCAAATTCAGATGGAAATGTGATTTTAAAACATCTTTGCCTTATAAGGTGTTGCAATCAGTCATTACATAAACAAATGCTATTCTTCAAATATCTGCTGTTGGGAATGATTATCTGATAAGTAATGATATCAAAAAGTAATAAATCATATACTACTTTAAACTACAATTTATTGTTTGAATACAATCCTTTTGCATGATTTGTTATTTTCTTTAAAAATTTGCTTTCAAATTTGACCTTGACTGCATTTTCTTCTCCGTTTCCTGCCAGTCCGTTTTGCATTTTATTTCTTTTTAGGAAACAGAAGTAAGAAAAACAATCACCATAGGTATTTATTACAGTTGTAAAATTGACAGCATTCTTTGTTCTTAAAATAGAAGATAATTCTGAGTACTTTAAGTTGAAGGAACCATATTAAATATCTCTAACATGGACAGATGAACAGATTTATATTCTATAGATTTAGGAATAAATTCCCAAAGGCATCTAGTCCAATAGAATGTCACCAATGCTTCTGGAAACTTTTGAAGTAGCTTCTATTCTCCTGGGATGGATTTCATGTGTTCTTTCTTTCTTTACTCAACTCATCTAAGATTCAAAGCTCTTAGGTAGATAGAGCTGATTCGTGGAACCTAGATCATTTACCTCAAACTAGCAACAAGGGAAGGTATAGAAGGTATCTAGCTTCTGATGTCATTTCTATAGTTTAATAAGATTCCTAAAATGAAGTAAACCCCAATATAGAAAAGGTATTCAAATGTGCTGTGTAGCCAAACAATTGCCATTATTATCTTATAAATTATGAAATTATATAAGAACATAAATTTAAATGTTATTTTTTACTCAAGGGGCTTACAAATTCAATTCAAAGAGAAAAATCTACAAAAATATATAAGAAAATGATTTCAATATTATTATTATTATTGAAACTTTCATATCTAAAATGGATCTCAAATTCTTCTTGACTTGTGGTATTGATTAAAAACATTATTTGTCTTCCCTAGAGCTGGGCTTCAAAAGGATTATAGTGACTATACATGTTATTATTTTTATCAGAATATTTTAGAGAGTAAAATGAAGTGCTAATAATAAACAGGACAGTAGTCTGCAACCCAGAACTGTTTTTGGACAGCTGGTATAAGAGGTCACCCTAAGTGTGCACAAACACTTTTCAGTAGTTCATTCTAGAAAGTCACAACTGACTCATCATCTGGAGAGCTACTAACTCTTCTACAATCAGGAAAGAAGGAAATCAGGAGACAATATTGAACTATGTGGTTCAAGAGTATAACTGTGATCTATAACTGTAAAGAAAAGTTTAGTAATCCAGGATCAGGAAACCTCTTCTGTCTCAAATGTCTCTCAGTACACATATAAGTTTGTTAAATTAACACAGAGTCTGGCCACCGTCTCTGCTGAAACTTCCTCTCAACACTAACCGAACCCTACCATATTGCTGCTGAAATCGCCAAACTCCACAACTTTAACTTGCCAGCAAAACAGATAAAAGCAGCAGGAAGAAAGCTCCTATCTTTCTCCAGAATAGATTTACTCTAGATCCTAATTTGTATCTGGAATTTAGATTCAAGCACATCTAGGAAATGTAATTTTTAACTTTTCAGCTCCATCAGTGTCAGAAGGCTGCTTAGAAGGAAGCTGATGCAAACACTGGTCAAAGCATCCACTGTCAACCTCAATGTTCAAATTTCTGCCTTTCTCCTCACTCTGTCATAGTCACCATACAACACTCCGGCTCTGATTAAATCCAAATCTGAGAGCACCCATGCTGCTGAACAAGGATGAAACAAACAAACAAATGAAAATTCACTCTGATTTTTTGCCTAAAAATCACGAGCATAAAGCTCAAATAGGAGTGTGATGCTGTCTCAGTTCTCCCATACTTTGCTGTTCCATGCACTTTTTAAATTTCCCAAATGAAAAATTCATACTTATTTCCTGTTTTCCTTTCTCCCCCACTTCCTTCTCCTCTTTTACATTCAGTTGATGACCTTACTTTTTATTTTCCTGAGAGCTGAAAGAACCGAAAGAGAAGGTCTACAGTATGTGTCACCGCCTACTCACCAACATTCATTCAGGCCATATATCCTGCCTCCCTCCAATTACCATGGATGAACTTTTCATGCTCTCAAAGCTGACCCCTTCACGCCCCCCCTTTTTTATCAATTGTATCAGTTCTAACATACTTAGGTATGTTGTACCAACAGTGGCATTATATCCTACATAATTACTTCTTAATTTTTCTAATCATTCCAGTCAGCATATAAACTTTTAATTTCACGTTACAGAAAAATCTTCATAACTTCACCTTTTCCTGTTACTTTTCTAGCAAAAATTTTGAAGTTTCAAAAAAATTTTGAAAAAATTTTTGGATCTGTCCCAGTTATGCTTTTGCCATTATGTAACTGCTTTCATCAGGGTCTCTAATCATCTTTTTACCTTACTGAACACAATGGAAAAACTCTCATCCTTACTCTTTCTTGAGGTATCATCAACATTAGACAAAGTTTAATATTTCATTCTTTTAACACATTCTTCACTTGGCTTCAAGGATACAACAATATTACTTCTACATGCCGCTCTTTTTCAGTCCCTTCTGCTTATCTCTCATCTCCCCAAATTCTCAATATTGGAATAATATAGAACCTTCTCACCTCCTTAATAATTTATTCCATTTCCTGCATTGAAATAACATATATAACTTATGAATTCCTTCAATAAGCATTTCAAATTTAAGAGGTCTAATATAGAACTTATTAGAAAATTTCCTTTCTGGGGCACCTGGGTGGCTCAGTCATTAAGCGTCTGCCTTTGGCTCGGGTCATGATCCCAGGGTTCTAGGATACAGCCCTGCATCGGGCTCCCTGCTTAGTGGGAAGCCTGCTTCTCCCTTTCCCACTGCCTCTGCTTGTGTTCGCTGTCTCTGTCAAATAAATAAATAAAATCTTTTTTTTTTAAAGAAAATTTCCTTTCTAAAACCTGTTTCTCTTGAAATCTTCTCCATCTCAGGAAAAATAGGGAACCCTATTATTCCTAGTTGCTTAAGTTAAAAATCTTGAAGTCATACTTAACTCTTTCTGTGCTTTTTGATTTCTGCATTCAATATTTTTTTAGCAAATCCTCTTTGCTTTGCCTCAAAACTACATACAGAATTATTACACTTCTTTTGCCTCCACCACCACTGACTGCAATTCTCTACTCTTTCTTCTCCCTTTGACATTCCCTTCCATCCTACAGTCTTTTCTCAACACAAAAGCAAATTAATTTTTTCTTAAAAATTAAGTATGTCACTTGTTTGCTAAATTCTCTTTGTCTCCCTGGTGCCTAGAATAGTGCTATGCAAATAGGTACCTGGATTTTCTAAGATTTTCATTGTTATTGTTAAATGACTGAATGTAGATGCTGTATGCATCTTCAAGTTGATTTATCGTCTAAACTAGCTACTGTTTATTCAGATAATCTCATCCATGTTCTAGGCTTCAAAAACAATGGGAAAAAAGGAATGACATGAAGGCCTTTGCCAATGACTGTCCTTATTTAAAGGGACTTTCCCAAAAATTTCACAGAAAAACATCTACTTTCATATCATTGGTCACTTCTATCAATAAACAGCATAGATGTTCCCTCCCCTTGACTTTGGGCAGGCTTGTGATTACAGTAGAATTTACACTATATAAGTTCTCAATCTAGCTCATAAAGAGCAATCCAATATCTTTCTGGTTCCTTTGGCACATTTGCTCTTGTGACCCAGTTTACATGCTGTAGGGAAGCCCAGGCTGTTTTGAAAGGTCACGTATAGATGTTCTGGCAATAGCCCTTGCTGATGTCTCAGTTGAAAGCCAGCATTACACTAGATGTGAATGAAACTACTCCAGATGATAACAGCCTCCAGCTACCGGGTCCTCCTAGATGACACGCCAGATCATACAGAGCAGAGACAAGGGTCCCTCACTGTGCCTTGTTCAGATTAATGGCTTCAGAATACATGAGCTTAATAAAATTGTTGTTTTATGCCAGTGACTTTTGGAGTGGTTTGTTATGAAGCAATAGGCATTTGGAACATGTGTATTATATTAGTATTTTGGCTTTCAAATATAATTAAGATTTTGTTGTGAGTTGTTCAACTAACATTCTGCCACAGTTTACCTTATTATACCTTATAAAACATGGATGCAATTGTAGCTTTTTAATAATTGGGTGTATGAATGGTAAAAGTAATAAGACCTTCTATATTAGAACTAATTATTTTATCCCCTTTCTCTTTAACTGGGCATAGAATTGTTTCTTGCAAATAACCTCTTGCCAGTGTTCTGGAGCTTGGCTCTATCGTAGGCATTAGTATTGAAGCTCAGGAGTCTGATGCCACCTGATGTTGAATATTTTGATGACACTTGGATTTTTTTTTTTTCTCCTCTGGAAGATTTTAGAATCTTTTCTTTATATCCCCAAGTGCTAGAAAATTTCATCATATTCTCTCTTAGCATGAGACTTTTTTAAAATTCATTAAACTGAGCATTCAGCAGACACTGTTAATCTTGAAAACATATCTCTATATAGATATATAGATATAGATATATTGGTTTTGTGGAATGATGTTGTACTTTGTTGGTAATTTCTCTCCCACAATTTTATTTGTTTTCTCTTTCAGGAACTCCTATTATTAAAATGTTGGGCCACTTAGGTTAATCCTCTGGTTTTCTTTCTTTTTCTTTTTCCTCTTTTACATCAACTATCTGAAATGTGTTCTCAATTTTAATTTCCAAATGCTCTTTTTCCTCTGTGTTCTTTGTATTTTTTTTCTTTAAAAGAAAGTGTATTTTATTTGTATTTTATTTTCTTTATGGGGTTCTTTCCTTTTATGATATGTTTCTTCTTTGAATGGGTCATAATTTTGGCAATGTTATCACATGTTTAAGTAATTAAAGGAAAAGCACCTACTACACTCTGTAAATGTATTTTCTAGGACAGATTTTTATTTTTCTAGAATTCAAATAGCCTTTGCTATATTTGTAATGAGGCAGGGAACTTATGCCTTCTTTGTAATTCCTCTAAATTCTTTCCCCTCCTTAATTATGAAATCTCTTTTAAAAATGTATTCTCTGAATTATTTCAAGTTTATCATGAGGAAAACATCACAGATGCCAGGTTTTTTGTTTGTTTTGTTTTGTTTTTTAATGTATGGAAGGAAACCAAGACTGAGGAGCGTAAATGGAAACATCCTATTTATTTTTTTAGCTCTCTCTCAACTATTCATGTGGATCTTACTTTACTTCCCTTTTCAATGTGATCCTGAAGATTTTGGATTAGAATTTTCTCCAAAACTCCTCTCAGAAAGATGTCTCCTGCTTTTAAAAATGTTTTCTCCCTTCTTTTTTTTTCTTTTTTTTTTTCAGATTATCAAAACAAACTCATCCATTTTTCTCTTCCCCAACTTTTCAAAGTATATTATCTACAGATATCCTCATTTCTTCATATTTTTGACACTCATGTCATATTAGTGGGGTTCTCAGAAGAAAGGCTGGGCAATGCCTGTGCTCAATCCTCCCTTCTGCACTAGACGCTCCACTGGGTTGTTATATTTGTTTGTTTATTCTAATCTCAATAGGGAATAGATTTTTATACTAACGAAAGACTGAAAACTAATGACAAAAATGAAAGCACTTCTCCCAGCAGTTTCTTTAAACCATTTAACACAGGAGATGATTTTTGTTAGGTTTTTTTTTTCCTCTTTCCTTCCCCCTTCCCTTTTTCTTTCTTTCTTTCTTTCTTTCTTT
>NW_027397066.1:53215693-53305784 GCF_003265705.2 Callorhinus ursinus | reverse complement strand
TCTTTCTTTCTTTCTTTCTTTCTTTCTTTCTTTCTTTCTTTCTTTCTCTCTCTCTCTCTCTCTCTCTCTCTTTCTCTCCCTTCCTTCCTTCCTTCCTTCCTTCCTTCCCTCCTTCTCTCTCTCTTTCTTTCCTTCTTTCCTTTTTTGTCTTTCTCTCTTTCTCTTTCCTTCTTTCTAAGACATCAGTTGAGATACATCAGACTTTTCTGTTTAAACATAACTGAGAAATAACTATGTGCTCCTGAAATTCACAGAACAATAAACCATATTTTGGTAGAAGAGGTTTACAAAAGTATCAAAAAATGAGCAGCCACACCAGAAGAAATTCATGGAAATTCAGATAACATGCTTTGAGATGTTAGCATTCAAAATGAATAGATCCATCTGAGGACAATATAAAAGGCATTAATGTAATGACAGTATTTGTGAGGGAGGAACAAGATTTGGTATGTGCAGCAGGGAAATAAAATGGAGAGTTATCCTAGAAAACAGGAGATCCATAAAGAAGTCAGAGAAATTGGGAAGTAAAAAATATTCAAGAGGATCAGTGGATGAAGCTTAGAGAAAAAAAGCTTATGTAAGCAAATGGAAAAAATATCATAGGCTGTAGCCATAGCATAGAGTGTGTGCTTTAGTTTGAATCATATAGGAAATATGTTGAGTATTGAAAATACATATGTAACAAAATGACAAGAGAAGATTTGTCATTTCAAGAAGATTATTTTAGGAGGTCTGAACAAAACTGGAGAGAGATTTTTACATATTTTAAGAGAGAATAGTCCTTGTCAGAATAGAGAGATAGCACAATTGCAACAGATATGCAGGAAATCGGATTGATGGAACATATCAACTCACTGAATATAATAAGTAAAGAGATGAACAAATTATGGTTTTAAGCCAGGATGACTAGGAATTTGGTGAAGTGATTTACAGATGTGTATGAGAAGGAAAATTCTGTTTCTGGTAGGTTACATTTATAATTTTGGAAGAGTATTGACATGGAGATATAGAACAAGCTATAGGCGAAATGTATGAACAGAATTAAAGGAACATGACTGGGCTATTGATATATATTATGAAATATCCACACAGTATAGGTAGTCAATACTTCCAGAAATAAGAATGCTTCCAAGGTAGTATAAAGAAAAGAGGTGGGAACAGAATATAAAAGGAGAGAAAGAAACTCTTTGAGCTTACCTTTATTTTGGGAGCTGGAGAAGATGGAACACCAGGGGGGACAGGTATCAGTTTCTTAAGAGGCAGTAGAAGGTCTAGGAGTCATATAGTCCTAGAAGTCAAGAAAAGAGAAAGGTCCAAGAGTCAAAGCCAGTAGATCAAAAACTGCAGCAGAAACCAAAAAATAATAAGTTTAAAGGGAAGGCCATTGAATTTTATAACTAAGAGTCAATTAATCTCTGGCATTGCAAGATAAGGAAGGACAGAGGCTGAATAGAATTGTTTTATTTGACTCTGAATATCAATCCTGTAAAACAGAGACTATAATTATATTGTGTGTGAGGAAATAACAAGACCAAGACAAAGTTGCTAGAAGTTATTGAGATGTGATTTTTTTAAACTTTTTTTTTTTTGTATTTACAAATGGAGTGAAACCTGAACATAATACCTTGTGGGTGTGGAGTCTCAAGAAAGGCAGGATGACTGTAAATTTTGCAGAGTGATTCAAGTGTGAGCTGATACTCTAGTCAAATAAGTTACTTGATTTTTATAATTGAGCACAAAAGTGGCTTGGCAGTTGAATATTGCCTTCTTCAGAGTGGTAATAAGGAAGGTCAGTGGAGGGTGTGGACCAGAATGCCCTGCTTTCTGCTGTCTGGCCCCATCATTAGACGATCCATCTTCATGTCAGAGGGTCTATTACTGCTGGCATCGCTCTGTACTTCCATTGTGTTATTTATGCAGCTGCTGACCTTTTCTTCCATTAAAATCATTGTTGTCCTAATCATAATCTATTCTGTTCGGCACTTTCATAATGTCTGTCACTTAGGAAATTAACAGTCATAAAATTAGCATAGTCTGATGACTTGAAAGATACCATATAACTTTCTAAACTGCTAAAGCTTACAGACATCTCATAAGTTCTTGCTGTTGTGCTAATGAGTTTAAGGAGAAATGGGAAAAAAATCATAGCCCAATCATTTTTAATACAAGTATAGTATTTATTTGTAAGATCTTTATTAATATCTGCAACTTAGACCTTTGACATAGGACTATTAAGTAGTATGCTATCTATAATTCAGGCTGACTTAACTATAAGAAGAAGGACTGGCATAAATATAAGAAAAGAATATGCATGTTTGTCTACAAAATGGGAATTACAGCCATTTGACATGTTGTCCCTAAATATTACTCCTTAACAAGAGCCTCAGACCTTCACTGAAATATCATCAGTTTAAATAAACTACAATATTTCCATAGCAAATAAGTGTCTTCCAATCATTTATGAGTCTCAACTGTGTCATTTGTGAAATGAAGATAATGATATTGCCTGACATTTATTTCACAAGGCTATAAGGATCAAATGAGATAATTCTTCTGAAAGTATTTTGTAAACCTTAATGTATTATATAAATGTGACTTAATACGTAAAATTGGTGAATGTATATAGTCCTTGGAGATATATTTATCTATTAAGAGTTATCAGTATCTTAATGTGAATCTGGTTTAAGTTTGTGGAATATTAAGAAAACCTGCCTTTAGGAGAAGAGAGTTAATAAGGTGCAGGCTGCTGCTTAGGAAGAGTGGTCTTAGAGTCCCATAGAGAATCTAGGGAGCCAAGGTCATAGGAGGGAGTATGGTTCCTGAGTGGAGCATAAAACTCAAAAGGCATTAATAAAAAAAAAAAAAAGATGTTAGAGTGGTTTTCCCAGAAATGCATTGGTGATAAAGTTTTTAGTGTTTTTTGTAAAAGACTAACATTTTTTTTAAAAGGATAATATAGTGAGTGTTTAATGAAGTTCATTTAAACTAAACTTCTTTATTTGGAGATGATATTCTTTTTACTTTTGGGGGGAGTGGGGAATCACCTAACTATTGTTTCCTAATACTCCTATATTTCCCCCTGTTTTATTGTGGTATAAGGTAGATATAGTAAAATTTAACCATTTTAATTGTACACTTTGATGAGTTTTTATAATTTTATATAATAGTGTGTCCATTGTCATCACAGTTATGGCACAGAATATTTCCATCACTCAAAACTGTTCCTTTACCCTCCTATCACACCCTGCCTCTGACAACCACTGATATACTTTCTATCACTATAGGTTTGCCTTTCTGGACTATTACATAAAAGGAATTGTGCAATATGTAGTTTTTTCTGTTGGTCTTTCACTTGTTCTGATATTATTGAAATTCATCCATATTTTTGCATCTGTTACTGGTTTGTTGCTTTACATTGTTCAGCAGTGTTTCACTGTATGAATAGGCCTCATTTCATTTATTCATTTGTCAGTCGGTAGACATTTGGGTTGTTTTCAGATTTGAGTTATAGTAAGTAAAGCTGATATTAAGTTTCAAGTATAAGTGTTTGAATAAGCATACGTTTTTATTTCTTATGAGTGAACATATAGGGTTGGAATTGTTGGATTATACTGTAAGTGTATGTTAACTTTATAAGAAACTGCCTGTTTCCTAGAGTAGCCACACTTTTGGCATTTCCATCAACAATATTTGAGTGTTCCTTTTGCCTCACAAACTTGCCAACCCTTGATATTATTACTTATTAATTTTAGTCCCTCCAGTGGGTGTGTGGTGGCATTTCTTTGGAGTTTTAATTTGCATTTCCCTAATAACTAATGATCATTAGCATCTTTTTTTTTCCTTTAACCAGAGGTCTCCAGTATTTTTATTATTTTTTTATGTTATATTAATCACCATACATTACATCATTAGTTTTTGATGTAGTGTTCCACGACTCATTGTTTGCGTAAAACACCCAGTGCTCCATTCAGTACGTGCCCTCTTTAATACCCATCACCAGGCTAACCCATCCCCCTACCCATCTCCCCTCTAAAACCCTCAGTTTGTTTCTCAGAGTCCATAGTCTCTCATGGTTCATCTCCCCCTCTGATTTCCCCCCCTTCATTTTTTCCTTCTGGCTATCTTTTTTTTTTTTTTTTAACATATAATGTATTATTTGTTTAAGAGGTACAGGTCTGTGATTCAACAGTCTTACACAATTCATAGCACTCACTATAGCACATACCCTCCCCAATGTCTATCACCCAGGCACTCCGTCCCTCTCACCCCCCCACCACTCCAGCAATCCTAAGTTTGTTTCCTGAGATTAAGAATTCATCATATCAGTGAGATCATATGATACATGTCTTTCTCTGATTGACTTATTTCACTCAGCAGAATACCCTCCAGTTCCATCCATGTCATTGCAAATGGCAAGATTTCATTCCTTTTGATGGCTGCATAATATTCCATTGTATGTATGTATGTATGTGTGTGTGTGTGTATATATATATATATATATATATATATATATAGTGGACATGGCTGCTATAAACATCGGGGTGCACGTACCCCTTCAGATCCCTACATTTCAGAACATTCCATCCCAAAGCAACAGAATACACATTCTTCTCTAGTGCCCATGGAACATTCTCCCGAATAGATCACATCCTAGGTCACAAATCAGGTCTCAATCAGTAACATAAGATTGGGATCATTCCCTGCATATTTTCAGACCACAATGCATTTGCATCTTTTAATGTGCTTTTTTAATGAAGCATCTATTTTAGTCTTTTGCCTGTTTAAATTCAGTTGTTTGTAGTCTTATTTTTGAGTTATAAAGTTTTCACAAATTCTGAATGCAAATCCTTTATACAGTAGATGTGTCCCAAATATTTGCTACAAGTTTATGTCTTGTATATTCATTTTCTTAAGAGTCTTAATCTGATTTCACCAAGTCCCACCCCCCTGCGCTCTGGCAGAACTGTCCTTCTTACTCAAGCTTGCCTCAGTTCCAGTGTGGTGGGACCCTTCCTCAGAAGACCAGCAGAAACCTCTGCCCATACCACCTCTCCCAACCAGAGAGTTCTACAGGGCTTCAGTTCTAGTGGAAGTAGTATCAGGTCCCATTTAATGAGCAGATCAGAGCACACCTAGTTAAAACTTGCCACATTCTGGCCACGGACCAAACACTGCCCACTGCAGGCAAGGGGAACCTCTGCAGATGACTGGCCTAATGGATAGAGCAGCCAAATAATAGCAAAGCTCAGGAAACACAGCAGAGATAATCCCTGAAGTGTCAGGCCCTGGACACTATATGACCTCTTCTTCACTAGACCATTACACTCAGAAATATAGTGGGCTTTTCTAACATAGAGAAGAAGGCAGAGACTTAGACAAAATGCCAAGATGGAAGAATTCATCCCAAATGAAATAACAAGGTAAGGTTACAGTCAGAAATCTAAATGAAACAGATATAAGTAACATGCCTGATGGAGAATTTAAAGGAACAATTTTAAGGATACTAGCTGGGCTTGAGAAAAGAATGAAAGATATCAGGAAGACCCTTACCACAGAGATAAAAGAGTTAAGTAATAATCAGAAATGAAAAATGCAATAACTGAGATTGGAAATGGACTTGATGCATTGAACGCAAGGTTAGAAGAATCAGAACACATAAGTGTGATACAGAAGACAAAGTGATGGAAAATAATGAATCTGAACAAAAGAGAGAAAGAAGAATTATAAGAGACTAGACTTAAGGAACTCAGTGATTCCATCAAGCATAATATTCATATTATAGGAGTCCCAGAAGAAGAAGACAAAAGAAGGGAGGAAGAAAATTTATTTCAAGAAATAAGAGCAGAAAACTTCCCTAACCTGGGAAAGGAAACAGACATCCATATCCAGAAAGTACAGAGGACTGCCCTCAGAATCAACAAAAGTAGGCCAACACCAAGAAATATTGTAATTCAATTTACAAAATATAGTGATAAAGAAAAAAAGATCTTAAAAGCAGCAAGACAAAAGAAATCCTTAACTTACAAGAGAAGACCCGGAAGGCTAGCTGAAGACTTCTCCACAGAAACTTGGCAAGCCTGAAGGGAGAGTGACATGATATATTCAATGTGCTGAAAGGTAAAAATCTGCCACCAAGAATACTCTATCCAGAAAAGCTATCATTCAGAATAGAAGGAGAGATAAAGAGTTTAACAGACAAAGACTAAAGGAGTTCGTGACCATTAGCCAGCCCTGCATGAAATATTAAAGGAGACTCTTTGAGTGGAAAGGAGTGGTGAAAAGGGATAAAGACAAGAAAGGAAGAGAGAAAAATCTCCAGAAACATTGACAAAACAAGTAATAAAATGGCACTAAATACATATCTATCAATTAATTACTCTGAATGTAATAGGACTAAATGCTCCAATCAAAAGACATAGGGTGTCAGAATTGATGAAAAAACAAGACCCATCTATATGTTTCCTATAGGAGACTCATTTTAGGCCTAAAAACTTGAAACCAAAAAAAAAAAAAACATAATTATTATTTAGCCCATTTTTCATATATGAATCCATTTGAGAAAATTGTAATTTCAGTCTATAGCATTATGTAGCTAGGTATAAAAACTACAAAAAATTTAAATAACACTGTTGATATTGACAAATTTGTGGATTTTTTTTCAATTTATTCAATATCTTTTAAATTTTATATTAGCAATAAGTTGATGTAATAGTTAAAGAATTTTCTTAATTTGAATAGGAGTTTGGGAACTGATATGCTTTTGCTTAAAAGTCAAATAAATTCTTAGAAAAAAAGATGAACCAGTTTTTTGAACATGGACCATTAAAAGAAAATTATATTTTATAACTTGATTCAATTGTTAGAGAATGTCTAAGTATGCTTGGAATTACATGGGAATGTATATCTATTTTCAACGGTAAATTTTATAAAATTTAAAGGTAAATTAACTATCTCTGAGGAAAATTTATGGTCTTATCAAGATATGATATAAATGCAAAATGTACATTAAATTTTAAAGTCTTGTATGAAAAATGAATATAAAATATCAGTAATTTTAATTTGGAATTTAGAATTTATGGAGTTAAATAAACCCTATTACAAAAACAATAAAAATAAACAATGGAAAGTGAATCTTTACTGCAGATTGAAAGTAAGGGAATGGAGAAACATTTATCATGCAAATGGATGTCAAAAGATGCCATGGATTAGCAATAATTATATCAGACAGAATAGACTTTAAAACAAAGGCTGTAACAAGAGATGAAGAAGAGCATTGTATCATAATAAAGGAGATAATCCCATAAGAAGATCTAACAATTGTAAATATTTATGCACCCAAAATGGAAGCACTCAAATATATAAAACAATTAATAACAAACATAAAGGAAATAACTGAATAATACAATAATATTAGGGTACTTTAACACCCCGCTTACATCAATCCGTAAATCATCTAAACAGAAAATAATGGCTTTGAATGACACGCAGGACCAGATGGACTTGACAGATACATTCAGAACATTCTATCCTAAAGCAGAATATACATTCTTTTCAAGTGCACATGGGACAGTCTCCAGAATAAACCACATACTAGGTCCAAAACAGGCCTCAACAGTACAGAAAAATTGAAATATATCATGCATATTTTCTGGCCACCACACTTGAAGTCAACCACAAGAAAAAATCTGGAAAGACCACAATATGTTTAAGGTTAAACAACATGACTAAAGAATGAATGGGTCAAGCAGAAAATCAAAGAAATTAAAAAAAAAATACATGGAAACAAATGAAAATGAAAACAGAATGGTCCAAAACCTTTGGGATGCAGCAAAAGCAGTCCTAAGAAGGAAGTACATAATAATACAGGCCTACCTAAGAAGCAAGAAAAATCCCAATCTACCTTACACCTAAAGGAGCTAGAAAAAGAACAACAAACAAAACCTAAAGCCAGTGGAAGGAGGGAAATAATAAGTATTAGGACAGAAATAAATGATATAGAAACAACAACAACAAAACAATAGAACAGATTAATGAAACCAAGAGCTGGTTCTTTGAAAAAAAATAATGAAAATGATAAATCCCTAGCCATACTTATCAAAAAGAAACAGAAAGGACCAAAGAAATAAAATAACAAATGAGAGAGGGGATATAACAACCAATACCACAGAAATACAAACAGTTGTAAGAGAATATTATGAAAAACTATGTGTCAACAAATTGGACAAACTGGAAGGAACAGATAAATTCCTAGAAACATATAAACTACCAAAACTGAAACAGGAAGAAATAGAAGACTTGAACAGACTAATAAGCAGCAAAGAAATTGAATCAGTAATCAAAATCTCCCAACAAACAAAAGTCCAGAGCCAGATGCCTTCACAAGTGAATTCTACCAAACATTTAAAGAAGAGTTAAGGCCTATTCTCAAACTGTTCCAAAAAGTAGAAAAGGAAGGAAAACTTCCAAATTCATTCTATGATGCCAGCATTACCCTGATAACAAAACCAGATAAAGACTCCACTTATAAAGAGTACTACAGGGGAAGACAAACCATGGGAGACTATGGACTCTGAGAAACAAACTGAGGGTTCTAGAGGGGAGGGGGTGGGGGATGGGTTAGCCTTGTGATGGGTATTAAAGAGGGCACGTACTGAATGGAGCACTGGGTTTATACACAAACAATAGATCATGGAACACTACATCAAAAAAAAAAAAGAAAAGAAGGAAGGTTAACTGTGATCACTTGTCTAAATTCATGACGAATACATATTCACATGATGGGCCTCAATAAAGGTTTGTGAAATAACTAAATAAAATTGGTGGGCAAATTAAAAAAAAAGAAAAGAAAGAAAAAGAGTACTACAGGCCAATATCCCTGATGAACATGAATGCAAAAGTTCTCAATAAAATACTAGTAAACCAAATCCACCAAAACCTTAAAAGAATCATTCACCAGGATCATGTAGGATTTATTCCTGGGCTGTAAGTGTGGTTAAATATTTGCAAATCAATCATTGTGATACATCACATTAATAAAAGAAAGGATAAGAACCACATCATTCTTCCAGTAAATGCATCATCCATCAGGATGGATGCATGATGCAGAAAAAGTACAATGTCCATTCATGGTAAAAATCTTCAATGAAATAGGGTTAAAGGGAACACACCTTAACATAATAAAGGCCACATATGAAAAATCCACAGCTAAATCATCCTTAATGGAGAAAAACTGAGAGCTTTTCCTCTATGGTCAGGAATAAGACTGAGATATTTACTGTCAACACTGTTATTTAACATAGTATTAGAAGCCTTAGCCACAGTAATCAGACAACACAAAAGAAGTAAAAGGCATCCAGATTGGCAAGGAAGAAGTCAAACTTTGACTATTTGCAGATAAAGTGAAACTCTATATAGAAAACCCAAAAGATTCCACCAAAAACTGCTAAAACTGAAACACAAACAGTAAAGTCATAGGATACAAAATCAACGTACAGAAATCTGTTACATTTCTGTACACCAATAATGAGGCAGCAGAAAGAGAAATCAAGGACTCAGACTCCTTTACAACTGAACCAAAATCAGGGGTCCCTGGGTGGCTAGTCAGTTGAGTATCTGACTCTTGATTTTGGCTCAGGTCAAGACCTCAGGGTCATAAGATCAAGCCCTGCATCAGGCTCCATTCTCAATGAGGAGTCTGCTTGAGATGCTCTCTCTCTCGCTCTCTCCTGCTCCTTCTGCCCCTTCCCCGACTCTCTTTATCTCTAAAATAAATAATAAATAAACAAACAAATTAATAAAACCTTAAAAAAATACAGGGGCACCTGGATGGCACAGTCAGTTAGGGATCTGCCTTAGGCTCAGGTCATGATCCCAGGGTCCTGGGAGCCAGCCCAATGTCAGGCTCTGTGCTCAGCAGGGAGTCTGCTTCTCCCTCTCCCTCTGCCACTCCCCCTGCTTGTTCTCTCTCTCTCTCTCTTTCTCTTTGTCAAATAAGTAAATAAAATTTAAAGAAAAATAAAAAAAATACAGTTGCACCAAAACCCATAAGATTCCTAGGAATAAACCTAACCAAAGAGGTGGAAGACCTATACTCTGAAAGCTAGAAAACACTGATGAAAGAAACTGAAGATGACACAAATAAATGGAAAAACATTCCAAGCTCATGTAGTAGAAGAACAAATATTGTTAAAATGTCTATGTTACCCAAAACAATTCTATGTATTTAATGAAATCCCTATCAAAATACCAAGAGCTTTTTTTTTAAGATTTTTTTTTTTTTTAAGTAATATCTGCATCCAGTGTGGGTCCTGAACCTACAACCCTGAGAGTTGCACACAGTACCAACTGAGCCAGCATACTCCACCAACTAAGCCAGCCAGGTGTCACCCCCACCCCCGCCAACAGAATTTTTACAAAGCTAGAACAAACAATCCTAGAATTTGTATGGAACACAGAAGACCCTGAATAGCCAAAGCAACTTCTAAAAAGAAAAGCAAAGCTGCAGGCATCACAATTCCAGCCTTCAAGTTATATTATAAAGATATAGTAATCAAGTCAGTATGGTACTGGCACAAAGATAGACACATAGATCAATGGAACAGAATAGAAAATTCAGGAATAAACCCAAAACTATATGGTCAATTAATCTTTGGCAAAACAAGAAAGAATATTCAATGGGAAAAAGACAGTCACTTCGACAAATGGTGTTCAGAAAACTGGACAGTAACATGCAAAAGAATGAAACTGGACCACTTTCTTACATCACACACAAAAATAAATTTAGCGGATGAAAGACCTAGAAGTGAGACAGAAAACCATTAAAACTCTAGAGGATGGGGTGCCTGAGTGATGGACATTGGGGACGGTATGTGCTAGGGTGAGCGCTGTGAATTGTGCAAGACTGATGAATCACAAACCTGTACCCCTGAAACAAATAATATATGTTAATTAAAAAAAACAAAAAACAAACAAAAAGCCAATATATTGTGAAAACTTTCCCGTGTCAGTAAGTATTCCAAAATGTGACTTTTAAATGACTGCATAGTTTCTCATCATATGAACATACCATAATTTATCCAACTCTTCATGATTTGCCATGTTTATTGTTTATATTTTTTCTATTATTAATAATGTCTTCATGAGTATCCTTGTAAATAAATCTTTGGGCATTAAAAAAAAAAAAAACAAGAGGAGAACACAGGCAATAACCTCTTTGACATCAGCCATAGCAACTTCTTACTAGATATGTCTCTTGAGTCAAGGGAAACAAAAGCAAAAATTAACTATTGGAACTTCATCAAAATAAAAAGCTTCTGCATAGCAAAGGAAACAATCAACACAACTAAAAGGCAACCTATTGAATGGGGGAAGATATTTGCCAATGACATATCTGATAAGGGGTTAGTATCCAAAAATATATAAAGAATTTATACAACTTAATACTCAAAAAACAAATAATCCAATTAAGAAATTGGCAGAAGACATGAATAGACATTTTTTTTCCAAAGAAGACATACAGATGGCTAACAGACACATGGAAAGATGCTCAACATCATTCATCATCAGGGAAAAACTACAATGAGAGAGCACCTCACACCTGTCATAATGGCTAAAAGCAACAACACAAGAAACAGGTCCTGGCAAGGATGTGGAGAAAGGAGAACCCTCTTACACTATTGGTGGGAATGCAATCTAGTGCAGACACTCTGGAAAAGAGTATGGAGGTTCCTCAAAAAGTTAAAAATAGAACTACCTTACAATCCAGCAATTGCACTACTAGGTATTTTCACAAAGGAAACAAAAATACTAATTTGAAGGGATACATGCACCTTGATATTTATTGCAGTGTTATCTACAATAGCCAAATTATTGAAGGAGCCAAAATGCCCAAAGACTGATGAATGAATAAAGAAGTGGTATATATATATATATACATACAATGGAATGTTACTCGGCCATAAAAAGAATGAAATTTTGCTGTTTGCGAAATGCGACAATGTGGATGGAGCTAGAGATTTATGCTAAGTGAAATAAATCAGTTAGAGAAAGACAAATACCATATGATTTCACTCATATGTGGAATTTAAGAAACAAAGCAAACCAAATGGTCATAGGGGGAAAAAGGAGAGAGGCAAACCAAGAAACAGACTCTTAACTATGGAGAACAAACTGATGGTGACCAGAGAGGAGGTTTGTGGAGGGATGGGTGAAATAGGCGACGGAGACTAAGGAAGGCACTTGTGATGAGCACCAGGTGTTGTATGGAAGTGTTGAATCACTATATTGTACACCTGAAACTAGTATTACACTGTATGTTAACTAACTGCAATTTAAATAAAAACTTTAAAAAATAAGGACAACGTAGTCATTCTTTCATAAAGTTAACTCTATTTAATATAGATGCCTATTTTTAAGTTTGTAGATTGTATATTTTCTGGTTTTTTATCTGTACATTGTTCTTTAACACTCAGTATTTTTCTTTACACGTTAAATTCAAAATTTTAGGAATCAGTATTTTAGGGAATCTTAATATTCTTGGTCATGAGATATAAGACTTTACTGACAATATTTGCATTCTTGAAACATTTTAAACCACTTTCTATGTATAAAGTCAGGACTTTTATATGTCTAATACTCCCTTTCCAAGTTTTCAGTAGGTAATCTTTTCAGGAAATCAATTTCTCTTATCTCTTTCCCTTTCTATCTCTCTGTCCCTCTCTCCCACCTATCTATTAATCTATGGATCTATCATCTATCTAAAATGAGTATATATTCTAAAAGTAACAGACATAGAATTCACATATGTGGTTCCCTGATCCCCCAAACACTAATGAATATAAAGGGCATCCATGAATTATTGAATTAAGAACTGTGGAATGGAAAATACACTACATATCATTTGTGCTCAAGATTTAAACAGTGAATTAAGCGATTTAAGCCTTGAGATGAGTTCAATGCATTGAAGAGGTATCTATTCATTAAAAGCCAATGTTAAATATTGATCTTGTGAAAGAGTTTGTGATGTATGCTTTTAAAAGAAATAGGCTGCAAGATCCTCTATTAAAGCTGCTTTTTACAACACACCTATTTGTCTGAAATGTAGATGTGAGGAATATATATTCTATTAATAGACACTCCAAATTTAATAAATGAATAAAGTTAGACATTATTTCCTAAGGCTCATGTATGATAAGATCTCAATGAACTTTCAGTTTTACATCAAGAAAACTTTCAGTTGATACGGAATAGCAACTTAGTTTAATACAAACAACTGCAGCTTAAGTTAATAGAAAATTCAAGAGGTAAAGAACTGAGTTGAAATGTAGCATTTATGCTTTAATAAGCTCCTGATACAGGAAATTTCTAGAAGTAGCAAAAATATTCAAGTGTTCTGGGCTATTTCCATTTATATTATTGGGTCCCCTTAAAGCAGCCTCAATACTAAGATCTGGTATCTTATTTAACTCCTGAAAGAATTTTAGATCAACCAAACTGGTCCCAAGCCTCCTAAGCTTTAATGAAATCTAACAAAAGTACCTACACATATTGTCTATGAGTTCAGCATATCTCCTTTTTATGTCATGAAAATAATTAAATACATACTAATAACTACTCCTGATAGAATATCGAAATATCAAACTTAAGACACATAGTTTATTAAAGTTCAGAGTCCAATGCCATTAAAATATATAGGTTTCTCCCACTGTTTGAAGGCAGTCTTTTCCTTTTGCACTGCTTTTATGGAACTGTGTGTGAGTGTATATTTAACTAATACAGACTAAGATCTACTTTCGGGGAATCCAATCAGTTATGTCCCATTAGCCTGATTAACTTTTCTTGACATGCTCCTATATACCACATTCTTCAAGGGTAATGTTAAAAGTTATATTGAAATATCATAAGAAAAATAATACAGTCTGAATCTTGTGAACTGGAGAACATGAAAAAAAGTGAAATAATACTAATAGTGAGTTCTTATATTAATGCCAATAACTCTGCCATCATTAATTCATACAGTAATGTATCCATTGTTTTCTCATTTTAATTCAATGCCATTAGAAGTGGCTTGGCCTAATAGCACATAAGAGAATGAAGTAGCTCTTAAATATATGAAATTCATTCTTCATTAATTTTCTACATTCTAACTTATTTTTGTCTCCTATATTTATTGCTCCAGTCCAACACTTTTAGTTACCATAAGCATGTTCAAGCCTAGAAAGAATGTGTATGAATCAATGGGCAGGTAGAATTACAGGAAAAAATACGGATGATCAAGCTGTAACTATCCTTCAATTAAAGAAAATTCATTTCAAAGCTCCCTTCTGTTCAAGAACAGTGAGGGGAGAAAAAGATGTTAATGTGTTTGGATTACATTAAAGTTTTAAGATTAACTAAAAGAAAGGGAGGGAAAAAGTGCTAATGGCAAGAGCACACAGAAGAGGCATTATTATATTACTGCTAATGCACATAAAACATTGCCTATTAAAATAGGATGGCAGTTTTACATCCTATTAAATATATCAAAGCTGTGCTTCAATTACAAATCCTTTTGTATGCATGTTTTAACAAATATGGCTTTGATAATGGAATGTAGCTGCAACTTCTTAAATGCTAAACACGAGCTATACCATATAATACAGTGCCAAAGAAAAAAATTACCACTAGGATGTAACCATATTTTGAGACCTCCCTTTTTCTTTTAATATATGTCATGAATTTTCAAGTGAGCAGCTGGGCAGCAACTCAATTTAAGAGCCTGGGCCTCTGGGCTTGTGATGGTTAACAGTGATGTGTTGTGCTATTATTTTCACATGGTTATTTGTGGAAATAAATTATGTCCTTGAGATGGTGTATGAATAGAAAGTACTTGATCATGTTTGTCTATGATCTTATTTGTGAAATAACTGTAACAACTCTATTAGAAAACTAGATTGTGAAATAAATTTTCATAGAAATTAACAAACTTCTTATCTTGAATGGCTTAAGCATTAGTTTTATGGAAATTTCAAATACCTCTGTGTTCAAATTCAGTCCAGAATCTCTAAGCTGTATAATTATGGTTTTATTACCTGATTAAAAGTGGCTGGACAAAAATACAAGCAGTGATTTTTTTTTTTTATCAGCTGCTAGTAGTGAGTGAAAGTGGCAAAGAGAACATAATGAATGTTAAGATGTTGATTTTTAAGTGATTACTTGTCATGAATATGAAAAAATTATCCTGGTCACTAAAAAAGACTTTTTAGTGAAATCCAATCTTCCTTTTATTCACAATTTAACCTATGAACAAGTTTTTTTCTTAAGAAATCATAATCTATGCATACAAATGTGTTTTTTTCCACTAGAAATTGAAAACAATCTATTAAATCTAATTGCTTCATTTTCTCTTTAGTGTCGTAAAATCCAGCCAAATTAATTACTCAATTAGCTTATCTTTTGTGAACTGCTTTTCCTCCCTAGTCTTACTCCTTCTAGTCTTGAATTTCTGACTTTTCCAGGGCTGGAGTTTGAAGGAGAGAAAAGCAACTAAAGGGCATAGAAGTTTCTCCCTCGCTTATGCTTTCAAGAGCTGGTGTTGCACTTTCTGGTCTTTTTTTTTTTTTAAGATTTTATTTATTTATTTGACAGAGAGAGACACAGCGAGAGAGGGAACACAAGCAGGGGGAGTGGGAGAGGGAGAGGGAGAAGCAGGGAGCCCGACGCGGGGCTAGATCCCAGGACCCTGGGATCAGGACCTGAGCAGAAGGCAGATGCTTAACGACTGAGCCACCCAAGTGCCCCTGCACTTTCTGGTCTTGAAAGTTGTTGAAATTTGACTCTTTCTCTGGAGGAACAGTTTTATAAATTCTTCTAAGACAACTCCTTCATCACTATTACTTGGCATAAGTGATAACATTCTTCTTTGTGGGTCCTTAAGACTTGTCTTTGGTCTCCTGTCCAATTACAAAAGTTCTCTCTTATTTTTAGGGTCCCATCAGTCATCTATCTGTATATTAAGGTCCACATTTTGTCAATGGAAAACTCTTCCTTCATTTTCTGCCCTAAAAATTCTGTGTGTGCTGGATGATTCTACCTAGTAGCAAACATCATACTTTTACTTTCATTTAGTCACTTTCCTCTTTGAGTTGCTTGTCCTTTAGATTTACCAGAGAGGAGTCATATGTCAGTCCACTGAGCCCCCACAATTTCAAGAGACATTAATTAATCCCTCCTAGTTACTTTCTTAACTCTCTTTTGAATTGAAGGTGAAGGCAGAATAAATACCTCTCCTCCTGTAGTGGCCAACAAAGAAAAATTCATTAAGCTGTGATTGTAAATCACTTTTGGAAACTAAACTTAAAAAAAAAAAATTATTTAAGAAATAGGTTTTTTTTCCTCTCCCTGTAAAAAATATGACTGGTGTGGTAGGCAGAATAATGGAATACCCTCCCCTCCCACCATCATCACAAAAATATTAGGTCCTAATCACTAAGGAAAAAGAATATTTGCAGATATGATTAGGCTAAGGATTGTCAGATGGAAAGATTATCTTAGGTTATCTAGATGGGCCCTATATGAAATCACAAATGCCCTTATAAGAGAGAGGCAGAGGGAGATTTGACACACATATTGAGGAGAAGGCAATGTGAAAATGGAACAGAGTTCCAGATTTGAAGTTCCTGGTCTTAAAGATTGGAATAATTTAGTCATAGGCCAAAATTATGCCATGGCTACCAGAAACTGAAGGAGACAAGGTATAGATTCTCCCCTAGAGCCTCCAGAGAGAACATGGCCCTGCCAACACCTTGATTTTGACCTGATGATACTGATTTCAGATTTTTGGTCTTTATGACTGTGAAAGATTAAATTTCTATAGCTTTAATCCATCAAATTCATTATAATTTATTACAGTAGCTATAGAAAAATGATACAGCCTGAAAGAAAAGTTTCACATGTTTTCCTTTGCGCACATAGTTTTGATGTTTGATGCTGAGTGATACATCTCACTTTGCTTCAGTCAGCTGTCTCACTGATTTTTACTTGACATTAGCTCTGAGAGAAATTTTAGTAGCTATAAAAATCAACGTTATCAGAAGCAAGTCTGAATCATCACATTTTTAAAACATTTTTTAAAGATATGGTTATAGATTATTACATTTTTCTATATGATACAGAAATTTGTTAACTTTCAAGAAAACAGTCTTAAAGCATTTGTTTCTACTGAGGACAACCGAAATTTTCCTTTTTATTTGAAGGAAAAAGAAAAAAAATGTTTTGGGGACATTTTGAAAGAAAAGAGTTTTATTCATGGCTTGGCATACGTGCAAGATTTTTTTTGATCATACAGATGAGGTAAATCTCTGTAATGAAAGTCCTGGAGCCACCATTATGAAAGTTCCTGAATAGTTGTAAGCTTTCCTGGCGAAATTATTGATATTTACAAGAGAGGAGTCAGGAAACTTAGCTGACTTTCCAAAGCTGAAACAAGTGCTTTATAAAATGGAGTTAGGATATAAATTTCTTCAGTATTTGTGAAAATAAAAATGTGCAAATACTCCATAACTCTTTCAAGAGTATATCTTTATGGCAGGGACTTGACCCATTGCTCTTTTTATTATTATTAAAACAAAACCTCTATAAAAATGTTGATTTTGCCAAAGAAACTCATCAAACTTAGAATAAAAAGCAATTCAGTACAACTGGAGATGAACTAAATAAAGTATTTATTGAGAGAAGCCTGGATAAACCTGAAAAAACAATGAACTAAGGATAATTGAATTCCATTTTAAAAATCATATCATGCAAGTCAGGATTTTCATTTCAACTACCAAATCAATCAATCAATCAAATCATTTATAAGCCCTACATAACATTTATTTTCTCTTGTCAGAGATTACACATAAATTAGTCATATTATTTAAAATAAATAAAAGCATCCTCCCCAATATTTCTATGAAAAATGAAATTTAACCTGCCTTTCTACTTGGAATATCTTGTTAATATTGCTAGAATATAATTTTTAAACATCTTTTAACTGTATCTCAAAATAGCCAGTTTACTTTGAAATCCTATGTGTTTTATGTTATTGCACTCCAAATATTTTTCTACAAGGGGGTGCATGGGTATCACTAGAATGTCAGAGGGCCCTACAACAAAAACAGAAACAACAACAACATGAAGAGTCCCTGCTCTAGCTCCTGTGTTCAGAATAAAATGAAGGGAGGAGGTGAAGCAAGATGCAGGAATAACAGGCTGTGAGGACCACAGTCTCGGTGAGAGATGATGTGGTGAGGTCCACAGATACACCAGTGGAAGTGGTGAGAGGTGTTTCTATTGTGTATATATTTTGAAGATAGAGCTGATAGAATTCTCTGACTTATCTTTTTTCTTCTTTATTGGTTATCTGGATTATTTTTTTCTGTGTATTGACATCTTTTGAACTTTCATTCATCTTCTAGATCTATATTAATCTTTTTATAAACGAGATACAAATCTGTATTACATACAGAAAGTGTCTTCCTCCAGTTATTTGGTATGTTCTAACTTTCTTCATATTGCTTTTATTTGCACAAATTTATCTTTTTATTTTATGAAAGTCCAAATCCCAATAGTTTAACCTATACTTTATAAAAATTTCTCATGTATTATTGTGAAGAACCTATCTGTTCCAGGCCAGCATTGTAAAGATTCGTATCATAGATTTTTCTTCTAAGGTTTTTACCACTTAGGTCTGTTCCTTTTTTTAAATTTAATTTTATTATGTTATGTTAATCACCATACATTATGTCATTAGTTTTTGATGTAGTGTTCCATGATGCATTGTTTTGGTATAACACCCGGTGCTCCATTCAGTATGTGCCCTCTTTAATACCCATCATCAGGCTAACCCATCCCTCAACCCCCTCCCCTCTAAAACCCTCAATTTGTTTCTCAGAGTCCATAGTCTCTCTCATGGTTCATCTCCCCCTCCAATTTCCTCCCCTTCATTTTTCCCTTCCTGCTATCTTCTTCTTCTTCTTCTTTTTTAACATCTAATGTATTATTTGTTTCAGAGGTACGGGTCTATGATTCAACAGTCTTACACAATTCACAGCGCTCACCGTAGCCCACACCCTCCCCAATGTCTATCACCCAGCCACCCTGTCCCTCCCACCCCCCACCACTCCTGCAACCCTCAGTTTGTTTCCTGAGATTAAGAATTCCTCATATCAGTGAGATCATATGATATATGTCTTTCTCTGATTGACTTATTTCACTTAGCATAATACCCTCTAGTTCCATCCACATTGTTGCAAATGGCAAGATTTTGGGGTTTTTTTGATGGCTGCATAATATTCCATTGTATATATATTTAGGTCTGTTTTCTACCAAGAATTGATTATGACTTAATGGCATGATGTAGTTATTTTATATATTTTATATGGAAAATCACTTATCCCAATAACATTATTTTTATTTTAGTGCCATATAAAATATTAAGTTTCTATATTAGTGTGAGTTTGTTTTTAAGCTATGTTTTCATTGATCAATATGTTTTTTTGTATGTCATAATTTTATAGCTTTAGAATAAACCCTGGTTTCTGATAGGGCAATTACCGTTTCCTTTTTTATTTTATTTTTTGGTTTTTCAAAACTGTATCATCAATTCTGTGATTTTATTCAGTTATATGAAATTTAGAAACAGTAATTGGACAAGTTTTGTGAAAAATTTTAAGATTATCATTGACCTAAACAGAACTTGTAGATTTTTACTTTGGAAAAAATGATATATTTATGATACTTATTTTCCCAACAATGAATTTAATATATCTCTTCACATTTATACTTTATTTTTTAGTAACATTTTATAGTCTGCATATGGAAATCATTTCATTTCTATGTAAATTTACACAATACTAGGTTGTGCTGATGTACCATCAAGTATTCATAGAGATCTTGTGGATGGAAGTTTGGATTGTTTCTAATTTTGAGTCATAATAATCATTGTAGATATACCATTTTATAATTTATCAAGTTTACATTCGATCTTGATTCCTAGAAATTTGGTTAATAGTGTGTAATAGTGAATATGTAATTGTGTTGTATTTTGCCAATTTCCTGTGTGTGTGGCTTACAACCATTTTGCATTCCACCAAAATGTGGTGGTGGTTCTGTCTCCCTATAGTCTTACTAACAGATGTACTATCAAAATGTTGGATTTTTAGAAATCTAATAGGTATGGGATATTATTTAAGTGTATTTTTAACTTGCAGTTCTCTTTTTATGAAAGATTTTAAGTGACTAATTACATGTTTATGCTAATTTGAATTTCCATTTCTGTGACTTGATTGCTCATATAGTTTATCAATTTTTATTTACTATTTTGGGACATTGCTACTCATTTTGTCACTTAAGTATTTGTCAGAATTTAGTATTAGTCATATCTAATTTTAAGTATCATAGCTTGCAAATAATTTTTCCTATTTTGTTCATGTGATTTTGAATTTAGTTTGTTGTATTTACATTTTAATTTTGCTTTGCCTTGCAAAAAAGACCAATAGATTTTTTAAAGGTTAATTAATTAGCTTAGATCATCCATATTTTCACTAATGATTCGAGATGCCACTTCTATTAAATACTCTGTTTCTATAAATCTTAGGTATCTTTTCTTTTTTCAAAGATTTTATTTATTTATTTGAGAGAGGCAGAGAGCATGAGTGGAGAGAGGGGAAAAGCAGACTCCCTGCTGAGCAGGGAGCCTAATGCAGGGCTTGATCCCAGGACCAAGGCATATGCTTAACTGACTGACTCACCCAGGCACATGTTGGGTATCTGTTTATAGACAGATGGAAAAACTAATGAAACAGAATAGACACCCCAAAAAAAGTCTATATGGCTTTAGTAATAGAGGTTTTAGAAAATGTTTCAATCTCTGCTTTACCTACTCCTCCATTATTGGTTTTTCCTGAGTTTTTCTGATTAATAAATACTGCTTAAATTTACATTAAATTTTATAATAGCGTTTTGCTTCATGTACAGAAACAGAAGTGACTAGTCTTAATGTGATCATTATACACTTATAAGCTAATAAGAAAAAATTAAATCAGTCATAAAAATTTAGCCTATTTCTTGTTAATTTTATGCCTGTATATTTCAGCAATTTTGTTGCTATGGCAAATGGGAATGTCATTTCTTTTTTTTTATTTTTTATTTTTTTTAAAGATTTTATTTATTCATGAGAGACAGAGAGAGAGAGAGAAAGAGGCAGAGGGAGAAGCAGGCTCCCCATCAAGCAGGGAGCCCAATGCGGGACTCAATCCCAGGACCCCGGGATCATGACCTGAGCCGAAGGCAGACGCTTAACCATCTGAGCCACCCAGGCACCCTGTCATTTCTGATATATAATCTGAACAGTCCTTATTCATTACATATGTTCCCTATTAATTTTACATGTTAATTTTCCTAAATTGTACTATGAAAGTTTTACTTTATTAAATTATCTCATTATAACAGGTTTCTCAATTGGTTCCTTTTGATTTTTTAAATAGATAATATCTAAATGTATCTCCTGCATAGATACATATAACACATCTCTCTATTAATAGAGGTACACACATACATATGGTCAAATTCTATTTTATCAAGTGTTTTTATGATGAATGGGTCTTACATTTAAGGGAAAGGAGTTTTGGCTTCTGTGGACATTATTATACATGTTTTTATTTTTGTAATAAAATACTTTCATGGAGATGTTAAGGTAGTAACACAATTGAATTTAATCTTGTGAACTGTACCTAGCAAATATATAATTTAACTTAATTTCTGAAAAAATAACTAATTGCAATATTTATAATGATAGAATAGTTCTTTTATCCCTTAGTAATCTCTCTCATTCCCACATATACTAGAATCTATTTCAGATTATTTATTTTATCCCACTGAACTATTTGTTTATTCTTTTGCCAATACCACTTGTTTTAAAGTAGGTAACTTTGTAATATATTTATCAGAAGGGGCAAATTCCCTCTTTGTTCTTCTTACTGGTTTTCTCTTACTTTTGAATATTGGCCATTTTGCACATTTATAATCTCATAGGAACTTTTAATTCATTAAGAAGTCCCCTAAACGCTGACATTTCTTAAATTGGAATTATAGTGAATTTATTGATTAAGGTATGTAGAATAGATGCTTAAAACTATGCAATTTTTCTCCTTCTTGAGTATGACTTATCTTTCCATTTATTCAGAATTCCTTTTGCAAACTTCAGTAGATTCTTATGTTTTCCCCCAAAAAGTCTTCTGGGTCTAGCCTTGCCTACACCTGCAGCCTCTGTCCTCTTCATTATCTACCAGATAGCCCCCTTAGCCTGTCTCCTCCTGAACCTGCCAAGCCTTTTCCTATCATACATAATCTTCAACCTATTGCATTTGCCTGGAAATTCTTTCCCCTAATATTCACACTGTGGTCCTTTTTGTCATTCAGCCATCAGATTATATGTCCCCTCTTCAGGCAGAGTTCCCGTATACTATTCTCTTTTGTGACCTTCCAGTCAGTATACAGCAACCTATTTTATTCCCTGAGAAGCTCTTATCCTTCTCTAAATTTTTTCTTAGGGTGGTGATAATTAATATCTCTGTTTATTATCTGCCTTCCTGTACTGAAAGAAAGCTCTCAGAGAGCAAAAACATTTACCTATTTTATTCACTACTAATACACTATCCCCTAAAAAAAAAATTCCAGAGAGAGAGTGGCTAAAATTTTGTTAATGAATAAAGACTCATCCATGAGGAATCTTTACTTTAATTTTAGGTATAAAATTTAAAATATACTTCTGTTTATGATAGAGACTTAAAGACTGATTTTCACAGTAAAATCCCTTTCTTATCTCCCTTTCTCATCTCCTAAATACATTCGTATTCTTAACTTTCCCAGCATTTTTGCCTCTAAGGTTTCCAGTAGAAAGCCTACATACCCCTTTACCTTTAAAATATACTTTGTATCTCTAACATTGTAGAAGAAAAAAGGGAATAACTATGGAAATGACATTATTAAAATATTTTTTGGATTGTCCCCAAGGAAAAATATATGACATCATTTACTAAAAGTGTAGGTATTAGAACTGTACATGATACATATTGATAAATATTAGAATGGCACCTAAAATGAAAAAAAAACATGATAATATGTGATAGGCTGATTATAGAAATAAGATTTGTAGCCTTATAAGGAAATTTAATAATGTTATATTGTTATTTTCATCTTAATTTCTTGGAAAGCAGATTATTTTAATGGTCACAATCATCTGTGTTGATTAGTTTCCTTTCCAGCTGGTCCTTTGGCATAATGATAGATCTCTTTTTCAAAGTGGCATGATGTGTTTATCTTCTAATATTCTTTTATAGAAGCAGAACTTTCATAAGAAAATATACCAATGTTTTTTCTGTTAGGCAAAATGTACTCCTTCACAGACATTAGTGACAACCAGAGCAGGGACCATTAACAATAAGACATACGTTCAGGCATTAAAGATCTAAAAGGTCTAAAGACATGATTAAAGATACTTAATTGTGAGGAGAAAATAATTTAAGAGAGAAAATTAAATTTTGTATGTATGTGTCAGAAGAATTAGAAAAAGGAAACAAGTTTTGTCAAAAATCAGCACTCAGTCATTATGCACATGTGAACATTTATTTTTAGTTGACTTTGGCTACATTCTTATTAGTAAAATAATATGATGTTTTCTGAATAGTCACCTAAAATTTCTCTGATTTATATGTATAAACTTGCATGACATATGGGAGGGGCAAAATGGTCAAAGAACAGTTGTTTATAGTACTCTAGAATAGTTAGAACATGGTAAATCTAAAATATGCACCTTCTATAGCCTATAGCTAAGAAGGCAAAAGGCAAAAACCTGAAACTACTCTAGTTATAGGAAAACTATGATTGAATCTTAATATCTCCACTTATAGATAACATTTTACAGTATCTATTTCCCAGACCAATCAATGTCAGAGATTTCTATACATTCAATTTCAGATGTATTGCTAAATTAGGTTATGACATAATATTTAAGGTTCTTACAAGTCCATATAGTTTGTGTTTCTGATTCTTCAAAAGATACCATATCCAGAATTACCATTATTGATACAATACATAATACAATTTTAAAATAATATACTGGGGCACCTGGGTGGCTCAGTTGGTTGGGTGTCTGCCCTCGGCTCAGGTCATGATCCTGGAGTCCCAGGATCGAGTCCTGCATTGGGCTCCCTGCTCAGCAGGGAGTCTGCTTCTCCCTCTGACCCTACCCCCTCTTGTGCTCTCGCTCTCAAATCAATAAAATCTTTAAAAAAGTACCTTATTAAAAAAAATAAAATAATGTACTGCATAAAATTCCTCTGAGAGGTGGTTCATTCTTTTCAGTGGTACTTCTAAAAAACTATAGTCCTCTGTCAAGAGTCAGATCTTCACCTTATTAGACTCTAGAACAAAATGGGAAAAATCTATGAAGAAAATACTTTGTGAAACCACTTTGTCCTACAAACACAGGACCAGGAATCTTCTGAAGGCTATGCAGTAGAGAAAGCATAGAAAGTGGGAAAGATAATGTCAGTTATCTCATTTCTCTGCCTCCTTCCCTCTAGTATACTCATAAGTTCGTGCATATATACACAAAGAAGATAAAGTCCTTTGGATGAATAGACAGGTTACTGGTTACATTTAGTTCTTAGAAACTTTCCAAGAGAGTTCTCTTCAGCTGGCTGCTAATGCATAGGAGCCTTGTTTGTGTATTCATAATAGAGAAAGCCTCACAATATGTTTAAAGGAAAAATTAGGGGCTAGAAGTCCAAAAACCATTCTGTAAAGAAGCAGGTTTTATTTATTTTTTTATATGTGGGAGAAACTAAAGACAATTTTTGGCATTAACATAATAACTGCTCTGGAGGCACCTGGGTGGCATAGTCAATTAAACGTCCAACTCTTGGTTTCCGCTCAGATCATGATCTCAGTGTCCTGGGAACAAGCCCCACATTGGGCTCCCCTCATCATGGAGTCTGCTTGAGATTCTCTCTGCCCCTCCCATTCCTACTCTCCTTCTCTCTCTCTCTCAAATAAATAAATATTTAAAAAATAAAATAATAGCTGTTCTGTATTGAACACATTCTCTATTTTTATCTTTGTCCTAGATACTTGTTCTAATACATTTACTTTCTGCTTTGCTAAGTGCTTTGTCAGATCATACTTACTCAGTTTATGTTGAGTTTCCCCTGATACTGTTACATAAGTGATGTCTATTTCATTCACCTAGCTTCCCCTCCACATTAGCTATGTGGGTGTGTACAGCTAGTATGTATATGCATAGATATGGACAAAATATAAAAAAAATCCCAAACACCAAAAGTTTTTCCTTTTTCCTTTAGAAGGACTTCATTTAAGATGTTTGATTTTTATTTCTAAATATACATTGAATTTGGTATCCTGAAAGAGTCCAACTCTCATTTCACTTTCCTAAACTGTAAATTTTCTCAAATAGGGAAAGTGGAGCATGTAGACCAGACTTTTTAAATAGAGAAAATCTTATTCATATTTATAGATTTGTGTAAAAAATGAACAAACAAGTGTTCCATATCCCTATGACTGTGAATCTCAGGAAAATAACTGTTTTTATTTGAAATATCTATAGTTTACTTGAAGGTCTAACAGCTAAAGTGGCTAGAAATTTGAGCGAGTCCCCCTCGGGGTTCTTTCCTGGTCCAACTTAATGCTGCTGGGTGACTCCTTACTGGATATCTGTATTCCTGGATTATCTCCATTCCTGAATTATCTCCATTGTATGTAATAGAAGCAATAACAAATTCAGAGTTGAAAAAGACATGATCAAGAATATTCCAATTTTCTCAATCTATCTATAAAGAAATTGAAGTACATAGAACTTAACTAAAGTAAAACACAGCCCATCCTAGAACAGAGGTCTTGCAGTTCCACTCTAGTCTTTTCCTCACCACCTCTTAAAAGTTGGGATTCTCTGAATTATTCTTCTAATCTTGAGTATGTCATAAATGGAAAGTAATCATAATGCCCATCTGAAAGTAGCAGTGATTTAAATTTTAAGGCCCTACATATTGGACATTGCTACTTACGAAGTTTAAAACAATTTTTAACCCTTTTTCCCAATGTTAAAAATACACCAATTGGAAGAAAGATCTGAACAAACAAAAATGATGAGTAGTAAACTCACTGAAAATGAACAAAAGGAATGAGTGAATCTAATGATATCTTAAGAAATAAAATCTGTCTTTATTCCTTGCTATATTAAATAATATGCATAAGTCCAAAATCAAAACAAAACAAATATTTATGTTCAAAACCAAAACAAGACGTATCCTATTGGAGCGATGCACACTTTCTAACATTAAGATTTCATGATTTTTTTTAATGTGTCTCAGGGTTGAAGCATTCACAACAGATGGCTGCCTGAATAGTAGATATTTCTATAAGTAATGACAGAATCTTTCCACTCAGTTTCATTTGTGTTTTTTCATACATTTTAAAAGTATGAACATATGAAAACATAACTTAGATAAAATTCCCATCAAAACAGTGTGACACTAGAGAATAAAAATCCACCTTACTACATCTATTTAAAGAAAATGAAACTGTAAAATTAATTCTGGAGAAACAACATTAATTAAGTACATGAAATTCTGTCTCTGGTCTTCAGAATGCTTGGTTTAAAGAATGTTCAAAGGAAGAATTTTTCCAACAGTAAATAACACATGGCCAATTACTGATAACAAAGGGGTAGTGAAGATATTTTCTTTTGATATTATATTATACTTTCCCTCCATGCCAAGGAGAGTGATAGGGAATTTTAGATGATACTCCATGTCATAGTTCTCAGGATCCAAAAATGAGTTTTCCCTTTGCCGGTGCTTAGATTATGTGTAAACTCCACAACATGTCCTACAGAAAATTTTCACTTTAATTTTGTAACTGAAGAATAATTGACCTACAATATTACATTTATGTCAGGGGAACAACATAGTTATTCAATATTTACATACACCATGAAATGTTCACGGTAAATATAGTTACCATCCGTTACCATACAAAGTTGTTACAATATTGTTAACTATGTTCCCTATGCTATACAATTGTATCCCCTGGTCTTATTTATAACTGGAAGATGGCAAGTCTTAATCCCTCAACTATGTTGTCCTTTCCTCCATTACACTCCCCTCTGGCAACTGTCAGTTCTCTGTATCCACCAGTCTGTTTTGTTTTGTTTTGTTTTTTAGATTCCATATATAAGTGAAGTCATATGGTATTTGTCTTTCTGTGTCTGACTGACTTTATTTAGAATAATACCCTCAGTTTCATTCATGTTGTGACAAGTAACAAAAATTTATTTTTTTATGGATGAGTAATATTCCAGTGTGTGTGTGTGTGTGTGTGCACACACACATGTGTTACAACTTTTTAAAAAAAGACTTGTTTATTTTTATTTTAGAGAGAGAGAAAGAGTACTCAAGCCAGGAGGAGGGGCAGAGGGAGAGGTTGGGAAGCAGACAACTGGCTGAGTGTGGAGCCCAACACTTGGCTTGATCCCATGACCCCAAGATCATGACCTGAGCTGAAATCAAAAGTCAGAACTTTAACCAACTGAGCCACCCAGGTGCTCCCGCAACTTCATTACCACTCATCAATTGATGAAATTTCATCAATTTCACCCACTGATTAGCTTGCTTTTATATCTTAGATATTGTAAATAATGCTGTGATAAGCAAAGGCGGTGCCTATGTTTTTTTTAGAATTAATATTTTCTTTTATTCAAATAAACACCTAGAAATGGAATTGCTTGACCATATGGTAGTTCTATGTTCAACTTTATGCTGTTTTCCACAGTGGCCGCACCAATTTATATTACCACAAACAAGGTACAAGTGTTCTCTTTTCTCCACATTCTCACCAACATGTGTTATTTCTTGTCTTTGTGGTACTAACATTCTTACTTGGTGTGAGGTGATATTTTGTTGTGGTTTCGATTTTCATTTCCCTGATGGTTACTGATGTTAAGCATCTTTTCATGTGTCTGTCTTCTTTGGAAAAAATGTTTGTTCATGTCTTTAGCCAATACCTTCTTTGGAAAACATCTATTCACATCCTCTGCCCATTTTTTAATCAGATTTTTTTATATTGAGTTTTAGGAGTTCTTTATATATTTTGAGTATTAACCTTTATTGGATATATCATTTGTAAATATCTTCTCCCATTCAATAGTTGCCTTTTCATTTCTGGGGTGGAGGGGGCAGAAAAGAGGGAGAGAGAATCTTTCTCGACATGGAGCTCAGTTTCACAACACTGAGATCATGACCTCAGCCAAAATCAAGAGGGGGAGACTTAACCAACTGAGTCACCCAGGTGCCCCTGCCTTTTCATTTTTTTTTTTTGATGGTTTCTTTGCTGTGCAAAATCTTTTTAGTTTGATATAGTTCCATTTGTTTATTTTTGCTTTTGTTGTCCTTGCCTGAGGAGACATATCTAAAGAAAATATTGCTAAGACCAATGTCAAAGAGCTTACTGTCTAAGTTTTCTTTTAGGAGTTTTATGGTTTCAGGTCTTACATACAAGACTTTAATCCATTTTGGGTGTGTTTTTGTATGTGATATAAGAAAGTGGTCTAGTTTATTCTTTGGCATGTAGCTGTTCAGTTTTCCCAACACCATTCATTGAAGGGACTGTTATTTTTCCTAATGTATATTCTATCTCCTTTGTTCTAGATTAATTAATCCTATAAGGATGGGTTTATTTCTGTGGACTTATTTTGTTCTATTGCTTTATGTGGTGTGTTTGTGTGTGTGTGTGTGTGTGTGTGTGTGTGTGTGTGCATGCTCGTGCTAGTACCATACTTTTTTGATTACTACAGCTCTGTAGTATGGTTTGAAATTAAGGAGAGTGATACTTCCAGCTTTGTTCTTTGTTAAATTTGGTTTGGCTATTCCGGATATTTTGTGGTTCCATACAAATTTTAATATTATTCTAGTTCTCTGAAAAATGTCACTGGTATTTTGGTAGGTATTGCATTGAATCTGTAGATTGCTTGTTTAGTATGGACATATTAGCAGTATTAATTCTTCAGTCCATGAGCACAGTGTGTCTCTCCATTTGTTTGTGTCATCTTCAATGTAATTCACCAATTTCTTACAGTTTTCAGTGTACTTGGTAAAATTTGTTCCTAGGTGAAAATCTGTTGGTGAAATTTGGTAATTTTTGTTGATAAAATTTGTTTGGTAGAATTTGTAAATTCTTGGTAAAATTTGTTCCTAGGTGTTTTATTCTGTTTGATGCAATTGTAAATAGTTTTCTTAATTTCTCTGTTAGTTCAATATTAGTATATAGAAATGCAAGAGAATTTTGTTTATTAATTTTTTATCCTAAAACTTTACTGAATTCATTTCCTAGTTTTAATAAGTTTGGGGCAGGCTTTAGGGTTTTCTATGTATTATCATTTCACTTGCAAATAGTCACAGTTTTATGTCTTTCTTTCCAATTTGGGTGCCTTTTCTTTCTTTTTCTTATCTAATTGCTGTGACTAGCACTCCAATGCTATGTTAAATCAAAGTGGTGAGAGTGGGTATCCTTGTCATTCCTTTTTTTTTTTTTTTTTAGTTTCTTAAAATTTATTTGACAGAGGGAGACACAATGAGAGAGGGAACACAAGCAGGGGGACTGGGAGAAGGAGAAGCAGGCTTCCTACTGAGCAGGGAGCCTGATGCAAGGCTCAATCCCAGGACCCTGGGATCAGGAACTGAGCCGAAGGCAGATGCTTATGACTGAGCCACCCAGGCTGCCCCCCTTATCTTATTCCTAATCTTAGAGGGAAAGCTTTCAGCTTTTCACCATTGAGTAAGTTGTTAGCTATGGGTTTATTATCTACGGCCTTTATTAAGTTGAGGCATGTTCCTTCAAAATCCACTTTTTTGAGAGTTTTTATCTTAAATGGAGGTTGAATTTTGTCAATAGGCTTTTTTGACATCTATGGAAATAATCATGTGGTTTTATCCTTTGTTTTGTTAATGTGCTGTATCACATTGATTGCTTTGTGGATATTGAACCATCCTTGCATCCTGGGAATAAATCCCACTTGATCATGATATATGATTCATTTAATGTATTGTTAACTTTAGTTTGCCAATATTTTGTTGAGGATTTTTTTTATGTTCATCAGGGATATTGGGAAGTGTGTGTGTGTGTCTGTGTGTGTGTATTTAGTGTTTTTTTCTGGTTAGGTATTGGGGTAATTCTGGCCTTGTGGAATGAATTGGAAAAGTTTATCCCTCGTCATTTTTTTTTTAACATTTTGATAGAATAAGTATTAACTAAATTTTTGGTAGGATTCACCAGTGAAGCTGTCTGATCCTGGACTTTGTTTGTTGGGAGTTTTTTTTTTAAGATTTTATTTATTTGACAGAGAGAGACACAGTGAGAGAGGGAACACAAGTAGGGTGAGTGGGAGAGGGAGAAACAGGCTCCCTGTGGAGCAGGGAGCCCAATGCAGGGCTCGATCCCAGGACCCTGGGATCATGACCTGAGCCGAAGGCAGACACTTAACGACTGAGCCACCCAGGTGCCCCTGTTGGGAGTTTTTTGATCACTGATGCAATTTTACTACTAGTAAGCATTCTGTTGTGATTTTCTATTTCTTCTTGATTCAGTTATGGAATATTGTATGTTTCTTGGAATTTATTCTATGTAGTTGTTTGTGGGCCCATAATTTTTATAGTAGTCTTTTATGATTCTTTGTATTTCTATAGTATTGTTTATAAGTTCTCTTTCATTTTTTATTTTATTTATTTGAATCCTCTTTTTAAAAGAAAAAAAATTGGTGAGTCTTGCTAACAGTTTATCAGTTTATATTTTCCTAGAACCAGCTCTTAGTTTCATTGATTATTTTCTCCCTCCCTCCCTCCTTCCCTCTCTGCCTATCTCCATGTCTCTATTTTATTTAGTTTTGCTCTGATCTTTATTATTTCCTTATTTTCTAACAGAGTTTTTGTTGTTGTTCCTCTAGGGTAAATTTAGATGGTTTATATGAGACTTTTCTTGTTTTTGAGGTGGGCCTTTATCTCTATAAACTTCCCCCTTCAAACTGTTTTTGCTGTATCCCATAGATTTTGGAGCATTGCTTTCCATTTTCTTCTGTCTCCGTGTAATTTTTTTTTTAAATTTTCACTTTTATTTCTTTGTTGAACCATTGGTTGCTTAGTAGAAGATTATTTAGCTTGCACATTATTGTATTTTTTCATTTTCTTCTTGTGGTTGATTTCTAGTTTCATACAATTGTGATGGGAAAAGATGGCTAATATGATTTCTGTCTTTTTAAATTTACTGAGGCTTGCTTAGTGACCTAACATGTGGTCTATTCTGGAGAATGTTCCATGTGTACTTAAGAATAATGTGTATTCTACTGGTTTTGGATAAAATGCTCTCTATATATGTATTAAGTCCATCTGGTCTAATGCATCATTCAAACCCAGTATTTCCTTATTAATTTTCTGTCTGAATAATCTATCCACTGATATAAGTGGGGTGGTAAAGTCCTCTATTATTATATTACTGTCAACTTCTCCCTTTGCATTTGTTAATATTTGTTTTATATATTTAGTTGTTACTATGATGGGTGCATAAATATTTACAAGGGTTATATCTTGTGGGATTGATATCTTTATCATTATGTAATGTCCTTTATCTCTTTTTACAGGCTTTGCTTTAAAGTCTATTTTGTCTGATACAAGAATAGCTACTACCCTACTTTCTTTTTGTTTCCATTTCTATTTGCATGGAGTATCATTTTATCCCTTTACTTTCAGTCCGTGTCTGTAGATCTGAAGTGAGTCTTTTGTAGGCTGCTTATAGGTGGTTCTTGTTTGTTTTTATCCATTCAGCCAACCTGGGTCTTTTGATTGAAACATTTATTCCATTTACATTTAAAATAATTATTAATTGTATTTATTGCCATTTTGTTCATTGTTTTTCTGGTTGTTTTTGTAATTCTTCTCTGTCCCTTTCTTCTTTTCTTGCTCTCTTCCCTTGCTATTCGATAACATTTTTTTAAAGCTTTTATTTATTTTTTGCAAAAGAGAGAACATGAGCAGGTGGGGAGGGGCAGAGGGAGAAGCAGACACCCCACTGAACAGGGAGACAGAAGCAAGACTCGATCCCAGGACCCTGGGATCATGACCTGAGCTGAAGGCAGACGCTTAACCAACTGAGCCACCCAGGAGCCCACTTTCTTTAGTGTTATGTTTGAGTTTCTGTCTCCATTTTTTGTGCTTCTATTATAGGTTTTTGGTTTGTGGTTACTCTGAGACTAATATATAACAAACTGTGTATATGGCAGTCTATTTGAAGCTGTTGGTTGTTTAAGTGTGAATGTATTCTGAAAGTACTATATTTTTATTCTCTTCCCCCCATGTCTTATATTTTTGGTGTCATATTTTACATCTTTCTTATTTAGTGTATCCCTTAAGTAATTTTTGTAGATTTAGTTGATCTTACCAGTTTTGTCTTTAACTCTCATACTAGCTTTAGAAGAGTTTGATCCACTAACTTTTCTACATGTTTGCCTTTACCAGTGAGAATTTTTCTTTGATATATTTTCTTATGTCTAGTTATGGCCTATTCTTTTCTGCCTAAAAAAAGTCCCTTTAAAATGTCTCATAAAGCTGATTTAGCAGTGATGAATTCCTTTAGCTTTGCTTGCCTGAGAAACTCTTTATCTTCCCTTCTGTTCTGAATGATAACCTTGCCAGGTAAAGTATCCTTGGTTGTATTTTTTTTTTTTCCTTTTGAAGATCTCAGCTATCATTTCTTCAAATAAATTTTCTGCCCCTTTCTCTCTTTATTTCCTTCTAGGACCCCTATAATGAAAATGTTAGTACACTCGATATTGTCCTAGAGATCCCTTAAGCAATCCTTTCTTTAAAAAATATTTTTCTTTTTTTTAAAGATTTTATTTATTCATTTGGGATACAGAGATACCGAGAGAGAGCACACGTAGGGGGAAAGACATGGGGAGAGGCAGAAGGAGAGGGAGAGGGAGAAGCAGGCTTCCCACAGAGCAGGGAGCCCAATGTGGGGCTCGATCCCAGGACCCTGGGATCATGACCTGAGCCGAAGGCAGACGCTTAATGACTGAGCCACCCAGGCGCCCCCTAAAAAATATTTTTCTTGCTCAATTTGCTTTATTTTTGTTGCTGCTCTGTCTTCCAGATCACTTATCTGTTTCTGTATCATCTATTGCTAGTCATATTTTTCATTTCTGTTGTATTTTTCAGCTCTTATTAATACTTTATTACATGTTCTACCTTTGCTGAAGATCTCACTGTGTTCACCCATTCTTCTTTCTTGAGTTCACTAGGCATCTTAATGACTATTACTTTAACTCTTTATCAAGTACATTGCTTATATCCATTTCATTTAGTTCTTTTTTGGAGGATTTGTCTTATTCTTTCATTTGAAACATATTTCTGCTTCCTCTTTTGCCTAACCTTGTGTTAGGTATGTGAATGGAATAAATGTTTCAATCAAAAGACCCAGGTTGGCTGAATGGATAAAAACAAACAAGAACCGGGTGCCTGGGTGGCTTATTCGTTAGGCGTCTGCCTTCGGCTCAGGTCATGATCCCAGAGTCCTGGGATCGAGTCCCACATCAGGCTCCCTTCTCAGTGGGAAGCCCGCTTTTCTCTCTCCCACTCCCCCTGCTTGTGTTCCCTATCTCACTGTGTCTCTCTCTGTCAAATAAATAAATAAAATCTTAAAAAAAAGAACCACCTATAAGCAGCACAAACCTTTTGTGTTTGTTTCTATGCATTAGGTAGTTCAGCTATGTCTCCCAGTTTTGAAGGAATGTCCTTATTTAGCAGATTTCCTGTGTGACCCAGAAATGCAATTGCCCCTGACCACCAGAGCCAGGTACTCCAGGGGTTCCCTGTGTATGATGTATGCACTCTTCATCTGTGGCTGAGCCATGACTGGTGGGTGGTATAAACTCCAATGGGATGACTGCAAGATCTGGTCACAACAGGTGTGGTCAGGCTGCTGGGCAAGTTTATTGTCCTATCAGCTGCAAGGCATGGCTGAGGAGCAGGGTGGTGTGAGGCGTTCAGTGGAGCATGTCCCCTGCACAGCCTAGAGGAGGGTTTCAAAGTGGCACCTATCAGTGCTAGGATTGGTAGAACAGAACAAGATGGCAAAATGGCTCCCACTAGTGTCTTAGTACCTGGGGAGAAGCCCAGCTGCCTCTTGCCTCTCCAGCAGGTGCTCCAAGATTAGTTAAGTCAGTCTCCTTCACCTATAGCCTATACACTTTTGATCTGGTGTTTTTGCCTGGTTTTGGGGTCCATTGAGTCTGCACATGACCTCTTTAAGAGCTGGTTTTCTTTTCCCTACAGTTCTATAGTTTCTCTGGTTGTGTTCCCTGTTGATTTTCAAAGCTAGGTGTTTTAGAGGCTTGTGTCTTCTGTACAGAATCTAAATGCTGGGGTGCCTGACATGGAACCTGAATCTCTCACTACTCAGGGAAATTTTCTGTATCTTTGAGATCCCTCCTTCCCATGGAGTACAACACCTAGGGTGCAGTTTTTTTCCTTAGCAAGACCGTATCTCTTCCTCTTCTACTCATCTCAGGGCTGTCCATTGTTGTAGAGTCTCTTATTATCCAGTTCTAGGTCCCTTTCTGTGAAATATAGATGTAGATTGTTGTATCTGTGGGAAGAGGTGAGTTAGGATCTTCCTTCACCATCTTGAATGCTCTCCCTTTACTTTAAAAAACAATTATTCCCGTCTATCTTGAATTTGGTCATTATCCACCCAAAATATGTTTTGTGCTTACTCTGAATGAACAAGAAAGTCATCATTTCCAAGAAAATGCATAAAAAGTCACCAGGATATGAAATGATTTGATAAATTTTAAGTTTCTAAGAGTGTTTATAATCAGATTCAAAAAACATAATTATTTTTTGAGAGCATAATTATTTTGAAGGAACAAAGAATATTCAAAAAAATGTTTATGACTGTTTACTTGATGGTGTGACCCAAACTCCTATTCCCAAAGGGTCTATATTACAAATGGTCTTTTGTTCCTATCGCTTTTTATTAGATTATGCCATAGGACAAAGGAGTACTAATAGGCAAATCAGAAATTCTCTCACATGGCATCATAATCAGTGTGTAATAGCAGCCTCATTTCTTCTTGATAATCAGGATTGGTTTCAGATTTAATGATATAGCTCTACATAATCTTCTCTAAACCATTCCCTTATTTGTTCTTCCTCAGTCAACTCAATATAGATAATTTTTCAAGTGACTTTATGTTTGGGTTAAATGAGAAATGGCTAATACAGAGGGAATAGAGTCTCATGAGACTGAGCCATTTTTCTGTGTGTCTTCACGATCTGCTCAAACCAGTTCCCATCTCAATATTAAATTTCGCTAGATCAGCACTACTGCAAGTGTCTATATGTATGTTTTGATGGTTTATATAACACCTTATTTTAAATAGATAGCTCATACTGCATGATAACTTAGTGGGTTGTGTTCAAATCTTTAGTCTCTATTAAGGTTCATTAGCAAACCAGAAACTGTTTTTCAACAGAGAATAGTTATCTATAATAGATGACATGACTTTGTCCTAATATCCTAAGGGTCTATTTGGTCATTCTTTCTTAGGGGGGCCATCAAAATTACCATATAGCATTCTTAGCTGCTACAAATACTTTAAATAACAACTAATCTTATAGGTCATAATACCCAAATGCCAGGCTAATTTTTATAGCAGCCTGAATCTGTTGCAGAGCTCATGAATATAGCGTCACTAATCTTTAAGAAGATTTAGTACATAGAATCTAGCAATATATAAAAAACATGAGGTATTATGTCCAAATGGGACTTATCCCAGAAATGCAAGGTTGGTTTTACTTTTAGAATGCAATTAGTGTAATATTACTCATTAAGAGAATAAAGAAGGAAAACTAAATGATCACCATAAGAGATGAAAAATGTTGACAGATTTAAATATCATTCATAATATCAAAAATTTCAGAAGACTAGGAATAGGAGAGACTTTTTTCAATTTGAAAATTATCTATGAAAAATCTAGAGTTAAAGTCATATTTACTGAAATATGGAACATTATCTTCCTAGAATCAGGAAGTCAGTAAAGCAATAATATCCCCTCTTATCACTTCTATTCAACACTTCAGTGGAGGTCCCAGTCACTGTAATGTATAGAAAAGAAAAGCCACAAAGTTTGTAAAAGGAAAGTTAAAAATCTCATTATTTGCAAGTTATTTGATTGGCATGTATAAAATTGTAATGAATCTTTTACAAATACCAAAATTAATAAATGAATTGAGAAAATATAGCTTATATACATATAATCAATTTTATATCTATATTTGAAAATAATGATAAATAATTTTAAAAAGAATGATAAATAACATTTTTAATACTTAGAATATGAAACTTATAAATACAATATACAGTAGCATAAAATAACATAAATTAGGAATATGTTTTACCAAAAACTACAATGTCTATGTGTCAGAAAATGCAAAATGTTGCAAAGAAAATGAAAGAATATTCAAATAAATGGAGAGATATATACCATGTATATGAATTAGCTTAAAATTATTAAAATGTAAATCATCTAAACATTGATCTGTAAAGTCACGAGAATTGCAATTCAAATTTCAGTAGGCATTTAGTATTCCAAGCTACTTATGCATTTTTGTAGAATTTCAAATACTCTATAATCAAAATGATTTTGAATAATGACACATTTGTACTTATTAACTCAGAATTATCCTGACATCAAAGAATTTGTGTATTCATTGAAATTGTAGAATTTACTGGTTGGCTTAAAGTTATTTGCATTATTCCCTTTTTGTCCTTCTGCATCCTATAATTTCTATAATTCTATCCCTTAAATCCCTATTTATAATGAAAGCTTTTATATATTTACTTATTTATTTTCAGTTCTCATTTGCTAAGTGTATCTGAGTTATTAATGAATATGCTTCCATCAATTTATCTGTCCTTTGATTATGTATTACTTTTTCTGGTTATTTGGTTCTTATTTTATTTCATATATATGTGATATAAATATATAAATTATGATATATATTATGATACATATATGAAATCCCAAGGGAAAGTAAACTACATTTTGCTTTGTTTTATTTTGTTTTTCCAGAAAGTATGCATCTTTTCTTTTGTATGGCAGTGTGAGGTGAGGAACTTATAGATTTAATAAAATTGAGATCACTTTTGGAAAATTCAGCCCACAATTCTCATGCTACCATTACAAAGAGCTGAGGTTCTGATCGAGTTACTGGTTGAACAATGAAGGAATTTAGTTTTAGATATTGCTTTCTATTCTTGTAGAATCAGAATCCAATCATTGTAAGAATTCAAGATTCAGAATCCAATCACTGTAAGAACTTGAAGATTTCACAAATTCTTTATTCTTAATAACTCATTTCTGCTTACTAAGTAAAATTTTGGTGTGGAGAAATGGTGTTTTATAGAACTAAGTGATTTTGCATTTCAGATTATTCCCAATTCTAATCTGTTCTTTCACTTGCATACATTGTCATTAAATAATTTTTCAATTTCTTCTTAACCCTGTAAAGTCTTTGTCAGGGTAACCCTTCTGCCATTTCAACCAGATGAGGTAGTTGCCTTTAGGTATGGATACTACTTTGGCTCCACACTCAGTTTTGAAGTGCTTCTCTGTCTGAGATTTGGTTCCATGATATTTTCTTTGTATCCATTGTTTTTCAAACTTTTACTTTCCTGTTTATTGAACAATCCATATCCAGCCATTAAGAAGTACCCATTTTTTCTACCTTCTGAATGTATTCCAATTCTGTACCATTTTATCTCCTCCATCACCCTAGAAAAGCAGCTATCATTTATGTGGAACTACTGTAAAATAAACAACTGTCCTTATATTCAATATTCCCCCCCATTTTCTATTTTTCACAGATGAATATAGATTCATGTAGTTTCCTTATCAAAATGTTCCAGGGGCACCTGGGTGGCACAATCAGTTAAATATCTGACTCTTGGTTTTGGCTCAGGTTGTAATCTCAGGGTCATGATATTGAGCCCTGTTTTGGGCTCAGTGCTCAGTGGGGAGTTTGCTTAAGACTCTCTTGCTCCCTCTCCCCCAGCCCCTCTCTCTAAATCAATCAATCAATCATCAATCAATCTTTTTAAAAAATGCTCCAGTAGTTTCCATCACTTTCAGGAAAAAAAAAAAATCCAAAGTTGTTACCATGGCATACCTGAATGATGTGGGCCCTAGCCATCTTTTCCAACTCACAACTCTCTCCACCATCTTTTTTATCTCAAAAAATAAATTTAGAATATGGAGAGCTCTGTCATTTTTTTTCTGCTCAGGGAGTTAATTTACATTTGCATTTCCCTGGACTTGGAAAGTTCTCCCCTTGAGTATACATATGACTCATTCTTCACTTCATTTATGTAATTCTATCAAATTTGCCTATCACTCTATATAAAATAGAAGTCATATACTCCCTCACCACATCATTAGCTAACAAATCATCCACTTTTTAAAAAAATTCCTTTATTGTGCTTTTTATTATCTAGCTGACATTTTATTGTGAATCTGTTTATTCACTTGTGCTCTTCCTATGACATTTTCACATGTTTTACTTTTCTTTGAATAGAGAGTGACCTCTTTGCATACTTGAGCAATGTCTTGTTTGTTTTGTTTTGTTTTGTTTTGTTTGTAATTTCCATTACATAGCTACTTCCAGGTTGCCCAAACTCCTTATAGGGATGAATTTTGTCTCTCTTGTCTTTGCTTAAATTCTGACAACTAAATTGTCTACTTCAACTTCCACTTAATAGGGCTTCAATAAATATTTCTTTAATTAGTTCATAGTTTATACCTGTAGGAACCCAACAAATACTTGCTGAATTAAAGTATGTTGAATTTTTTCATTTTTCATCATGCTATCAAGAGGTTTTATTACATTATATAGTTTCAGAGAATAATTTCTGGCAGTTTTTTAATAGTAAAGTTTCAAAACATACTATAGGATGTTTATTCTTGTTGATTAGTATAGCAGCTATTTTCATTCTTAGTTGATGGCCTAAGAAAATGACCTGGAGAAATTGAGCAATTATACAGTATAGAATACAGTAGCCACTAGCCACAGAGAGCTATTGAGCACTTGAAATGTATCTCGTCCTGAGATGTTCAGTAACTATAGAATAAACACTAGATTTTGAAAGCTTAGTAAGGACAAAATAATGTAAAATATCTCTAATAATTTCATATTGATTACATGTTGAAAATCCAATAGGTTGGATACATTGGTTTAATTTAAAAATGGTTATATTTTATTTTATCTGTTTATTTTTACTTTTTAAAATGTGGCTACTAAAGTTTAAAATTATGTATGAGACTCCCACTTGTGGCTTTTAGTGTATTTTTTTCAGATAGCAGGGAACTAACTAGAGATGAAACAGGAGGGCAAGTAAGGAGGATTGGTTAACCTTTTCAAAGGGAAATTGGCTTGCATGCTAATTATTTTCATACTGTTTCCAACTCCCTATAAGCACAACAGGCATATCTGCTAGTTGTATGATTATTGGCGCTGTTAGTTTTAATTTTCTGGCATAGCCTTGGCTACCTGGAATAAATTTTACATAGGAGTTGGGATTCTATCAAGAACTTTGGTAAGAAAACATGTGCAGCATTAAAGAGTCCTAGCTCAATCTTTAAAAATGACCCATCAACAAACAGAATTAAATGTAGATTGTCAAGTGCTGAAACTAAAACTTTGAGTTAGTTGGGGCTTGCTTTCTTCCAATTAAAGTAATAGGCTGAGGTAGTGGATGGTGTAGCAGGAGTGTTAATTATACATGAGATGCAAAACTTCATAGTTGATGAGATGATGAGTAGAGAAATGATACATGCATTACTCTTAGAGACTGTACAGTATGAGGAAATTTCAAGTGGAAGGGTGTACCTAAAATTACATTCAATATGGTGCTGCTTATTTAGTAACATTATTTAGGGGGATATGCTGTAGTTACAGGTTCCGAAGAAAGCCTTTAGAAGCCATGACTCTCTGATGTAGATGTGACCATGTTATTACATATACTACTACTAACGCATGCTCTCTTTCTCTTTCTCTTCTCTTATGATAGTATTGATGCTAAAGTTAATTTACAGGATATAAATCTTCTTCCACTTCTGAATTTCATGGTTATATATAGGAACAATCAACTTGATGTGGTTATAAAGGGGTTTAGAAGGGTGGGACATTGTAAGACTTGTTGCCTATAATAACCTATTAATTCTAGAAATCTAAATGATGGTTCTGGAAAGGTTTTGGTTAGCTTTAATTCTTTCATCTTGAAATTCTCAAACTTTTGCTAATAAGTGGTGTCCTTAGGTGGTATGCTGGCCTTTGGTAAAACTGGACCTTTCTCCTAGAAGTTTAAGAAGAAGGGTTAAACTAATTTGCCTGAGAACCATTTACCCCTTTTACCTGTAGAACACTACCCTCCAAAGGGGGAAACAAGAAGACAAATTATCTGGTTTATTTTCCTCACCACCTGGACCTTGGTATTAATAAACTAATGATATTTTTCCAGGAGGAAGAGACTTTATCTCTAAAATGTGTTCAGCATGATATTCCTGGCCAAGGATTAGTTAGAGTAAATAGAATCCCATAAAGCTTGGATGCTTGAAGAATGTCACATAAGCTATATAATTCATTGCTATATTAAGTGGGGATAATTCATACTATAAATGCTCATTTTCTGTGAAAAAACCCACAAACATAACTTACAGACCTCATCTGTTCTGGGGTAAGAGGTATATGTTCCAGGTGGAATATTGAGTTCCCTCAATGCCATACTTCCTCTGAATGTTATGATTGACTGTATTTTTGAATTAATTTTTTACAGTTTGATACTGGGTAAGATGCTTTATTCACGCAAGTCTGATTTGACAACAAAATCCTGTATGTTACATAAAATTTTTAGGAATGTACTTAGCTAAGAATGATAATAAACAGGGCAAATACATTTGCAAACTCTTTTTGGTCAGGAGAAAATAATTCATATGCGTACCATACCGAAGTGTATCATGTGGGAATTCTCTGGGAATTGTGTTATTCATGGTTGAATAATCATGTACTGTCCAAGTATACTATTAACTTTCCCAAGTAAACATAAACATACATTGAAAAAAACAAAACAAAAAACAGAGTTCTATGACAGCATAAAATTTACTGTAAGGGAATATGGTGTTGGGGATAGTATTTGTAACAGGTACTACATAAAATTTTATGAATTCTAATATTTAAAATGTCCTTAAGTCCTATTCAAATCTATATTTTCTAATCTGGGCTTTTTTAATGAGAAAAATATGGATCTTATAGGGTGTTGCTAAGCCTTTGGTGATTAATGTTTCAATTATTGGTTAATGGCCAGTCTTGGCTTCTAGTTTTAGTATGTTTCTTAAGCTATCAAAGAACAAAAGCTTTCAATTTGGACTTCAATTCGATCTGCCCCGCCTTTAGCCATTTTACAATACATTGAACTTTTGGTCCAGAGAGTATTTGAGACTTCTAAGTGATCAGGCCCTATTTTCTTCAAGGACATCACAAGTTGGACAGCTTTGCCAAGATCAGCTCTAATTCAGTTATAAATAGAGAGCCAGTAAACACTTCCAAAAATGCTATGTTTCTGAACATAGTTTAGCAATGGCTTTTACATAATAAATCTCTTCAATTAAATTTGCAGGTAGTATCACATTAAAAAATTGTATTTTTCACTAAGGGAGTCTGAGAGAAATATACTGGTTAAGACAGAGAATGATTGGTATTGGTATTATACCTACAACTATAACTGTGAGTTTACAAACTTCAATTTATAAACTTATAAAGTTGCAGGATTTAAGGTTTAGATATTAGCACCTAAGTCAAGGCGTATTTATATTTATGTCCTCCCATGGTTAATTGTTAACTCTCTTGCGCCAGTTCAAAGGTAAAACGGGGAGTGGTAAGGATCTCTATAATTATTTCTCAAAGTACCATCATTGTATTTTATCTACAGCATCACTGAAATACTTTTGCTAGGGCCAGACATTGTTTTTGTTTTTCAGTGTCTTTCCATTTTGCTTTATCTAAGACATATTGGTTAATTTACTGGCGTTAGGGAAAAGGAGGGGTAGGACTTTTGTAATTTGGCTCTTTGAAATTGGGCCAGTTGTTTGATTTTTAAGGTGAGGAAATTCTTTTTGATTTGGTTTGTTTATGAATTATATCTGTTTGGATACAAGGGTCTGCCAAGTCAAATTACCATTTTCATGTTTAACAAATGACAAATAGAGTTGAGGCTCTCTCGCTTCTGCAGCCGGGTTGACATCCAAGTATTACTTAAAGCTCTAATGTAGTCTGGTTTTGAAATGACCTCATGATCTCATTCATAATTTCTCATCATGCTGTTTACAGTTTTGAATTTTTGTTCTATATCTCATATAGAACATGGGTTCTCTTCTGCCTTTTGGGTATCGTAGGGTTCTCTTCTGTCTTTTGGGTATCATAAAAACTTTTTATGCATTAGGTACCTTAGGCTATTCATGACTTTTAAGTGACATCCTTTGTCTGTTTGTATCCATCTGACTAATCCAGCAAGTAGATCAATTCTCAGAAGTCTGGCAAACCCAGGGCATTAGTATCTAATATAATTCTAAACTCTTGCTATATTTTTTCTATCTTCTTTGATTTTCAGAAGTTCTTAAATGTAGCTCTGCAATAAACCAGAGGTTTGTTTTTGCTGTAAATTAAACGACTTTACCTCCAGGAACTTAGGCAGTGCTTAGAGTGAATTAAGGACTCAGTGACAGTCATGAAGAAATGATAATTCATGAAGTACATTTTTCTCAGTATAATCTGTGGATGAGGTCTTATAATAAAAAATAAGAGGTGCTTTTTTTAGACAAACAAACAAATGTATATACACAAGACCATAAAAGAAGTGAAGACACCTTTAATGAGGGTTTCTTAATTCAAGGATTTAGGGAAACCATTTAATTACCTAAATAAAATTTATATTAAAGACCTGTTTGCACAGAATATAGCAAATAATTTGTGGGTCCCATTCCTGCTCATCCTAGGGTATACATGGACAGAGATTTATGGCATTTGACCCAAGTCCATTCCCTATGAACAAAACACAAAAATATAGAACAGCAGGTGGTAAAAGACAAGTGGAAGGTACAAGGAGTGTCACAGAGCAGTTTCCTGGTTTAAACAGTCTCTTCTTAAAATCTGGCCTGTCTGACTGAATGTGAGTGTGTATAAAATGAGAAGACAGAGACTATCTTTGCCTAGCAGAAAGTAGACAGACAAGGGCACACCGGACAAAGACGATGCAGTCTCCATTTCAACTGAGTAAAAACAGAACAAAACAAAGCAAAACACCTATTAAAGAGTAATCTAGCACCATTGAAGTAGTCTATTAGGAATGGAATATATTAGCTGGCCAGGTGAGGAAACCACCACATCACTGAAGAGCTAATGTAATGAATTCTCTGGGTGAAGAATGAAAGGACTAGATATAAGTGTATGTTGAGGAAACCTTAGACACCTCTTTGTTGGTTAAAAAGGAAATGATGAGGTCTTTTTAGGGACTGGTTATTATTCTAGTGTCTGGCTACTGACCAATAAGGTCTGGAAGGAGCTGGATAGTTTTTTGATCATTGTGTCTGTCTACCATCTGTCTATGTATTTATGTGTACATCTCGGTGTCATGTATCTATATATCTATGTATTTATCATCTATATATCTAAGTATCTATGTTTTCATGTATCCATCTATGTATCTGTCTGTCTCCCTTTCCTTGGTATTAGCAGCAATAAGTATGTAGTGAGAGAGTTCATATACACATCCCCGAAGCTCAGAAAAAAATAGCTCCATCAAATTCTGATGCCAATATATATCGTCTCTCAACAGATATTGAAATTCACTTATTTTTGGACACCTACTATGTATAGGTGGTATTTTGGGTACCAAAATTATGAAAAGTTTTGTGATCTTCAGAAGCATGCCTCTAAGTTGTGAGGTGTATATAAAATACATAATGTTGTAAGTACTTTTAATAATTATTTCCCTTCTTTGAATATAAGTAAAACCCAGACATGCCCTTTATGTGTCTGTAAAACTTCTAAGTCTGAGAGCTGGTAATTCTCCTTTTTGATGGGATCTTTGGTTTTGGGATCAAGGTAATAGTGGCCTCATAAAACGAGTTTGGAAGTTTTCTTTCCATTTCTATTTTTTGGAACAGTTTCAGAAGAATAGGTATTAATTCTCCTTTAAATGTTTGGTAGAATTCCCCTGGGAAGCCATCTGGCCCTGGGCTTTTGTTTGTTGGGAGACTTCTGATGACCGCTTCAATTTCCTTAGTGGTTATAGGTCTGTTCAGGTTTTCTATTTCTTCCTGGTTCAGTTTTGGTAGTTGATACATCTCTAGGAATGCATTCATTTCTTCCAGATTATCTAATTTGCTGGCATAGAGTTGCTCATAATATGTTCTTATAATTGTTTTTATTTCTTTGGTGTTGGTTATGATCTCTCCTCTTTCATTCATGATTTTATTTATTTGGGTCATTTCTCTTTTCTTTTTGATAAGTCTGGCCAGGGGTTTATCAATCTTGTTAATTCTTTCAAAGAACCAGCTCCTAGTTTCGGTGATCTGTTCTACTGTTCTTTTGGTTTCTATTTCATTGATTTCTGCTCTGATCCTTATTATTTCTCTTCTCCTGCTGGGTTTAGGCTTTATTTGCTGTTCTTTCTCCAGCTCCTTTAGGTGTAGGGTTAGGTTGTGTATTTGAGACCTTTCTTGTTTCTTGAGAAAGGCTTGTATTGCTATATACTTTCCTCTCAGGACTGCCTTTGCTGTATCCCAAAGATTTTGAACAGTTGTGTTTTCATTTTCATTGGTTTCCATGAATTTTTTTTATTTCTTCTTTAATTTCCTAGTTGACCCATTCATTCTTTAGTAGGATTCTCTTTAGCCTCCATGTATTTGAGTTCTTTCCGACTTTCCTCTTGTGATTGAGTTCTAGTTTCAAAGCATTGTGGTCTGAAAATATGCAGGGAATGATCCCAATCTTTTGGTACTGGTTGAGACCTGATTTGTGACCTAGGATGTGATCTATTCTGGAGAATGTTCCATGGGCACTAGAGAAGAATGTGTATTCTGTTGCTTTGGGATGGCATGTTCTGAATCTGTCTGTGAAGTCCATTTGGTCCAGTGTGTCATTTAAAATCTTTATTTCCTTGTTGATCTTTTGCTTAGATGATCTGTCCATTTCAGTCAGGGGGCGTCAGTCAGGGGCCCCTACTATTATTATATTGTTGTCGATGTGTTTCTTTGTTTTTGTTATTAATTGGCTTATATAACTGGCTGCTCCCATGTTAGGGGAATAGGTATTATTCTTGGTGCATATTTTTCTCATGTAGTGCTTTGAATATATGATACTTTATGTGGAAAACCCAAAAGACTCTACCCCAAAACTGCTAGAACTCATACAGGAATTCAGTCAAGTGGCAGGATATAAAATCAATGCACAGAAGTCAATGTCATTCCTATACACCAACAACAAGACAGAAGAAAGAGAAATTAAGGAATTGATCCCATTTACAATTGCACCCCAAACCGTAAGATACCTAGGAATAAATCTAACCAAAGAGGCAAAGAATCTGTGCTCAGAAAACTATAAATTACTCATGAAAGAAATTGAGGAAGACACAAAGAAATGGAAAAACATTCCATGCTCATGGATTGGAAGAACAAATATTGTGAAGATGTCAGTGCTATCTAGAGCAATCTACACATTTAATGCAATACCTATCAAAATACCATCACCTTTTTTCAAAGAAATGGAACAAATAATCCTAAAATTTCTATCGCACCAGAAATGACCCTGAATAGCCAGAGGAATATTGAAAAAGAAAAGCAAAGCTGGTGGCATCACAATTCTGGACTTCGAGCTCTATTACAAAGTGTCATCATCAAGACAATATGGCACTGGCACAAAAACAGACACATAGATCAATGGAACCGATTGGAGAGCCCAGAAACGGACCCTCAACTCTATGGTCAACTAATCTTCGACAAAGCAGGAAAGAATATCCAATGGAAAAAAGACAGTCTCTTCAACAAATGGTGTTGGGAAAATTGGACAGCCACATGCAGAAGAATGAAACTGGACCATTTCCTTACACCACACACAAAAATAGACCCAAAATGGTTGAAAGGCCTAAATGTGAGACAGGAGTCCATCAGACTCCTAAAGGAGAATACAGGCAGCAACCTCTTCTACCTCAGCCGCAGCAACTACTTCCTAGAAACATCACCAAAGGCAAGGGAAGCAAGGGTAAAAATGAACCATTGGGACTTCATCAAGGTAAAAGCTTTTGCACAGCGAAAGAAATAGTCAACAAAACCAAGACAACCGACAGAATGGGAGAAAATATTTGCAAATGACATATCAGATAAAGGGCTAGTATCCAAAATCTATAAAGAACTTATCAAACGCAACACCGAAAGAACAAATGATCCAATCAAGAAATGGGCAGAAGACATGAACAGACATTTTTCCAAAGAAGACATCCAAATGACCAACAGACACATGAAAAAGTGCTCACCATCGCTTGGCATCAGGGAAATGCAAATCAAAACCTCAACGAGATATCACCTCACACCAGTCAGAATGGCTAAAATCAACAAGTCAGGAAATGACAGATGTTGGTGGGGATGTGGAGAAAGGGGAACCCTCCTACACTGTTGGTGGGAATGCAAGCTGGTGCAGCCACTCTGGAAAACAATATGGAGGTTCCTCAAAAAGTTGAAAATATAGCTACCATATGACCCAGCAATTGCACTACTGGGTATTTACCCCAAAGATACAAATGTAGTGATCCACAGGGGTGCGTGCTCCCCGATGTTTATAGCAGCAATGTCCACAATAGCCAAACTGTGGAAAGAGCCAAGATGTCCATTGACAGATAAATGGATAAAGAAGAGGTGGTGTATATATATATATGTTATATATATATAATGGAATATTATGCAGCCATCAAAAGGAATGAAATCTTGCCATTTGCAATGACGTGGATGGAACTGGAGGGTATTATGCTGAGTGAAATAAGTCAATCAGAGAAAGGCATGTATCATATCTCACTGATATGAAGAGTTCTTAATCTCAGGAAACAAACTGAGGGTTGCTGGAGTTGTGGTGGGTGGGAGGGATGGGGTGCCTGGGTGGTGGACATTGGAGAGGGTATGTGCTGTGGTGAGTGCTGTGAATTGTGTAAGACTGTTGAATTGCAGACCTGTACCTCTTAAACGAATAATACATTATATGTTAAAAAAAAAAAAAAGATAACAGGAAGGGAATAATGAAGGGGAGGAAATTGGAGGGGGAGACGAACCATGAGAGACTATGGACTCTGAGAAACAAACTGAGGGTTTTAGAGGGGAGGGGGATGGGGGGATGGGTTAGCCTGGTGATGGGTATTAAAGAGGGCACGTACCAAATGGAGTACTGGGTGTTATATGCAAACAATGAATCATGGAAAACTACATCAAACACTAAAAATGTAATATATGGTGATTAACATAACATAAAATTTAAAAAAATCTAAAAAATAATAAATCTGAGAGCCTGTTTCAAATGGAGATGTACCCACTTGGATCCACGGGATAATAAACATAGATTCACATAGATTTCACATTGCTTGCAGGGTCACTTAAAAAGCTTTTGGAATAATCAAATGGGGGCTGTAGTTATGCATTTGGAGTCTGTCTGGTATACCCATTACATCTCCACTTGATGTCAGAATCCCACATAGAGTGTTGCAGCTGTATTGGCAGTTAAGCAAAATGCATATTTCTGTTTAGCAGCATCATTGTGAATCATGGTAAAGGGAAACATTTATCTCTTATAAAACTTCCCACAGATACACATCTCCCTGAACTTTGTGAGTCTGTTTCTAACTCACATGCCAGAGACAGAGCTCATTATTGTTTACTGTAATATTGCTTTCAACATAGGAACTCAATTTCCCATACAACCTGCCAGTGTTTATTCTGTTTATTACATTTAAGCAGAGTACAAATAAAATGATTCTGGGGGGAAATGGAACAAATAACCCATGTTTACTAAGAAACTTAAAATACACGTGATATCCAATGGAAATATAACCAAGTTGGTCACCAGTTTTAAAGGGGCAGAGGAAAAGTTTGCAACAAAACTTGAATTAAATTTATCCCTGGCACTTAACCTGCTGCCTTAATCTTTTCTATTTTACTTCCTAAATCAGTGAAAAGCTTTCTTGAAGATGGTGCCAAAATATACAGACATGTATAACATTAGAATGCTGAGATCAAGTGGTGTGTTGAAATGAAAGATCTGGTCATCCTCTGAGTGAAGGCAGAAATACACGTGGCTTTGGTCCTGTGCCTTACACTAAGTTAGAATGTATGAAAAATATGCAGAGTCTAGAAATGGCTGAACATGATCTTCAGCATTACTAACAAGAATTGAGTGGTCCTTATGTAAGGGAGTATATACTGTGGAGTCTATAGACTAGGCATCTAGTAACATCACATTTAAATAGACATGAGAAAGACAAACAGTGGCAGGTGTCTTCTGCCTCAGTGAACAAAGATTACTGTAATCTCTCCCTACTTTCTTCCAGAGTGTCCCAGAGGAGAGAATACTTCATAAAAAGCAATATATGTTCATGATAAAAATAAAAATGACACAATATCACTATCACCCCCTCATGTCTATTGCATGGGGAACTAAAAATCATGTTTACACAATAGTATAATCTGCTATCCGTGGATTTACAATAGGAGCCATAATATTATGCTGTCCAATTCAACATGATTTCTCTGTTTGCATACTCAAATAGTCATAATTCAATTTTCAACCAGAAACAACTTTGTTTTTCTGATTATTCCTGACATCCCTTTCCCCCTTTCCCATTAGTGCTATCGGACTTACTTTTGTGTGTCACACTTGCTTCTTTGGTTCCAATCACACATAATAAGTCACTTTGTTTTCATTTATTCCAACTATATCTCCAATCAAATGTCTACTGATTTGTTTTGAGGCTATCCATGCCCCATTCCCTGAAACATTGCTCTTAGCAAAGGGAAAAAAAAAAGGAGGAGGAAAAGAAACTCAACAAAACGAAATAGCCTAAGCATAAAATCCATAAACAGTTTTGTGTGTCCTTTGAATATAAGTATCTGAAAGAATTGATGTTTGTTAGCATGATCCTTATCACACTGTTCCTGTACTACCTTTGAATGCCAAGCTTTCTGTGCATTAAATAAACATGAAATGGCAACATGCTTGTAGAATTTAAATTCCTGTTTAGTTTCAATAGGAAGTTGTTCTTACTCTTGGCATCATCCCAGGTTTTGATATAACAAACAAAGAAATGTAAGGAGAGGAGACCACCAGCAGTCCCTGCTCCTGTTGCAGCCCCAAATAAGGGTGAAAAAAACGAAGGGCAAGATGGGTAACTGACCTTTTGATTGACTCTTCAGAAAATAAAATACACATGGAATCATTAGATTAGCTTTCTGTTTTCAATTAGTAATGGAAATGAACCTAGGGAACCTTTCGAGTGAAAAGAGGAAGAAGCTAAATTTTTCATTTTCCTGAAAATGTTTATTATAGTGTTAAAGAAGAAAGCCCTTGGGGCGCCTGGGTGGCTCAGTCGTTAAGTGTCTGCCTTCTGCTCAGGTCGTGGTCCCGGGGTCTTGGGATCAAGCCCCGCATCAGGCTCCCTGCTCGGCGGGGAGCCTGCTTCTCTCTCTGCCACTCCCCCTGCCTGTGTTCCTTCTCTCGCTGTCTCTCTCTCTGTCAAATTAATAAATAAAATATTTTTTTAAAAAAAGCCTACTTTGTGAGCATAGGCAGCCTCTGCCTGTCCATGGCATAGAGGAATTCTCAAGTCAGAGTTGCCCTCTTCTTACAGAAATAATTATCTCTAAAGACTATCTTTCCACACCCTTTATGCTTTACTCATTTCCTCCCCACTTCTTCCCAAGGTCAAGAGAATTAATGGGTCTGGTTTACTTTTAACCAGCTCTTGACATCTTGGCCTAAAAAACTAGAAGTATCTCCCAAGATGGAGCCATTTTGGTTTATTTGTCAAACCCAGAATCTGGCAATAATTTACCATGTAGCAGGTTTTTCCCTTGACCATCATAAAATTAATCTTTTTTATTTGGTCTGGATTTGTGTATAACACAGTGTCTCTGAGTATCACCTCTGGGGTATCTGTGTGTGTGTGTTTAAATTCCTGTTTTATTTACTTTGCTTAAAAATTGACAAAGGTTTAAAATATAGGGAAGAAAAAGACAAAAAAGAATAATATCATCTAATTCCAAGTAAATTCCATTTGAGGTGGCAGGCACTGCTAGATAACCACACTTCAGTTATCTAGAGACAAAGGCTACATGTAAATCTAATACATTCTAAATTAAGGGTGAATGGCCTATCTTGGGCCACTGGAGACTTTTGCATCTCTCTGTCAGGAAGAGGAGCGAGGTTAACATTGGAGCCAAGAACTGGGACAGCTTTTTGGATACTCAGTGTCCAGGTCTGCAGTTTTTAAACTTCTCTCTATCATCAGCAACTCGGGAATTATCCAGGGAGCTATTGAGCTAGGACTGACTTGGGATGCTGATGAATATTTTTGGAGGGGAGTGGCATAAGGTCAATGAGTACTAGAAGGCACTGTGAAGTGCTACCTGGGCAGACAAGAAAAGAATTAAAGGAATCTTAATTTTCAATTTAATCATGTAAATTCTCTGAACCTCAACTTCCTCCTTACACAATATGCTGCTTATCCTCTTGTGAAGACTAAAAGAGAAAATAGGGGTGCCTGGGTAGCTCAGTTGGTTAAGCGACTGCCTTCGGCTCAGGTCATGATCCTGGAGTCCTGGGATCAAGTCCCACATTGGCCTCCCTGCTCAGCGGGGAGTCTGCTTCTCCCTCTGACCCTCCCCCCTCTCATGTGCTCTCTCTCTCCCATTCTTGCTTTCTCAAATGAATAAATAAATAAATAAAATCTTAAAAAATAAAATAAAAGAGAAAATATATGTAAATGTAGCTAGATCAGAATTCTAGTCAGAGTTAAAGAGGCAAAGAAAGTTAAGTGGCTGATATTCTTATCAGTCAGCTAGAAACTGGTTATCTTATTGTATCTACCATTTTGATTGCATTATCTGTGTTAATCATAACACTAGACATCTTATATTCACTGTCATATGTTCACAGATCAACTTAGAAGGCAATTACCTAATGTTCTCATTTTATATAGGAGGACACTAAACTCAAGGAAAGGTAAGTGACTGGTAGAAGACTCAGGTAGCTAGTTTGACTCAGGTAGCTAGACTCGGGTAGTGGCATTGAAGTAATTCAGCCTCAGGTTTTTACAACTGTAAGAAATTTCAATGAGTCTTTACAATAATGTGAGAAATTTCTGTGAGTTTCTCCTCCCTCATGCTGCATTAATCTAGAGTCCCTCTCTGACAACTGAATGAATGGGGAAAGCAAACAAGGCAGATGTGAGACATCTGTTACAAGGAAGGAGTCCCGGTAGCTGATATGTGGTCTGATTTTTGTGTTATGGATCAATTCCAGATTAGCAGTTCAACTTGAACAAATATATATACAATGGAATATTATTTAGCCCTTAAAAGAGAAGGAAATCCAAATGACTTTCATTGTGTTGAGTGGGAAGGGAATTGGAAGGGGTTTCCATCTCTGCTCTGGATTGTTAGGAGATCTTGTGTTGATTGTGTGTAGTTGTCCTTTGGCAACTATAAAAGTTAGGGTATTTTCCCTTTTATATCACCAGTATCTGCTTCAGTATCATAGTCTTATCTTTCATTTGGGAATTTTGAATTAGTCAGACTTGGAAATTTGGTCAAAAAAGAGTTGAATAGGGTTTTAGGCTGAATAAGTTGTTTCTCTCCAATGTTATTTTGATTCTGAGGCTTCACTGCTTTCTTGCTTCCTTTGGTCCAAGATATAAAGTAAGTTTTAAATATGGGTTGGAGTGGAAAAAAAGGAGAAATCTAGATCACTATTGCTTCAAATGTAACCACTCTTATCACAGGTCTGAGCCTTTTGAAACTTAAAAGAATGGTCTATAAATAAGATTGAGAAAGACCAACCTGGTCAAACACTTTTATTTAGTTCATGTTTTAAAAGTTGATTAGGAATCAATAAAAAAGACTTACTGTGGTTTTCATGCTAAGGGGGGAAAGGAAGAAGGGAGAAGAAAGAACTATGTGAAAGAAATATGTTTTTTTTACTTAATTCCCTAATTAAGTAAATTAGGGAATTACTTATATAATTAACTTCCCTATCTGGGAAGACAGAGGTTAAACATTTTCATAAAAAAACAACAACAACAATTAAGATTATATTATATGGTTTATTTTTTGCATTCACTGGCACTTGAAATCTTTAGCATATTGTATAGGATTAAAATAATTAAAGCTATACTCAGTGAAAAAATCTATATCCCTTTTTTCTTTGTTCCTGTGTTTATTTCTGAAGTGGCAGTAATATTTAAGGCAACTTACAAGTTTTTAATTTAATATGAGGGTCCAGTGAAATCAATTTCTTATTCAAACTGGTGGGCCTCTTCCCTTTCCTGTGTAGTACCACGGAATTGCGGCTAGATGAGACATCTTACGTGAGAGGTTTAGGAGAGCTAAGAGCTATCTTCTTTCCATGCGTGGAAGGTCAGTGCAGACCCGCAGGCACTGACGCATGTCATGAATACTGTTGTTTCTCTGCGGAACAACTGCAGGCCAGCAGCTTCTCCAACTTGCGCCAGATCTCCTCCGCCAGTTCTCTCCATTCTGGGCCAGGTTCATGTTCAGCTCTGTGATGAAGGCTGCCCCGTCTCTTCACGTCACTTACAGTACAGAAATGGGACACTGAAAGTCAGTAAGTGATGAACATGGGTTCTAATCCAACCTTATAGGTTCTGACTTCTTTCAGGTTCCAGTTAATGCCCTTTTTCTCCCACTTAGCATCTTTCTTTCTTTCTTTCTTTCTTTCTTTCTTTCTTTCTTTCTTTCTTTTTAAGATTTTTATTTATTTGCGAGAGAGAGAAAGAGAGAGAGAGCGCACAAGCAGGGGGAGCGGCAGGCAGAGGGAAAGAGAGAAGCTGGCTCCCCACTGAGCAGGGAGCCGGATGTGGGGCTCGATCGCAGGACCCTGGGATCATGACCTGAGCTGAAGGCAGATGCTTAATTACTGAGCCACCCAGGTGCCCCAGTCATTTTTTAATTTTATTTACTTATTATTTTTTAAAGATTTTATTTATTTGAAAGAGAGAGACACAGCGAGAGAGGGAACATGAGCAGGGGGAGTGGGAGAGGGAGAAGCAGGCTTCCCGCCGAGCAGGGAGCCCGATGCGGGGCTCAATCACAGGACCCTGGGATCATGACCTGAGGCGAAGGCAGACGCTTAACCATCTGAGCCACCCAGGCATCCCTACCATCTTTCTTTTCTTACCAATTGCCTGCTCCACTGACTGTAAGCAACAGCATCATAGGTAGAAAAAGCAGATTTATATAGTTTCACTGGATTGACCAGCTTCCAAATGTGTAAATGCAAATATATTTATTAATTCTGTATATTTATTATAAATATTATGTATAATTATATTTGAATAAAGTTTATACAGCTCTTCTAGACCTGATTCTCTCATATGTCTTATTAATTTTCTTGTATTATATTGAGGAAGAATCAAAATCCTTGTTTTAAAAATTCACTCTGGCTTTTTTCCATTCTGCTATTAATATTTATTTATTTTAATATTTATCTCTTTTCTTTTTTTTTAAAGATTTTTTATTTATTTATTTGACAGAGAGCACAAGAAGGCAGAGTAGCAGGTAGAGGGAGAGGGAGAAGCAGGGTCCCTGCTGAGCTGGGAGCCCGATGCGGGGCTCGATCCCAGGACCCTAGGGTCATGACCTGAGCCGAAGGCAGTTGCTTAACCAACTGAGCCCCCCAGGCGCCCTTATTTATTTATTTTCTAAGAACTCAAATTGTTTTTCTTTTTAAATACAAGTCTTATTTGGGATCATAGACCCACCATTCTTTGTCATCCTTACGAGTCTATTAATTACACCTGTTCGAATTTCTCTTTTAGTATTATTCTTTCTTTGTTCCCAACATACTGGATTTCTCATGAAGAATTTGGTGCCACTTGTTCATATTGATTGCTTGTTAATTTTGACGCTTTCTGTAAATATTTGGCAATTTGTGGATTTATGTTGGAAATTGTATGTATGTTTCCCATATGCCTAATTGAGGTGTATTTTCCATCTTGAAAGGTAAGAGAGAGGGAGGGACAGGCTCTGGGCAGGGTATGTGGCTGTCCTGCTTCCCATGGTGTTTTCAGGGCTCACCTTTCATCTTAGCCATGCTTTTTCAGTTACTGTTCCAGCCTTTAGGCAAATGTTTCTGCTACCTAATGTTCTTCAAGGGGTGGCAATGTTGTAGGGGGACAGTCCACTCAGTTGACCCAAATTACTTCCTTATTATACCTCCTTTATATTGGCCACGGGTCCTTTCCCTGATCATCTTTCTCCCACCTTATGCTTGGAACACAGAGCTGCTCCACATAGGTTTTGGGCTATAGGCTCCTTCTCTATCCTGTATCAATTACCTTCTTTTTCAGGGTTTCCCATAATTTCTGGGCCTTTGATAACATTTTTCTTGCCTTAGGGATTTTGTTTATTCCTTTAAAAGGACTTACTGTCTTTTTTCATTTGTTTTAAGGTAAGTGATAAATGTCTGTTCAATGTATTACTTTTATACCTCTTTTGTAATTTTTTTCTTTAAATTTTTAAATTATGTTAATCACCATACATTACATCGTTAGTTTTTGATGTAGTGTTCCATGATTCATTGTTTGTGCATAACACCCAGTGCTCCACGTAGAATGTGCCCTCTTTAATACCCATCACCAGGATAACCCAACCCCCACCCCCCTCCCCTCTAGAACCCTCAGTTTGTTTTTCAGAGTCTATCGTCTCTCATGGTTCATCTCCCCCTCCGATTTACTCCCCTTCATTCTTACCCTCCTGCTATCTTCTTCTTCTTTTTTTTTTCTTAACATATATTGCATTATTTGTTTCAGAGGTACAGATCTGTGATTCAATAGTCTTGCACAATTCACAGCACTCACCAGAGCACATACCCTCCCCAATGTCTATCACCCAGCCACCCCATCCCTCCCACACCCCCCACCACTCCAGCAACCCTCAGTTTGTTTCCTGAGATTAAGAATTCCTCATATCAGTGAGGTCATATGATACATGCCTTTCTCGGATTGACTTATTTCACTCAGCATAACACCCTCCAGTTCCATCCACGTCGTTGCAAATGACAAGATATCATTCCTTCTGATGGCTGCATAATATTCCATTGTGTATATATACCACATCTTCTTTATCCATTCATCTGTCGATGGACATCTTGGCTCTTTCCACAGTTTGGCTATTGTGGACATTGCTGCTATAAACATTGGGGTGCACGTACCCCTTCGGATCCCTACATTTGTATCTTTGTGGTAAATACCCAGTAGTGCAATTGCTGGATCGTATGGTAGCTCTATTTTCAACTGTTTGAGGAACCTCCATACTGTTTTCCAGAATGGTTGCACCAGCTTGCATCAGATAAAGGGCTAGTATCCAAAATCTTTAAAGAACTTATCAAACTCAACACCCAAAGAACAAATAATCCAATCAAGAAATGGGCAGAAGACATGAACAGACATTTTTCCAAAGAAGACATCCAAATGGCCACAGACGCATGAAAAAGTGCTTAACATTCCTCGGCATCAGGGAAATCCAAATCAAAACCTCAATGAGATACCACCTCACACCAATCAGAATGGCTAAAATCAACAAATCAGGAAATGACAGATGTTGGTGGGGATGCGGAGAAAGGGGAGGGGAACCCTCCTACACTGTTGGTGGGAATGTAATTAATTTTTATAAACAACCCTCTCACTCAGGTTGTTAAATAGGTCTTTTGCTCATTTATTTGTGCCTTTCAGTGCTTTTCCCGTGCTTGATGCATAACAGATGGATAGTAAATGTTCATGGAATTTAATTGAAAGTATCCAGGCAGACCTTGGCTGAGCATACAACAGAAACATTACTGAAAGGGTTTCTAATTTGGGGGAGGATTTAAGTGCCTGAGTCCACCCTGTTCTTTCAATGTTTAAAGTCTATATTTTGAATCACTCTGCATTTATCTGTACTGCTTGCAACTGTCAAGGTAACACCCCCCTTCTTACTTTGTCTCTTTAAACCTCCTTGATAATTAAATAAAAAGAAGAACATAAATAAAGGAATGTGCCCCCAGAACTTTTCATTATTAATGTTCTATGACTAAATTGGAAATCTGCTACTGTACCCCAAGGGGGTGATTAATTTAGCAGACTAGGAGTTTTGATTAAAAAGGAATGAAATGTCTGACACATAGTCTATTTATCAGTTATTATGATATTAAAACACTCTAATCATTGTGGTTCCTAAATTAAGACTTCACAGCCTAAATGTCACTTCATTTTGCTTCTTTTGATTTGGTGATGTTTTATGGGCTTATTATCTGTGAATGTGTATGCATGTGTGTGTGTGTGAGTGGCACACATTCTCACTAATCTTTGAAGAAAAATAATACAGCAAGAAAGCTTTTTGCCACAAGCTGTGTTCCCTATTTCTTCATGTTTCAGGAAATATGGGGGCTACATAAAGAAAATAATCATTTCTGAATTAGCTGGTCATTCCCCAGATTCAGATGTAATTATAAAATATATTCTATTGGTACTAAATGGCCAAAAGTTTTAGTTATTAGAACTTACAATTTCAGATTCTTTTAACACTTAAAATGAAATATTCATGGAATGCACAAAACAAAAATTTTAATAAAATAAGATGCACTAACTCCTAATATCCTATGTCCCATATATTTCCCCAGGGCTAGCAAAGGGTGTTCTTACAGTCTTAACCTCCCACACTCAGGATGGACGTGGCTGAAGGCAAATGCCATGTAAGTGACTCTATTTGACTTTGATTTCACTGTTCTGGGTCTCTGACACCATTACTGTTAAAAGTATAGATCAGGTAGGCTCTGTTCTGCTTCTAGTAGGAGAATATCTGGCTAATGATGGCCTAGTTGTATCAGAATCTTGTGGTGGTTGTATACTAGTTCAAAAACATCAGGGTACTAAGCTGGCTTGTCTCTCCCCTTTAACAAGATAGCCTCATAAGGTGAGTCCTCTTTTTACTTGTTTCTGTCAGAGAGAGAAATCTTGCCAAGAAACACCAAGCATGTTGGTCACAGGGATAATTTGGACTTCAGGGTTATCTTTCCAGAGAGGTGTACCATCCCCAGCAGTCTCACACCTGGAGTAAGCCTCAGACCTTATATTTTGATTCTTCTGCCTGTTCCTTTCTAACAGAACAAGAATTGTTACCCTCTAGTCCATCCCTTTTATGGCTGTTCAAACAAACAAGCAAAAACAGTGGTTACATAATAACCGGCTTATTCAGTCCTAAACTCACTCAAAGAAGCAGAGGACTTATTTATTGCTAGTTTGCTTTATGTTGTATAAAATAACAAAGATCCATAAAAAGTTAAAAGTTTGAATTAAAAAGTTTGCATGGCCAAGTGGTGCTGAAAAATGAAAGTGTGAACTCAAATTTATGTATATTCTATAAAAATATACTAAATATCAAAACCAGAATATTTAGAAATTTTTTCTTCTAAGGAGAAAAAACATAACCATAATTTTGTAAACATTCATGAAATCCAATTTGTGATTACTTCATCTCCCATTTTTTAAAATCCTAGTTATTTATGAATATGTGATCATAATAAGTATTAAGATCACCAATTGGGATCACCAGTAGAATGAGTTTTTCTTAGTCCCCCTGTGATAAGTTATTATGGATGCTTTTTGCTAATGGATTAGGAAAAGAAGCAAAATATAATAGCATTTTTCTATCCAGATATGATTATAAACCCCCAAATAAAATGATAAGTTTATAAAACTGCTAAAACTTATAAGATATATTTTGGTTGAATATCTATATACAAGGGAATATATAAATATCAAAACAGCTTTTGATAAAGAAAAAATTATTTACAAAGGCATCAACAACTAAAAACTGCTAGAAAGTAATTTTGTAAGGTTTGAACAAGATCTCTTTCTGAAAGACTATAAAACTTTACTAACAAAGAAAAATTTATCTTTAAAAGGAAAAAGCAGTAATGAAACTGAATACATTGGAAGATTCAATACTGCAATTATATTATTTCTTCCTAAAAAATAAAAACTTCCAATAAAATTTTCATAACTTTTTTACTTTGATTTAATTTTAAACTTTAGAAAAGTTGCAAGAAAATTACATAGAACTTTTATAAGCCACTTTTCACACATTCAACCATTTTCAAAATTTTGCCCCATTTGATTTATTGTTTATTTGTGGGTTTTTTTGTTGTTCTTTGTTTTCTTTTTTCTTTTAATTTAAATTCAAGTTAGCTAGCAAAAGTGTAATATGAGTTTCACAGGTAGAATTTAGTGATTCATCAGTTGCATCTAACACCTAACATCTAACAGTGTTCATTACCTCAAGTACCTTCCTTAATGTCCATCACCCAGTTACCCCATCCTCTACCCACCTCCAGTGACTCTGTTTGTTCCCTATAGTGAAGAGTCTGTTATGGTTTGCCCCTCTCTCTGTTTTTAGCTTATGTTTTTCCTTCCCTTTCCCTCTGTTCATCAGTTTTGTTTCTTAAATTTCACATATGAGTGAAATCATATGGTATTTGTCTTTCTCTGACTTATTTCACTTAACATAATACACTCTGGTTCCATCTATGTTGTTGCAAATGACAAGATTTCATTCTTTTCGATGGCTGAGTAATATTCCTGTGTGTGTGTGTGTGTGTGTGTGTGTGTGTGTGTGTGTGTGTCCCCACCACATCGTTTTTATCCATTCATCTGTCAATGGACATCTGAGCTCTTTCCATATTTTGGCTCTTGTGGATATTGCTGCTATACACATTGAGGTGCATGTGCCCCTTTGAATTACTATGTTTGTATCCTTTGGATAAAATCTGACTAGCGCAATTGCTGGATCATAGGATAGTTCTATTTTTATCTTTTTGAGGGACATCCATACTGTTTTCCAGAGTGGCTGCACCAGCTTACGTTCCCACCAACAGTGTAAGAGGGTTCTCCTTTCTCCACATCCCCGCCAACATCTGTTATTTCCTGAGTTGTTAATTGTAGCCATTCTGACTCGTAGGAGGTGGTATCTCACTGTGGTTTTGATTTGTATTTCCCTGATAATGAGTGATGAACATTTTTTCATGTGTCTGTTGGCTATTTGTATGTCTTCTTTGGAGAAATGTCTGTTCATGCCTCCTGCCCATTTCTTGACTCTGTTTCTTATTTGTTGGGTGTTGAATTTAATATATTTTTATAGATTTTGAATATGAGTTCTTTATGTGATATGTCATTTGCAAGTATCTTCTCCCATTCTGTAGGTTGCCTTTTAGTTTTGTTGATTGTTTCCTTTGCTGTGCAAAAGTTTTTTATCCTGATGAAGTCCCAATAGTTCGTTTTTGCTTTTGTGTCTCTTATCTTTGGAGATGTGTCTAGCAAGGAGTTGCTGCAGCCAAGGTCAGAAAGGTTGCTGCCTGTGTTCTCTTGATTTTGATTGATTCCTATCTCACATTTAGGTCTTTCAAATATTTTTAAGGACCATTAACCATGTCAGAGTAAGTTGGGATATTATGCCTTTTATCCTAAATACTATACAGCGTGTATTTCCTAAGGATAATAGCATTCTTTGACATAATCACAGTAAAATTTTTAAAATCAGAAAATATAGCTTTGCATTTCCTTGCCAGGTTACTTTAATATCCTTTAATCCAGGACACTTTTGGGGTCTGTCTTTGTGTTTCATGGTTTTGATTCTTAGAATACAGGACAGTCATTTTGTAGAATTTTTCTCTGTATTTCCTCAGATTTAGGTTGTCCATTTTGTTGTAAATACCATACAGGTGATGTTTTGTACTTTCAACACATAATATAAGGAGATGCATGATGTTAATTTGTCCTTTTATTGGTGATGTTGTCAATCACTTACTGAAGATGTTGTCTTTAGGTTTCTCCACTTTGTGAAGTTACTACTTTCCTCTTTTCAATTAATGGGTAATTGGTGGGGAAATACTGTAAACAACATGTTCTTCATCAAACATTTACTTACTAGTTTTAGTATCTATTGATCATTCCTGCTTGAGTCAATTATAACTCTGATGGTTGACAAATGGTAATTAATTAACTGTATCTTGGTTTTATTCATTGGAAGTTATAAATAAATGCTTTTTTATTTTCTACCATTAATTAATTAAATTTATATTTATTTTATGCACTAATAGAATTTTTTCTATAAATTCTAATGCATTACTGTCATTATTTACTCTGATGTTCAAATTGATTTTGTCAGTAGGAGCCCCTTTGGATATATTCCTATAAGTCCTTCAACACTGAATTTTTATTGCCCAGCCCTGGAATCATTTCTCCACAGAGCCCTGGTTCTTTTTAGTGAAGACTACTATTAAAATACCAATATCTAGGCACAAGAGATGCTCATTGCTATGGAGGTGTCACTGTTTCTATATCTTTTCAGAGGGGGGAAAAAAACAACTAGGAAAATGTGTGGTGTGTGTATGTGTATTTATATATACCTAATTCTATGCCTATTTTTGAGTTTATATTGATGCATCCAATTCTAATCTATTACCATCAGGTTTATTCTAGAACTACTTCCTTTTATTTGTAACACTCTTCTCCAGAAATGAGAGACCTGGCTCCTATCATATTATGCTCAATATATTTACTTATTATGTCATTCCCAGAATACACAGAATGTAAACTCAGAATCCCCAATTCAACCCATTTCAGATAATAGCTTGCTAAACCCAGTAACTAAAGTGTCACAATTGTAAGTTGTTTTTATCAATAGTTTGAGAATATGTTAAAAATCCCATGTTTAAAATTTACCTAGATTAGTCCTTTTTTTTTTTTTTTAAAGATTTATTTATTTGAGAGAGAAGCACAAGTGGGAGGTGAGGGGCAGTGGGGAGAGGGAGAGAGAATCTCAAGCAGGCTTTGCACTGAGCACAGATGCCCATGCAGGGCTCAATCTCATGATTTTGAGGTCATGACCATGAGATCACAACCGGAGCTGAGACCAGGAGTCTGTCACTTAACTGAACACACCACCCAGGCGGTGCCCCTTGGTTAGTCCTTTTTTAAGGACTCCTTCCCTTCCCCCCACTTCCTCTTTGTTCTCATTTTGTGTGATTATGTTATACATCTGAAGCAGTTTTAGGTTTATTTTTCTCTGCCTTCCATCTGAAGTTTTCCATTCTCTCAGTTTCTATTACATTCCTAGGACACACTATCCCACCTTTCAGTCTTACTTTTTTGATACCCCTTTCCACTTTATTCTTCTCCAAAGTACTTACTGCAAATATATTGCATGCTTTTCTTATTTATTTTCCTTGTTGTCTGAATCAGAATGTAAATTCCAGTAAGGCAGAAGTGTTTGTGCTTTGCTCACTCTGTATCCCCAGTGCTGGTATGGTGCATGATATAGTAAATTTTTAATAAACAATTACTGGATGAATTTAATTACTTGATCTTCTTATCATAACCTCTTCTAGAACATTAGAAAGGAGACAACATAAAAGTTGCTTAAAAATATTCAATAGAATTATGGTTTTAACTTGCATGTTTTCAAAGTTTTTTTTTTAAGATTATTTATTTATTTATTTGATGAGAGAGACACAGCGAGAGAGGGAACACAAGCAGGGGGAGTGGGAGAGGGAGAAGCAGGTCTCCCACGGAGCAGGGAGCCCGATGCGGGGCTTGATCCCAGGACCCTGGGATCATGACCTGAGCGGAAGGCAGACGCTTAATGACTGAGTCACCCAGGCGCCCCCAAAGTATTTTTCCTGATAGGTTGTTTTCTATGGGATGTGTACATATGTTTTATTGGTTAAGGATATTGGAGTTTAATTGTAAAGCGGAGGTATAGGGTAAAAAAAATTATTATTGGAGGCTATGTAATTTTTCATTTTCCCAAATCTACCAACAAATCTTTTTGAGATTCTTACTTTCTCTGATAAACTGCAAGTTTTGGCTCTGCCACTGACTTTCCATTCTCTGGAGTTGCATAGTATTTTAGAGAAAATCGTATAGCAGTGATTGTAGAGAAGTGTTTGCATGCTCTTTGCCCTGGGTGGGCAGGGATTTTTCATTTCATACATCATTACAATTTTCTCCAAAGATTGGGCACCAATTTCACCTCACTCCATTACAACAAGCTACCTGCTCACAAACTCAGCATCCAGGCCAAGCTGAAACAATCTCCACAACATATTGTCTGTAAAACCTTGTAATTTCAATTGTTCATGCTAAAATGTTATGTTATGCATCTCAGTGCATCTCATCATACTAACACGTAGCAATAGGCTAATGAACTGTAACAAAACTCGGTTTCAAAAATGTCAAACGTAATGAAAAAAGGAAAAAAATACAGAAATATATAGGTCCTCAATTGGATTTATATATTCTTTGTGTTTTAGACTTACATAAATTTTACACACTTTACTACTAGTTTACTTCAAACACCTTAGTAGTTTAGTATTATTCAGGTAGTCTCTCTGCAATAATACACTGAACCAGCATCAAAAGTTACTGACTCAACTGAATATTCATTCTCAAGTTTGCCGCTGTCAATTAGGTCATATTTTCTCTTTATTATAGTTCACTAAATTCAGGAGGAATCCCAGATAACACATCTTTATTCATTCATTTTTGTTATTTTCTGGTCTTATTTTTGAACATTTACTATGTGTAAAGTTCCAAGAACACCATGCTGAATTTAGCAGAAATGATGTCCATTCTCACATAGCATACAACCTAGGGGAGGAGACAGAAATTAATAAAATAATTCCTCAAATATATATGTAAATCTGAGGTATGGGCTATGAAAGAAAAGTTTAGAGATCTATATAATATTGTAAATCAAAGTTCTAAGAGGTTGAAAAATTTGCTATGGAGTGCCTGGGTGGCTCAGTCAGTTAAGCGACTACCTTTGGCTCAGGTCATGATCCTGGAGTCCTGGGATCGAGTCCCATGTCCGGCTCCCTGCTCAGCGGGAAGCCTGCCTCTCCCTCTGACCCTCCCCTCTTCTCATGCCCTCTCTCTCAAATAAGCAAATAAAATCTTAAAAAAAAAATTTGCTATGTATCATTTCTTCCCTGAGAAAATGAATTGACCTAACAGCAGACAATAGGTGAGGGGGAGGGGACATAACCATATGTTTTAGGAATGGGCTTATTATGTGCACAGCTCTAGAGAAAGGAAAAAAAAATACTGTGAGTTTAATCAACTAGAAAAGGGCAATATGACCCTGAATTCGGGAAAGAATGCAAAATGGCAAAACTTGAGGCTGGAGATGTTGGTACAACCACGTTATGCTGGATTGGGAACTTTATTTTAAGAATCAAATGACTTTAGTGAGGAATTTCTAAAATTGGAATAAGTTTATCAGATATTCATTTTAGTATGTTCCTTTTAGCTCAAGTGAAAAGAATGGATTTGCAAAGGCCAAAGGTAGAAACTGCAAAGAGTAGGAGATGTAGCCATTGATCTGAGGGTGTCTTAATGCCAGTAGAAATGGAGAGATGTATGCAGATTCAAGAGATGTTCAGAAGGAGGAATAAATAAGATATAATAATTGATTAGACATTAAAAAGTGAAGGGAATGGATGTGTCAAGCATGATAGATTGATTATATATATATTCAGTACATATTTTTGAGTGCCTATTAAATCCAATAGCTATTCAAAGGCTAGAGCTACAGCACTGAAAACAAAACAAAAGAAATCTGACATGAATACTCTTGTTCCAAATGTCTTCAAGTTTGCTTTTTTATCCCTTTCAAATATTTCTACAAATGTCACTTTCTTGGTATTCTTTTCAGATTTATGTCCTTTTTCTGATCTTTGCTCAAATTTCAGCTTCTCACTGTGGTTTTCTTTGACTCACTTATCTAAAATTATAATTCTCCACTCCTACCTTTAACTTCATCCTCCCCATAATTTTTCTTGAGTTTATTTTTTCCATGTTTTTCACTATTCCACAACTATATATTTTAGTTACTAATTAGTTCATTGTCTGTCTCCCACAACTGAGATGTACATTACATGAAGGCAAAACAAACAGAAATCTATTACAGGACTTACCTTCTAATTGAGAGTAAAACTACGGAGCTCATCTTAGCTTCAACCTGCGTTCCCTATACCACTCTTTTGCCTTTCTTGCAAGCACTCATCACCTTCTAATGAACTACATCATCTGCTATTCTCAATTAGAAGATAAATCCTGTAATAGGTTGGTGTCTGTTTTGCCTAGAACATTGGCTGGCATAGATCATATATTCTGTACATACTTGTTAAAAAGAATAAATGAATGTCCATCTTCAGAGGTATCTCTTTTGTATGCATAAACTGGATACATTCAATTTTCTTATTATGGTTCAGTGTCAAAGAGTTCAGCGTGCTAAATCAATTTTCTATCTCTTGTTTCTTCCTCCACACAACTGAAGACTTCAAAAATCTGAGATCCTGGATTACCTACTCAGTAATCTTGCTTTACAATATGAATATATACATCACTTATACATGTACACACTTTTGGACTTTTCCTAGTGTTCTCTAATTAAAGTTTTAGGTAAATTTTATACCTCATATACTATACAAAAATATGAGTAGATAGCCTTACAATAATTATTTTGCTTCATCTCTCAACATTATAGCAAAGCAAGAAAGAAAGCAGATGTTGCTTTTGAGCTGAAATGTGCTAGGTAAATAAATTAGCTAAAAATGCCAAAGGATTGAAATATGTTGAAAGATACTTAGTCTGTCTTGCTAAAGGGAAAGATAATAAATGACTATGCTTTTACTTCTATATTTTTATAGCACTTTCTGTAAAACAAATAATGCATTACTGATATAGCTATTGCCAAAATGGTGTTAGAGCAGTGCCATTTTGCCAAATTTTCTTCCTAAATAATGAAATCTTATTTTCTACAAGAACTCATTTGTAAAACACATCAAATAGTTTTAAAATATTTCTTACTGGGGCACCTGGGTGGCTCAGCCATTAGGCATCTGCCTTCGGCTCAGGTCATGATCACAGAGTCTTGGGATCGAGCCCCGCATCGGGCTCCCTGCTCAGCGGGGAGCCTGCTTCTCCCTCTCCCACTCCCCCTGCTTGTGTTCCCTCTCTCGCTGTGTCTCTCTCTGTCAAATAAACAAATAAAATCTTTAAATAATAAGTAAATAAAATAAAATATTTCTTGCTGAACAAAATTTGGTTTTTGGACTTAAATATATACCCTTGGTACATTTTTTGTGTTTAGACATTAAAAAATACCACATAACTAAGAGTAGCAATATGATTAATATATGTATATGTATAAATTATGAGTGTATATGTATGCACATATATATGTATATACAAATATTTGTATATATTTTGTATATATTTGTACATAAAATATTTGTATATATGTGTATGTACAAAAAAGACCTATATATGTATATATATATACATATATGTATGTATGCATCAGTAATAGTGTGATGATAGTACAGAGCTGCCTTTCTCTCAACTTGATTTTATTATAGGACTCATGTTCACCAAACTGTCTCATCATTCTTTTTCATGGGTGAAATTGACATAAATTAATACTAAAATATATGCCTTTATTGCTCTTAGAAGGCCTGTGACATTAATAGGCATCACTAGGACATAAAATGTTTATAACAAATCAAGGTACCAGGTGGAGGTCAGGGAATGTATTGCAAGTTGGAAGTAAAAATGTGTTGATGTCATTTCCTGAGAGCAGAAGCTTGACAGTGTTTTGCTCTTTAACATGGAAACCTTTCTGTATCTGTGTTTGTCCTTTCATACCTACCAACTACTTTGCTGACTAGTCAATTATTTTACTATTTCTCAGTAATATAAATGAAAAAAAACTTAAAAAAATTTCAAAACCTACCATTCTTTTAAAAAGTATATTCTAACTTCAAGCTTAAACAGTAAAAACTTCAATATACTAATTATATGATTTAGAAGATGTATTAAATAACACTACACAGATATAAAGCCAAACTTTAACACTTATTTGTATATATTTAATATTTCTTAATTAGTACAATTTTAATTCAAAGAGAAATCTAACTTAATGGCTGGTATGATTCTTAACATTTAAAGTGTTCTGGTCCATTGTTCTGGTCACACTTTATAAAAGACTTTCTACAGATGTTTCAGTATTTTTTTTAATTATAAGTTAATGAACTTGGTTGATATTTCAAAAATAGAGAAAGTTAAAAATTAGCAGTTAATATGAACTTCTTTTATTTGAATATCCTTGCCCTTCAACTCTGCGATTTTTTTCCTAACATTTATTCCTTTCTTGCCCACTTTACTTTTTGTTATTTAAATATCTTTACAATGGAATTTCTATACTTATTAAATTTATTTCTTGTTTTGACATTTTATTCAACATTCTACAAATTTTCTTTATCTTCAGTCTTCTATTAAATTTTTCATTTTCCATGCATATACAGTTTTAAAAATGTTTTTCTAGTTCTTTCAATTCATTTTTTCTATAGCAGCCTAAGTTGATTTATTGAAGAAATGTTTTTGATATTCTCCAGAGTTGCTAGTTATTTTTAATTGTCCTTGAATTCAATGAATTATTTCTTTCTTCTGCTATAATTTGTCTACTTTTGTGTAATTCTTCCCTCCTGTGCAATTGTTTTTTCTTAAATATATGTTGACCACTAGAGTTTTATTTTTATTAATATTTGTGTATAGTATGATTACTATAAGGATTTACTTTTTACATGTGTTTTCTTGCTAATAATGAGCTTTAAATATATGAGCATGTCCTCTGACACTTTATATTAGAATTTGTGGTCTAAATATTGGCAGACAAACTGAACTACTTATTACATATGACAGAAAATGAAGAATTTTAATCTGGTGCACCAAACCAGACACTCAAAGTTTAGTTACTCACTGGCAAATTCCTAATGGATTAAATGGATTTACTATCATTTTAGGTATGATGGTAAACATCTCCGCTGACAGTGAATCATGGAACACTACATCAAAAACTAATGATGTACTGTATGGTGACTAACATAACATAACATAAAAAAAAAAGTGTTCTCTATATGAGGAGTATTGGTAGGACTGATGATCATTAAAAACCTAGAATTTTTTTTTTTTAATATTCCACTCTTGCTTTTTATAGACTGTGACTCTGAGTTTGGAATCCCTGCAGAGTCCCATCTGGTATAAAACTCCAAATTTCATTATATCCTTGCCTTGTACCTGTTTTGTTCATGTCTTTCTCTACTCCATTAATCACTTGAACTCCATATGCTCTCTATATTCCAAAATTTTGTCCAAAATTCTAATGGGTACACTCCTTGTTTTGTTTTGTTTTGGCTTTACTTTATTTAGTACATATGTTTACATTTAAATGGGAAGGAAGTGGAGGTAAATCTGTGCCCTCAATCCACAATCTTGTTTCAGAAACTATATACTTTCTATTTCTTAATTTTTTTTTTTACTCTTCATTTTCTTTGTTCCCAATGTAAGCAAATATTTGGCTTCCCATAGTTAGCTCTTTACTGTTGTAAGAGACTTTTTTTTTTTTACTAATGTCATAAAATAAATCAAATTTCTTGATCATGCATAGTATGGTTCAGTGTAAGTGTGAACAGTGAAATAGAATTAGCAAAATGCCTATTATAGCTCTAGCACTTTTTTTTAACATTTTATTTATTTATTTGACAGAGAGAGACACAGCGAGAGAGGGAACACCAGCGGGGGTGGTGGGAGAGGGAGAAGCAGGCTTTCTGCTGAGCAGGGAGCCCGATGAGGGCTCGATCCCAAGACCCTGGGATGGTGACCTGAGCCGAAGGCAGAAGCTTAAGGACTGAGCCACCCAGGTGCCCCATAGCTCTACCACTTCTGTGTTACCTTAAGCAGCTTAGTTAACCCTTTTGTGCATCAGTTACCTAAATTATAACAGATAAAAAATGTGTCCTCTCATTAGAAGGTACATTTTCAAATGTTTAAACGAGTTAATATATGAAAAGCACATAGTGTAGTTCCAGGTACTAAGTAAGCATACAAGAATATTAAACTGCAATTATTAATAATTATCTTTCAAATTGGAACCCCTTCCCCCAACTAAATCCTTACTTTGGTTTCACTTCATAAGTCTTATTTCTCACTGAATTCTATTAAGCAGCAAAATTCTGCTCAGTCTTAGTTAATAGTAGGCATAAGAAATCGGAAGACCAATTAAAAGAAAGGCAAACAGTTCAATATTATTTACTTCTTTTAAATCCTATCCTTATTTTTAATAAAAACTATTTTCATAGAATAGCTAAATGCTGTTCTTTAGTAAATCTAGCAAATTTTCAGTCATTGCAAACTCATTAAAGAGATTACCATTATTTATTCTGGGAGAGTTCAAACATATTCAAGAAACTTGAACTCTTTCTGTCAAATATTTACAGAGAAATGTCTTGCAATTATATAATACTTGTGGGAGTGAGGAAACCTGTTAATCAAAATAAAGATTAAAAAAAAAGATTTGATTGCAGATTATACATGCAGAATGAAGGACAGTTAATATAAAACTGGTCACCAACAGTTTCCTTACAGTGACTTTGATTTTGATTTGATAAAATGTACCTTGAGCTTTTGAAAGAACAATTTGACACTTTTTTTTTTTTAGTCTTTGGTATAGCAAAGATGCAGATTACTGGCTATTTGTTTACAGGTAGCTCTTTTAAAAAATGTGTTTTACCAAAAGAATATATGTGTTAAGAGTGACATTATACTTTCTGATGGAAACAAATTTATAAATATACAATATTTTAAATGAATGAATGAATGAATGAATGAGAGAAAGAGAGAAATTTTACCAGTTATTCAAGGAAGCAAAAGTGCTTATAGGAGCTGCATTATAGAATAAATTTCAACTGTAAGTCTTTAAATAGTATTTGTCATAGGGAAAATGTCTTCCATGCAGTAAATGGAAAAATGGCCTTTTTTAGTCATTTATCTCTATCAACTTTCTGTCAAAAATAATGATTGTGCCTTTCAAAAGTCTAAGCTCAGTAGCTATAAAATGTTAAGAAATTCATACTGATTTTTACGATACTATCTGATAGAATGGACAGGAAAATAGAGAATCACTCATATTTCTTGAGAGATAAAATGTAACAAATAAATATATCTTAATAAATACAGACAGAAGAAACTCAAAATCAGTTAAAGGAAACAAGATTTCATCTTTTCTGTGCAAGTTCTCTTTCAAATTCAAGGATTTGAGTAACATAAATTCTGAAAATTAAACATATCCTGAAAAGATCTTTCAAATTAAAGAGAACAAAAAAAAATATTAGATACATTTACAGTACCATCATAGAAACACTTCTCTTTAGACTTTGAATCCTTTATTATACTTAATTGTACACATAATGACAGAAACTTACATACCATATAATGGACTTGGTAAAGAATGATATAACTATGATAATATAGACATGATCTCCCCTGATTTTCCTTATCATACCAACTCTGTTCCAATAGTATTAAGGGATTAATCAAACATGATTTATTATAAAGGCATTTAACCGTTAAAAAGTTATAACTTTTTATATTTTCTTTTACTTTTTCTTTTTAAATAGAAAAAAATATTTCAGTGACCACTTGAGTATAATTTCTCAAACTGCATTCAAACATAACAAAAAAATAAAGAAATTAAACTTGGCATATTTGAAAAATGATGAAACATTCCAAAGAAAACATAATAAGAATTATATGATAACAACCAAAGAGCTAGCTAGCTACCTCATATGTCAGAAGATATGAAAAAAAATTTTGTAAAATCTAAAATATTCAGACAATAAGTCCTTGTTAAGTAATTTTGAAAAACATAATACTGTTTTGCACTATAAGGGAGCATATATCTGGAAATTACAGTTCACTTAAACTAATTGCCCTGGAGTGAAGTTTTAAAGATTACTGGCCTAATAGCAACTCAAAGACATTCTAATCTCAAAGACAAAACCCCACTTTGGGAAATTATAGATAGCTAACGACCTTCTAAAAGTTATATAAAGAAAATTTTTATTATAATTATGTGCAGAATGGATAAAGCAATACAAATAAGTCATCCATGTCAGCCACTCTAACAAATAGAGTTGTTTGGTCAGGATTTATTTGAGTGAGAGGATTGGGGGATCAGAAAAACGTGCGGCTATGCTGATTTCTACTTCTTTGAGTCTGGTCTTTTTAAATTTTTTAAAAATTATGTTTGGATACAATACAGGAAAATAGTGTCAAAAAGTGAAGCCAAATCTCAGTAATCTGTTTTGTATAATCACTCTGACATTTAAATTGTTTGCCTAACAACAAATTCACAAGAACACTTTACGCATTTATACATATTATGATTGTTCGCATTTGTCCTTAAATTTATTAATTTGTGTCCTAGGCCTCTTGCAGTTCAGGGAGCAGATTAAACAAACAAAAACAATACAACTATATCTGGCAGAGACTTTTTTGGATGAATTTGCCAACTCTTTCTGGAAATGTTCTGTTATTTTTCATTCTAAACAGGCAAAAAGTCCAGAAACTGTAAGAACATGTTAACAGTGAATATTTATTTAAAAATTCTTTACATGTAAAGTGCTTTGTTTCTTTTGGTTTGTTTTTGCTCCTTAGAAGAGGAAAAGCTTTGTGGCTGGTTCTTGAGTACATATTGGTATTAAAGGTAATAGGTCAAATAATTAAAAAAAATTTTTTTTTAAAGATTTTATTTATTTATTTGACAGAGAGAGAGAGACACAGCGAGAGAGGGAACACAAGCAGGGGGAGTGGCAGAGGGAGAAGCAGGCTTCCCGCCGAGCATGGAGTCTGATGGGGGACTCGATCCTAGGACCCTGGGATCTGACCTGAGCTGAAGGCAGACGCTTAACGACTGAGCCACCCAGGCACCCCTAAATCTTTTTATGATATAAACTGCTGATTTATTTATTTCATGGTTATATCAATAGGGTAACAAAAGAATTCATTCAGTTAGAAATGGTAGGACAGCATTTTACCCTTTTTTACTAAAATTATGATTTTTTTTTTGCTATTTTTATATTATAGTTGAACATTTAAGGTCATTAAGCATGTGTATTCTAATATGCTTCATCCTCTACCACAAATAATTTGGGATAAAAAAACCTTTTGAACAAGATATTGCATATTATTACATTTGAGTAGTTAATATTTCAACAAAAGTAATAATGTATTCAGTGATTATTCTTTTTAACAATTATTGTAATTCCTTTTACATATGTTGTTTATTCAACTATACTTTTCCTTAGGTCAAATCTCATTTCTTTTAAATAGTTGTAGAAGCTGATAAATTAAAAGTCTAGGAATTTAATTCAATCTCTCTACCTTAAAGGCAAAATGCCTATGTCAACCCCTTTCTTGAAACTTACTTTCAATGTTCTAAAGTCACTCTGATATATATCATGTTTGTGCTTTTAGATTCATCCACACTTTTCATGTGGCAAAATAGTAATTGTAACTCTTAAAGTAAAATTTTAAGTGACTTGTTTTGGAAATGTCTATTTATTTTTAGTTTCTGGTTTTTTATTCCCATTCCAATTTTTAGGGATGGGAGACTCCTGAGTTTCACAGAAATTTTTCCTATATTAATTATCTTTTCCTCTTCTTTCCCTTAGTGCTAGATAATCCCTTTCATTGCTGTACATCCTCTGGTTTGTTATGTATGTCTTTCTTACTTTCTAAACTATAAATTCCTCAAGGGCAGGACTTGACAATTAGTCATTACACTATTTACTATAGTCAAACAAGTTTTATTGTAGTTATTGTTTTTATGCATTGCAATAGTCTATATATCTTTCTTTAATGAAATTATATAAACTCTGGTGTTAATTTCCAACTATACTGAAGTAAAGTAGAATTATTTTGCTAGTTTTACTTTAAGGGTACAATTCTTTGCTGCTATATTTAATGTATGGTTTTGTTTTTCTCTTTCTGCATATGTAAGTTTGCATGTGTTCTTGCTTATGTGTTTCAGTAACAAACTTTTTTTAAAATAATTTTGTGGCTTGATTGTGTCATAATGCATTTTACTGATATATTTTGGAAAATGTATATGAAATATAAAAATTCTGAGTCATTAAACATTTGTCTGGTTTCCAAAACAAAGTAATTTCAAAAAAAATTCAATTGGATTTAAAGAAATGTCAATATCTTTAAAAATTCTAATTAGTCAAATAATGTTTCTGGTTATCATGTGACCTTCCAAGGGGAACATACTCTAAGGACTTGTCATTCTAATGACTATTTAGGGTTTATTTATTGGATGGGTATCATATTATAATACTCCCTTAACCTCTTCTAGTTGATTATTTTAAAAAGCCATAATGTATAGAGCTACATTTACTTGCAAATACCTAGATATTAAAAATCTTACACTTTTCCATTTGAAATAGAAGTGGGATTTTATATATATATATAATTTATATATATATATATATATCATTAGGTTGGGCATAAAGTTTCCATCAAACATCATAGGATCATTGTTAAACAATTTGAATTTAGATTGCATATAGTCTCAATGGTTTTCAGATTAAGAATATCAGAAAGATAACATGGTATCCTGATCACATATTTATCATGAGGTTATCAATTAGAATGCAAACTTTTTGAAACCAGATTATTATAATTAGTAAATAATTATTCTCCCACCCACAAACTCTTGAGTCACATCCTAATGCCCATGAGAGAGGCCTCATAACTAAATAATAAAATCTACAGTATTAAGAGTAAGTCTATTTGTGGCCACGTTTCAGGGAACAGAATTCTTACTGACTTCAAGGGCAGAAAGTTTAGTTGTAATGCAACTGTTACAGTAAGAGGTTATCTGTACAAGTAGAATTTAAAGAAGTGGCTATCATCCTGTATTTCAAAACTAAATTCTGTCCTTGAATGGACATAGGCAAACTCTATTGATTTTAGACTATTAGCTGACTGTTTTTTTCTTAAGAGGATTTGATATTTCTGTCATTACCTCTGGAGAATAAGATGTTTAAATGAAATAAGCACAGAAACCTTAATTGCCTATGTGTATATTATAAACATTAATTTCATTTACTGTACACTTTTTAAATTTATGTATATGTCAATGTCATTTCTTTTAATAACAAAGACCTCTATGTTCCTATTTAAGTTTGAAAAGCAATTTTCATTATGTAGGCATCAAATGTTATATTTCCTTTGGGGCTTTTTCAAACATGATCCAAATTTTATCTGGTACCACATAACTATTTTAGACTCAGTTTTGTGGTAATTTACGTAGATGACTCACTTTGAAAGAAAAATGCCAAGATACGTAATTCCTGACATTGTGTTAATAATAGTTTCTAAATTTAAAATGTTCTTAATTGAAATTGATACTATCAAGTTTTTCAAATAATTGGACTCCCTCCAGAGTCAACTGATGTTTTTAAAATTTTCATTTGAAATTTTAGGCCAAATATGTCATCTTTTTTATCCCCTATGTTCATTTCAACCACATGCTGCTGGATAAAATCATGTATGGACCAGTATGGCATGATGGATAACATAAACCCACTGTCTGTAAAATTTCTAACAAGAAGATAGAAAATAGGATAAATAAAGTGCTACTTAAGATATTACTTCTATGCTCAAGCTGTAGGCAGAATTGTAGTCTTAAACTTCTCTCTCCTTCCCCTTTGATAATATTTATGGGCCTAAATAGTAGCTGTGAGAAAGCTATAAATATAAGAATTGGTAACCTTGAAGTATTTTCTCCTCTGTGTTTAATAGTAAAATTCCTTTTTTCAATTTTGATAATATTGTTCCATCTGTATCAGTAGATATTCTTCTTAGTAAGTTCAACTATACAAACTGTAAGACAGACTTCTAAGTAATTAATACTCAACCTTGGAATTTCACAATCAGAGAGAGCTAGTGGGGCATAGAGAAGTCACTGTCAAAATAAAATACCAAGATCCATTATGTTTGTCTGTCTCCCCTGACGTAAACTGTTCAGAGAGCCCTATGACTTATATTAGCAGGAAAGAAAGCTCTATACCTAGGATAAGACATAACTGAATAAATACATGTCAAATCTACTGAATCAAGCTAGTTTAAAAATTAATTTAAAATCTGAGAATGTAATGTTCTTGATATCAGCAAGAAAAAATGATTTACACAGAGTAAATACAGAAGTAGCTAATCTGTGGCTAAATAACTTTGTGGATTACTTTATGATGCAAGTGATAAGAGAAACTCCCAATTGTCACAAGGTTGAAGTGACTTATTTGGATCAGTCTCCTCTCAATATGAAAAGCCTAACATTTCCTTTCAATAATAATCAATGCAATGAATACATATGCAAAAGTACACAGATATATAAAACCTAGTTCATATATACACCTTTTTCAGACATGTGGCTCTTTTCTTAGGTGAGTGTTTAGGACGTTTCCTAAGTGGTATGCTGTGGACAGCTAAGTGGTAGTAAAATATGGAGGAGCAGGAGGCTTGACACTTTGTATCTCTAAACACAATGGCTCTTTCCTCACAAATTAATTTTAATATCTATGGGTAGTTTGTCATGAATTGAAAAGTTTTGCATCAATACACACAATTAGATTTATATGCAAATCTTGGAGTTCTTCTGGAATACAAAGAGGTGTACTTTGAGATAAAGGAAGAGGGAGGAATAAAAACTGAAACTTCAAAATCTCAAGTTATTAACTGGGAAGTGGCTGTGATTTTTTTCTCTCTTCTGCTTTTAGCACAAATATGTACGAATTAGTATTCTTTTTTTTCCCCCACACTTGATATGATAGATAAGTGAAAAAAAATCCCCAGGAAAACTAAAAAAATGAAATTCGGAAGTTGTTTCCAAAAGCTCGTTAAAGTTTAAACTGTAATTCCTAAGTAGTGATGATATTGTTGCTGTCTGGGTGTTTCCTCTGTTTCTTTCCAAACACCTCTACCTCCATTTTAAGAAAAAGCTTAAGGGGATTTTGTGCTAGCTCAAGACTCCCTCATATGCAGGCTCTCCATCATTTTCTGAAGTGGGTATGCTTGAAAATAAAGATACCACATTGTTTCAGTCCTCTTCTCCATCCCTGTTCTGGTGGCCCTACTTTTCTTGGTCATAAAATAATCTAAGGTTGTGATAGATTCTAGAGAGGCAGTATTGTCCATAGTACCAGACAATCTTAAGCCTCCGTAGTATCTTCCTGGATATACTCCTGTGTGTTCAGAGAAAAAGAAAGCTAAGGGGATGCTGCATTTCTTTGAAACCTTTGTGCTCTGTGTTATGATGGGCAACCATGACTACTTAAAGAGAGAACTTCAAGGGTACTTGGGCTTGCTTTTATTTATTAAATGAGGCTTACAATTCTATATTTTTGCAAATGCCTTTATGTGATAAGAATCATGACCTTCACATACATATAAATACTGCACTTTATAAATCCCATAACATTTTAAGAAGGGGAGGGAAGCAAGATTAGTACATGATAATTCATTGAAAGAAAAAAAAGAAAAAATATGCTCTACATTATCTTCAGTCATAGGGAAGGAAAGATAAATCAGTCACACGTAGAGATCAATAGAATGTCTATGAACACTACTGTTAATTCTTATATAAATGACTAACTGGAAGACCTGAAATACAATTAATTGCCTATTGTGGATATTTCCTCAAAGGAGTAACAGATGCTTGATCATCTAAGATTACATCTGCTTCAGGCATACAAACTACATGAAGCAATGATGCCATGAAGGCTCTCAATATCATCAGTCACATTCAAAATGGACAGAAGCAGCAAAGGAAAAGGCGACTTGAAATTAAATAGTGACCTCTCAAATTGTGATTTTATAAGGATACCTGAAATTATTGTCTGCATGAACAGTGACATGTTATAGAAATAGGAAAAAGAGATTCTGAAGATAGTTTAAAGCTAAATCTTTTAAATATTCTTTTTTTATAGCTGAGTAAAGTGTTTGCTATCTCATAAATGTCAACTGTATCATCTCCCCTCTCTAATACCTTCATTTTCCCATTCTTTTATGATGCTATTTCTTTTTCTAAGCATAAAATCTAGATTTCTCTAATGGAAATTTGCCTGAAAGTTGATGATATAAAATTATTTTTCTAGTTTTAGTTTTATTATCTACCATGAAACTCAGCTATGTTTCTGAATTGAGGATTCCAGAAAATTTGACCTTTTCAATGTGAACAGTGCTAGAAATCTAAAGTGATTTTGTTTCTTTTATTCAATAAATTTCTTAAAGTCCCTAACATGCAAAGCAGTTTGTTTTATGTGCTATGAAAATATAAAGATGAATTAGTCAAGGATTATGCCTTTAAGGGACGGTTAGTAAGGAAGACAAAACAATTCATAAAACTTATTAAAAAGTTTGGTTTCTAATATATGAGCTTCAAGATTCAGAGATATATCATAATTATTAATGATTCTGTCTAATTCTTGGTAAAAATAGCATGGGTCAAAAATGGCAGATGAAAACCAATTAGGAGGTCTGAACTAATAATGCCTGTATCTGAAAAATGAATAGATATAAAAGCAGGCAATACAAATATTTTAAAGAAACACACCTCCTTCCAATAGAGATTGGAGAAGAATATTAGAGATAATCCAATCCAATTCTCTCATTTTCAAGAAAGGAAAAATGATAACCAGAGTAGGTGACTGACTTATTCATGTATTAATCGCTAAGCCAGGACTAGAAATTCAAGATCATAAACTCTAGTCCAGTGTTCTGTGAATTTTGGAAATACAATCTTTATGTACAAAATGCTACTTTTGGTTTGAGGATATAAGACAAATATGTGAAAAGTGGAGAAAAGTAAAGAATAATTCAAAACTCTATTTCAAAGCGTATTCATAAAAACATCATTGTATTTTATTTATTTATTTATTTATTTTAAAGATTTTATTTATTTTCAACAGAGAGAGAGAGAGAGAGAGAGCAGGAGAGGGAACACAAGCATGGGGAGTGGGAGAGGGAGAAGCAGGTTTCCCGCTGAGCAGGGAGCCCAATGTGGAACTCGATCCCACGACCTTGGGATCATGACCTGAGCTGAAGGCAGACGCCTAATGACTGAGCCACCCAGGTGCCCTCATTGTATTTTAAAATAGTGCTTTCTGTGAGCTGAAGTGGTTTGTGAATAAACAGGAACAGAAAGGTATATATTTATTTCCATGGTAAAAAAAAAGGGGGGCGCACCTGGGTGGCTCAGTCACTAAGCATCTGCCTTCGGTCTGGTCATGATCCCATTGTCCTGGCATCAAGGCCCACATGGAGCTCCCTGCTCAGCGGGAAGCCTGCTTCTCCCTCTTCCACATCCCCTGCTTGTGTTCCCTCTCTCACTGTGTCTCTCTCTCTCTGTCAAATAAATAAATAAAATCTTAGGAAAAAAAAGAAGAACAAGAAGGGATGAAAGAAATTATGATAAAAGTTGAGAATATAGGGTAAGGGAAATAATTGTAAAATGTTTTCTAAAAAGTGAATTTGGTTATTCAGTTTACAGGAGAGGTATTGGTAAAGGAGTATTGTACAGGAGATGGATTTTGTAAATCAAGAAAATACATTAACCATGTCTTCTATTTCATATGGTAGTATTTTATAATTTATAGTTATTCACATAATACCGTCTGTATTTTTGACATATGCTTATATTACCTGTATTATATTTATTGATATATTTTCATCAACTGATTTTTTATTTAGATTTTTAATTGAAATATAATTAATATACAATGTTATATTAGTTCCAGGTGTACAACATATTGATTCAACAATGCTATACATTACTCAGTGCCCACTGTAATACATGTAATTGCAATCTGTCACAATACATTATTACAATATTATTGACTCTGTTCCCTATGCTGTACTTTTCATCTTGGTGACTTATTTATTTTATAACAGGAAGTTTGTATTTCTTAATCCCCTTTCTTTATTTTATCCCTCCCCTACACACTTTCCTTCTGGCAACCACCACTTTGTCTTCTGTATTTAAGAATCTATTTTGTTTTTTCTTCATTTTGTTTTTTTATATTCTACATATAAATGAAATCATATGGTATTTGTCTTATTTCCCCTAGCATAATACCCTCTCGGTCCATCTGTATTGTTGCAAACATCAAGATCACATTCTTTTTTATGACTGACTAACATTCTGTTGTGTGTGTGTGTGTGTGGGGGGGGGTGTATTATTGGGACTTTTTTTGTGGCCTGACATGATCTATTATGGAGAATGTTTCATGTGCACTTGAAAAGATTGTGTATTTTTTTGTTTTTTAGATGGACTGGTACATATAGATCTGTGAAGTCCATATGGTCTAATATGTCATTCAAAGCCAACATTTCCTTATTGATTTTCTGTCTGGATGATCTATCCATTGATGTAAGTAGGGCATTGATGTCTCCCACTATTATTATATTATAATCAATTTTTCCCTTTATGTCTATTAATATTTGCTTTATGTAAGTAGGTGCTCTTATGTTGGGTGAATAGATATTTATAATTGTTATATCTTCTTCTTGGGTTGAGCCCTCTTTCATTATGTAGTACCCTTCTTTGTCTCTTGCTACAGCCTTGGTTTTAAAGTCTATTTTGTCTCATATAAGTATTGCTACCCCAGCTTTTATTTTGTTTCCATTTGCATAGTATGTTTTCCAACCTTTCACTTTCAGTCTGTATATATCTTTAGATCTGAGGTAAGTCTTTTGTAGGCAGTATATAGATGGGTCTTCTTTTGTTCGTTTATCCGTTCAGGCACCCTATGTCTTTTGTCTGGAGCATTTAGTCCATTTATATTTAAAATAATTATTGATAGGTGTGTACCTATTGCCATTTTGTTAATTGTTTTCCAGTTGATTTTGTAGGTCTTTTCTGTTTCCTTTCTTCTTTTTTTTAAATTTTAATTTTTTATTGTTATGTTAATCACCATATATTACATCATTAGTTTTTGGTGCAGTGTTCCATGATTCATTGTTTGTTCATAACACCCAGTGCTCCATGCAGAACGTGCCCTCCTCAATACCCATCACCAGGCTAACCCATCCCCCTACCCCCCTCCCCTGTTTCCTTTCTTCTTTTTTGCTCTCTTCCCTTATAGTTTGATGGCTTTTCTCTCTCTATTTTGTGTATCTATTACAGGGTTTTGGTTTCTGGTTACTATTAGGTTTGTATATAACATCTTATGTTGTACTTACTGCTATACACTTAGCAGTCTATTTTAATTTGATGGATGCTTCAGTTCAAACACATTCTAAAAACATTATACTTTACCCTCCATGTTTTATGTATACAATGTCATACTTTACATGTTTTTATTTTGTGTATCTGTTAGAAGGTGGGAAGGAGACAGTAAAATATCCCCTAAACTTAGAAGGCACTTTGAGACTGGAAAACAAATCATGCCACTCCATTGAGTTTATACAGTTTTATTCAGGGTAACTTACAGAAGAATCTGGTAGAGGATGATCCACAGTGGCCTCGTAGAAATTCTCTGCAAAATCCAGACCTTAGTCCACAGATTTTTTTAGAGTGAGAGAACAGCCAGAAGGGTATTGCAATGAGATCAAAAGGTTTACACACACCTCAGATGGCTCATATACACCTAATTGACATTTAACAGTAATTAGATCTTGTGGCATCACCTATGCATCAGGAAGAGGAAAGACTATGTTAATTATAACAATGGAGGCCAAAGCAAGACTCTTCCCATCCCAATCATGATGGGCATTTCTAAGATTTGTATATTAATCTCCTAGAGGCCAGAACATGTACAAGAGAGACCACTGAACAAACATGAGCGAGATGGAGGGCCAAAGATGGAGTCAGTATAGTCAGTATAGTCACTCCTACATGTATTTCTTGACTAATTTTTGCAGCTAAGTTGATTTTACTACTTTTGTGTTTTAAACTCTCTACTGGCTTTCTAAGTGATTAATCTACTTTTACTATATATTTGCTTTTACCTATGAAATTTTTTCCTTTCGTAATTTTCTTCAAATTATGGCCTTTTCTTTCCACTTAAAGAATTCCCTTTACCATTCCTTGTAAGGCTAATTAGAGATGAACTCCTTTGAATTCTTTTTATCTGGGAAACTCTTTATCTCTCCTTCTATTCTGAATGATGATCTTGCTAGTAGAGTATTCTTTGTTGTGAGTTTTTCCTTTCAGCACTTTAAATATTATCATGTCAGTCCCTTCTGGCCTGCAAAGTTTCTGCTGAAAATCAGTTGATACCCTCAGGGTTTTCCCTGTTATGTTACAGTTTTCTTTTTCTTGATGCTTCTAAAATTTTCTCTTTATTATTACTTTTTGCCACTTTAATTATTATCTGTCTTGATGTGAACATCCTTGGGTTTATCTTGTTAGGGACTCCCTGTGCTTCCTGGACCAGGATGTCTGTTTCTTTCCCCACATTAGGGAAGTTTTCAGCTATTATTTCTTCAAACCATTTTTCTGCCCCCATCTCTCTCTTCTCCTGGGATCTCAATAATGATGATGATGCAGAGTTTCCTTAACCTGTTCTCTCATTTTTTATTATTCTTTTTTGCTGTTCAGCTTGGTTGCTTTCCATAATCCTGTCTTACAGATCACTGATCCATTTTTCTGTATCCTCTAATCTGTTATTAGTTCCCTCTAGTGTTTTTTTTTATTTCAATTGTTATATTTTTGAACTCTATTTTTTGTATTTTATATCTTTTTGTCAAAGTTCTCACTGAGTTCATCCACTCTTTTCTCAAGTCCAGTGAGTATCTTTATGACCATTGCTTTGAATTCTTTATCAGGTATATTGCTTATCTTAGTTTTATTTAGATATTTTGCTGTGATTGTGTCTTTTCTTTTATTTGTGACATATTCCTCTGTCTCCTCATTTTGTCCAATTCTCTGTGATTTTTTTTTTTTAATGTATTACGTCGGTCAGCTATATTTCCTGGTATTGAACGTGGTGGCTTCATGTAGAAGAGGTCCATTGGTGCCCTGTAGCACAATCCCCCAGCCTGGTCACCAGAACCAGGTGCTCCAGGGATGTCTCCTATGTGGGCTGTATGCACCCTAATTGTGCGGCTGAGCCGCATTTGCCCTCAGCCCAGCCAGTTGCAATGACCAGCTTTGCCTGTTATGGATGCACTGAAAAGGGTTTTGTCCCTGAGCTGTTGAGAGGTCTGTTTGAGATGCTACAAGGGTTGGCAGTCAGGCTAGCTGTCTGCAGTTAGCCTCTCTGCCATGGTATCAGGTGTGTAATGAACAGCAAAGCAAAGATTGGTCCCTTTATGGCCAACTGAGAAGCTTTTGTTGGTGGGTGGGACAAGTGGTCAAACTGAATATTTGCAGTTAGCCTGTCTGTCACAGTTGCTGGTACACCAAATGGCAGGGCTTGTTCTCTGTACAGCCAGTTTAGAGACATGGCTGCTGGAACTGCAAGAATGCTGGAATATGAAGTTATTTCTTCCTCTCCATAAGGCAGGAGTCATTTTGGAGTGGCACAAGTCCCTGCCAAGGCTGCTTGCATGGGTGGGCTGGAATTGCTTTGGAGGGATGCCAGATGAGATGGGCAGATTGGATGGGGCAGGTCTGCAGGGGAACATGGGAGTGAGGCATGTGGTGCTAGCAAGATAGGTAGAAGGTGTTAGGGCTAGCTCCTGCAAATGTCCAGCTATCTAAAATGGGGAGGAAAAGAGAAATGGTACCAGTCAGAATTTTTGTTCCTGAAGAAACCTCCTGAAGATTCCCCCTCGAGCACACATTTTGAGACTAGTAAATAAATCTCCTTTACATATACCCAGGTCCTTTTCAAACTACTGATTCTATGCTGGGAGGTGGATGGAATTATTTAGAATGTTGGCTTGTCAAGGGCACCCAAAGCCCCACTGGTTTTCAAAGCCAGGTATGGGGATTGATCCCTAGTGCTTGTGGTACCTGGGATCAGGTCTGATCTTCTCACATCTCCAAGCTTGTGTTAAAGTCCCCTACTCTTATTGTGTTATTGTTAATTAATTCCTTTATGTTTATTATTAGTTTATTTTATATATTTATATTTACATGTGCTCCCAATTGTTATATCTTGTTTGATTGTCCCTTTTATGATTATATAAGCCCTTCTTTGTCTCCTTTTACAGTCTTTGTTTTAAAGTCTAGTTTAAGTATTGCTTTTCCAGCTTTCTTTTCATTTTGATGTCCATTTGCATGATGAATGATTCTCCACCCCCTCACTTTCAATCTGGAGGTGTCTTTAGGTCTAAAATGAGTCTTTTGTAGGCAGCATGTAGATGGGTCTTTTTTTTTTTTTTCCAATCCATTCTAATACCCTATGTCTTTTGATTGGTGCATTTATTCCATTTATATTCAAAGTAATTACTGATAGATATGTATTTGTTGCCATTTTATTACTTATTTTGTCGATATTTCTGGAGAATTTCTCTGATCCTTTTTTGTCTTTATTACTTTTGGCCTCTTGAGGGGTCCCCTTTAATATTTCTGGCAGGGCTGGTTTAGTAGTCATGAACACCTTTAGTTTTTGTTTGTCTAGGAAACTCTATCTTTCCTTCTATTCTGAATGATAGCCTTACTGGAAAGAGTATTCTTGACTGCAGATCTTACCCTTTTAGTACTTTGAATAGATCATGCCACTTTATTCCGGCTTGCAAAGTTTCTGTTGAGAAATCTCCAGCTAGTTGTGTGTGTTTTCCCTAGTAAATTAAGGACTTCTTTTGTCTTGCTGATTTTAAGATATTTCTTTATCACTATGTTTTGCAAATTTAATTAGTATTTCTTTGTTATGGCCCGCTTTTGTTGATTTTGATGGGAGTTTTCTCTGCCTCCTGGGTCTGGATATCTGTTTCCTTCCCTAGATTAGGAAAGTATTCTGTTATTGTTTCTTGAAACAAATGTTCTGCCCCTTTTATCTCTCTTCTTTTTCTGGGACTCCTATAACATGAATGTTATTATGTTTGATGGAGTCACTGAGTTCCCTAAGTCTATTCTCCTGTTGCATAATTCTTTCTCTTTTTTGTTCAGCTTCACTATTTTCCAATTTTTTGTCACAAATTGATTCCTCTGCATCTTCCAGCTTGCTGTTCATTGCACCAAGCCTGTTTTCAACCTCATTTATTATATTCTTCATGTTTGATTGATACTTTTTTTATTCTTTTAACTCTGTGATAAGGGTCTCACTGATGTCTTTTATTCTTTTCTCAAGCCCAGTAAGTAACCTTATGATTATTACTTTAAGTTCTCCACCAAGCATGCTAATTATATCTATTTTGTATAGATCTTCTTCCATGTGTTAGAAAAGCCAGTTATATCTCATGTTCCTGAAAGTAATGGCCTTATGAAGAAGAGGTCCTGTAGTGCCCAGGTCCTGGAGCTTCAAGGAATGCCTCTAGTGTGTGCTACGTCTGTTCTGCTGTTGTTTTGTGGCTGATCTATCCTTCAGAGCAGTTGTCTGCAGAAGCTCTCCTTGCTTGCTGGGGGCAGTGTTTGGTGTCTGGCCTAAATGTTGTGAGTTTTAATTAAGTGTGCTCTGGTCTTGTGAAATGAGACCTGACACCAACTCCACCAGAACTGAGGACCTGCAGAACTCTCTGGTTGGGAGAGGTGGTGTGGGCAGGAGTTTCTGCTGGTTTTCTGGGGTAGGAACCCACTGCACTGGGACTGAGGCAAACTTGACTGAGAAAGGCAGTTCTGCCAAAGTGCAGCAGGTGGGGCTTGGTTTAAGCAAGTTAGGCAGCCAGTGTCAATGCTGTGCTGCTGCCCACAAGTGGCTGTGTGTTTATGCTGATGGGCTAGAGAGGGAAATGGTGCCAACCAGCACCTTTGTTTTTGGGGAGGTGTCTCTATGAATGCTGCCTCTCAGAGATACACTCTGAGAAGAGGGACTGATCCCCCCCCCCCAGTATATCCCAGGTGTTCTTCAGATTGCTGTTCCCACACTGTCTCCCCCTGAGTTGTTTGCCTGCCTTCTCTCCACGAAAAGCATAGTGCCCTCCTGGCTCTATCCCAGTCAAGACTGCTGACCTTTAAAACTCCAGGCTTTAAGCCCCAGTGTTTGCAAGAACTCATGAAATTCAGCCCCTCTCATTTTCTAAGCCAATGGCTTTGGGGAAATATTCTCTTTGTGTGTTCCCCTGTGTACTCCTCTCTCTCTTGCCCTTCTCTGGAACCATGGCTCCCTCCCTTCCATAGCACCCATGATCCATTTCTCCCCTAAACCACATCACTGAACTTCTTACCTTCTTTAATGTAGCCCCTTCTCTCCCTTTAGTTGTGCAGTTTGTTCTGTCAGTTTTTAGGTATATTTCTGGTGTATTTCAGATGTTTTAATAGTTATCTAGTTGTGTTCATGGGATGAGATGAGCCTAGGGTCCTCTTACTCTGCCACCATCTTCCTCTCTCCCCATGTCTCTTCCTAAAACTGTGAAGAAAGTTCAAAAATATCTATTTTTCCAAATATGTGAAAGAACTTCTCTGAATAGCGTCTTCTAAAATAAAGGAAAAGGGGTATTTTTTATAAACTGTCACTACCTGGTTTGTTAAAATAAAGTGCTTCCTTGCAATGCTTTCAATATTTTCTGAGAATATTTAAGAGGAATCCATAGGTTGATTAGACAAGAAATTTTATTGCTTAGGGAGAATTAATAAATGCATTTCTTGTAGACCCTAGTTATATTTTGGCTCAAGCCAAAATATATTTTGATCATTTGACCAAATAAAATTTGGTCATTTAATGGGAATTTACTGTGCACCAAAAACATTTAAATCTTGTAACAATCCAACAACTTTGGTATAATTACTATGGTCTTTAAAGCTAAGGAAATTAAGGTTCAAAGGGTAAAGTACAAAAATAGATTATTTTCCCTTGAACCTTGAACCCTGAACTCTGGAGTCTCAGTGGGAAGTTGTCTGGAACCAGACTTTGAACTTCTGATTCTCTAATCACACAGCTTTGGATCTTGGCTTCCCACACAGTATCTCAGCCTCTGCTTACACCTCTTCTGCCAGGAGATCCAGAAATGTTCCTTGTTCTCATTCTAAGGATCCAAGTGTCTGCTGGCTCAGTCCTATTGTAGGAAGCCCATCTTGGTGGCCTTGGAAGTAACATGGTGGGAGTTTGAGCAAGTAAGAGTGGGAGGGAAAGAGACTGGGTTATCAACTAAAACTCAGAGATAAAAAAGAAAACTAAAGATACGAGCCTAGGCTCACTCTGTTCTCCTCTTCCTCTCTTTCTTCATTCCTTCCTTCCCTCCATTTCTTTCTTCCTTCTAACTTTTCCCCATATTTTCCCTTAAACGCACAGAGCGCAGAACATTCAGTCACTAATCTCTACCTCAGTCTTCATAATCTAGTTGTACATATCAAACTCCATAGAAATAATGTCCTTAACATATATAGCTTTATTTTTTTGGAAGTTTATTTTTTAATTAATAAATTTTTATTATGTTACATTAATCCCTGTAAGTACATCATTAGTTTTTGATGTAGTGTTCCATGATTCACTGTTTGCACATAACACCCAGTGCTCCATGCAATATGTGCCCTCCTTAATACCCATCACTAGGCTAACCCATCCTCCCAACCCCCTTCCCTCTAAAACCCTCAATTTGTTTCCTGGAGTCCATAGTTTCTCATGGTTTGTCTCCCACTCTGGTTTTCCCCCCCTTTCTACTAATGTCCTCCATGCTATTCCTTATGTTCCACAAATAAGTGAAACCATAGGATAATTGACTTTCTCTGCTTGACTTATTTCACTTAGCATAATCTCCTCCAGTCCCATCCATGTTGATGTAAAAGTTGGGTATTCATCCTTTCTGATGGCTGAGTAATATTCCATCATATGTATGGACCACATCTTCTTTATCTATTTGTCTGTTGAAGGGCATCTCGGCTCCTTCCACAGTTTGGCTATTGTGGACGTTGCTTCTATAAACATTGGGGTGCATGTGGCCTTCTTTTCACTACATCTGTATGTTTGGGGTAAATACCCAGTAGTGCAATTGCTGGGTCATAGGGTAGCTCTATTTTAAACCTTTTGAGGAACCTCCACACTGTTTTCCAAAGTGGCTGTACCAACTTGCATTCCCACCAACAGTGTAAGAGGGTTCCCCTTTCTCTACAACCTCTCCAACATTTGTTGTTTCATGCCTTGTCAATTTTTACCATTCTAACTGGTGTAAGGTGGTATCTCAATGTTGTTTTGATTTGAATTTCCCTGATGGCTAATGATGTTGAATATTTTTTCATATGTCTGTTAGCCATTTGTATGTCTTCTTTAGAGAAGTGTCTGTTCATGTCTTCTGTCCATTTTTTGACTTGATTATTTGTTTTTTGGGTGTTGAGTTTGAGAAGTTCTTTATAGGTCTCGGATACCAGCCCTTTATCTGTAGTGTCATTTGCAATTATCTTTTCCCATTCCATGGGTTGCCTCTTTGTTTTGTTGACTGTTTCCTTTGCTGTGCAGAAGCTTTTTATCTTGGTGAAGTCCGAAAAATTCATTTTTGCTTTTGTTTCCCTTGTCTTTGGAGATGTATCTTGAAAGAAGGTGCTGTGGCCGATGTCGAAGAGGTTACTGTCTATGACTCCTCTAGGATTTTGATGGATTCCTGTTTCACATTGAGGTCTTTGATCCATTTAGAGTTTATCTTTGTGTATGGTGTAAGAGAATGGTGGAGTTTCATTCTTCTCTATGTAGCTGTCCAATTTTCCCAACACCATTTATTGAAAAGACTGTCTTTTATCCATTGGATATTTTTTCCTGCTTTGTCGAAGATTAATTGACCATAGATTTGAGGGTCCTTTTCTGGGCTCTCTATTCTGTTCCATTTGATCTATGTGTCTGTTTTTGTACCAGGACTATGCTGTCTTAGTGATTACAAGTTTGTAATACAGCTTGAAATCAGGCAACGTGTTGCTTCCAGCTTTGTTTTTCTTTTTCAACATTTCCTTGGCGATTCAGAGTCTTTTCTGGTTCCATACAAATTTTAGGGTTCTTTGTTCCAGCACTTTGATAAATGCCATTGGTATTTTGATCGGGATGGCATTGAAAGTATAGATTGCTCTGGGCAGCATAGACATTTAACAATGTTTATTCTTCTGATCCATGAGTATGGAATGTTTTTCCATCTTTTTGTGTCTTCTTCAATTTATTTCATAAGTGTTCTGTAGTTTCTAGAGTATAGATCCTTTACCTCTTTTTTTTTAGGTTTATTCCAAGGTATCTTATGGTTTTCGGTGCTATTGTAAATGGAATTGATTCGCTAATTTCTCTTTCTACAGTTACATTGTTAGTGTATAGGAAAACAACTGATTTCTGTGCATTGATCCTGTGCACAGGATTCTGTGTATCCTGCTACATTACTGAATTGCTATATGAGTTCTAGTGATTTGGGGGTGGAGTCTTTTGAGTTTTCCACATTAAGTATCATGTCATCTGTGAAGAGAGAGAGTTTGACTTCTTCTCTGCCAATTTGAGTATCTTTTATTTCTTTTTGTTGTCTGGTTGCTGTTGAACAATAGGCCTGATTAGATCTCATTTCTGCCCTTAGATATTCTATATTGTCATTAATATTTTTCTCAAGCCTAGATATTGCCTTGATAATTGTTACTCTGAAGTCCATTTCTGACATCTTGGTTATATCCATACCCATTATTTCTGTGGCAGAAGCCATAGTCTATGGTTCTTTCTTTTGTTGGGGGTTTCCCCTCTTAGTCATTCTGTTGAGGGGTGATTAAGGGAATGTACAAAATCCAAATTGTTGACCACAACCCAAGCAAGATGAACCTGTTTGTAGGGACCTTAGTGTTGTTGGCTTCTTGTTCTCCCAGCCTGTCTTCTGGGGGAAGGGCCTATCACACTGTTAACTCAGGCAACTCTGTTTGGGCAGAGTTATCCTGCTCCTTGTGGGGGAGGATGAGCTCAGTGAAAACCAGTTTTGGGGGGCTTTTGTTCTCCTGAGGCTTTCCCTGGTGGCTTTCGGAGTCTCTTCTGAGAGTCTGAGCAGAAGTGATCAAATCTAAACCTCTGCCTCAGAGCAGAGAGGTCGCAGTCTCTTCTTCAGTGAGCTTTCCAGGCCACACTGTCTCCATTTCTGACTGTGCTGCTAAAAACCTCAGTGTTCTGGGTTGTGCGCCCCACAGCAGTGCTCCCAGCCCTTGTTCCCAGGGCTGGGCACGTCTTTGCCCTTTTTGCTTCTAAAACTGCAAACTCCCCTGCTTGGCATGCACGCCCCCTCAGCTCCAGTTTTCAGTCTGGGGGGCTGCCTTAAAGTCCTTTCCCTGCTGCTACCGGTCTGCGAGTCTGTGCCCAGTCCCCAGCATGGGATGCTTTTGCGCTCCTGTGTTATTTCACCTTCCTGGTGCCAGAGCTTATGGCGGCTCCCTCCCCCTTCTGTTTATCCTCCAATATCTGCCTGCAGAATCAGCTCCCTGCTTCATACCTCGAGACCAGCCGCTGGAGATACTCTGTTTGTAGAGATCTTATCTTCTTACATCTCAGGCTGATTTTGTCGGTGTTCAGAATGGTCTGGTAAATATCCAGGGGACCGGTTGAAATAGGGTCCCCTACTCCTCCACCATCTTTTCTGAAGTTCCATTAACATACATATCTTTAGAGAAGCACTATGACTTAGAGAAAACTAAGAGTTTGATTGAATTCTACTTCTACTTTTACTGGCTGTATCAGCTTGGGGATCCTTCATAAAAACCTTTGCATCTCTGTTCCTTCATATAAGTACCTAACTCATATGATTTTTGTGATGATTAAATGAGGTAATATTCGTTAAGTGCTTGGTACCAAAGCTAGCACATAGAAAGAATTAAAAAATATGAGGTTTTATAGTTTCTTCATATACATATATATGTATGCACACCCACACATAAAATATAGCAGTCAGTGGAATAGATTGTGCTTGTTAAAGTTTTATTATATTTTCATCCCTGTAATCTGATTAATAAAGATTTTGTTGTACGTCTGGTGAAATGAGATATCAGAATCAATTTCAAAATGTGATGGCATAACGAAATTGGAATCTATGTCCTTCTATTAGGTAAATGATTTCTCAAAAAAATTATCCATTTTAATATCACTATTTGGATTCATTAATCCAAATTGCCCTGATATGTTCTTCCCTCATGCATCCAATGGCAATGACTCTTCTTTGGTGGCAAACACAAAGCTGAAAGAAACAGAACTATGAATATTTCATGAAAAATTGACAAAACCATCATTAGCTGAAACTACTCAAAATGGGAAACTTTCAACATTTTAATGAGTGATGGTAGACATATAGATAAGTACATTTAAAAAAGATATTTGCCTTCATATTTAGAGCTATGGAATATCTCCCCATATATATGAGTCTATTTGCTTATTAATCTGAGATCTCTTTGTTCTCTTCCTTTGTCACTAGGCTTTCTCTTTTTTAAAAAATTTTATTTTATTATGTTATGTTAGTCACCAAACATTACATCATTTGTTTTTGATGTAGTGTTCCTTTATTTCATTTTTCCAACAAACATGTTACCTTTTTATTCCTATGACTTTGTAGTTGACTCAGTATTCACTCATTTGGCAAATGTTTTTAAGCACTTTTCTTTTTTTTAATTTTTTTTATTATGTTATGTTAATCACCATACATTACATCATTAGTTTTTGAT
>NW_027397066.1:53160920-53215593 GCF_003265705.2 Callorhinus ursinus | reverse complement strand
TCCAATTCCCCCCCCTTCATTTTTCCCTTCCTGCTGTCATCGTCGTTGTCGTCGTCGTCTTCTTCTTCTTCTTCTTCTCTTCTTCTTCTTCTTCTCCTTCTCTTTCTCTTTCTCCTTCTCCTTCTCCTTCTCCTTCTCCTTTTCTCCTTCTCCTTCTCCTTCTTTTAACATATAATGTATTATTTGTTTCAGAGGTACAGGTCTGTGATTCATCAGTCTTAGACAATTCACAGCACTCACCATAGTACACACCCTTTCCAATTTCTATCACTCAGCCACCCCTTCCTTCCCACCCCCCACCACTCTAGCTACCCTCAGTTTGTTTCCTGAGATTAAGAATTCCTTGCTTAAACATTTCTATGAACACGATTCAGACTGGGCATGAGGAAACAGATTAATAAAGCATGGATCTTATTTTTGAAATATTCTATCATCTATCTGGGCAGGGTTGGGGGAAACTATGGTATAAGCATGCAAAGACTTTATTTTTTTAAAGATTTTATTTATTTATTTGTCAGAGAGAGAGCACAAGCAAGGGGGAGCAGCAGACAGAGGGAGAAGCAGGCTCCCTGCTGAGCAAGGGGCCAGATGTGGGACTCAGTCCCAGGACCCTGGGATCATGACCTGAGCCGAAGGCAGACACTTAACTGACTGAACCACCCAGAAGTCCTTAATATAGACTTTAAATCTTCTGCTAGGAACTAACACATATCCCTCCCATTTATATTTCATTGGTCAAAGCAAGTCAGCTACCTTATGTTGTTAGATCACAAAGACTAATCCTACACAAAGGAACCCAGTAGAAAGAGACCAGTCAGAATGGGACAAAGGAAGGGGCAATAAATATTTTGAAGAAGAGACACATAGACATACCCCTGACTCCAAACAAAGAGAAAAAGCAAAGTTAAAAATATACAGTAAAAGTGCTTTTTCTTTATTAAAAAGTTTTATTTTTATTTAAGTAAATGAATATGATTTTTTAAAAGCATAGGCATTTATCCACACACATAGTAAAAACACTCTTGGCCAGGAATATTAATAAAAAATCAGTTTCTATGTGATGATAGTTGAAAATGTTTTATGAAAAATAAATTCCTGTTTCCACTTGCAATCCATTTTGAAAATAAATACTCAGAAATTGAAATTGGCCACAAGGAAAGCCACTTTACCAGGATCCTATATCAATAACTTTTGACAACATTTCTGGCTTTACTCTGAGAGCTTTAACCAAAATATATTTTAAGAATGATTTTAGTTTATAAATTAGTATCTGAATGAATTTATTAATTTGTTCCCTCAGTAAACTCATACTTTAAAAAATAGCATAATATTTTGTAGTTGTTAAATCACCCTGAAGAATATAAATTTATATTCTTAAATGAAGTACATTTTCTTTTTTTTTTCTGTTAGTTTCTAATTTTACCTTTGAAATCATTTTATCTAATATGTGGAGCTCTTATTCTATTTAATTAGGGTTATTAATGTTTCTTTTCATACTTAAAATAAGAATATTTGATTCCCATGTAAAGACAGAACATCAACTATCTTTTAAACACACAAATGGTACAAATTTTGGATGTTAAAAATATATGCACATTATTCTATTAGTCTCAATATGTATAGTATATTCTTTCCCCTTTTTTCTTTCCTGTCACTTCAATGGATAGTATAATTTAGGATGAAAATGAAACCATTCTTTGAGATCATTTCACAGTATCTTTCTACATTCCATTTTTTGTGGGTAAATTCAGAGAATTGTCGTAGTTTAGAATTTCTGGTCAAAGACTTTGTCTAGGGGTTTTTGCTGGTTATATAACTTATTTTAAATATGAGAAATGAATTGGCAAACACTGATGTGGGAGCATTGGGAGGACAGAGCAGGGGTGTTTAATCAAAGGAAATGTAACAGACAAGGGATGACTATCAGATGTATAAGAAAAGATAACAGAATTAAGGAAGGCATTAGAAAATGGGGTTTTCAGCAAAGGAAACTGCATGTGCAGTGGTATGGTGACAAGCTGGCACACTTCTGGTGAGATGATTACAGTCCCTTCAAGTGAGAACTTTGTCACAAAGCTCAGGAACTGGAATTTTATTTTGAGGCTGAAGGCAAGCCACTGGTTTCAAGTATGGGGTTAATATTTTGGAAATATTCTGGCAGCAGTGTTGAAAAGCCTCCAACATGGGATAGGGAGACTCCACAGAAGAAACTTACAGTAGCCTGGAAAGGACATCTGAATAGTCAGATTCATAGGACATTCATAGTGGAGAGAGGATGAGAAAGAGCAACAAAAGATAATAAAAACTCTGTGTGTCTGAAATAGTCACTTAGGAGATCATACTTAGCAAGCAAAAACTCACATGTTATGGAACATGAAGCATGCAAAATATGCCCGTAATCAAGAACTCATGAAATAGATTGAAACATAAAATAAATTGCCTTGCTAGTAAAAGCCATTTCAAGTGAGATTCAAGAGGAAATGGTTTTCAAATGACCACTGGGATATTAAAAACAAAGCAGTCAATATAAAGGTAAATTAACTTTTAAAAAATATGTGTTGACAAAGGATTAGATCAATATTATTCATTCATGGATATTCTTACATGTTTATTCCATTGATGTGCCAACATTTTGGATTGTGCATCCTAATAGTGAATTTTTTTTAAATTTTATATCCCGGGGCGCCTGGGTGGCTCAGTTGGTTAAGTGATTGCCTTCGGCTCAGGTCATGATCCTGGAGTCCCAGGATCGAGTCCCATATCGGGCTCCCTGCTCAGTGGGGAGTCTGCTTCTCCCTCTGACCCTCTTCCCTCTTGTGCTCTGTCTCTCATTCTCTCTCTCTCAAATAAGTAAATAAAATCTTTAAAAAAAAAAAAAAAAGAAAAATTAAAAATAAATAAATAAATAAATAAATAAATTTTATATCCCAATATATGTATGTTAACTTCAATAAGTCATACACATATACCACCAAACTAACAGAATATTTATATCATAAAATACATTAAACATAGAAAGTTAATTAGGTGAGGTATATATCACATAAAATATTTAAATACATTTTTGTTAATACAAAACATTTGGTTTAACTAAAATTAATGGTAATATTTCTGTTGAGAGTGATTGATTACTTCATCATTTTTGAAAATTTGAGTTTACCAATTTAGGGATCTTTACAAAATTTAGTTTATTTTTAATAACATTTTAATGACGCTTATAGGTTAAGATAGAGGGAAAAACATAAAAATACACATAAAAATGTAAAAGAAACATCATTGACTGCACTTATTAATTCATTATGATAATTTTTCAGTCTCATTTTCCAATTACATATAATTTTTTGTTGGAATATAGATAGAAAATTTCCATTTTCCCCAATCCTAGAGAGTAATTCTAAACTAAAATGTTTCATTTTTATATTTTTACAAATAAGCTAAACCTAAAAATTTAGTCTTTTAGTATCTAAATATTGTTTCTGTGTTTTGGAACTGTCAGATACATATGGTATGTATCAATTTTAGAAACAAAATTATGTAAAGATGCAAAAGTTTGCAAGTATATCTTTTAAAACTATTCTTTCCATTGGAGACTTCTTTGAACAACAGTGACTTTCTCCCTTAATATTAAAATTCCACCTTTATATTGAAAGGGCAGATTAACTGTCATTATTCTTTTTGAATATACCCGCTTGGCAGCAAACTACTGGCCTATTATTGAGAGGGTCAGAAAATTTGAAACTTACCTTTTTGTAAAATGAGTGGAACATGAAAAAATGAGTGACTTCTCTTTAAGCTCAACCCTATTACATTACAAATAATTGTAGAATTTACTACTTAAAGATATTGTTTCCAAAAAAAATTAATCATTTTGTGGACATCTAATAGCATAAAAACTGCAATGTATTGTAATGCTCTGCTAGTGAAAGAATGAGTCCATCATTATCAACCCTTTATATAATTACATGGTCTTTAGGAATCCATCCACATGAAAAGTGACCAATGACTGTAAGATATATGGAACTAGTGAGGGCCACAGTGGCACTCCATCCAATGACTGACTATTAGTAAAGCATAATTTCTTTCTTGGCTTTGGTCAAATAAATATAAGTAGTCATTACATTATTTATTTTTCTTGTTCAATCATTTTTCCATACAAGGAGATTTCAAATCAATGATCAGAAAACATCAAGTCACAAACTATAATACCCCATAATTCTGTTCTGCTAGTGACATGGGTGGTACAGAAACATTATGTAGCTCCATCAGAAACTACAGTCATGCATCGAGTTTGTAAAGTTTTGTGTGTGTGTGCTATGTATCCCTTTGGCTATCTGGTGAAGATTATATATCTATTCTTCAAATAATGCCTTCATATAAAACAATAAAAAGCATCAAATTATAAAGGAGATTGGTAGACTGAAATTTGGTTTTCAAAATATTTAAAACCAAAATTGAAAGAGTAATATATCTGCTTCTTTATTAGTGTATTAAATAACAAGATCTAGGAGTGATTTCAATAATGACTGAAATTTTATAATAAATACAAATATTTTTAAGTCTTGCATAAACTGATATTATATGAATACATCTGTAATTTATATTGTGTATAAATTCACAGGTATTACTAGTAAGCAGGCATACCTGAGAGATAATGCGGATTCAGTTCCAGACCACTGTAATAAAGTGAATATTATGATACAATAAATACTGCAATAAAATTAGTCAAATGAGTTTTTGGTTTCTAGTTCATATAAAAGTTATGTTTACACTATACCATAATCTGGTAAGTGTGCAAAAGCATTATGCATAAAAAATGTGCATATGTTACTTTAAAAATAATTTATCCCTAAAAAATGCTAAACACTGAGTTTTCAGTGTATTATTTGCTTCAGGGGTACAGGTCTGTGATTCCTCAGTCTTACATAACACCCAGTGCTCACCACAACACATACCCTCCCCAATGTCCATCACCCAACCACCCCATCCCTTCTCCCTCCTCCCCTCCAGCAACACTCAGTTTGTTTCCTGAGATTAAGTCTCTTATGGTTTGTCTCCCTCTCTGGTTTCATTTTGTTTGATTTTTTCATCTCTTCCCCTATGATCCTCTGCCTTGTTTCTTAAATTCTGCATATCAGTGAGATCATATGATACTTGTCTTTCTCTGATTGGATTATTGTCCTTAGCATAATACCCTCTAGTTACATCCACATCATTGTAAATGGCAAGATTTCATTTTTTGATAGCTGTATAATATTCCATTATATATATGTACCACATCTTCTTTATCCATTCAACTATCGATGGACATCTGGACTCTTTCCATAGTTTTGCTCTTGTGGACATTGCTGCTATAAACATTGGGGTACAGGTACCCCTTCAGATCACTTCATTTGTATCTTTGGGGTAAATGCCCAGTAGTGCAATTGCTGGGTCATAGGGTAGCTCTATTTTCAACTTTTTGAGAAACCTCTGTACTGTTTTCCAGAGTGACTGTACCAGCTTTTATTCCCATAAACAGTGGGGGAGGGAGAACTTTTTAAAACTGGAGTCAATCCTCTCACACCCTGCCATTGTTTTATCAACTAAGTTTATATTCTAAATCCTTTGTTGTCATTTCAACAATCATCACAGCATTTTTACCAGGAGCAGATTCCTCTCAACAAATCATTTTCTTTGCTTATTCATAAGAAACAACTCATCATCAGTTAAATTTTTATAATGAGATTGCAGCAATTCAGTCACATCTTCAGGCTTCACTTATATTTCTAGTTCTCTTGCTATTTCCACCACATCTGCAGTTTTTCTTTCACTCAGGTCATGAGCCCCTCAAAGTCATCCATGGGGGTTGGAATACATTTCTTCCAAACTCCTGTTGATATTGATATTTTGACCTCTTCCCATGAATCCTGAATGTTCTTAATGACATCTAGAATGGTGAATCCTTTCCAGAGGTTTTCCAATTTACTTTACCCAAATCTGTCAAAAGATTCCCTACCTATGTAGCTATAGCCTTATGAAATGTGTTCCTTACGTAATAAGACTTGAAAGTTCTGGTCCATGAACTGAAGAGGGGAAGTTGTATTAGCAACCATGAAAAACATTCATCTCATTGTACATCTTTAACAGAGCTCTTAGGTGACCAGATGCATTGTCAGTGAGTGATAACATTTTAAAAGGAATCTTTTATTTATTTATTTTTTTTCCTGAGCAGTAGCTGTCAATAGTGGTTTGAAAATATTCAGTAAACTATGTTTTAAGAGATGTGCTGTTATCTAGTTTTTGTTATTCCATTTATAGAGTACAGGCAGAGTAGACTCAGTATCATTCTTTTTTTTTTAAGTATAGTTAGCATACAATTTTATATTAGTTTCAGTTGTACACATAGTTATTTGACATTTATATACATTACAAAATAATCACCATGATAAGTGTGGTTACCACCTATAACCATACATAATTATTATATTGACTATATTCCCTACAGTGTACTTTTCATCCTCGTGGTATTTATTTTATAATTGGATCTTTGTACCTCTTAATCCCCTTCACTTATTTCACCCATATCCACACCCACCTCCCCTCTGGCTATCACCAGTTTGCTCTCTGTGTTTATGAGTCTATTTCTATTTTTTTGTTCATTCATTTTGTCATTTACATTCCAATATAAATCATGTGGTATTTGTCTTTTTCTGACTTATTTCACTTAGCATAATACACTCTGGGTCTGTCCATGTTGTTGTAAAAGGCAAGATTTTATTATTTGTTATGGCTGGATAATATTACACACATACATATGCACCTTTTTTACTTATTCAGCTCCTGATGGACACAGGTTGTTTCCATATCTTGGCTATCTTATATAATGCTGCAACAGATATAAAGGTGCATATATCTTTTGGAATTAGAGTTTTTGTTTTCTTTTGCTAAATACCCAGAAGTGAATTCACTGGGTTGTGCAGTATTTCTACTTAATTTTTATTTTTAAGGAACCTCCATACTATTTTCCATAGTGGCTGTGCCAATTTAGATTCTCACTAGCAGTGTACAAGGGATCACTTTTCTCTGTACCCTTGCCAACACTTGTTATTTCTTGTCTTTTGATACTAGCCATTCTGACAAGAATGAGGTGATATCTTATGTGGTTTTGACTTGTCTTTCCCTGATGGTTAGTGATGTTAAGCACCCTTTCATGGATCTGTTGGCCATCTGTATGCCTTCTTTGGAGAAATATCTATTTAGGTGCTCTGCCCATTTTTTAAATAAGATTAGTTGTTTTCTTGGTGTTGAGTTGTATCAGTTCTTTGTATGTTTTGGATATTAACCCCTTATTGAATATATTATTTGCAAATATCTTCTCTGATTCAGTAGCTGCTTTTTTCATTTTGTTGTTGGTTTCCTTTGCTGTGCAAAAGCTTTTTATTTTGGTGTAATCACAATTATTTTAGTTTTTTTGCCCTTGCCTGAGGAGAGAGATACAGAAAAATATTTGTAAGGCTGATATACAAGAGGTTACTGCATATGTTTTCTATCAGTTTTAAGATTTTAGGTCTTACATTTGGGTATTTAATCCATCTTGAGTTTATTTTGCGTATGGTGTAAGGAAGTGGTCCAGTTTCATTCTTTTGTGTGTAGCTGTCCAATTCTCCCAACACCATGTTGAAGAGGCTGTCTTTTCCCCCATTTTATATTCTTGCCTCCTTTGTCATAGATTAATTGATCATAAAAGTATGGGTTGATTTCTGGAATCTCTATCCACTCCATTGATCTATGTGTCTGTTTTTGTTCCAGTACTGAACTGTTTTGATTACTACAGCTTTGTAGTACAGTTTGAAATCCAGGATTCTGATACCTTCAGCTTTGTTCTTTCTCATAATTACTTTGGCCATTCAGAGTCCTTATGTTTCCATACAAATTTTGGATTATTTATTATAGTTCTTTTAAATAATACCATTGGTATTTTGAAAGGGATTGTATTGAATCCCTTGATTGAATCCCAAAGATTGCTTTGGGTAGTATAAACAGTTTAATAATATTAATTCTTCCCATCCATGATCATGGTATATCTTTCCATTTATTCATGTCATCTTCAATTCCTTTCATCAATGTCTTAACATTTTCAGAGTACAGATCTTTCACTTCCTTGATTAAATTTATTTCTAGGTATTTTATTCTTTTTGATGTAATTGTAAATGGGATTGTTTTCCTAATTTATCTTCCAGCTACTTTGTTATTAGTGAATAGAAATCCAAAAGATTTCTGTGTATTAATTTTTTATCCTGCAACTTTACTAAATTTATTAGTTTTAATAGTTTTTTGGTAGAATACCTAGGGTTTTTTATATATATGGTACTATATCATCTACAAATAGTGACAATTTCATCTCTACCTTACCAATTTGGATGTCCTTATTTATTTTTCTTTTTTGAATCCTGCAGCTAGAACTTCAAGTAATATGTTGAATAAAAGTGATGACAGTGAACATCCTTGTCTTGTTCCTGATCTTAGAGGAGAAGCTTTCAGTATGCTCAGTATGCTTTTAGTATGATGTTGTGAGTGGATTTGTCATATATGGCTTTTATTGGTTTGAGGTAAGTTCCCTCTAAGTTCACCTTGTTGAGAGCTTTTATCATAAATGGATGTTGAATTTTGTCATATGCATTCTCTTTAAGATGATCATATGATTTTTATTCTTCATTTTGTTAGTGTGGTATATTCGATTGATTTGTGGATTTGGAACCATCCTTGCATTCCTGGAATAAGTCCCACTTATTTGCAGTGAATGATCCTTTTAATTTTTGTTGAATTCAGTTAGCTGATATTTTGCTGAGGATTTTGCATCTACATTCTTCAGGGGTGTTGGCCTGTAGTCTTCTTGTTCTGTAGAGTATTTGTTTAGTTTTGGTATCAGGGCAATTCTTGTCTCATAGAAATAATTTGGAAAAATTCCTCCCTCTTCTATATTTTGGAATAGTTTGAAAAGGATAGATATGAACTCTTCTTTAAATATTGGTATAATTCACCTGTGAAGCCATCTGATCCTGGACTTTGTTGGGAGTCTTTTGATTACTGATTCAATTTTATTACCAGTAATTGATATGTTCAGATTTTCTGTTTCCTGATTCAGTCTAGGAAAATTATATGTGTGTAAGAATTTGATTGTCTAATTTGATGACATAATTTTTCTAATTTCTTTAATCTTGTGTATTTCTGTGGTATTGGTTTTAAATTATTTTCTATAATTTCTGATTTTATTTATGTGAGTCTTCTCTCATTTTTTTTCTTGATGAGTCTAGCTAAAGTTTTATCAATTTTATCTTTTAAGTAAACTAGATCTTAGTAGCTATTTTTTAGTAGCTATTACACTTTATTAGTAGTTATTTCATTTTTCAATTTTTTAGTATCTATTTCATTTATTTCCACTCTAATCTTTTTTTTTAATTTTCTTATTTCTACTAAATTTTGGTTTTGTTTTTCTAGTTCCTCTATGTATAAGGTTAGATTGTTTATTTTAGATTTTTCTAGTTTATTGATGTAGGTCTGTATCACTAGTACTTTCCTCTTAGAACTCCTTTTGCTGCATCCCAAGGATTTTGAACTGTTGTGTTTCCATTTTCCTTTGTCTCCACGTATTTTCTATTTCCTCTTTGATGATTTTCTTGACCCATTGATGGTTTAGTAGCAAGTTTTTTAGCTTCCACATTTGTATCTTTTCCAGTTTTCTTCTTGGATTTAATTTCTAGTTTCACACTCTTGTGATTTGAAAAGATGCTGGATATGATTTCAGTCTTCTTAAATTTATTGAGACTTGTGGGGCGCCTGGGTGGCTCAGTCGGTTAAGCGGCTGCCTTCGGCTCAGGTCATGATCCTGGGGTCCTGGGATCAAGCCCCGCGTCAGGCTCCCTGCTCAGCAGAGAGCCTGCTTCTCCCTCTCTGCCTGCCTCTCTGCTTACTTGTGCTCTCTATCTCTCTGTCGAATAAAAAATAAAATCTTAAAAAAAAAAATTAATTGAGACTTGTTTTGTGGCCTAATATGTCTCAAGGAGAATGTTACATATGCATTTGAAAAGAATGTATATTCTACTGTTTTTGGATAGAATGTTCTGTGTATATCAGTGAAGTCCATCTAGACTAATGTATCATTCAAAGCCACCATTTCCTCATTGATTTTCTCTCTGATCTATCTAGTGATGTAAGTGGGATGTTAAAGTACTATACTATTATTTCATTACTCTCAACTTCTTCATCCTGTTAATGTTTTCTTTATATATTTAGGTGCTCCTATGTTGGGTTATATCCTCCTTTTGGATTGATCTTTTTATATTATGTAATGCCCCATTTGGTCTCCTGTTACAGTCTTTGTTTTAAAGAATATTTTGTCTGATCTAAGTATTGCTCTTCCTCCTGCTGCTGCTACAGCTATTGCTGTTGCTTCTCCTTCTCCTCTTCTTCTTTCTTCTATTTGCTTAGACTATATTTTCCCATCCCTTCACTTTTAGGCTGTATGTGTCTTTAGGTTCTGAAGTGAGTCTCTTGTAGGCAGCATATAGATGGGTCTTTTTTTTTTTTTTAATCCATTCAGTCATCCTAGTTCTTTTGATTGGAGCATTTAGAATATTTACATTTAAAGTTTTTATTGATAGATATGTACTTATTGCCATTTTGTTAAATTTTTTTAGTACTTCTCAGTTCCTTGTTTTGCTCTTTCTCCCTTGTGATTTAATGACATTCTTTAGTGTTATGCTTGAATTTCTTTCTTGGGTTTTGTGTATTTATTGTAGGTTTTTGTTTGTGGTTACAATGAGGTTAATATATAACATCCTAAGTATATAGCAGTCTATATTAAATTGATGGTCACTTAAGTTGAACATATTCTAAAAGCACAATTTTTTACTTTCCTGTCTCCACATTTTATGTATATAATATTTTACATCCTTTTATTTTGTGAGTTCCTTAAGTAATTTTTAAAAATGTGATGGATTTTACAATTTTTTTCTTTTAACCTTCAGACTAGCTTTATATGTAATTGATCTACTACCTTTATATTTTTACTTTTACTGGGAATTTTTTGCTTTCATAATTTTCTTCTAGTTATGGCCTTTTCTCCCCAATTATTAACCGAGTACCTTTAACATTTCCTGTAATATTGGTTTTGTGGTATCTTTGTTTTACCTGCTATTTTCTATGTAGTCTCTCTATCCTTGTTGCACAGAAACTGTACAATCAGCACTCAGTTTTTCTTCAGGAGAAATTCCTCTCTATATATGTATAGATTAAGTATATCTGTGTGAGGAGGTGAGTTCAGTGTCTTCCTGTGCCACCTATCTCCAATTTAGCACAATTCTTCAGGGTCCCCGAATTTTTGTAATGGTAAATGAGCAACAACTTTTAACCTTGTTAACAGCTACATTAGGTCCTAACAAAATCATTAGCCTGTCCTTTGAAGTTTTAGAGAAAGGCATGACTTCTCCTCTCTCTTCTTTTAATATAGACTTCTGTCTATATTAAAAAATTGTTACCCACTTTCATTAATTATCTCAGCTGGATCTTCTGGATAACTTGCTACAGCTTCTACATCAGCACTTGCTGCTTTACCTTGCATTTTTACATTATGAAGGTGGCTTCTTTCCTTAAACCTCATGAGCCAACCTCTGCTAGCTTCACACTTTTCTTCTGCAGCTTCCTCACCTCTCTCAGCCTTCAGAGAATTGAAGAGAGTTAGGGCCTTGCTCTGGATTAGGTTTTGGCTTAAGATAATGTTGTGGCTAGTTTGATTGTCTTTGCAGACCACTCACTTTTTCCATAATAGCAATAAGGCTGTTTCACTTTCTTATCATTTTTGTGTTTACTGGAATAGGATTTTTACATCTTTAATTTTCAAGAACTTCCTCTGCATTCACAACTTGCCTGTTTTGTGCAAAAAGGACTAGCTTTTGGCCTATCTTGGCTTTCAACAAGGCTTCCTCATTAAGCTTAAACAATTCTAGTTTTTGGTTTGAAGTGAGAAATGTGCAACTTGGGGCATCTGGGTGGCTCAGTTGTTAAGCGTCTGCCTTCAGCTCAGGTCATGATCTCAGTGTCCTGGGATCGAGCCCTGCATTGGGCTCCCTGCTCAGCGGGAAACCTGCTTCTCCCTCTCTCACTGCCCTTGCTTGTGTTCCTGCTCTCTGTGTGTGTCTCTCTCTGTCAAATAAATAAATAAAATCTTAAAAAAATATTAAAAAAAAGTGTAACTCTTCCTTACACTTGAACACTTGGAGGCCATTGTAGGGTTATTAATTGGCCTAATTTCAATATAATTGTTGCTCCAAGAATAGGAAGGCCTAAGGAGAGAAAAAGAGATGAAGTAATGGTTGTGGAGCAGTCAGAACACACATTAAGTTCACCATTGTATATGGGTGTAGTTCATGGTTCCTCCAAACAATACAATAGTAACCTCAAATATCCCTGACCACAGATCATTGTAACAAATATAATAATTTAAAAGTTTTAAATACTGTGAGAATTATCAAAATGTGACACAAAGAGTACAAAGTGAGCAAATGATGTTGGAAAAGTGATGCTGATAAACTTGCTTGATACATGGTTGCCACAAACCTTCAATTTGGGAAAAGCACAGCATCTATGAAGTGTAATAAGGCAAAATGCAATAAAATGAAGTATGCCTGTAGTCTGTTATCCATATTCATAATGCAAGAGAATGTTTTTTCTGCTAAACGTTGGTTAAAATATAGATGTAGTTAATATTTCCACATCCTAATTCGTGCACTGCCTGACTTTTGTCCATAAATTCTAGTTTAAACCACTCGAGAAAAAAGTTGGTCAGCTAATATCAAAGAAATAATATTCTGGATTCAGTAACAACTAGCCATGTCACAATAATTAGATAAGTATGTTAGTAAGTGGAATAAGTAAGCAAATGTTTCTGTTTTATTCAAATTAAGTAGACATCATACTGACTTCCCATCTCCCAACTTTAATAGCCTTTTTCAACATTCTGTAGGTCTGTGTCTATAGCTTGAATTGTTTGTGTATGCCCATGGTGGAAATATGGATATATAGAACATGGAAAATCATTCTTTTAAACAATGACTATTTTCCCTCTCTTGGTCCTTCCCCATTTTTTTTCTTTATAGCATCCCACTTTTAATTCAAATAATAAAATTTCTGTATGAGTTGTCTTCAGGAAAAGAATATAAGAGGTTTACAAATACCAAGCATTTACAGAATCAAAGGCAACTCAGGATATAATCAAAATATATAGGAGAAATGTAATTTTAACAGTGGAAAACTGTCCTATTCCAGATTAAAAAAACTAATCCCCCAGTCTTGGAACAGGTGGTGAGATAAAAGAACAATATGAGATCAGAACCCAATTTGAGAAAGAGGCTCTGCCTATTGCTTGCTGGGCAAATAGTAAATTCTGAGAAAATAAACTTCTGTGTGGGTGATTCAAGGCCGACAGAGCTTTACAAAGGTTTGGAGATTCTCAAGCCCTAATATGTCATGAAATAACTCTTAATGGGTACCAAAGAAATACCTAGGAGATTTTTAGACAAAGAAGATTTGCTTAAGGCATGCCAGTGGTAATCTAGGTGAATAAATAAGACTATGACTTTCTCAGTGGGTAGCCAAAGACCAGTAGGGCGCAACACCCCCTCTGTAAAACAGTCATAACTGGATTCTGCTTCATATCACAGCCACTGTTTCCCACAGATTTATAAACTTAAAAGATAATGTCAAAAGAAAGCAAAGCCAAATTTTCCAATGTAGAAACCTTTTGTAGGTTGGAGCATTTTGGCCTCCTAACACAAATCCTGAATCTTATCACAGGGCACCTGAACATGTGCAAGGACAGGAATCTACAGAGATTAGGAGTTTTCTGGGCCACAAGAACTGTACTTACTTGGGAATATTGGCTTATCAATATCCAGGAAGATGAACAATCAATTAATTATTGCATCTTTTTGCCTAACTGGTATGAACAGAGAAGAGTGATCCAGAAGACAAGAGAGAAAAGTTGAATGTCTTTATGTCTTTTCTCTTTCCTAATACACAAAGGAATAAGTCTAGAATTCATATTTCCATCTATACTTTTTAAGAATCTATGAATTCATACTTTGACTTTATCTTTGTGCAGCTTTACAGAATATAGCAGGTTTGGGTTTCTGAATCCCATACTCTTTTTTCTTAGATTTTCATCATTTGTTAAAAAAAAAAATCTTTAAAAGCAATAAACACTTGAAGGTACTAAATTCAAGCAAAAATGTATAATAAATTTTTATTTGAAGGCTGCTATTATGATTACAGATTTGGAAAATAATTGTTATTGGAAGGGAGAGAGAGAAAACAAGATCTTATTTAGTGAAATATTCAGAAAGAAAAGAATATGAAAAATTAGATGAAAAGCTATTTAGCAGATGCCTTTTATTTAACATGTCTTCTATCCTATTTAAATGCTTGGTTTGTTTTTGTTTGTTTGTTTGTTTGTTTTTTGTCTTTTATCTTCTCAAGGGAATTTTCCTTGTTGAAAATATGTTGCACTATTCTTTGGATTTCTAAACCATTGCCAAAGTCAGATGACAACATATTTGCAATTCCTGGCACCCCAATCCCCTGCTGTCAGGATTGTAAATTATGCTACTTTTCAACAAAGCAGTGATCCAGTGAGGGGATTAGAGGCATGAATTTTAACCTACAAAATATGAATGTGAAGTTAACATGGTGCTTTTTCAGTGACTATATTCTGAGAATACTGTTGCTAGCAAGATTACAGTTGCAGCTGCTTCTTTCAGTAGCCATCATTGTAAGTGGAAATCACCAAATACCCTATCAGCTGGGTTTAAAGACCTAGTGGCATAATAAAGTCCAAATAAGTTTATTTCCTCAATATTGACTTCCACCTTATTAAAGCATGCTTCTGCTCTCTGAAAAATAATTGAATAATTGTTGGTAGGGAAAGTTGGAAGGACTATTGTTATGACTAATTAATAGGATTTATATCCTCTAAATTGGATCTGTTGTGACAATCTCTTATCATACCACAATATATACTGAGTTTAAGCAGAAAGTTAATATATGATTGCAAACTCTCTCTTTCTCTCATATTTTACATATGACAGATATTTCTTTAAGTTTTTTATGAAATGAAATATACACATATTCTTAACAAATCACAAAGTTTCTTTGGTTGAGATTTAATTTGATTTTTTTTTTTTTTAATGAAGCCTCTATTTCAAGAAGAGAAGTCTGCTGTTGTCAGAGGCAGTGGGGAGAGTGTTCTCACTTCAAGAACTGTGTAAGCCAAGGAGACAGGTGAGAGAAGACAAAGGTTCTCTATCATTGTGAAGAATCATCTTTCTGGGCCTTGCCTGTAGCTGGGAGATGATCAAGGAGAAGCAAGTATGAATCAGAATTGGGAGGCTTCAGCTTTATTTAACTCCCTTTCTTTTAGTTGAACAAATTTTATTTTCTAAAAATATATATTATTTTTGCACACATTCATTTAGTGTTGATTAAATTATTTAGTGTGGATCCTGTGATTCTTTTTGTAACTATTTGAATCCCATAACATGGGTGCTCAATAGAAGAGTTGGTATTTATTAATTTATGTGGGAATTAGGTGCTGAGTAATTGTTTTTGCATCATCTAATGATTTATATCATATATTTAGTGTTGCAACTAAGAACAAAGAAACACAGACTTCTATGTGATTTTCCAATTTCAGTGGAAGTTTAAAAACTATGCAGCTGTCAGCCATGAGTACTTCTTATGATTACCTATTCAATATGTACGGTGAAATCCTACTCACTCTTAAGATCTCAGTTCAAATATCACTTCAGTGAAATATTTCCCACCTTCCAAGGCTGAATCAGATTTTTTTCATTATAATTTGTAATATGTACCTTTGATCATTTACATTACACTGCCTAGAACTTTCATAATTTTACATTTACTTATGTAAACAATTAACTAATATTAGTCTACACCTCTAGACTATTGAATGAGGAGATGATTTCTTTTGTTTCTCTTCATCGTTTAGTAGAGTGCATAATCCATGATAAGAGTTCAATAAATATATTTATTTAAAAAATCAGATTTATTAACATAAATATTGCTTCTTAGGCAGATTATAGCATAGAATAAAGATAAAACACTAATATAAATATAGTTGATATAAACATACCAGATATATAATAAAAATAAGCATATGGTGCTAAGGGAGAATAGTGTAAAGTTTAGAACTCTAGTTTGTTGGACTCTAGGAACAGCTTTAAAATAGAACTCTCTCTTGACTATATTCTCACCTCTCCATCTACTTGTACACTCTTGCTCTACCACTCAGATTCTCTCCATATGGTACATAAACATTTTCAATTTCTTACACTCTTAGAACAATTGATCCCAAACCCTATTCCAGAAATGTATTAACATTGGATATAAAAATAAGATCTCTTCTGTGATGGGAAGAAAGAAGAAAGGGATGATTTGGGATAAAAGGAAATTCTGGAAGGGAAGTAAGTTAGTTAAGGCAATTTCTACATTATTATCTTTTTTACCCTGATAGAATGCTGTGAAGTTATGCTTGAAAGTAATGCGAGGGGGAAGTTAAGGAGAACACTAAAGATATGCAGCATCTCCTGAGCAAGATGTGACAAAAGATTACTGGGTTATGTGAAAAGATTTCCATGATGAATTCAAGACCAAGCTGGATGTGAATATAATGTGCTTTTTACTAGCACTAATCCAAATGTCTATATGATTTTTTTTCTCCAGAAGTGCTAGTCAACTTTTTCCTTTTCTTGGATAACATAGTAGGAGAAATTTGTTTTTAATTTCACTAAGAATTGTGTGGAGTTGATTAATATGGTGGTTTGCAGTTTGTACAGAAATTGTATGTTTTAATTTTGATGTAGTTAATTTAACCCAGGCATCATTTAACAAGTTTGTCTTTTATTCAAAGTTGAAAAAAAAACTCTAATAGAAATTATGCATTATGTAATGTATTCTAGTATTTACTGATAATATTATACTTTTTTAACCTAATGCATGAATGCACCAAACTATATAAATGAAACTCTTGATGTTGAATCATCCCTCTATTTCCAAGTCAAAATTTAATTTGCCATCATCACTCTATGATATTTTGTGGTATTTTGTTACTTTTATTTGTAATATGGTTCTCTCTCATTTTTTTTTTCTTAGTAGGTATTGTGCATTTAGTTTATTTAAGCCTAGTTTAAGCCAATCCCTAAGCCAATGAACTGTACGCTGAACTCATTAATTGAATTTATAATTTTTTATACCTTATAAAATACTTAAATTCTTTCTTGTATTTTGCTAGAACTCATCTATAAGACCACTAGGCTTTTTTTGTTTTGTTTTGTTTTTTGATGTATATCATAGATAAAACTTTTAATTCCATCAGGGCAGTTAGTCTGTATTCTTACTTCCTGCTGAACAATTTCTAGTTGTTTCCAATGGAAAAAATGCCATCTCATAACTATTATCAAAGCATTTATCCAAAGTTATAAATTATGTGCATAATATGATGTATTCTTTTTGAAACTATTGTTTACACCTTTATTGTTAACAAAGTCCTATAAAGTGGGTTTTTAAAATTTTTATTTTAATGTTAATTTTTGTTTATTTACTTATATTTTAATGCCAGTATGGTTAACATGCATGTAATATAGTTTTAGGTGTACAATATAGTGACTCCCAGTTTTATACAGTACTCAGTGCTCACCAAGATAAGTGTACTCTTAATGCCCTTCACATATTTCATCCATCCTCCCACCCACCTACCCTCTGGTAACCATCTGTTTGTTAAGAGTCTATTTCTTTGTCTCTCTCTCTCTCTCTCTTTCCCTTTGCTTGTTTGTTTCTTAAATTCCACATATGAGTGAAGTGGGTGAAATCCTTTTTTTAAAAATTTTTTATTGTTCTCTTAATCACCATACATTACATCATTAGTTTTTGATGTAGTGTTCCATGATTCATTGTTTGTGTATAACACCCAGTGCTCCATGCAGAACGTGCCCTCTTTAATACCCATCACCAGGCTAACCCTTTTTATGGCTGAAAAGTATTCCATTGTCTATATTTACCACGTCTTCATTATCCATTCATCTGCCCATGGACAATTGGGCTGCTTCCATAGTTTGACTATTGTAAGCAATACTGCAATAAACATGGGGGTGCATATATCCCTTTGAGTTAGTGTTTTTGCATTCTGTGGGAAAATAGCCAGTAATGTGATTACTGGATTATAGGGTAGTTCTATTTGTAATTTTTTATAGAAGCTCCATACTGTCTTTCACAGTGGATGCACCAGTTACATTTCTACCAACATCCTCACCAAAATTATTTCTGGTGGTTTTTTTAGCCATTCTGACAAGTAGTTTTGATTTGCATTTCCCTGATGATGAGTGATGTTGAACATCTTTTCATATGTCGGCCATCTGTATATCTTCTTTGGAGAAATGTCTGTTCATATTTTCTACCCACTTTTTAAATTAGATTATTTGGTTTTAGGGCTGTTGAGTTGTATAAATTCTTTATATACTTTGGATACTAACTCTTTTTTTTAATTTTTTTTTATTTACATACAATGTATTATTTGGTTTAGGGGAACAGGTCTGTGGTTCATCAGTCTTACACAATTCACAGTGCTCACATAGTACATACCGTCCCCAAAGTCCATCACCCAGCCACCCCATCCCACCCACCCCCCCTCCACTCCAGCAACCCTCAGTTTGTTTCCTAAGATAAAGAGTCTCTTATGGTTTATCTCCCTCTCTGGTTTGATCTTATTTCATTTTTTCCTCTCTTCCCCTATGATCCTCTGTCTTGTTTCTCAAATTCCTGATATCAGTGAGATCATATGATACTTATCTTTTTCTGATTGACTTATTTCCCTTACCATAATATCCTCTAGTTCCATCTACATCATTACAAATGGCAAGATTTCACTTTTTGATGGTTGCATAATATTCCATTGTGTATCTATATACCACATCTTCTTTATCCATTCATCTGTTGATGGACATCTGGGCTCTTTCCATGGTTTGTCTATGGTGCACATTGCTATAAACATTGGGGTACAGGTGTCCCTTCAAATCACTACATTTGTATCTTTGGGGTAAATACTCAGTAGTGCAATTCCTGGGTTGTAGGTAGCTCTATATTCAACTTTTTGAGGAACCTCCATACTGTTTCCCGAGCAGCTACACCAGTTTGCATTCCCAACAAGTGTAAGAGGGTTCCCCTTTCTCCACATCCTTGCCAACGTCTGTCATTTCCTGACTTGGTAATTTTAGCCATTCTGACTGGTGTGAGGGTATCTCATTGAGGTTTTGATTTGGATTTCCCTGATGCCGAGTGATGAACACTTTTGCATGTGTCTGTTGGCAATTTGTATGTCCTTTGCAGAAATGTCTGTTCATGTCTTCTGCCCATTTCTTGATTGGATTATTTGTTCTTTGGGTGTTGAGTTTGATAAGTTCTTTATAGATTTGGATACTAACCCTTTACCTGATATGTTATTTGCAAATATCTTCTCCCATTCTGTCAGTTGTCTTTTGGATTTGTTGACTGTTTCCTTTGCTGTGCAAAAGCTTTTTATCTTGATGAAGTCCCAATAATTCATTTTTACTCTTGCTTCCCTTGCCTATGGCGATGTGTCTAGGAAGAAGTTGCTGCGGCTGAGGTCGAATAGGTGGCTGCCTGTGTTCTCCTCAAGGATTTTGATGGACTCCTGTCTCACATTTAGGTCTTTCATCCATTTTGAGTATTTTTGTGTGTGGTGTAAGGAAATGGTTCAGTTTCATTCTTCTGCATGTGGCTGTTCAATTTTCCCAACACCATTTGTTGAAGAGACTGTTTTTTTTTTTTTTTTCCCATTGAACATTCTTTCCTGCTTTGTTGAAGATTAGTTGACCATAGAGTTGAGGGTCCATTTCTGGGCTCTCCAATCGGTTCCATTGATCTATGTGTCTGTTTTTGTGCCAGTACCATGCTGTCTTGATGATTGCAGCTTTGTAATAGAGCTTGAAGTCCAGAATCATGATGCCACCATCTTTGCTTTTCTTTTTCAACATTCCTCTGGCTATTAGTGTCTTTTCTGGTTCCATACAAATTTTAGGATTATTTGTTCCATTTCTTTGAAAAAAGTTGATGGCATTTTGATAGGGATTGCTTTAAATGTGTAGACTGCCTTAGATAGCATAGACATTTTCACAATATTTGTTCTTCCAATCCATGAGCATGGAACATTTTTCCATTTCTTTATGTCTTCCTCAATTTCTTTCATGAGTATTCTATAGTTTTCTGAGTACAGATTCTTTGCCTCTTTGGTTAGATTTATTCCTAGGTATCTTATGGTTTTGGGTGCAGTTGTAAATGGTATCAACTCCTTAATTTCTCTTTCTTCTGTCTTGTTGTTGGTGTATAAGAATGAAACTGATTTCTTGCATTGGTTTTATATCTTGCCATTTTACTAATTCCTGTATGATTTCTAGCAGTTCTGGGGTGGAGTCTTTTGGGTTTTCCACATAAAGTATCATATCATCTGCAAAGAGTGAGAGATTGATTTCTTCTTTGCTGATTCGGATGCCTTTATTTCTTTTTGTTGTCTGATTGCTGAGGCTAGGACTTCTAGTACTGTGTTGAATAACAGTGGTGATAGTGGACATCCCTGCCATGTTCCTGACATTAGAGGAAAAGCTCTCAGTTTTTCCCCATTGAGTATGATATTTGCTGTGGGATGTTCATAGATGGCTTTTATGATATTGAGGTATGTACCCTCTATCCCTACACTGTGAAGAGTTTTAAACAAGAAAGGATGCTGTGCTTTGTCAAATGCTTTTTCTGCATCTATTGAGAGGATGATATGTTTCTTGTTCTTTCTTTTATTAATGTATTGTATCACATTGATTGATTTGCAGATGTTGAAGCAACCTTGCAGCCCAGGGATAAATCCCACTTGGCCGTGGCAAATAGTCCTTTTAATGTACTGTTGGATCCTATTGGGTAGTATTTTGGTGAGAATATTTGCATCCATGTTCATCAGGGATATTGGTCTGTAATTCTCCTTTTTCATGGGGTCTTTGTCTGGTTTGGGGATCAAGGTAATGCTGGCCTCATAAAATGAGTTTGGGAGTTTCCCCTCCATTTCTATTTTTTGGAACAGTTTTAGAATAGATATTAATTCTTACTTTAAATATTTGGTAGAATTCCCTGGAAGCCATCTGGCCCTGGGCTTTTGTTTGTTGGGAGATTTTTGATTACTACATCAATTTCCTTAGTCGTTATGGGTCTGTTCAGGTTTCCTGTTTCTTCCTGGTTCAGTTTTGGTAGTATATACCTCTCTAGGAATGCATCTATTTCTTCCAGATTATCTAATTTGCTGGCATATCATTGCTCATATGTTCTTATAATTATTCATATTTCTTTGGTGTTGATTGTGATCTCTCCTCTTTCATTTATGATTTTATTTATTTTGGTCATTTTCTTCTTTTCGTTAAGTTTGGCCAGGGCTTTATCAATACTATAAATTCTTTAAGAACCAGCTCCTAGTTTCAATGATCTGTTCTACTGTCCTTTTGGTTTCTATTTCATTGATTTCTGCTCTGATCTTTACTATTTCTCTTCTCTTGCTGAGTTTAGGCTTTACTTGCTGTTCTTTCTCCAGCTCCTTTAGGTGTAGGGTTAGGTTGTGTATTTGAGACCTTTCTTGTTTCTTGAGAATGGCTTGTATTGCTATATACTTTCCTCTTAGCATCACTTTTACTGCTCCCAAAGATTTTGAACCATTGTGTTTTCATTTTCATTTGGTTCCATGAAGTTTTTAAATTCTTTAATTTCCTGGTTAACCCATTCATTCTTTAGTAGGATGCTCTTTAGCCTCCATGTGTTTGGGTTCTTTCCAACTTTCTTCTTGTGATTGAGTTCTAGTTTCAAAGAACTGTGGTCCAAAAATATGCAGGGAATGATCTCAATCTTTCAGTACCAGTTGAGGCCTGATTTGTGACCAAGCATGTGGAACATTTTGGAGAATGTTCCATGTGAACTAGAGGAAGTATATTCTGTTCCTTTGGGATGGAATGTTCTGAATATATCTGTGAAGTCCATCCGGTCCAGTGTGTCATTTAAAGCTTTTATTTCTTTGTTGATCTTTTGCTTAGATGATCTGTCCATTTCAGTGAGGGGGATGTTAAAGTCCCCTACTATTATTGTATTATTGTTGATATGTTTCTTTGATTTTGTTATTAATTGGTTTATATAATTGGCTGCTCCCATGTTAGGGGCATAAATATTTACAGTTATTATATTTTCTTGTTGGATAGACCCTTTAAATATGATGTAGTGTCCTTCCTCATCTCTTATTATAGTCTTTGGTTTAAAATCTAATTTGTCTGATATAAGGATTGCCACCCCAGCTTTCTTTTGATGTCCATTAGTATGGTAAATAGTTTTCTAGCCCCTCACTTTGAATCTGCAGGTGTCTTTGGGTCTAAAATGAGTCTCTTGCAGACAGCATATTGATGCTTTTTTTTTTTTATCCAATCTGATAGCCTGTGTCTTTTGATTGGGGCATTTAGCCCATTTACATTCAGGGTAACTACTGAAAGATATGAATTTAGTGCCATTGTATTGCCTGTAAGGTGACTGTTAGTGTATATTGTCTCTGTTCCTTTCTGGTCTATGTTACTTTTAGGCTCTCTCTTTGCTTAGAGGACCCCTTTCAATATTTCTTGTAGGGCTGGTTTGGTGTTCTCAAATTCTTTTAGTTTTTGTTTGTCCTGGAAGCTTTTTATCTCTCCTTCTATTTTCAATGACAGCCTAGCTGGATATAGTATTCCTGGCTGCATATTTTTCTCGTTTAGTGCTCTGAAGATATTATGCCAGTCCTTTCTGGCCTGCCAGGTCTCTGTGGATAGGTCTGCTGCCAGTCTAATGTTTCTACCATTGTAGGAAACAGACCTCTTGTCCCAAGCTGCTTTCAGGATTTTCTCTTTGTCTCTGAGACTTGTGAGTTTTACTATTAGATGTTGGGCTGTTGACCTATTTTTATTGATTTTGAGGGGGTTCTCTGTGCCTCCTGGATTTTGATGCCTGTTTCCATCCTCAAATTAGGGATGTTCTCTGCTATAATTTGCTCCAATATACCTTCTGCTCCTCTCTTTCTTTCTTCTTCTTCTGAGATCCCAATTATTCTAATGTTGTTTTGCCTTATGGTACCACTTATCTGTCGGATTCTCCCGTCAAGATCCAGTAGTTGTTTATCTCTCTTTTTCTCAGCTTTTTATTCTCCATCATTTGGTCTTCTATATCACAAATTCTCTCTTCTGCCTCATTTATTCTAGCAGTTAGAGACTCCATTTTTGATTGTATCTCATTAATAGCCTTTTTGATTTCAACTTGGTTAGATTTTAGTTCTTTTATTTCTCCAGATTGGGATTCTCTAGTCTCTTCTATGCTTTTTTTCAAGCCCAGCTAGTATCTTTATAATCGTCATTCTGAACTCTAGTTCTGACATCTTACTAATGTCTGTATTGATTAGGTCCCTGGCAGTAGGTACTGCTTTTTTTTTTTTTTTTGAGGTAAGTTTTTCCATCTTATCATTTTGTCCAGAGGAGAATAGATGAATGAGAGAAGAAAATGCTAAAATGGTAACAACGACCCCAGAAAAATATACACTAAACAAATCAGAAGAGACCTGAAACCGGGGAGGGGGAGAGGGGAAGAAAGGGGAAAAAAAAAAAAAAAGAATATGATCAGACTGGTGAATAGAACAGAGCCACACACTAGGTTTTGGGTGTATTCTGGTCTACTGGAAGAAATTGCCTCTCAAAATTTTAAAGAAAGAAGAACTTACGTATATACAAAAATAAGGGTAAATACGATGAAGGGATGGCTATGACTGTAAAGATGAAAATTAATGAAGATTTTAAAAAATGAATTGATAAGATGTTGGTTAAAAAAGGAAAGATAAATTCAACTAAAAAAATAGAAAAAGAAAAAAATAAAATTTTAAAAATTTACTTTGAATGACTAAAGAATCATGGGAAAAAAGCCAGGACTTCTATGTGCTATATTCCCCTAGCCCTGGGGTTTTTGCCATTCTCATTAATCAGTGAACTTGGTCTTGGCTGGGTATAATCTGCTTGGGTTTGCTCTTGGCACCTTTTGTTCCCTGAAAGCCTTCCATACAGCTTTGGAGGACGAGAGTGAAAATGGCAGCCTCCCAATCTCTGGTCCCAGAGGAGCTGAGAGCTCAGGGCCCCACTCCTCAGTGAGCCCTCAGAAAAAAGCAGTCAATCACTCCTGTTTCTCTGGTCTCTGGTCACACTCCATGCTCACCCGGACTGTGACCAAGTGTTTCTATCTCTGACACACGACCCCATCTGCTGTATCCAAACCCAGCAGATCACAGTTTATAGCAACCCCGAGCTGAGAGCCCACTCCTTGGCTCTGTCTTTGCAGCCAGCTTCTCCTTTCATGATACCTGGCAGCTCTGCCACTCCCAGGCACCCTCGGTCTTTCTGTGACCCCAAGGGTCCTGAGACCACACTGTCCCAGCGAGGGTTCCAAACCCCGTTTAGCCACTGGAGTGACAACCTTCAGCCAAGAGGACTTCTAAAAGTTCCGATTCTGTACTCCGCTGCTCTATCACTTGCTGGTAGCGGCTGATGGAGGCTCCGTCCCCTCATGGTCTATCTTCTCATATATCACCTCGGATTCACTTCTCTGCACATCCTACTTTCCAGAAAGTGGTTGCTTTTCTGTTCATAGAATTGCTGCTATTCTTTTCTTTGATCTCCTGTTGAGTTTGTAGGTGTCCTGAATGGTTTGATAACTATCTAGCTGAATTCGTGGGACCAGACAAATTTAGGTCTCCTGTTCCTCCTCCATCTTGCTCCTCTCAATCTGGATACTAACTCTTTATTGGATATGTCATTTTCAAGTATCTTCTCCCATTCAGTAAGTTGTCTTTTATTTTTGTTGGCTGTTTCTTTGGCTGTGTAGAAGCTTTTTATTATAATATAGTCCCAATATTTTATTTTTTCTTTTGTTTCCTTTGCCTCAGGAGACACACCTAGAAAAACATTGCTATGGCCAATATCAGAGAAATTACTGCCTGTGTTCTCTTCTAGGATTTTTATGATTTCAGGTCTCACATTTAGATCCTTCATCCATTTTGTTTGTCTTTGTGTATGGTGTAAGAAAGTAGTCCAGTTTCATTCTTTTGCATGTAGTTGTCCTGTTTTCTCCACACCATATGTTGAAAAGGATGTCTTTTTTCTATTGCATATTCTTTCCTCCTTTGTCAAAGATTCATTGACCATATAATCATGGGTTTGTTTCTGGGATTTCTATTCCATTCCATTAATCTATGTGTCTATTTTTGTGCCAGTATCATACTGTTTTGATTATTACAGCTTTGTAGTATAACCTGAAATCTAGAACTAGAATACCTCCAGTTTTGTCTTTCAAGATTGCCTTAGCTGTTCAGGGTCTATTGTGGTTCCATAGAAAGTTTAGGATTATTTTTTCTAGCTCTGTGAAAAATGCTGGTGGTATTTTGATAGGGATTGCATTAAATCTGTAGATTGCTTTGGGTAATATATATATTTTTAAATATTTGTTCTTCCAAACCATGAGCATGGAATGTCTTTCCATTTGTGTGTGTCATCTTCAGTTTCTTTCATCATTGTTTCATAGTTTTCAGAGTAGAGATTTTTCACCTCTTTGGTCAAGTTTATTTATTCTTAGGTATTTTATTATTTTTGGTGAAATTGTGAATGGAATTTCTTTCTTAATTTCTCTCTCTGCTGTGTCATTATTAGTGTATAGAAATGCAACAGATTTCTGCACATTGATTTTGTATGCTGCAACTTTATTGAATTTATTTATTAGTTCTAGTGGTTTTTTGGTGGTCTTTCAGGTTTTCTATATATAGTATCATGTCATTTGCAAATAGTGAAAATTTTACTTCTTCCTTAAGAACTTGGATGACTTACATATATATTTTTAAAGATTTATTTATTTATTTTTAGAGAGAGAGAGAGATAGTATATGAGCTGGGGGAGGGGCAGAGGGAGAGGCAGAATCCTGAAGCAGACTCCCAACTGAGCAGAATCTGATGCAGGGCTCTTTCTCCAAACCCTGAGATCATGACCTGAGCTGAAATCAAGAGTCAGCCACCCAATCAACTGACCCACCCAGGAGCCCCTGGACGCCTTTTATATCTCTTTGTTGTTGGATTGCTGTGTCTAGGATTTCCAGTACTGTGTTTAATAAAAGTGGTGAGAGGGGACATCCTTGTCTTGTTCTCAAGCTTAGAAGATAGGGTCTCAGTTTTTCACCATGGAGTATGATGTTAACTGTGAGTTTTTCATATAAGACCTTTATAATGTTGAGATATGTTCCCTCTAAACCTACTCTTTTGAGGGCTTTTATCATGGATGTATATTTTATTTTGTTAAATGTTTATTTGTTTTTTGCATCTTTTGAAATAATCATATGGTTTTTATCCTTTCCCTTATTGATGTAATGTGTCACATCAAATATTGAATCACCCTTGTGTCCTGGGAATAAATCCCACTTGATCATGGTGAATGAGTTTTTTTAATGTATTGTTTGATTTGGTTTGATAATATTTTGGTGAGAAATTTTGCATCTATGTTCATCAGAGATATTGGCCTGTAGTAGTTCTTTTTTTGTAGTGTCTGTATGTAGTTTCAGGGTTATACTGGCCTCATAGAACAAATTTGGAAGCTTTCCTTCCTCTTCTATTTTTTGTAATATTTTGAGAAAAATAGGTGTGAATTCTTCTTTAAATGTTTGGTAGAATTTACCTGTGAAGCTGTCAGTTCATGGACTTTTATCTGTTGGGAGTTTTTTGATTACTAGTTCAATTTCATTGCTGGTAATTGGTCTGTTCAAATGTTCTATTTCTCCCTGCTTCAGCTTTTGATAGGTTATATGTTTCTAGGAATTTATCCATATCTTCTAGGTTTTCACTGTGTTGGCATATAATTTTTCATAATGTTCTCTTACAATCATATTTCTTAGGTGTCAGTTTTCTTCTTTTTCCCTTGTGTTTTTGTTCATTTGAGTCCTCTCTCTCTATCTTTTAATGGATCTGGCTAAATGCTTATCAATTTTGTTGATCTTTTCAGAGAACCACTTCCTGGATTCCTTGATCTGTTCTGTTGGTGTTTGTTTGTTTTTTCATTTATTCCTGCTTTAACTTTTATTATTTCCTTCTTTCTACTGATTTTGGGTTTTATTTGTTCTTCTTCCAGGTCCTTTACATGGAAGTTTAGGAGGATTGAGATTTTTCTTGCTTCTTGAGGTAGTCTTGTATTGCTATAAACTTCCCTCTTAGAGCCACTTTTGTTGCATTCCAAACATTTTTGACTATTGTTTTTTCCATTTTTATTTGTGTTCATGCATTTCTTTATTTCTTCTTTGATTTCTTGGCTGACCCATTCATCATTTCTTTGAATGATATTTAACCTCCATGGATCTGTGCTTTTCCCAGATTTTTTTTCTTCTGATTGATTTCTAATTTCATATCATTGTGGTCAGAAAAGATACATGGTATGACTTCAATCCTTTTTAATTTGTTGAGACTTGTTTTGAGGCCTAATTGTGATCTATTCTGGAGAATATTCCACATGCACTTGAAAAGAATGTGTATTCAGCTGTTTTAGGATAGAATGTTCTGATTATATCCATTAAATCCATCTGGGTCCAATGTTCATTCGAACCCACTAAATTTTCTTATTGATTTTCTGTTTGAATGTTCTGTCCATTGATGTAAGTGGGGTGTTGAAGTCCCCCACTATTATTGTATTATCAATTAGCTTATGTTTGTTGTTTTATATATTTGGTGCTCCCATGTCGGGACCATTAATCTTTATAAATTCATCTTTTTGTTGCACTGTTCCCTTTATTTATTTTATAGTGTCCCTCTTAGTCCCTTGTTATAGACTTTGTTTTAAAGTCTATATTCTCCAATATAAGGATTGCTATCCCAGCTTTCTTTTCACATCCATTTGCACGATAAATGCTTTTCTATCCCTACACTTTCAATCTGCATTTGTCTTTAGGTCTGAAAGGAGTCTCTTGTAGGCAGTATATAGATATGTTTGTTTGTTTATCCATTCAATTATCCTATGTCTTTTGATTGGAGTGTTTAGTCCACTTACATTCAAAGTAATTATTCATAAGTATGTATTTGTTGCCATTTTGTTACTGTTTTATGGTTGTTTTCTTCTCTGTTGCTTTCTTCTTTTGCTCTCTTGGCTCATGATTAGTTGGCTTTCTTTAGTGATATATTTGGATTCCTTGTCTTTATTTTTGCATGTCTATTACTGGTGTTTGATTTGTGGTTTGCATATAACATCTTCTACATATAGCAGTCTATATTAAGTTTATGGTTGCTTAATTTTGAACCCATTCTTTACTCCTCTCTCCCCCCCATTTTAAGTATATGATATCATACTTTACATCTTTTTATTTTTTGAGTCCCTTGACTGATTTTTACAGATATACTTATTTTTATACTTCTATGCTTCCTTCTTTTCTTACTCTTACTTATGGTCTTTCCTTTCCACTCAAAGAGTCCCCTTTAACATTTCTTGTAGAGCTGGTTTGGTGCTCATGACTTCCTTTAACTTTTGTTTGTCTGGGAAACTCTCTCTCTCTCTCTCTCTCTCTCTCTCTCTTCTGAATGATAGCCTTGCTGGATATTCTGGACTGTAACTGCTTTCTTTTCTCTTGTTGCTTTAAAAAAAATTATCACTACTTTTTGCTATTTTAACAACTATGTGTCTTAGTGCAGACCTCCTTGGGTTTATTTGGGGTGGAGGAGTAGTTGTGCCTCCTGGATCTGGATTTCTGTTTCTTTCCCCAGATTTGGGAAGTTTTCAGCTATTAGATCTTCAAATAAATTTTCTCTCCCTTTCTCTCTTCTCCTTCTTATATTCAGTGAGTATCTTCATGATCATTACTTTAAATTCTCTATCAGGTATACTATTTATCTCTATTTTGCTTAGGTCTTTTGCTGTGATTTGTCCTTCTCTTTCCTTTGGGACATATTCCTCCGTGTCCTCATTTGTCTAACTCTCTGTCTCTGTTTCTGTGTTAGGAAAGTCAGCGATACTTCCTGTTCTTGAAAGTCATGGCTTTATGAAGAAAAGGTCCTGTATCTCCTATTCATTCAAACATTGTGGCTTCAGAGGTCTCTCCTACATGTATTGCATGTGCCCTGCTTTTGTGCCTGAACCAATTTTTCCTTCAGTCCAGTCACCTGCAGTGGCTCTCATTGCCTGTTGTGGGCAGTGTTTAGTCTCTGTGGTGTTAGTGAACCAGTCTGAGATTGCCTTGGGTTGAGTGAGTCAGACCAGCTGTTTGCCAGAGATGCAGTAGCACCAAACTGCAAGGTACTTTTCCTGTGTTGTTCCTTGAGAACCTTTTGTTGGTGGGTGGTGCCTACAGCCAAACCAGCTGTATACTCCCAGCCCCCTAGTGGGACTGTTCTTGGATTGGTTGGACTGGTATATGTGGTTATCTTTCCCTCTCCCCAGGGCAGGAGTCACTCTGGAGTGGTGCTGACTCTTGTCTGGGCTGCTTGCCTACTGCCAAGACTTTGGTACCATCCTGGATGGGTTCCAGTCAGGAGTGTTTTGGAGGGGTTGGACCTGCAATGTGTGTGTGTTGTGGGGTAGGAGGGGCAGTGTTAGTTGGTGTATTGGTCTTCTGGGAGAAGGGACCTGTTGCTACCATGACTGGGACTGTGGCAGGCCTGGCTGGAGGGGGCAAATCCTTTGAAGCATGGCAGAGCCGGGCCTACTGTTAGTAAGTTAGGTAGGGCATGTGGATACCATGCTGGATCCCACAGGTAGCCATGTGTTTATGCTGGGGGAGTGAGGGAGGGACACGGCACCTGCCAGTTTCTTTTGTCCTGAAGAAGTCTCCCAAGGATTTCTGCTCCTCCAGGACAGGCTCTGAAATTAGTAAACAACATGTTTACTAGACATTTTTTAAACTGCTGCTTCCATGCTATATCTCTGCAGGCTATTTGTTGTGCTATCTCTTTAAGGATTGGGCCTCGGGGGGGGGCAGGGCTGGATGGCTCAGTTGTTAAGTGTCGGTCTCCAGCTCAGGTCATGATCCCAGGGTCCTGGATCGAGCCCCACATTGGGCTCCCTGCTCTGTGGAAAGCCTGCTTCTTCCTCTACCAGTGCCCCTGCTTGTGTTCCCTCTCTTGCTATGTCTATCTCTGTCAAATAAATAAATAAAATCTTAAGAAAAAAAAAAAGATGGGACCTCAGTTTCCTCTGCCCTCCTGGCTCTTACAGAGCCAAGCCCATTGATTTTTAAAATCCAGGTTTTAAGTCTCCTGGTTTTAGAACTCAAGAAATTCAGCTGTTTTTCAAAGCCAAATGTCATGGGGATTCATCTTCCCCACGCAGGTTCCCTGGTTTGAGGGTCTATTTCCTTTCTCTCTCCATGCCTGCAGGTCCCTACATCCTGTGGAAAGTTCTGGGGGTTCATTTAGCTCCCCACTGCATCTCTTCCATGTGGTGTCTTCTCTACTTTCAGTTGTGGAGATTGTTATGACAGGCTTCAGGTCATTTTCTGGGTTATTAAAACTTTTGTGAATGTTATCCAGTTGTATCCCTGGGACAAGGTGAGCTTAGTATCATCCTACTCTGCTATCTTCTCAGAAGTCCTGCTGTTTGTTTTTTAACATTTTTTCATTTGCCAAAACAGGATTGTGAGTTTTTCCCCTATATTTTCAGAAAAAAATGTATAAATATAGTATCTGATAATTCTACTAGTATTTTTCTAAGGTAGTCAATTTCCCTGCTAAGATCATTATTTTCTTTTAGTATATTTTAAGTCTATGAAAGCTTCTCAGAATATTGCTTACTCTGTATTCCTTACCTTTTTTATAAATATCTGTAAATAACCAGTGATTTATGCTTCCATTTCTTCTTTGATTTAAAGCTCATTTTATTCTTTAGAAGAACATTCATTTTTTTCTAATATCAAGTTTTATCACACTGATGTTAGATGAACCTAATCAATTAGATTTATACTTAGAGAAGTAAAGATGTTTATTTATGTGTGTGTGGGGAATTACATAATCAATTTTGATAATTTATAGTTGAGAGAAATATTCATCTTTATAGGGTGAATTCTATGTTCGCATTCATATCATATTTCTCATCTTTTATCTATTGAACTGATATTTTATTTTTGTTCCACTACTGATTATAATAAACATTTACATTTCAGTATCAAAATACAAAGATTCAACTATAAATGCAATTATATCTACTCCTTAACAAAAAGAAAACATCCTTAACTTTTTTGTCACCATTATAAAAGTTGTTTCTGATATTATTAATATTGTGATACTTCTGTTTTTCTTTGAGAATTACATTGTATATTTATACCTCTATAATGTTTTTCATGTGGTTTATAAAATACTGTCAAATGCTATAGCATTTTTAATTTAGAATATTGCTTAAGTTCTTGCCTGCTTAAAATATAACTACCTAACTCTCATGATAACCCTATAAGCTAAATACTATTACCAAATTTTTTTGTTTAAATATAAGGGAAATAAGGAAAAGACAAATATAGGAGGTTTTCAAGGTAAATCAGTTGGTGTAAGACAGAACTGGAATTTGAATGGATGAGAAACTTCTTTACCATCTGTACTATTAACCATCTTACAACAACATAGTGTTTTTATATAGATTCCAAAGGCCTTATGGGTCACTTATTTCTCCCGCATATTAAACCTCTGTGTCAATAAACATGTAGTTAGCTATGACTCCTAAAAAGGCATAAACTAACACTTTTTTATATTGAGACATGGATGCAGGTAAGGTGAAATTGCTAAATACTGACAAATTCAGGTCCAAAATCTAGATGTTGGGTCTGTTTGATATGGCCTGCCAAAAGGCAGACTCATTGCATTAGTGCCAGTATAATTTGTCTTTGTATGCTAATTGAGAGAAAAATGTAGCAAGTCTCAATTTATAGTCCACTCTGATATGATAGATATTACCCTCTAAAATGTGGCTAAAATACCCTTGAACTTGGGTGTGCCTTAAATTGAGGCAGTGTGGAGCTGCATTTACTCACTTGTATCCTTATCTGGTTATATATTTGTACTATTCTAAATTGAAAGCAGCATGTTGCCAAACATAAATTTGTGTCATAGTCATCCTCAAATTGAACCTAGACTTTGTGACTGTATATCTTTTCTGGTTCCATTTTTGTTAGGCTGGAATACTTCCTCAAGTAATGTGTTTCAGAGAAATTGTATGGGTGGTATATATTCTGAAACTTTCAAGTTTTTTCATATTTATGTATGAAAAATCTCTTGACAGGGTTTATCACAGTTAGGTTTTGGTCCTCTAGCCAAGAATATGTATCTTCAAGAAGCTAATACTACAGAAAGGAAATGTCAGACTTTTCTTAGCAATCTGTTGTTGATTACAAGCATAATTTATTCTTAATTGTAAAAATTTCAGAAGTATTAGAAGAAATTATTTAGATGTAGATCTTTCAAAAAAGTCACACTTGGCATAAGTAAGTTTTTCTGGTTTCCAATGGACTGTTATAAATTACTTCTAGTGTATTAGTAAGGAATTGGCTCAGTGAGTTAGATAACTGAGAGATGATTAATTCCCTGAGAGCATGTAAGCAAATGTGGACAGTAATCAGATCAGTGTTGCATTCTTCAGGCTCTTTTCTGATTTCCGATAATATAATTTTATATCTAATGTGCAAAAGATGATCTTAAAAAGTATCTCTCCTCCATATATGCTTCACTTCAGGTACCATGTATACCCTCTTTCTTATATAACTCAAAATTGTTTCTTTAAACATATAGTGAAGTTTTAGTTAAAATTAGATAACTCTTGTGTTAGTGCATCTCGAATCAGTTATATGTTACCAAAGATACCATAATGGATAAAACATGATGTAAGGCCCACATGAATATATTGGGCCAAATTTAATCAGAAAAAAAGGAAAACAGGGGTGCCTGGGTGGCCCAGTCAGTTAAATGTCCGACTCTTGGTTTCCAGCTCAGATCATGATCTCATGCTTGTGAGATCGAGCCCCATGATGGTCAGTATAGAGTCTGCTTGAGATTCTCTCTCTCCCTCTCTCAAGTAAATAAATCTTTTTTTTTTTTAAAAGGAAAAGTTTTTAAAAGAAATTTATTTATTATGGGAAATTGTTTGCAAAGATAGTGGAAAGCCCAAAAAGCATAGAGGATCCTGAGGCTACCCAGAGATTAATGACTATAGGAAAAGGCTACCACCCTTAGGATTGGGGAAACTGAAAGAAAGAGTGGGCTTTTCAGAACCTGGGAGCTTAGAGGGTGGATCCTACAGGGCCAGTGCTTAGACCTATGGGGAGAGGTTCTGTGGAGGAGAACATTTTTGCTATTCAGACCCATTAGGAGGGGGTCATACACAGATGTAACTACAACTGCCAAGGCCAAAATGCAAATATTTCCTCTGAGGGTCCTGTTTGTGGCTGGTGGCAGGAACCCAAAAGAATGTGGTGTTAGGTACTCTCTTCTGAAGAGGGGCAGTGACAGAAAAGAAATACAGGAAAATCACTTGTTCCTTTCCCCTTACTCCCAATGTCCCTCGCTTCAATTGGCAGAAGTTAATAGTTAACTGCTGACAAAGATATCTAAGAAATAGAGTCTTTAGAATTCTAGACCCAGCAACTCTATAGAGGGTAGAGGGGTAGATTTAGATCTAAAATCTAATAATGGCACTAGGTACTTAGTCAAGTCAATGAAAGCAAACCAAAGAAAATTCAGAGGTCCCTATAGGCAACATGAAAGATGCACCATGGATATTAGTATGTTACATCATTACCAATAACCACAATGAAGCTCTATCCACTGCAGCCTTCTCAAGGTTACTGCCCTTCAAAGCAGACCAATATTTTCATTTTATTCATTATAATAAACCTATATAACCTTTCTTATGAACCAATCTTGCTGGGAATGCTTACTCTTAGGGAGCAGGGCAAGCCAAACTATATAATGTACAGATGAGGCTAGAATAATTTGCAAGAAATAGTCTTTCAAATGGTGATGTGTATGTTTTAAAGGTAACCTTAACTCTCAATATCCAATTTCTAACATTGATGTTGGCATGTTTTACAGTTAAAATATGATGAATCCCTTATACAAGTTTCCAATTATATACCAAAAAAAAAAAAAAAAAGGTAAACAGATTGAATCTTTTAGAAGTAACAAGGATAATCTTGGAAGGAGTTAGAAATCCTCAATGTCTGGTTCAAAAATCACTATTTCTAGATGCCAGATCTGAAAACAGCATTTAGTATTCTGGACTTTCCTTACTTGTAAACATTCAAACAAGAATAAAGCTCTTATTTCTTAAAATATGTGCAATACTAATGTAGGAAAAACAAACATTGTTTTATATATTTTTGCTTCTCCTCAATACTGATTAAAAATAAAGTTTCTAGTATAACTGCTGATTAAAAAGACAAAACAAATGTTATTCAGTGTCTAAAGAAACTTGTAGATAAAATTTCCATGGAGAAACAAGGTATGTTCTCTACTTTTCATGAGAAAACAGTTTCATTTAATGGATGGTGTGAGCTCTTAAGTGCAATAGAATACCTTTTCCCTTTGTGCTTACCCTTTGAAATATATGCTATGTAAAAACAAAATGTCATCTGATTTGTTTATAACAGTTTTTCCTCAGCATCCAGAATGCCTAAACTATAGTAGACAGCCAATATGTATTTGTTGAATTAAATAGAATATCCTTTTGTGCCGTACTTAGGATTTATAAGTGACATACCAACTCAATTGGAGACAAAAAAACTTAATAAAACACTGAAATGTATACACAATTCTATCAGAATTCACCCAACAAGGAAAGAACAATTATAGAAATTTTAAATTGTAGAGATGAAAGTAACCATTAAGAGCCTGGGGTGGAGAGATTAGAATGTGGCATGTACTCACTGGATTATAAATGAAAATTTGTATAATTTATAAAATAGGAAGTATTTTGTAAGTGTAATACAACTTATTTTTTTAAAGATTTTATTTATTTATTTGACAGAGAGAGATAGTGAGAGCAGGAACACAAGCAGGGAGAATGGGAGAGGGAGAAGCAGGCTTCTCGCAGAGCAAGGAGCCTGACAGGCTCCATCCCAGGACCCTGGGATCATGACCTGAGACAAAGGCAGATGCTTAACCAACTGAGCCCACCAGGCGCCCCTGTAACACAACTTCTTATTGAAATGGAAGAAGGGTACCACACACACAAAAAAAAAAAACATCTAAAGATTAAAACTTAGTGAGTTACTGTTGAGAGTACAAGTTGAATTCAATAATTTTAAAAATCTAATAGATCATCACTATTAAATGGAGAGCTGAGTCAAACAATCAATAGTCATTTGTTTCAGTTTTCTGCTTTTTAGCATGGGTACAAGTAATAGGACCAAAAATCTGTAAGTTTCAGTGATTAGAAAGATGAAATCTAGGACTTACCAGCAGTTCCAATAAACCCATGTAGGTATCATTATATTTCTTCAATAGATAAATGATTCAATGGAAATCATGTAGAAAATTTTTGAAACTATATTAGCTCTTTCAGGCCACTATAATATAATTTAAGGTTTTCAACTTCAGTGAGCTAAGAAGTATCATAATGATACCTATTTCATAAAATAACCTTCTTGCCAGGCATTCTTTGATGCAAGCCAATTCTTCCAACCACATTCTACTTACTCCAAAATATCCTGTTGCTCCTAAAAAAATAGTTTGCCTAAAGACAATACAGACTGTTCTCTGAAATAGGCAAGAAAGGTAGTTTTAGAGATATAGAAGCAACAGAAGGAACATAGACTATGGAGTCAAAAACATAATGATGGTACCAATTACCAGTTGTGTGAAATTTTGCCAGTTACTTAACATTTCTGAACTTCACTCTGTTAAACTGTATCTATCTTCCGCGTAGTAGAGTTATTGTGAAGGTTGGATAATATCTACGTATAGTGTCTAGTGGATAGTAGGCATCTAATCAATGGTTACTATGTAAAGAAAATTTTATGAGTTTTAAAATTCATTTAAAAAATAGTTCCTGTCCTAATTTAAAGGTGTTCGGCTTTTCTTATAATTTGCTAATGAATCATTGATTGCTCAGCAATGAAGAAATGTACTAAAATGCAGAGGTAACTTGATTAGATATTGCTGATGAACTCCATTAGAGATTACTAAAATATAAAAATTTGCACTTATGGAAATAAAACATGATGGAAATGGCACTTCTGAAATTTAATGATTCACTGCCATATCAAAAGGAGAAATTCAGTTTTAATACAAAGATCAGAAAACACTAAGCCTCAACTCCTTCAGGGCAGTAAGTGAGGCTTATTTAATGTTCTCTAGTGTCTATAACGGTGCCTAAAGAACAGTATTTGGTGCAAAAAAAAAACCCTGAGATATCTTTAGGCATTAGTTTATCTACCAGTGGGTATCATGGCTGCTGAGTGCAACTTTTGGGCTGTTTATCACAGAGATGATTTGTAAATTCCATTTTAATTTCAGTAAGAGTAACACATTCCAAACAAATTTTATTTTTTCTACATGGACAATTTCCAGACTGGAAGAGATCACAGAAATGCTATCTTATTACCATGAAGATTTCAGATGGGTGTTTTAGAAATCTTTCATGGCAGTCTTATAAAAAAAAAAAGACCATAAAAACAACATATATTTAAAATTAAATTTGTAAATATATGAATAACTTTGTTCATTTACAGATTAGTGTCAATCTGAAGGAAATTTCAGTCATGCTTTGAAGTGATAATATTCAACATTTGTACCAATCACATCAATGAAGAAATATTTATTGGATTATTGACTCACCCAGAACTGGTGAAAGTATAAAACATTATATAAAAAGCTATAATTTATCTTTATTTTGTTAGGCTAGGGAAATGATTTAATTACAACCAAATAATTTAATGGTTGTTCAATTACATTCATAGAAAATTCTAAGAGAGCAACAGTAACTAGGAGACTTTGTTTTTCCTCTCAAACCAGAGCAACAGGTTTACTGTAGAAGTAATTTGGTACTTTACTTACAAATTTTTCATTTCTTGCAATGAGAACTTTTAAGATCTACCCTTTTAACAATTTTCAGATAAGCAGTATATCACTGTAAACTGTAGTCACCATGCTGTACATTATATCGAGTTTTTGCAAAACTGGAAATTTGTACTTTTTAACCCCCCTCACACCTATCCCAACTCCATTTCTAGCATTTCTCTTTTCTATATCCATGAGGTTCAGCTTTCTTTTTGAAACCACATATAAGTGAGATCATGTACAGCATTTGTAATTTCTGACTTATTTCACTTAGCAAAATGACATGAAGTCCATGTATGTTGCTACAAGTGGCAAGATGTCTCCCTTACTCATGGCTGAATAATATTCCATATTATTAATAATATTCTTTTGATGGACCCTTGGGTTGTTTCCATATCTTGTCTATTGTAAATAATGCTTCACTGAACATGGACTTGCATATATCTTTTAGTGGTTTTGTTTTCTTCAAGTAAAAATCCAGAAGTGGAATTGCTTGATCATATGGTAGTTCTATTTTTCATTTTTTGAGTAACCTCCATACATTTTTTTCTATAGTGGCTTCACCAACCTACATTCCCACCAACAGAGTATAAGGATTCCCTTTACTCCACATCCTCACCAATACTCATTGTTTCTAGTTTGTTTTTTTTCCCTACATAATAGCCATTCTAACAGATGCAAAGGGATACCTTATTGTAGTTTTGATTTTCATTTCCCTCGTAATTTCCCTCATAATTAGTGAGGGAGCACCTTTTCCTGTACCATTTGGCCATCTGTATATCTTTCTTGAAAAAAAAATGTCTATCCAGATCCTCTGACCATTTTTTAATCAAATAATGTGGGGGTTTTTTTGCTACTGAGTTATAAGATTCTTTGTATATTAACTCCTTATGAGATATCTAATGCAAGTATTTTCTCCCATTCAGTAGGTTGTTTATTTTGTAAATGGTCTCTTTGTTGTGCAGAAGCTTTTTAGTTTGATGTAGTCCCACTTATTTTTGTTGTCTGCTTTTGGTGTCAAATCCCCTACCCCCCCAAAAAAAATCATTGCAAAAACCAATGTCAAGTAGTTTTTAGCCTGTTTTCTCCTAGAAGTTTTATGGTTTCAGGTCTTATATTCAAGTATTTAATCCATTTTGAGTTAACTTTGGTGTATAATGTAAGACAGTGGTCCAGATTCATTCTTTTGCATGTGCATATTTCCAGCACCATTTATGGAAGAGACTGACATTTCCCCATTGTATATTCTTTGCTCCTTTGTTGTAAATTAATCAACCAAATATGCATAGGTTTATTCTGGGCCCTCTTTTTAGTTCCACTTGTCTGTGTGTTGGTTTTAACACAAGTGTCATACTGTTTTCATTACTATAGCTTCATAATATAATTTGAAATCAGAGAGCATGATGCATCCAGTTTTGATAATTTTTCTTAAGATTGCTTTGGTTATTCGGTGACTTTTGTGCTTTATACAAATTTTAGGATTTGTGTTCTCTTTCTGTGAAAAATGTCATTTGGAATTTTCATAGGGATTGACCTGAATTTATAGATTACTTTGGGTAGTGTGGACATTTTAACAATATTGTTTATTCCAATCTATGAACACAAAATATCTTTTCATTTATTTGTCTTCTTCAACTACTTTCATCAATGTCATATAGTTTTTAGTCTACTGGTCTTTCATCATCTTGGATATATTTATCCCCAAGTATTTTATTCTTTTTGATGCAATTGTAAAATATTATTTTCATAATTTCTCTAATAGTTCATTATTACTGTATAGAAATGTAACAAATTTTTATATTGTTTTTATAACTTGCAATTTCACTGATATCATTGATTCAAATTTCCTCTAAATAATAATAGGTCATCTGCAAATGGTGACAGTTTTTATTTCCTTTGGATGCCTTTTCTTTCTTCTTGCCCAGTTGCTCTGGCTAGGGCTTCTACTATGTTGAATAATATCATGAGTGTGGGCATCTTTATTTTGTTCCTGATCTTTGGAGGAAAAGGTTTGTGCTTTTTATCATTAAGTATGATGGTAGCTATGGCCTTGTTATATATGGCCTTTATTATGTTAAAATACATTCCCTGTATATCCACTTTGTGTGTTTTTATTATGAAAGGATATTGATCATGTGATTTTTATCCTTCATTTTGTTAATGTGGTATATCACATTGAATGATTTGCAGACATTGAACTATGCTTACATCCCTGGAAAATCCTATTTAAACATAGTATATTTTTAAAAATTTTCATTTTTGAAGTATAGTTGACATACAACATCCTCTTAGTTTCAGGTGTATACCATATTGATTTGATAGTTTTACACATTATAAAATAATCCCTACAATAAGTCAAGTTATCCTCTGTCACCATATGCAGTTATTATTGACTATGTTCCCAATGCTGTATATTGTATCCCTATGACTTATATAACTGAAAGTTTGCACCTCTTAATCCCCTTGGTGTATTTCAGGCTCCCAACTCCTAGGAACTCCCCTCTGGTAACCAACAGTTTGTTTTCTGCACCTATGAGTGTGTTTCTGGTTTGTTATTTCAGATTTGATATGTAAGTGGAATCATATGGTATCTGCTTTTTCTGTATGGCTTATTTCACTTTTCATAATAGGTCCATCCATATTGTCACAAAATTCCAAGATCTCATTCTTTTTTGTGGCTGAGTAACATTCCATTAGATGGAGATATTTGTCTAAATATATATATATATATATATATATACACACACACATATATATATATATTCTTTATTCTCTACCTCTATGTTGACACTTAGATTACTTTCACATCTTGGCTATTGTAAATTCAGCTGCAATGAACATAAGGGTGCATATAACTTTTTGGATTGGTGTTCTTGTTTTCTTCACGTAATACCCAGAAGGGGAACTGCTGGATCATATGGTATTCCTATTTTTAATTTTTTGGGAACCCCTATACTGTTTTTCATAGTGGCTGCACCAATTTTGATTTCTACTAACAGTGTACAGGATTCCCTTTTCTTCATATGCTTGGCACACTTTTTTTTAATTTTTGATTACAGCCAATCCAACAGGGGTAAAGTAATATCCCGCTGTGGTTTTGATTTGCATGTCCCTCATACTTACTGATGTTTAACATCTTTACATGTATCTATTGGCCATTTGAATGTCTTTGAAAAAATGTCTATTCAAGTATTTTGCCCATTTTTAAATTGGACTGTTTGATATTTGATATTGTGACTGTTTTTATATATTTTGGATATTAACCCCTTTACTGGATGCATAATTTGCTAATATCTTCTCCCCATTCAGGTTTCCTTTTCATTTTGTTGATAGTTTCCTTTGTTGCAAAAGCTTTCTAGTTTGATGTAATCATATTTGTCTATTTTAGCTTTTGTTGTCCTTGCCTGAGGAGACTGGTCTCAAAAAAATATGTTCCTAAGACAGATCTCAAAGAGCTTACTGCTCATGTTTTCTCCTAGGAGTTTTATGGTTTCAGGTCTTATATTCAAGTCTTTAATCCACTTTGAATTTATTTTTATATATGGTATAAAATAGTAGTCTAATTTTATTTTCATGCAGGTAGGTCTCCAGTTTTCCTAACACCATTTATTGAAGAGACTATGTTTTTTTCACTTTATAGTCTCACCTACCTTCTTTGTCACAGATTAATTGCCCATATGTGCATTGGCTTATTTCTGGGCTATTTGTCCATTGATCTATATTTGTTTTTGTGCCAGCACCATGCTGTTTTGATTACTGTAGCTTTGTAGTATAGTTTAAAATCCAGGAGTATGATATCTTCAGCTTTATTCTTCTTTCTCACAACTGCTTTGATTACTTGGGGTCTTTTGTGGTTCCATACAAATTTTAGGGTTCTCTGTTCTAGTTCTACAAATTTTGATGGGGATTACATTCTATCTGTAGATTGCTTTGGGTCATGTGATATTTTAATAATATGTGAACATTTAACACTTATTTGTGTTGCCTTTAGTTTCAGCAATATCTTATTTTCAGAGTTGTATGATAATTTTAATGTATGGTTGAAATTGGTTTACTCATATTTTATTGAGGATTTTTGCATCTGTGCTCAACAGGGATATTAGTCTATAGTTTTCTTTTCTGTAGTGTTTTTCAGGCATTTTTATCAGGGTAATGTGAAATAAGTTTGGAAATGTTCCTTCTTTTCTATTAAAAACGTTTGAGATTTTATATTATTCTTTTTTGAATATTGGCTAGGGTTCACCAGTGAAACCATCTCATCTTCCACTTGTTTGTTGGGATGTTTTTGATTACTGTATCAGTCTTAGTAAGTTGTATGTTTTTAGGCATTTATCTGAGTCTTCTAATTTGTCCCATTTGTTGGCATAAAGTTGTTTATAGCAGTCTCTTATGATCCTATTTCTTTGGTATCAGTTATAACATCTCTTCTTTTAACTCTTGAGTCCTCCCTTTTTCTTGGTAGTGGTAGCTAAAAGTTTCGTCAATTTTATCTTTTCAAAGACCCATCTCTTAGTTCCTTTATCTCTTCTATTTTCTTTTATTTCCATTCTTCATTATTCCTTCCTTCTAACTTTAGTCTTTGTTCACTTGAAAAAAATCTTTAAGGTGTAGTTAGCTTCTTTGAGATTTTTCTTTTTCTTGAGGTAGGCATTTGTTACTATGAACTACCCTGTTAGAACTGCTTTGGCTGCATCCTGTGTTTTAGTTTGTTGTGTTTCCATTTTCACTTGTCTCTAGGTATTTTTGGGGTTTCTTTTTTGAAATTTTTTTTTTTACCTATTGGTTACTTACTAGTATGTTTTTCATCTCAACATTAATGTGGAGAAATATTAAAATTATAAAGTGATTTATTTTATATTTAGGCACATTTTCCTAAATAACCTTGAAACATTCTTGTGAATCAAAATGTTTTATCATTATCCTTTATCACATTATAAAATAAAGAAATAAGGCATTAAATGCAAGGAGCTAATATTACAATTTCTACAGTATTTGGTAAGTTTTACCATCACTTAGATGGATTGGTCAAGTTGCAATGCAAATTTGGCTTCAGTGACCATACCTGAGGTCAAATTGCTTTGTGGGCTGTCAAAATTTTGAAATGGAAGAGAAGCTTGGGAAGATAGTGGAGTAGGGAGGACCCTAAACTCACCTCATCCCACCTTTACAACTAGATATCACTCACACCTGAGTAACTAAACCTGAGAGTGACCCAAACACTGGCAGAACAAACTCCAAACTAAATGTAGAAAAGAAGATGCATTGGAGAGGTGAGGAAGAGCGAAGAGTGGTAGGGCGCTGACTGTGGGTGTGGAGAGCAGAAAGCACCAGTGAGCCCACACAGGGAAAATGAATCCCCATAATGTCTTGCCTTGAAAACCAGAGGGGTTGATTTTTGTGAGTTTATATAACCAATGGGGTTTGGAGCCTAGAGCTTTAAAAGTCAGCTGGGAAAGCCAGTGATAGTAACAAGAACAGCCTGTAGAAGTGATGGTTTACACAATGCCAGAGGCAAATGGAAGGGAGATCTGTTCACACTGATTTCAGAGCATATTGGGAGACTTACCTGGGAACAAAGTACCTGGAAGTTGCTATTTTCCTGCCCCACCAGGAGCTCTCCTGGGGACTCATCCACTCCAAGCACCATGTCTCTGCTAGCCACCATGCTGCAGGGGATCAAGCCTAGGACTAGTGGCTCAGTTCAAATTCTGCTAATACTGAGGCCCCACCCCTGAGTCCTCCTTCTGTCTTGCCCCCCCTCAGAGTCAGCCTGCCTGGGTCTTACATCACAGAGGGCAAGCACAGCCCACAACAGGCAGACAGTCAGGGCAGACATCTGGACTGAAAGAAAGGTGAATCAGACACAACAGCAGGATGTAAGCAACAACACCTAGGAGACTCCCCTGAAGAGCAAGGTTCCTGATAAAAAGGATACACTGCACTGCAGAGCACTACAGGTCCTCTTTTTCATAAAACTACTTTCAAGAGCAGAAGATGTAGCTGACTGTCCTAACATACAAAAACAGACACAGAGAGGTAGAAAAATTGCAGAGACAGAGAAATAAGTCCCAAGTGAAAGAACAAGCAGGAGATCTAAGCAAAACAGAAATAAGTAATATGTCTGACAGAGATTTTAAAGTAATGATTACAAAAAATATTGGACTTTGAAAAAGAAGGGAGGACATCAGTGAGACCCTTGACAAAGAGAAACAAAATAACATGAGAGATGAAGAGCTCAATAAATAAAAAAAAAAACTACAATAGATGGAATAAATAGTAGGGTACAGGAAGCAGAGGAACATATTAGTGACCTGGAAGATAGAATAATGGAAAGCAATCAAGCTGAACTGCTGAGAAATAAATACTGCATAATGAGAATAGACATAGAGAATCAGTGACTCCATCAAGAATAACATTTGCATTAAAGGGATCTCAGAAGAAGAGAGAAAAAGGGGAACAGAAAAAAATGTGTTTAAAGAAATAATAGCTGAAAACTTCCTGAAGTAGGGGAAAGGAAACAAAGATCCAGATTCAGGAGGCACAGAGAGCCCCCAATAAATTCAACCCAAGGAGGTCCACACCAAGACACATACTAATTAAAATGGTAAAAAAAACAAAGAATTTTAAAGGTTGTAAGAGGAAATAAGACGGTTACATACCAAGAAAACCCATAAGGCTATCAGCCGATTTTTCTGAAGAATCTTTGCCTGAAAGAAGAGAATGGCATGATGTATTCAAAGTGCTAAAAGAGAAAAATCTGAAGCCAAAACTACTTTATCCTGCAAGGCTATATTCCTAATAGAAGGAGAAATCAAGAATTTCCCAAACAAAAGTTAAAAGAATTCATGACCACTAAACTAGCCCTACAAGAAATATTAAGGGTAATTCTCTGAGTGCAAAACAAAAACCATAAGTAAGAAAAATAGGAAGCACAAGAGCAAAGAATTAAAAAATAAAAATGATATCAGAAAAGCACAAAATAAAATGATGTAAAATATTCAAATATCAAAAACATGGAGGGGAGAAGAGTAAAGGATGAATTCAAAATTAAGTGGTCATCAGCTTAATATAGACTGCTATATACAGATGATGTTGTATATAAACTGAATGGTAACCACAAATGGTAACCACAAAAAACCATGAAAGGGAGAAAAAGAAAGCATTACAGAAAAACTGTAAAAACAACCACAACACAAATAATAAAATGGCAATAAACACATATCAATAATTGCTTTGAATGTAAATAGACTAAATGCTCCAATAAAAAAAATACAGGGTGGGATGCCTGGGTGGCTCAGTCAGTTAAGCGTCTGCCTTCAGCTCATGTCATGATCCCAGGGTCCTCGAATTGAGTCCCCCATCGGGCTCTTTACTCAGCAGGGAGCTTGCTTCTCCCTCTGCCTGCTACTGCCCCTGCTTGTGCGTGCTCTCTCTAATAAATAAATAAAATCTTTTAAATCTACTCTGTCACCCTGTATTTTTTTTAAAGACCCAATTATATGCTGCAGACACTCATTTAGGACCTGAAGACACCTGCTTGTTGAATATGAAGGGATGGAGAAAAATTTAGCATGCAAATGGAAGTCAAAAGAAAGCTAGAGTAGCAATACTTACATCAGACAAAACAGACTTTAAAACAAAGACTGTAACAAGAGACAGAGAAGGACAGTATATAATAACAAATATAAATATTTATGCACTCAACTTGGGAGCATCCAAATACATAAAACAGTTAATAACAAAAACAGGTAATAGTTAGGAAACAATAACATCAGAGGACTTTAATGCCTCACTTACATCAGTGGGCAGATCATACAAACAGCAAACTAACAAAGAAACAATGGCTTTGAATGACACACTGGACTGGATGGATTTAACAGATATATTCAGAACATTCAACCTTAAAACAGTCGAATACACATTGTTTCCATGTACACACAGAAGGTTCTTCATATGTTAGGCACAAAACAAATATCCACAAATTTAAGAACGTCAGACTCATACCAGGCTTTTTTAAACACAATGCTATGAAACTAGAAGTAAAACACAAGAAAAAATCTAGAAAGACCACAAATACATGGAGGTTAAGTAACATGCTACTAAACAATGAATGCCTTAACCAAAAAATCAGAGAAATCAAACAGTACATGGAAACAAACGAAAATGAAAACACAATGGTCCAAAATCTTTTGAATGCTGCAAAAGCAGTTTTAAGATGGAATTTTATAAGAATACAGGCCTACCTCAAGAAAAAAAATCTCAAACAACCTAACCTTACACCTAAAGGAGATAGGAAAAGAACAATAAACAAAATTCAAAACCAGCAGAAGGAAAGAAACAATAGGAAGGAAATAATAAAGATTAGAGCAGAAATAAATGATGTAGAAACAAAAAAAAAAAAGAAAAAAAAGAATCAATAAAACCAGGAGCTGGTGCTTTGCAAAGATCAACAAAATTGATAAACCTCTAGCCAGACTCATTAAAAAAAAAAAGAGGATCCACATAAATAAAATCACAAATCAAAGAGAAATAACATCACAGAAATACAGTCAATTGTAAGAGAATATTATGAAAAACTGTATGCCAACAAATTAGACAATCTAGAAAAAATGGACAAATTCCTAGAAACATATGACCTTCAACCCAAACTAAAGCACTAATAAATAGAAAATTTGAAGAGACTGATTGCCAGCAGTGAAATTGAATCAGTAATCAAGACTCCCGACAGACAAAGGCCCAGGACCAGGTGGCTTCACAGATGAATTCTACCAAACATTTAAAGAAGAGTCAATACCTATTTCTATTCAAATTATTCCAAAAAATAGAAAAGGAAAGAAAACTTCCTAATTCATTCTATGAGGCCAGTGTCACCCTGATACTAAGACCAGATAAAGACATCACAATACCTCTGATGAACATAGATGCAAAAATCTTCAACAAAATATATTTGAAAAAATTGCTCACCACAATCTAGTGAGATTTATTCCTTGAATACATGGGTGGTTCAATATTCACAAATCAGTCTACTTAATACATCACATCAATAAGAGAAAGGGTAAGAACTATATGATCATTTCAACAGACACAGGAAAAGCATTTGACAAAGTACAACATCCATTCATGATAAAAAAATCCCAAAAAACAAAACTCAACAAAGTAGGTTTAGAAGGAATACCTCAGTATAATAAAGGCCATATATGAAAAACCCACAGCTAACATGATTCTTCATGGGGAAACCTGAGAGTTTTGCCCTTATATCAGGAACAATACAAGATGTCCATTCTCACCAGTTTTATTCAACATAGTACTAGAAATCCTAGTCTCAGCAATCAGACGATGAAAAGAAAAGGCATTCAAATAAGTAAAGATGAAGTAAAACTTCACTATTTGCAGATGACATATTATACATAGAGACTCTACCAAAAAGTTGCTAGAACTGATACACAAATTCAGTAGTCACAGAATACAAAATAGTGTACAAAAATCTATTGCATTTCTATACACCAATAATGAAGCATCAGAAAGATAAATTAAGAAAACAATCTCATCTAAAATTGCACCAAAAATAAGATACCTAAAAATAAATCTAACCAAAGAGTTGAAACACCTGTACTCTGAAAACTACAAAACATGGATGAAAGAAATTGAGAATGACACAAAGAAATGGAAAAACTTTCCATGCTCATGGATCAGAAGAACAAATATTGTTAAAATGTCTCTATTATGCAAAGCAATCTAAAAATTTAATGTAATGTCTATCAAAATATCAATGGCATTTTTTCCCAGAGCTAAAACAATCCTAAAATGTATATGAACCATATAACACCCTGAATTACCAAAGCAATATTGAAAAAGAAAAGGAAAACTGGAGGTATCACAATTCCCAACTTCAATTTATATTACAAAGATGTAGTAATCAAAACGATATGGCACTGGCACAAATGTAGACACATAAATCAATAGAAGGGAATAGAAAACCCAGAAAGAAATTCACAATTTTATTGTCAATTAATCTTTGACAAAGCAGGAAAGAATAGCAATGGGAAAAAGACACTCTTCAACAAATGGTGTTGGGAAAACTTGTCACCTGATGCCAAAGAATAAAATGACTACTTTCTTGCACAAAATGCAAAAATAAACTCAAAGTGAAATAAACTCTAAATGTAAAATCTGAGACCATAAAAATCCTGAAGAGAACACAGGCAGTAATTTCTCTGACATCAGCTATAGCAACATCTTTTTCTAGATATGTCTCCTGACACAAGGGAAATCATCAAAACGAAAAATTTTTGTACAGTGAAGGAAACAGTCAACAAAACTAAAAAGCAACTTACTTCATGGGAGAAGATATTTGTAAATGACATATCCATTCAATAAAGGGTTAGAATCCAAAATACAAAAAAAACTTAGCCCAGTCAACACTCTAAAAACAAATAATCCAATTTAAAAAATGAGCAGAAGACACAAACAGACATTTCTCCAAAGACATCTAAATGGCTGGCAGACACATGAAAAGATGCTCAACATCACTCATAATCACAGAAATGCAAATCAAAACTACATTGAGATACTACCTCACACTGGTCAGAATGGCTAAAATCAACAACACAAGAAACAACACATGTTGGCAAGGATATGGAGAAGAAGGAACCCTCTTGTACTGTTGGTAGGAATGCAAACTGGTGCAGCCACTGTAGAAAACAGTATGGAGTCGCATCAATTATTTATTTATTTATTTATTTATTTATTTATTTATTTATTTATTAAAGATTTTATTTATTTATTTGAGAGAGAGAATGAAATAGAGAGAGCATGAGAGGGGGGAGGGTCCGAGGGAGAAGCAGACTCACTGCTGAGCAGGGAGCCCGATGCGGGACTCAATCCCGGGACTCCAGGATCATGACCTGAGCGGAAGGCAGTCGCTCAACCAACTGAGTCACCCAGGCGCCCCTGCGTCAAATATTTAAAAATAAAAGTACCCTATGACCCTGTAACTGCACTACTGGGTTTTAATAAAAAAAAAAAAAAACTAATTCAAAGGGATACATGCACCTCTATGTCTATAGCAGCTTTACTAACAATAGCCAAACTATGAAGCAGCCCAAGTGTGCTTTGATAGATGGATGGCTAAAGACTATGTGGTATATACATTATTATTATTTAGCCATAAAAAAGAATGGTATATTGCCATTTGCAATAAATGGATGGATTACAGAGTATGATATTAAGCAAAATAAGTCACAGAGACAAATGCCACATTATTTCACTCATATGTGGAATTTAAGAAAAACAAATGGGCAAAAGAAAAAAAGAGAGAGACAAACCAAGAAACAGACTCTTAATTATAAAGAACAAACATGGTTACAGGAGGGGAGGTGGGTGGAGGGTTGGGTCAAATAGATGATGGGAATTAAGGAGTGATGAACACTGAGTGATGTATGGGATTATTGAATCACTATATTTTACCTCTGAGACTAGTATAACACCGTACATTATATTGGATTTAAAAACATATATACACACACACACACACACATAAAATAAATGATAAAGATGTTGATGGAATTAAAAAAAAGATTTGTAATGAAAGAACACCAAACACAGAAAACCTAACCCTGGCCATGGGCCCTTCAGCACAATAAAAACACCAAAACCAGTCTCCTTTTCCCCCATTTTCTGAAGCCATATTCATACCAGCTTGAGAGGCCTGCCTAGTTTTCCATAGAAAAAAATATAAATATACATTTTCATTACTTCTTGCTATGCATATTTATGTGTGGCATCGTGAGTTTGAACATCTGGACCAAATTTGGGAGGGCTTCCACCCTGCCTCTGCAGGTAGCTAAACTCCATATAAATAAACTACAGAATAGTATCATTATTGTTAAAAATTATAGAATTAAAGATCAATTAGTTTCAAGGTATACACAGAGTGGTAAATCTCCCTTATGAACAGTAATGTGCTTTTTATCAACAAAAAATTTTCCAGAATTTTCCTACATATTTTTGGTGCAGACTTCTCTTGTTAGCATTCTCTTTAGAAAAAACAAAAACAAAACAAAACAGAAAAACAACTAAATTTCCTGAGCAACATTCTTTCTTGAACAATTCCTTAACATTTCTGTTCTTTTGAAATGCAACAGTTTTATGCAACTTAAAAGAAATTATAGATGTAATACTCTATTGAGTTGAGCATTAAAAGAACATTCATCCTTGCTTCCTATGACACACTTATACTATTAAATTTCTGTAACAAACTAGAATTTTAAATAACAATCATGTTCCATTTATGACCTAATTATTTCTGATGAAATAATTTCCAGTTAGACTTTCACATATTATGAGCCATACTTAATACATTTTTTTCAGCACCTATTTATGTTGTTTTACACCATAAATTTCACTTAGCAATTCGATTCTGTCTGACATGCAATGGATGGGGAAAAAAACCTGAATGTATAAGTAATAGTAAGATATTGACATGAATTTGGATGTAGTTTTAGAAGATATATTTTAACAGGAAATAAATCTACATAATTATGACAGAATTTTATATGAAAAAACACTCATTTGTTGTGATTTCCTATGTTGGAAATGCAGAAACTGATATTGTCATGGGTCTCTGAAAATAGTTTCCCTTGAAATTTGGCTCATGGCATTTCTCTTGCATTTATATACATGCATTGAAAACTCCTTAAAAGTCCCTGTTGTGCCTTTTCATCAAATTCCTGAAAAACCTAAGATCACACACACACACACACACACACACACACACACACACACACACACAAACAGGAAAACTAAACTCTAGAAAATTTTTCTTCAATTCTTAACATATAAATATAACATGAAATGACCTAGTAATTCTACTATAAAGCTGTGTATATGAGAGTTAGTTTTGGTGGAACAAATTGAAATTATACACACACAGAAAGATGAAGCATTGTCAAGCATTCAGTCTAAACATGGTCAATTGGATATGTAAACTATTGAGAATATATTAAGAAATTTCTCTCTATATATGTTTTAATGAACCCAAATCCTATCAACATCAGTTCATGTTTGTTGACATTGTGACCTACAACCAGTGACCCACTACTTTAAATGGGAATATTCAAAACACTTATTTTTGGTACATGACAATTTTTCTTCATTTTGCTCTGTGAGAGCCAAGACCTTGTATGATTTATTCATTGCTATTTCTATCATTTTACCTGTAATTAAATTGGAGCTTTGAAAAACAAAGCAAGTAGGTAGAATAGGAAAAAAATATATATAGGCTGGAGAAATGACCAGACCCTAGTATAAGTCTATAAAATTATGTTATCATTGTATTTGTTAATTTATGAAAGTAACAGTAAAAAGGAGAAATAAATAAATATAGAAGAACAGGGCAGTTAAGAGAGGCTTAAAGTATCCAGCCAACACTATGTATGTGTCAATATGTTGATCGTCTGGTGAGACTGGAAGCACTGATCAAAAATTAAAGATTGGGAGGAGAGCTAAGATGGCAGAGTAGTAGGATGCTGGGTTTGCCTCAACCCTCAAACATAGCTAGATAAATATCCAGTCATTCTGAACCCCCAAGAAATTGATTGAGGACTGACAGAACAAACTTCACAACTGGGAGGGGGGGAAGAGGCCACATCATGGAAGGTAGGAGGTGCAAAGATGTGATTTGGGGGATAAAAGGATCATGGGTGCTATGGAGGGGAGGGAGCCCTGATCATGGAAAGAAGTGAGAGAGAGAAGAGCACACGGGATCACACAAGGAAAACACTTCCCCAAAGCCACTGACTAGGAAAATGAGGGGCTGATTATCATGAGTTTTTACAACCTGCCAAGCTCAAAGACTAGAGTTTTATTTTTTTATTTTTTTAATGTTTTATTTATTCATGAGAGTCAGAGAGAGAGAGAGAGAGAGAGAGAGAGGCAGAGGGAGAAGCAGGCTCCCCGCAGAGCAGGGAGCCCGATGCGGGACTTGATCCCAGGACTCTGGGATTATGACCTGAGCCAAAGGCAGACGCTTAACCATCTGAGCCACCCAGGTGCCTAAGACTAGAGTTTTAGAGATCCATGCTGTGGCTGGTGTTGAGCCCGGTGGGTGCTGCAGTGCTTCTGTGGAGAAGGACGACAGAAGCCTGGGAGCAGATGGTGCAATTTGAGGCAGTGGGCATTAACTCCCCTCTCTGGGGATGAAGGAGAAGGCTGGCATTATTTCCCTTCCCTGCCAGCCAGCATAAACTTCAGTAAGCAGCAGAGTGCCAACACTGGTGACCTAAACTGCTTACACCAAACCCCACCCCACTGTGATCTGCAGGTGTTTCTTTACTAGGGCAGTGTGCCTAAGAACCAGAGCAGCGGGCCCCTCCTCCAGAAGACCAACGCAAACCCGTTGCCTGCACCAAGTCTACTGATGAGAGTGCTGCAAAGTTTCAGCTCTAGTAGAAATAGCATCAGGTCTCTTTTAACAATCAGATCAAAGCACACCTAGTTAAAACTCACCATACTCTGGCCAAGGTCCAAACACTCCCCACTGCAGGCAAGAGCAAAGTCTGCAGAGGACTGACCTGAGGGAAAGAGCAGCTAAAACACAGCAGCAGAGTACACACGGAATACACCAGAAACACTTCCTGAAGTGCCAGGCCTTGGACAGTATATGACCTCTTCTTAATAAAACCATTACTCTTAGGAACAGGAAACATAACAGGCTTTCCTAACACACAGAGGAAGACAAAGACCTAGACAAAATTCCAAGATAGAAGAATTCATCCCAAAAGAAAGAACAAAAAAAGGTCACAACCAAGTATCTAATTGAAGAAAATGTAGGTAATATGCCTGATCCAGAATTTAAAGCAATTTAAAGTGCTTGAAAAAAAACATAGAAGTCAGCAAGGAATCCCTTATCAAAGAGACAGAAGATCTAAATACTAGTTAGGCTGAAATGAAAAATGCTGTAACTGAGATATGAAGATGACTGGATGTAATGACCACAAGGATGGAAGAAACAGAGGAACAAAAAAGGATATAGAAGATAAAATTATGGGAAATAATGAAGCTGAAAAGAAGAGGGAAAGAAAAATATTAGATCATGAATGTAGACTTAGGGAACTCAGCATCTTCATAAAGTGTAATAACATCCATATTGCAAGTCCCAATAGAAGAGAGGGAAAGGAGGTGAGCAGGTTTATTTGAGGAAATTATAGCCGAAAACTTCCCTAATCTGGGTAAAGAAACAGACACCCAAATCCGGGAGGCACAGAGAATTCCCATCAAAATCAACAAAAGCAGGGCGCCTGGGTGGCTCAGTTGGTTAAGCAACTGCCTTTGGCTCAGGTCATGATCCTGGAGTCCCGGGATCGAGTCCCACATCGGGCTCCCTGCTCAGCAGGGAGTCTGCTTCTCCCTCTGACCCTCCTCCCTCTCACGCTCTCTGTCTCTCATTCTCTCTCTCGCAAATAAATAAAATCCTAAAAAAATAAATAAATAAAATAAAATTGTTTAAAATCAACAAAAGCAGGAAAAACCAAGACATCCTGGTAAATTTGCAAAATACAGCTATAAGAAAAAATCCTAAAAGCAGCAAGAGGAAAAAAAATCCCTTACTCACAAGAGAAGACAAATAAAGTTAGCAGCAGACCTCTCAAAGAGACACTTGGTAGTCCAGAAGAGAGTGGCACAATATATTCAGCATACTGAGTGGGAAAAATATGCAGGCAAGAATACTCTATCCAGCAAGGCTGTCATTCAGACTAGAAGGAGAGATAGAGTAAATAAAAATAAAAACTAAAGGAGTTTGTGACCACTAAACCAGCACTGCAAGAAATATTAAAGGGGACTTTTTGAGTGGGAAAAAAAGACTAAAAGCAACAAAGACTAGAAAGGAACAGAAAATCTCCAGAAACAACAAGTGATACAATGGCACTAAATTCATATTTATTAAAAATCACTCTGAATGTAAATACACTAAATGCTCCAATCAAAAGACATAGAGTGTCAGTGTGGATAATAAAACAAGACCTTACAAGAGACACTTTTAGACATAAAGACACCTGCAGATTGAAAGGGAGTGGATAGAGAACTATCTATCATGTTAATGGACATCAAAAGAAAGCCAGAGTAGCCATACTTATATCAGACAAACTAGATTTTAAACCAAAGACTGTAACAAGAGATGAAGAAAAGCACTATATCATAATAAAGGGGTCTATCCACCAAGAAGATCTAACAATTATAAATATTTATGCCCATTCAATTAATAACAAACATTAAGGACCTCACTGATAATAACAGGGTACTCTAACACCCAACTCACAGCAATGGACAGATCATCTAAGTAGAAAATCAACAAGGAAACAAGGGCTTTGAATGACACGCTGGGCTTAACAGATATATACAGAACATTTCATCCTAAATCATCAGAATACACATTCTTTTGGAGTGTACATGGGATATTCTCCAGAATAGATCACATACCGGGTCATTAATCAAGCCTCAACAAATACAAAAAGACTGAGATCATACCAGACACATTTTCTGACCACACACTGAAGTCAAGCACAAGAAAAAAATTAGAAATGCCAAAAATATATGGAGGTTAAAGAACAACCTACTAAAGAATGAATGGGTTAACCAGGATATTAAAGAAGAAATTTAAAAATACATGGAAACAAATACTATCTAATCAAATCCAACAGTACATTAAAATAATTATTCACCATGATTAAGTGTGATTTATTCCTGGTCTGCAAGAGTGGTTCAATATTCACAAAACAATCATTAGGATATACCACATTAATAAAAGAAAAAATAAGAACCATATGATCCTCTGATTAGATACAGAAAAAGCATTTGATAAAATACAGCATCCATTCTTGATAAAAACCCTCAACAAAGTAGGGATAGAGGGAACACATCTTAACATCATAAAGGCCATATACAAAAGACCCAAAGCTAATATCCTCAATGGAGAAAAGTGAGACCTTTTCCCCTACAGTCCGGAACAAGACAGGGATGACCACTTTCACCATTGCTATTTAACATAGTACTGGAAGTCCTAGTCTCAGCAATGAGACAACAAAAAGAAATAAAAGGCATCCAAATTGGCAACGAAGAAGTCAAACTTTCAAACTATTTGCAGATAATATGATAGTCTATGCAGAAAACCTGAAATACTCCACCAAAAAATTGCTAGAACTGATACAGGAATTCAGTAAAGTCATATGATATAAAATCAACATACAATAATATGTTTCATTTCTACATACCAATAATGAAGCAGCAGAAAGAGAAATCAAGGAATCAATTCCATTTACAATTATACTCAAAACCATAAGATACCTAGGAATAAACCTAACCAAAGATGTAAAAGGTTTGTACTCTGAAAATCATAGAACACTCATGAAAGAAATTGAAAATGATACAAAGAAATGGAAAAACATTCCATGCTCATGGATTGGAAGAACAAATATTGTTAAA